>NC_082733.1:4408633-5608633 GCF_030144855.1 Hypanus sabinus
GAGTATTCCATGGCACCTAGCACTCCACATGCAATATCTATACAGTTCCACATCAGTCTGAGTAGTTATGTACAGAAACTTATCACAAAATGCATTGAATAGAAAGTAATGCATTCAACTCAAAGGAGTGTACAGTTCAATTTTGCTGATAAGTACTATGTGCTAACATGATGTAAACATTGTTAGCACACTAACCATATGATTTAGAGTTGTCTGCAACCAATTTTATGAGTGTGCTACCTATGCTCCAGAAGTTACTTTCAGTAACGTTACCTTCTCTACACATTGGAACTTTAGTCTTTCTAGAATTAAACCAAGTCAATGGCTGTTCCACTGTAAATGGTATCAGGTAGGTTCCTGAATTCAACTTGCATTGGAGTATTCCATGCCACCTAGCACTCTACATGCAATATCTATACAGTTCCACATCAGTCTGAGTAGTTATGTACAGAAACTTATCACAAAATGCATTGAATAGAAAGTAATGCATTCAACTCAAAGGAGTGTACAGTTCAATTTTGCTGATAAGTACTATGTGCTAACATGATGTAAACATTGTTAGCACACTAACCATATGATTTAGAGTTCTCTGCAACCAATTTTTTGAGTGTGCTACCTATGCTACTGAAGTTACTTTCAGTAGCATTACCTTCTCTACATTGGAATTTTAGACTTTACAGAATTAAACCAAGTCAATGGCTGTTCCACTGTAAATGGTACCAGGTAGTTTACTGAATTCAGCTTGCATTGGAGTATTCCATGCCACCTAGCACTCTACATGCAATATCTATACAGTTCCACATCAGTCTGAGTAGTTATGTTCAGAAACTTATCACAAAATGCATTGAATAGAAAGTAATGCATTCAACTCAAAGGAGTGTACAGTTCAATTTTGCTGAGAACTACTATGTGCTAACATGATGTAAACATTGTTAGCACACTAACCATATGATTTAGAGTTGTCTGCAACCAATTTTTTGAGTGTGCTACCTATGCTCCAGAAGTTACTTTCAGTAACGTTACCTTCTCTACACATTGGAACTTTGGTCTTTACAGAATTAAACCAAGTCAATGGCTGTTCCACTGTAAATGGTACAAGGTAGGTTCCTGAATTCAACTTGCATTGGAGCATTCCATGCCACCTAGCACTCTACATGCAATATCTATACAGTTCCACATCAGTCTGAGTAGTTATGTACAGAAACTTATCACAAAATGCATTGAATAGAAAGTAATGCATTCAACTCAAAGGAGAGTACAGTTCAATTTTGCTGATAAGTACTATGTGCTAACATGATGTAAACATTGTTAGCACACTAACCATATGATTTAGAGTTCTCTGCAACCAATTTTTTGAGTGTGCTACCTATGCTACTGAAGTTACTTTCAGTAGCATTACCTTCTCTACATTGGAATTTTAGACTTTACAGAATTAAACCAAGTCAATGGCTGTTCCACTGTAAATGGTACCAGGTAGGTTACTGAATTCAGCTGGCATTGGAGTATTCCATGGCACCTAGCACTCCACATGCAATATCTATACAGTTCCACATCAGTCTGAGTAGTTATGTACAGAAACTTATCACAAAATGCATTGAATAGAAAGTAATGCATTCAACTCAAAGGAGTGTACAGTTCAATTTTGCTGAGAACTACTATGTGCTAACATGATGTAAACATTGTTAGCATACTAACCATATGATTTAGAGTTGTCTGCAACCAATTTTTTGAGTGTGCTACCTATGCTCCAGAAGTTACTTTCAGTAACGTTACCTTCTCTACACATTGGATCTTTAGTCTTTCTAGAATTAAACCAAGTCAATGGCTGTTCCACTGTAAATGGTACCAGGTAGTTTACTGAATTCAGCTTGCATTGGAGTATTCCATGCCACCTAGCACTCTACATGCAATATTTATACAGTTCCACATCAGTGTGAGTAGTTATGTTCAGAAACTTATCACAAAATGCATTGAATAGAAAGTAATGCATTCAACTCAAAGGAGTGTACAGTTCAATTTTGCTGAGAACTACTATGTGCTAACATGATGTAAACATTGTTAGCACACTAACCATATGATTTAGAGTTGTCTGCAACCAATTTTTTGAGTGTGCTACCTATGCTCCAGAAGTTACTTTCAGTAACGTTACCTTCTCTACACATTGGAACTTTGGTCTTTACAGAATTAAACCAAGTCAATGGCTGTTCCACTGTAAATGGTACAAGGTAGGTTCCTGAATTCAACTTGCATTGGAGTATTCCATGCCACCTAGCACTCTACATGCAATATCTATACAGTTCCACATCAGTCTGAGTAGTTATGTACAGAAACTTATCAAAAAATGCATTGAATAGAAAGTAATGCATTCAACTCAAAGGAGTGTACAGTTCAATTTTGCTGAGAACTACTATGTGCTAACATGATGTAAACATTGTTAGCACACTAACCATATGATTTAGAGTTGTCTGCAACCAATTTTTTGAGTGTGCTACCTATGCTCCAGAAGTTACTTTCAGTAACGTTACCTTCTCTACACATTGGAACTTTAGTCTTTCTAGAATTAAACCAAGTCAATGGCTGTTCCACTGTAAATGGTATCAGGTAGGTTCCTGAATTCAACTTGCATTGGAGTATTCCATGCCACCTAGCACTCTACATGCAATATCTATACAGTTCCACATCAGTCTGAGTAGTTATGTACAGAAACTTATCACAAAATGCATTGAATAGAAAGTAATGCATTCAACTCAAAGGAGTGTACAGTTCAATTTTGCTGATAAGTACTATGTGCTAACATGATGTAAACATTGTTAGCACTCTAACCATATGATTTAGAGTTGTCTGCAACCAATTTTTTGAGTGTGCTACCTATGCTACTGAAGTTACTTTCAGTAGCATTACCTTCTCTACATTGGAATTTTAGACTTTACAGAATTAAACCAAGTCAATGGCTGTTCCACTGTAAATGGTACCAGGTAGGTTACTGAATTCAGCTTGCATTGGAGTATTCCATGGCACCTAGCACTCCACATGCAATATCTATACAGTTCCACATCAGTCTGAGTAGTTATGTACAGAAACTTATCACAAAATGCATTGAATAGAAAGTAATGCATTCAACTCAAAGGAGTGTACAGTTCAATTTTGCTGAGAACTACTATGTGCTAAAATGATGTAAACATTGTTAGCATACTAACCATATGATTTAGAGTTGTCTGCAACCAATTTTTTGAGTGTGCTACCTATGCTCCAGAAGTTACTTTCAGTAACGTTACCTTCTCTACACATTGCATCTTTAGTCTTTCTAGAATTAAACCAAGTCAATGGCTGTTCCACTGTAAATGGTACCAGGTAGTTTACTGAATTCAGCTTGCATTGGAGTATTCCATGCCACCTAGCACTCTACATGCAATATCTATACAGTTCCACATCAGTCTGAGTAGTTATGTACAGAAACTTATCACAAAATGCATTGAATAGAAAGTAATGCATTCAACTCAAAGGAGTGTACAGTTTAATTATGCTGAGAACTACTATGTGCTAACATGATGTAAACATTGTTAGCACACTAACCATATGATTTAGAGTTGTCTGCAACCAATTTTTTGAGTGTGCTACCTATGCTCCAGAAGTTACTTTCAGTAACGTTACCTTCTCTACACATTGGAACTTTGGACTTTACAGAATTAAACCAAGTCAATGGCTGTTCCACTGTAAATGGTACAAGGTAGGTTCCTGAATTCAACTTGCATTGGAGTATTCCATGCCACCTAGCACTCTACATGCAATATCTATACAGTTCCACATCAGTCTGAGTAGTTATGTACAGAAACTTATCACAAAATGCATTGAATACAAAGTAATGCATTCAACTCAAAGGAGTGTACAGTTCAATTTTGCTGAGAACTACTATGTGCTAACATGATGTAAACATTGTTAGCACACTAACCATATGATTTAGAGTTGTCTGCAACCAATTTTTTGAGTGTGCTACCTATGCTCCAGAAGTTACTTTCAGTAACGTTACCTTCTCTACACATTGGAACTTTAGTCTTTCTAGAATTAAACCGTCAATGGCTGTTCCACTGTAAATGGTACAAGGTAGTTTACTGAATTCAGCTTGCATTGGAGTATTCCATGCCACCTAGCACTCTACATGCAATATCTATACAGTTCCACATCAGTCTGAGTAGTTATGTACAGAAACTTATCACAAAATGCATTGAATAGAAAGTAATGCATTCAACTCAAAGGAGTGTACAGTTCAATTTTGCTGAGAACTACTATGTGCTAACATGATGTAAACATTGTTAGCACAGTAACCATATGATTTAGAGTTGTCTGCAACCAATTTTTTGAGTGTGCTACCTATGCTACTGAAGTTACTTTCAGTAGCATTACCCTCTCTACACATTGGAACTTTAGTCTTTCTAGAATTAAACCCAGTCAATGGCTGTTCCACTGTAAATGGTACCAGGTAGGTTACTGAATTCAACTTGCATTGGAGTATTCCATGCCACCTAGCACTCTACATGCAATATCTATACAGTTCCACATCAGTCTGAGTAGTTATGTACAGAAACTTATCACAAAATGCATTGAATAGAAAGTAATGCATTCAACTCAAAGGAGTGTACAGTTCAATTTTGCTGATAAGTACTATGTGCTAACATGATGTAAACATTGTTAGCACACCAACCATATGATTTAGAGTTCTCTGCAACCAATTTTTTGAGTGTGCTACCTATGCTACTGAAGTTACTTTCAGTAGCATTACCTTCTCTACATTGGAATTTTAGACTTTACAGAATTAAACCAAGTCAATGGCTGTTCCACTGTAAATGGTACCAGGTAGGTTACTGAATTCAGCTTGCATTGGAGTATTCCATGGCACCTAGCACTCCACATGCAATATCTATACAGTTCCACATCAGTCTGAGTAGTTATGTACAGAAACTTATCACAAAATGCATTGAATAGAAAGTAATGCATTCAACTCAAAGGAGTGTACAGTTCAATTTTGCTGAGAACTACTATGTGCTAACATGATGTAAACATTGTTAGCATACTAACCATATGATTTAGAG
This sequence comes from Hypanus sabinus, assembly GCF_030144855.1. Lineage (NCBI taxonomy): Eukaryota > Metazoa > Chordata > Chondrichthyes > Myliobatiformes > Dasyatidae > Hypanus > Hypanus sabinus. Next base: position 4,413,721 of record NC_082733.1, read on the forward strand.
TTGTCTGCAACCAATTTTTTGAGTGTGCTACCTATGCTCCAGAAGTTACTTTCAGTAACGTTACCTTCTCTACACATTGGAACTTTAGTCTTTCTAGAATTAAACCGTCAATGGCTGTTCCACTGTAAATGGTACCAGGTAGTTTACTGAATTCAGCTTGCATTGGAGTATTCCATGCCACCTAGCACTCTACATGCAATATCTATACAGTTCCACTTCAGTCTGAGTAGTTATGTACAGAAACTTATCACAAAATGCATTGAATAGAAAGTAATGCATTCAACTCAAAGGAGTGTACAGTTCAATTTTGCTGAGAACTACTATTTGCTAACATGATGTAAACATTGTTAGCACAGTAACCATATGATTTAGAGTTGTCTGCAACCAATTTTTTGAGTGTGCTACCTATGCTACTGAAGTTACTTTCAGTAGCATTACCCTCTCTACACATTGGAACTTTAGTCTTTCTAGAATTAAACCCAGTCAATGGCTGTTCCACTGTAAATGGTACCAGGTAGGTTACTGAATTCAACTTGCATTGGAGTATTCCATGCCACCTAGCACTCTACATGCAATATCTATACAGTTCCACATCAGTCTGAGTAGTTATGTACAGAAACTTATCACAAAATGCATTGAATAGAAAGTAATGCATTCAACTCAAAGGAGTGTACAGTTCAATTTTGCTGAGAACTACTATGTGCTAACATGATGTAAACATTGTTAGCACACTAACCATATGATTTAGAGTTGTCTGCAACCAATTTTTTGAGTGTGCTACCTATGCTCCAGAAGTTACTTTCAGTAACGTTACCTTCTCTACACATTGGAACTTTAGTCTTTCTAGAATTAAACCGTCAATGGCTGTTCCACTGTAAATGGTACCAGGTAGTTTACTGAATTCAGCTTGCATTGGAGTATTCCATGCCACCTAGCACTCTACATGCAATATCTATACAGTTCCACATCAGTCTGAGTAGTTATGTACAGAAACTTATCACAAAATGCATTGAATAGAAAGTAATGCATTCAACTCAAAGGAGTGTACAGTTCAATTTTGCTGAGAACTACTATGTGCTAACATGATGTAAACATTGTTAGCACAGTAACCATATGATTTAGAGTTGTCTGCAACCAATTTTTTGAGTGTGCTACCTATGCTACTGAAGTTACTTTCAGTAGCATTACCCTCTCTACACATTGGAACTTTAGTCTTTCTAGAATTAAACCCAGTCAATGGCTGTTCCACTGTAAATGGTACCAGGTAGGTTACTGAATTCAACTTGCATTGGAGTATTCCATGCCACCTAGCACTCTACATGCAATATCTATACAGTTCCACATCAGTCTGAGTAGTTATGTACAGAAACTTATCACAAAATGCATTGAATAGAAAGTAATGCATTCAACTCAAAGGAGTGTACAGTTCAATTTTGCTGATAAGTACTATGTGCTAACATGATGTAAACATTGTTAGCACACTAACCATATGATTTAGAGTTCTCTGCAACCAATTTTTTGAGTGTGCTACCTATGCTACTGAAGTTACTTTCAGTAGCATTACCTTCTCTACATTGGAATTTTAGATTTTACAGAATTAAACCAAGTCAATGGCTGTTCCACTGTAAATGGTACCAGGTAGGTTACTGAATTCAGCTTGCATTGGAGTATTCCATGGCACCTAGCACTCCACATGCAATATCTATACAGTTCCACATCAGTCTGAGTAGTTATGTACAGAAACTTATCACAAAATGCATTCAATAGAAAGTAATGCATTCAACTCAAAGGAGTGTACAGTTCAATTTTGCTGAGAACTACTATGTGCTAACATGATGTAAACATTGTTAGCATACTAACCATATGATTTAGAGTTGTCTGCAACCAATTTTTTGAGTGTGCTACCTATGCTCCAGAAGTTACTTTCAGTAACGTTACCTTCTCTACACATTGGAACTTTAGTCTTTCTAGAATTAAACCGTCAATGGCTGTTCCACTGTAAATGGTACCAGGTAGTTTACTGAATTCAGCTTGCATTGGAGTATTCCATGCCACCTAGCACTCTACATGCAATATCTATACAGTTCCACATCGGTCTGAGTAGTTATGTACAGAAACTTATCACAAAATGCATTGAATAGAAAGTAATGCATTCAACTCAAAGGAGTGTACAGTTCAATTTTGCTGAGAACTACTATGTGCTAACATGATGTAAACATTGTTAGCACAGTAACCATATGATTTAGAGTTGTCTGCAACCAATTTTTTGAGTGTGCTACCTATGCTACTGAAGTTACTTTCAGTAGCATTACCCTCTCTACACATTGGAACTTTAGTCTTTCTAGAATTAAACCCAGTCAATGGCTGTTCCACTGTAAATGGTACCAGGTAGGTTACTGAATTCAACTTGCATTGGAGTATTCCATGCCACCTAGCACTCTACATGCAATATCTATACAGTTCCACATCAGTCTGAGTAGTTATGTACAGAAACTTATCACAAAATGCATTGAATAGAAAGTAATGCATTCAACTCAAAGGAGTGTACAGTTCAATTTTGCTGATAAGTACTATGTGCTAACATGATGTAAACATTGTTAGCACACTAACCATATGATTTAGAGTTCTCTGCAACCAATTTTTTGAGTGTGCTACCTATGCTACTGAAGTTACTTTCAGTAGCATTACCTTCTCTACATTGGAATTTTAGACTTTACAGAATTAAACCAAGTCAATGGCTGTTCCACCGTAAATGGTACCAGGTAGGTTACTGAATTCAGCTTGCATTGGAGTATTCCATGGCACCTAGCACTCCACATGCAATATCTATACAGTTCCACATCAGTCTGAGTAGTTATGTACAGAAACTTATCACAAAATGCATTGAATAGAAAGTAATGCATTCAACTCAAAGGAGTGTACAGTTCAATTTTGCTGAGAACTACTATGTGCTAACATGATGTAAACATTGTTAGCATACTAACCATATGATTTAGAGTTGTCTGCAACCAATTTTTTGAGTGTGCTACCTATGCTCCAGAAGTTACTTTCAGTAACGTTACCTTCTCTACACATTGGATCTTTAGTCTTTCTAGAATTAAACCAAGTCAATGGCTGTTCCACTTTAAATGGTACCAGGTAGTTTACTGAATTCAGCTTGCATTGGAGTATTCCATGCCACCTAGCACTCTACATGCAATATCTATACAGTTCCACATCAGTCTGAGTAGTTATGTTCAGAAACTTATCACAAAATGCATTGAATAGAAAGTAATGCATTCAACTCAAAGGAGTGTACAGTTCAATTTTGCTGAGAACTACTATGTGCTAACATGATGTAAACATTGTTAGCACACTAACCATATGATTTAGAGTTGTCTGCAACCAATTTTTTGAGTGTGCTACCTATGCTCCAGAAGTTACTTTCAGTAACGTTACCTTCTCTGCACATTGGAACTTTGGTCTTTACAGAATTAAACCAAGTCAATGGCTGTTCCACTGTAAATGGTACAAGGTAGGTTCCTGAATTCAACTTGCATTGGAGTATTCCATGCCACCTAGCACTCTACATGCAATATCTATACAGTTCCACATCAGTCTGAGTAGTTATGTACAGAAACTTATCACAAAATGCATTGAATAGAAAGTAATGCATTCAACTCAAAGGAGTGTACAGTTTAATTTTGCTGAGAACTACTATGTGCTAACATGATGTAAACATTGTTAGCACACTAACCATATGATTTAGAGTTGTCTGCAACCAATTTTTTGAGTGTGCTACCTATGCTACTGAAGTTACTTTCAGTAGCATTACCTTCTCTACTCATTGGAACTTTGGACTTTACAGAATTAAACCAAGTCAATGGCTGTTCCACTATAAATGGTACCAGGTATGTTACTGAATTCAACGTGCATTGGAGTATTCCATGCCATGTAGCACTCTACATGCAATATCTATACAGTTCCACATCAGTCTGAGTAGTTATGTACACAAACTTATCACAAAATGCATTGAATAGAAAGTAATGCATCAACTCAAAGGAGTGTACAGTTCAATTTTGCTGATAAGTACTATGTGCTAACATGATGTAAACATTGTTAGCACACTAACCATATGATTTAGAGTTGTCTGCAACCAATTTTATGAGTGTGCTACCTATGCTCCAGAAGTTACTTTCAGTAACGTTACCTTCTCTACACATTGGAACTTTGGACTTTACAGAATTAAACCAAGTCAATGGCTGTTCCACTGTAAATGGTACAAGGTAGGTTCCTGAATTCAACTTGCATTGGAGTATTCCATGCCACCTAGCACTCTACATGCAATATCTATACAGTTCCACATCAGTCTGAGTAGTTATGTACAGAAACTTCTCACAAAATGCATTGAATACAAAGTAATGCATTCAACTCAAAGGAGTGTACAGTTCAATTTTGCTGAGAACTACTATGTGCTAACATGATGTAAACATTGTTAGCACACTAACCATATGATTTAGAGTTGTCTGCAACCAATTTTTTGAGTGTGCTACCTATGCTCCAGAAGTTACTTTCAGTAACGTTACCTTCTCTACACATTGGAACTTTAGTCTTTCTAGAATTAAACCGTCAATGGCTGTTCCACTGTAAATGGTACCAGGTAGTTTACTGAATTCAGCTTGCATTGGAGTATTCCATGCCACCTAGCACTCTACATGCAATATCTATACAGTTCCACATCAGTCTGAGTAGTTATGTACAGAAACTTATCACAAAATGCATTGAATAGAAAGTAATGCATTCAACTCAAAGGAGTGTACAGTTCAATTTTGCTGAGAACTACTATGTGCTAACATGATGTAAACATTGTTAGCACAGTAACCATATGATTTAGAGTTGTCTGCAACCAATTTTTTGAGTGTGCTACCTATGCTACTGAAGTTACTTTCAGTAGCATTACCCTCTCTACACATTGGAACTTTAGTCTTTCTAGAATTAAACCCAGTCAATGGCTGTTCCACTGTAAATGGTACCAGGTAGGTTACTGAATTCAACTTGCATTGGAGTATTCCATGCCACCTAGCACTCTACATGCAATATCTATACAGTTCCACATCAGTCTGAGTAGTTATGTACAGAAACTTATCACAAAATGCATTGAATAGAAAGTAATGCATTCAACTCAAAGGAGTGTACAGTTCAATTTTGCTGATAAGTACTATGTGCTAACATGATGTAAACATTGTTAGCACACTAACCATATGATTTAGAGTTCTCTGCAACCAATTTTTTGAGTGTGCTACCTATGCTACTGAAGTTACTTTCAGTAGCATTACCTTCTCTACATTGGAATTTTAGATTTTACAGAATTAAACCAAGTCAATGGCTGTTCCACTGTAAATGGTACCAGGTAGGTTACTGAATTCAGCTTGCATTGGAGTATTCCATGGCACCTAGCACTCCACATGCAATATCTATACAGTTCCACATCAGTCTGAGTAGTTATGTACAGAAACTTATCACAAAATGCATTCAATAGAAAGTAATGCATTCAACTCAAAGGAGTGTACAGTTCAATTTTGCTGAGAACTACTATGTGCTAACATGATGTAAACATTGTTAGCATACTAACCATATGATTTAGAGTTGTCTGCAACCAATTTTTTGAGTGTGCTACCTATGCTCCAGAAGTTACTTTCAGTAACGTTACCTTCTCTACACATTGGAACTTTAGTCTTTCTAGAATTAAACCGTCAATGGCTGTTCCACTGTAAATGGTACCAGGTAGTTTACTGAATTCAGCTTGCATTGGAGTATTCCATGCCACCTAGCACTCTACATGCAATATCTATACAGTTCCACATCGGTCTGAGTAGTTATGTACAGAAACTTATCACAAAATGCATTGAATAGAAAGTAATGCATTCAACTCAAAGGAGTGTACAGTTCAATTTTGCTGAGAACTACTATGTGCTAACATGATGTAAACATTGTTAGCACAGTAACCATATGATTTAGAGTTGTCTGCAACCAATTTTTTGAGTGTGCTACCTATGCTACTGAAGTTACTTTCAGTAGCATTACCCTCTCTACACATTGGAACTTTAGTCTTTCTAGAATTAAACCCAGTCAATGGCTGTTCCACTGTAAATGGTACCAGGTAGGTTACTGAATTCAACTTGCATTGGAGTATTCCATGCCACCTAGCACTCTACATGCAATATCTATACAGTTCCACATCAGTCTGAGTAGTTATGTACAGAAACTTATCACAAAATGCATTGAATAGAAAGTAATGCATTCAACTCAAAGGAGTGTACAGTTCAATTTTGCTGATAAGTACTATGTGCTAACATGATGTAAACATTGTTAGCACACTAACCATATGATTTAGAGTTCTCTGCAACCAATTTTTTGAGTGTGCTACCTATGCTACTGAAGTTACTTTCAGTAGCATTACCTTCTCTACATTGGAATTTTAGACTTTACAGAATTAAACCAAGTCAATGGCTGTTCCACTGTAAATGGTACCAGGTAGGTTACTGAATTCAGCTTGCATTGGAGTATTCCATGGCACCTAGCACTCCACATGCAATATCTATACAGTTCCACATCAGTCTGAGTAGTTATGTACAGAAACTTATCACAAAATGCATTGAATAGAAAGTAATGCATTCAACTCAAAGGAGTGTACAGTTCAATTTTGCTGAGAACTACTATGTGCTAACATGATGTAAACATTGTTAGCATACTAACCATATGATTTAGAGTTGTCTGCAACCAATTTTTTGAGTGTGCTACCTATGCTCCAGAAGTTACTTTCAGTAACGTTACCTTCTCTACACATTGGATCTTTAGTCTTTCTAGAATTAAACCAAGTCAATGGCTGTTCCACTTTAAATGGTACCAGGTAGTTTACTGAATTCAGCTTGCATTGGAGTATTCCATGCCACCTAGCACTCTACATGCAATATCTATACAGTTCCACATCAGTCTGAGTAGTTATGTTCAGAAACTTATCACAAAATGCATTGAATAGAAAGTAATGCATTCAACTCAAAGGAGTGTACAGTTCAATTTTGCTGAGAACTACTATGTGCTAACATGATGTAAACATTGTTAGCACACTAACCATATGATTTAGAGTTGTCTGCAACCAATTTTTTGAGTGTGCTACCTATGCTCCAGAAGTTACTTTCAGTAACGTTACCTTCTCTGCACATTGGAACTTTGGTCTTTACAGAATTAAACCAAGTCAATGGCTGTTCCACTGTAAATGGTACAAGGTAGGTTCCTGAATTCAACTTGCATTGGAGTATTCCATGCCACCTAGCACTCTACATGCAATATCTATACAGTTCCACATCAGTCTGAGTAGTTATGTACAGAAACTTATCACAAAATGCATTGAATAGAAAGTAATGCATTCAACTCAAAGGAGTGTACAGTTTAATTTTGCTGAGAACTACTATGTGCTAACATGATGTAAACATTGTTAGCACACTAACCATATGATTTAGAGTTGTCTGCAACCAATTTTTTGAGTGTGCTACCTATGCTACTGAAGTTACTTTCAGTAGCATTACCTTCTCTACTCATTGGAACTTTGGACTTTACAGAATTAAACCAAGTCAATGGCTGTTCCACTATAAATGGTACCAGGTATGTTACTGAATTCAACGTGCATTGGAGTATTCCATGCCATGTAGCACTCTACATGCAATATCTATACAGTTCCACATCAGTCTGAGTAGTTATGTACACAAACTTATCACAAAATGCATTGAATAGAAAGTAATGCATCAACTCAAAGGAGTGTACAGTTCAATTTTGCTGATAAGTACTATGTGCTAACATGATGTAAACATTGTTAGCACACTAACCATATGATTTAGAGTTGTCTGCAACCAATTTTATGAGTGTGCTACCTATGCTCCAGAAGTTACTTTCAGTAACGTTACCTTCTCTACACATTGGAACTTTGGACTTTACAGAATTAAACCAAGTCAATGGCTGTTCCACTGTAAATGGTACAAGGTAGGTTCCTGAATTCAACTTGCATTGGAGTATTCCATGCCACCTAGCACTCTACATGCAATATCTATACAGTTCCACATCAGTCTGAGTAGTTATGTACAGAAACTTCTCACAAAATGCATTGAATACAAAGTAATGCATTCAACTCAAAGGAGTGTACAGTTCAATTTTGCTGAGAACTACTATGTGCTAACATGATGTAAACATTGTTAGCACACTAACCATATGATTTAGAGTTGTCTGCAACCAATTTTTTGAGTGTGCTACCTATGCTCCAGAAGTTACTTTCAGTAACGTTACCTTCTCTACACATTGGAACTTTAGTCTTTCTAGAATTAAACCGTCAATGGCTGTTCCACTGTAAATGGTACAAGGTAGTTTACTGAATTCAGCTTGCATTGGAGTATTCCATGCCACCTAGCACTCTACATGCAATATCTATACAGTTCCACATCAGTCTGAGTAGTTATGTACAGAAACTTATCACAAAATGCATTGAATAGAAAGTAATGCATTCAACTCAAAGGAGTGTACAGTTCAATTTTGCTGAGAACTACTATGTGCTAACATGATGTAAACATTGTTAGCACAGTAACCATATGATTTAGAGTTGTCTGCAACCAATTTTTTGAGTGTGCTACCTATGCTACTGAAATTACTTTCAGTAGCATTACCTTCTCTACATTGGAATTTTAGACTTTACAGAATTAAACCAAGTCAATGGCTGTTCCACTGTAAATGGTACCAGGTAGGTTACTGAATTCAGCTTGCATTGGAGTATTCCATGGCACCTAGCACTCCACATGCAATATCTATACAGTTCCACATCAGTCTGAGTAGTTATGTACAGAAACTTATCACAAAATGCATTGAATAGAAAGTAATGCATTCAACTCAAAGGAGTGTACAGTTCAATTTTGCTGAGAACTACTATGTGCTAACATGATGTAAACATTGTTAGCATACTAACCATATGATTTAGAGTTGTCTGCAACCAATTTTTTGAGTTTGCTACCTATGCTCCAGAAGTTACTTTCAGTAACGTTACCTTCTCTACACATTGGAACTTTAGTCTTTCTAGAATTAAACCGTCAATGGCTGTTCCACTGTAAATGGTACCAGGTAGTTTACTGAATTCAGCTTGCATTGGAGTATTCCATGCCACCTAGCACTCTACATGCAATATCTATACAGTTCCACTTCAGTCTGAGTAGTTATGTACAGAAACTTATCACAAAATGCATTGAATAGAAAGTAATGCATTCAACTCAAAGGAGTGTACAGTTCAATTTTGCTGAGAACTACTATGTGCTAACATGATGTAAACATTGTTAGCACAGTAACCATATGATTTAGAGTTGTCTGCAACCAATTTTTTGAGTGTGCTACCTATGCTACTGAAGTTACTTTCAGTAGCATTACCCTCTCTACACATTGGAACTTTAGTCTTTCTAGAATTAAACCCAGTCAATGGCTGTTCCACTGTAAATGGTACCAGGTAGGTTACTGAATTCAACTTGCATTGGAGTATTCCATGCCACCTAGCACTCTACATGCAATATCTATACAGTTCCACATCAGTCTGAGTAGTTATGTACAGAAACTTATCACAAAATGCATTGAATAGAAAGTAATGCATTCAACTCAAAGGAGTGTACAGTTCAATTTTGCTGAGAACTACTATGTGCTAACATGATGTAAACATTGTTAGCACACTAACCATATGATTTAGAGTTGTCTGCAACCAATTTTTTGAGTGTGCTACCTATGCTCCAGAAGTTACTTTCAGTAACGTTACCTTCTCTACACATTGGAACTTTAGTCTTTCTAGAATTAAACCGTCAATGGCTGTTCCACTGTAAATGGTACCAGGTAGTTTACTGAATTCAGCTTGCATTGGAGTATTCCATGCCACCTAGCACTCTACATGCAATATCTATACAGTTCCACATCAGTCTGAGTAGTTATGTACAGAAACTTATCACAAAATGCATTGAATAGAAAGTAATGCATTCAACTCAAAGGAGTGTACAGTTCAATTTTGCTGAGAACTACTATGTGCTAACATGATGTAAACATTGTTAGCACAGTAACCATATGATTTAGAGTTGTCTGCAACCAATTTTTTGAGTGTGCTACCTATGCTACTGAAGTTACTTTCAGTAGCATTACCCTCTCTACACATTGGAACTTTAGTCTTTCTAGAATTAAACCCAGTCAATGGCTGTTCCACTGTAAATGGTACCAGGTAGGTTACTGAATTCAACTTGCATTGGAGTATTCCATGCCACCTAGCACTCTACATGCAATATCTATACAGTTCCACATCAGTCTGAGTAGTTATGTACAGAAACTTATCACAAAATGCATTGAATAGAAAGTAATGCATTCAACTCAAAGGAGTGTACAGTTCAATTTTGCTGATAAGTACTATGTGCTAACATGATGTAAACATTGTTAGCACACTAACCATATGATTTAGAGTTCTCTGCAACCAATTTTTTGAGTGTGCTACCTATGCTACTGAAGTTACTTTCAGTAGCATTACCTTCTCTACATTGGAATTTTAGATTTTACAGAATTAAACCAAGTCAATGGCTGTTCCACTGTAAATGGTACCAGTTAGGTTACTGAATTCAGCTTGCATTGGAGTATTCCATGGCACCTAGCACTCCACATGCAATATCTATACAGTTCCACATCAGTCTGAGTAGTTATGTACAGAAACTTATCACAAAATGCATTCAATAGAAAGTAATGCATTCAACTCAAAGGAGTGTACAGTTCAATTTTGCTGAGAACTACTATGTGCTAACATGATGTAAACATTGTTAGCATACTAACCATATGATTTAGAGTTGTCTGCAACCAATTTTTTGAGTGTGCTACCTATGCTCCAGAAGTTACTTTCAGTAACGTTACCTTCTCTACACATTGGAACTTTAGTCTTTCTAGAATTAAACCGTCAATGGCTGTTCCACTGTAAATGGTACCAGGTAGTTTACTGAATTCAGCTTGCATTGGAGTATTCCATGCCACCTAGCACTCTACATGCAATATCTATACAGTTCCACATCAGTCTGAGTAGTTATGTACAGAAACTTATCACAAAATGCATTGAATAGAAAGTAATGCATTCAACTCAAAGGAGTGTACAGTTCAATTTTGCTGAGAACTACTATGTGCTAACATGATGTAAACATTGTTAGCACAGTAACCATATGATTTAGAGTTGTCTGCAACCAATTTTTTGAGTGTGCTACCTATGCTACTGAAGTTACTTTCAGTAGCATTACCCTCTCTACACATTGGAACTTTAGTCTTTCTAGAATTAAACCCAGTCAATGGCTGTTCCACTGTAAATGGTACCAGGTAGGTTACTGAATTCAACTTGCATTGGAGTATTCCATGCCACCTAGCACTCTACATGCAATATCTATACAGTTCCACATCAGTCTGAGTAGTTATGTACAGAAACTTATCACAAAATGCATTGAATAGAAAGTAATGCATTCAACTCAAAGGAGTGTACAGTTCAATTTTGCTGATAAGTACTATGTGCTAACATGATGTAAACATTGTTAGCACACTAACCATATGATTTAGAGTTCTCTGCAACCAATTTTTTGAGTGTGCTACCTATGCTACTGAAGTTACTTTCAGTAGCATTACCTTCTCTACATTGGAATTTTAGACTTTACAGAATTAAACCAAGTCAATGGCTGTTCCACTGTAAATGGTACCAGGTAGGTTACTGAATTCAGCTTGCATTGGAGTATTCCATGGCACCTAGCACTCCACATGCAATATCTATACAGTTCCACATCAGTCTGAGTAGTTATGTACAGAAACTTATCACAAAATGCATTGAATAGAAAGTAATGCATTCAACTCAAAGGAGTGTACAGTTCAATTTTGCTGAGAACTACTATGTGCTAACATGATGTAAACATTGTTAGCATACTAACCATATGATTTAGAGTTGTCTGCAACCAATTTTTTGAGTGTGCTACCTATGCTCCAGAAGTTACTTTCAGTAACGTTACCTTCTCTACACATTGGATCTTTAGTCTTTCTAGAATTAAACCAAGTCAATGGCTGTTCCACTTTAAATGGTACCAGGTAGTTTACTGAATTCAGCTTGCATTGGAGTATTCCATGCCACCTAGCACTCTACATGCAATATCTATACAGTTCCACATCAGTCTGAGTAGTTATGTTCAGAAACTTATCACAAAATGCATTGAATAGAAAGTAATGCATTCAACTCAAAGGAGTGTACAGTTCAATTTTGCTGAGAACTACTATGTGCTAACATGATGTAAACATTGTTAGCACACTAACCATATGATTTAGAGTTGTCTGCAACCAATTTTTTGAGTGTGCTACCTATGCTCCAGAAGTTACTTTCAGTAACGTTACCTTCTCTGCACATTGGAACTTTGGTCTTTACAGAATTAAACCAAGTCAATGGCTGTTCCACTGTAAATGGTACAAGGTAGGTTCCTGAATTCAACTTGCATTGGAGTATTCCATGCCACCTAGCACTCTACATGCAATATCTATACAGTTCCACATCAGTCTGAGTAGTTATGTACAGAAACTTATCACAAAATGCATTGAATAGAAAGTAATGCATTCAACTCAAAGGAGTGTACAGTTTAATTTTGCTGAGAACTACTATGTGCTAACATGATGTAAACATTGTTAGCACACTAACCATATGATTTAGAGTTGTCTGCAACCAATTTTTTGAGTGTGCTACCTATGCTACTGAAGTTACTTTCAGTAGCATTACCTTCTCTACACATTGGAACTTTGGACTTTACAGAATTAAACCAAGTCAATGGCTGTTCCACTGTAAATGGTACAAGGTAGGTTCCTGAATTCAACTTGCATTGGAGTATTCCATGCCACCTAGCACTCTACATGCAATATCTATACAGTTCCACATCAGTCTGAGTAGTTATGTACAGAAACTTCTCACAAAATGCATTGAATAGAAAGTAATGCATTCAACTCAAAGGAGTGTACAGTTCAATTTTGCTGATAAGTACTATGTGCTAACATGATGTAAACATTGTTAGCACACTAACCATATAATTTAGAGTTGTCTGCAACCAATTTTTTGAGTGTGCTACCTATGCTACTGACGTTACTTTCAGTAGCATTACCTTCTCTACTCATTGGAACTTTGGACTTTACAGAATTAAACCAAGTCAATGGCTGTTCCACTGTAAATGGTACCAGGTATGTTACTGAATTCAACTTGCATTGGAGTATTCCATGCCATCTAGCACTCTACATGCAATATCTATACAGTTCCACATCAGTCTGAGTAGTTATGTACACAAACTTATCACAAAATGCATTGACTAGAAAGTAATGCATTCAACTCAAAGGAGTCTACAGTTCAATTTTGCTGAGAACTACTATGTGCTAACATGATGTAAACATTGTTAGCACACTAACCATATGATTTAGAGTTGTCTGCAACCAATTTTTTCAGTGTGCTACCTATGCTACTGAAATTACTTTCAGTAGCATTACCTTCTCTACTCATTGGAATTTTAGAGTTTACAGAATTAAACCAAGTCAATGGCTGTTCCACTGTAAATGGTACCAGGTAGGTTACTGAATTCAGCTTGCATTGGAGTATTCCATGGCACCTAGCACTCTACATGCAATATCTATACAGTTCCACATCAGTCTGAGTAGTTATGTACAGAAACTTATCACAAAATGCATTGAATAGAAAGTAATGCATTCAACTCAAAGGAGTCTACAGTTCAATTTTGCTGAGAACAACTATGTGCTAACATGATGTAAACATTGTTAGCACACTAACCATATGATTTAGAGTTGTCTGCAACCAATTTTATGAGTGTGCTACCTATGCTCCAGAAGTTACTTTCAGTAACGTTACCTTCTCTACACATTGGAACTTTAGTCTTTCTAGAATTAAACCAAGTCAATGGCTGTTCCACTGTAAATGGTACCAGTTAGTTTCCTGAATTCAACTTGCATTGGAGTATTCCATGCCACCTAGCACTCTACATGCAATATCTATACAGTTCCACATCAGTCTGAGTAGTTATGTACAGAAACTTATCACAAAATGCATTGAATAGAAAGTAATGCATTCAACTCAAAGGAGTGTACAGTTCAATTTTGCTGATAAGTACTATGTGCTAACATGATGTAAACATTGTTAGCACACTAACCATATGATTTAGAGTTGTCTGCAACCAATTTTTTGAGTGTGCTACCTATGCTACTGAAGTTACTTTCAGTAGCATTACCTTCTCTACTCATTGGAACTTTGGACTTTACAGAATTAAACCAAGTCAATGGCTGTTCCACTGTAAATGGTACCAGGTATGTTACTGAATTCAACTTGCATTGGAGTATTCCATGCCATCTAGCACTCTACATGCAATATCTATACAGTTCCACATCAGTCTGAGTAGTTATGTACAGAAACTTATCACAAAATGCATTGAATAGAAAGTAATGCATTCAACTCAAAGGAGTGTACAGTTCAATTTTGCTGAGAACTACTATGTGCTAACATGATGTAAACATTGTTAGCAGACTGACCATAAGATTTAGATTTGTCTGCAACCAATTTTTTGAGTGTGCTACCTATGCTCCAGAAGTTACTTTCAGTAACGTTACCTTCTCTACACATTGGAACTTTAGTCTTTCTAGAATTAAACCAAGTCAATGTCTGTTCCACTGTAAATGGTACCAGGTAGGTTACAGTATTCAGCTTGCATTGGAGTATTCCATGCCACCTAGCACTCTACATGCAATATCTATACAGTTCCACATCAGTCTGAGTAGTTATGTACAGAAACTTATCACAAAATGCATTGAATAGAAAGTAATGCATTCAACTCAAAGGAGTGTACAGTTCAATTTTGCTGATAAGTACTATGTGCTAACATGATGTAAACATTGTTAGCACACTAAACATATGTTTTAGAGTTGTCTGCAACCAATTTTATGAGTGTGCTACCTATGCTCCAGAAGTTATTTCAGTAACGTTACCTTCTCTACACATTGGAACTTTAGTCTTTCAAGAATTAAACCAAGTCAATGGCTGTTCCACTGTAAAATGTACCAGGTAGGTTAGTGAATTCAACTTGCATTGGAGTATTCCATGCCACCTAGCACTCTACATGCAATATCTATACAGTTCCACATCAGTCTGAGTAGTTATGTACAGAAACTTATCACAAAATGCATTGAATAGTAAGTAATGCATTCAACTCAAAGGAGTGTACAGTTCAATTTTGCTGAGAACTACTATGTGCTAACATGATGTAAACATTGTTAGCACACTAACCATATGATTTAGATTTGTCTGCAACCAATTTTTTGAGTGTGCTACCTATGCTCCAGAAGTTACTTTCAGTAACGTTACCTTCTCTACACATTGGAACTTTAGTCTTTCTAGAATTAAACCAAGTCAATGTCTGTTCCACTGTAAATGGTACCAGGTAGGTTACAGTATTCAGCATGCATTGGAGTATTCCATGCCACCTAGCACTCTACATGCAATATCTATACAGTTCCACATCAGTCTGAGTAGTTATGTACAGAAACTTATCACAAAATGCATTGAATAGAAAGTAATGCATTCAACTCAAAGGAGTGTACAGTTCAATTTTGCTGATAAGTACTATGTGCTAACATGATGTAAACATTGTTAGCACACTAAACATATGTTTTAGAGTTGTCTGCAACCAATTTTATGAGTGTGCTACCTATGCTCCAGAAGTTATTTCAGTAACGTTACCTTCTCTACACATTGGAACTTTAGTCTTTCAAGAATTAAACCAAGTCAATGGCTGTTCCACTGTAAAATGTACCAGGTAGGTTAGTGAATTCAACTTGCATTGGAGTATTCCATGCCACCTAGCACTCTACATGCAATATCTATACAGTTCCACATCAGTCTGAGTAGTTATGTACAGAAACTTATCACAAAATGCATTGAATAGTAAGTAATGCATTCAACTCAAAGGAGTGTACAGTTCAATTTTGCTGAGAACTACTATGTGCTAACATGATGTAAACATTGTTAGCACACTAACCATATGATTTAGATTTGTCTGCAACCAATTTTTTGAGTGTGCTACCTATGCTACTGAAGTTACTTTCAGTAGCATTACCTTCTCTACTCATTGGAACTTTGGACTTTACAGAATTAAACCAAGTCAATGGCTGTTCCACTGTAAATGGTACCAGGTATGTTACTGAATTCAACTTGCATTGGAGTATTCCATGCCATCTAGCACTCTACATGCAATATCTATACAGTTCCACATCAGTCTGAGTAGTTATGTACACAAACTTATCACAAAATGCATTGAATAGAAAGTAATGCATTCAACTCAAAGTAGTGTATAGTTCAATTTTGCTGAGAACTACTATGTGCTAACATGATGTAAACATTGTTAGCACACTGACCATATGATTTAGAGTTGTCTGCAACCAATTTTTTGTGTGTGCTACCTATGCTCCAGAAGTTACTTTCAGTAACGTTACCTTCTCTACACATTGGAACTTTAGTCTTTCTAGAATTAAACCAAGTCAATGTCTGTTCCACTGTAAATGGTACCAGGTAGGTTACAGTATTCAGCTTGCATTGGAGTATTCCATGCCACCTAGCACTCTACATGCAATATCTATACAGTTCCACATCAGTCTGAGTAGTTATGTACAGAAACTTATCACAAAATGCATTGAATAGAAAGTAATGCATTCAACTCAAAGGAGTGTACAGTTCAATTTTGCTGATAAGTACTATGTGCTAACATGATGTAAACATTGTTAGCACACTAACCATATGATTTAGACTTGTCTGCAACCAATTTTTTGAGTGTGCTACCTATGCTACTGAAGTTACTTTCAGTAGCATTACCTTCTCTACATTGGAATTTTAGACTTTACAGAATTAAACCAAGTCAATGGCTGTTCCACTGTAAATGGTACCAGGTAGGTTACTGAATTCAGCTTGCATTGGAGTATTCCATGGCACCTAGCACTCTACATGCAATATCTATACAGTTCCACATCAGTCTGAGTAGTTATGTACAGAAACTTATCACAAAATGCATTGAATAGAAAGTAATGCATTCAACTCAAAGGAGTGTACAGTTCAATTTTGCTGATAAGTACTATGTGCTAACATGATGTAAACATTGTTAGCACACTAACCATATGATTTAGAGTTGTCTGCAACCAATTTTTTGAGTGTGCTACCTATTCTACTGAAGTTACTTTCAGTAGCATTACCTTCTCTACTCATTGGAACTTTGGACTTTACAGAATTAAACCAAGTCAATGGCTGTTCCACTGTAAATGGTACCAGGTATGTTACTGAATTCAACTTGCATTGGAGTATTCCATGCCATCTAGCACTCTACATGCAATATCTATACAGTTCCACATCAGTCTGAGTAGTTATGTACACAAACTTATCACAAAATGCATTGAATAGAAAGTAATGCATTCAAATCAAAGGAGTGTACAGTTCAATTTTGCTGAGAACTACTATGTGCTAACATGATGTAAACATTGTTAGCACACTAACCATATGATTTAGAGTTGTCTGCAACCAATTTTTTGAGTGTGCTACCTATGCTACTGAAGTTACTTTCAGTAGCATTACCTTCTCTACTCATTGGAATTTTAGAGTTTACAGAATTAAACCAAGTCAATGGCTTTTCCACTGTATATGGTACCAGGTAGGTTACTGAATTCAGCTTGCATTGGAGTATTCCATGCCACCTAGCACTCTACATGCAATATCTATACAGTTCCACATCAGTCTGAGTAGTTATGTACAGAAACTTATCACAAAATGCATTGAATAGAAAGTAATGCATTCAACTCAAAGGAGTGTACAGTTCAATTCTGCTGAGAACTACTATGTGCTAACATGATGTAAACATTGTTAGTACACTAACCATATGATTTAGAGTTGTCTGCAACCAATTTTTTGAGTGTGCTACCTATGCTCCAGAAGTTACTTTCAGTAACGTTACCTTCTCTACACATTGGAACTTTAGTCTTTCTAGAATTAAACCAAGTCAATGGCTGTTCCACTGTAAATGGTACCAGTTAGGTTACTGAATCAAGCTTGCATTGGAGTATTCCATGCCACCTAGCACTCTACATGCAATATCTATACAGTTCCACATCAGTCTGAGTAGTTATGTACAGAAACTTATCACAAAATGCACTGAATAGAAAGTAATGCATTCAACTCAAAGGAGTCTACAGTTCAATTTTGCTGAGAACAACTATGTGCTAACATGATGTAAACATTGTTAGCACACTAACCATATGATTTAGAGTTGTCTGCAACCAATTTTTTGAGTGTGCTACCTATTCTACTGAAGTTACTTTCAGTAGCATTACCTTCTCTACTCATTGGAACTTTGGACTTTACAGAATTAAACCAAGTCAATGGCTGTTCCACTGTAAATGGTACCAGGTATGTTACTGAATTCAACTTGCATTGGAGTATTCCATGCCATCTAGCACTCTACATGCAATATCTATACAGTTCCACATCAGTCTGAGTAGTTATGTACACAAACTTATCACAAAATGCATTGAATAGAAAGTAATGCATTCAAATCAAAGGAGTGTACAGTTCAATTTTGCTGAGAACTACTATGTGCTAACATGATGTAAACATTGTTAGCACACTAACCATATGATTTAGAGTTGTCTGCAACCAATTTTTTGAGTGTGCTACCTATGCTACTGAAGTTACTTTCAGTAGCATTACCTTCTCTACTCATTGGAATTTTAGAGTTTACAGAATTAAACCAAGTCAATGGCTTTTCCACTGTATATGGTACCAGGTAGGTTACTGAATTCAGCTTGCATTGGAGTATTCCATGCCACCTAGCACTCTACATGCAATATCTATACAGTTCCACATCAGTCTGAGTAGTTATGTACAGAAACTTATCACAAAATGCATTGAATAGAAAGTAATGCATTCAACTCAAAGGAGTGTACAGTTCAATTCTGCTGAGAACTACTATGTGCTAACATGATGTAAACATTGTTAGTACACTAACCATATGATTTAGAGTTGTCTGCAACCAATTTTTTGAGTGTGCTACCTATGCTCCAGAAGTTACTTTCAGTAACGTTACCTTCTCTACACATTGGAACTTTAGTCTTTCTAGAATTAAACCCAGTCAATGGCTGTTCCACTGTAAATGGTACCAGGTAGGTTACTGAATTCAACTTGCATTGGAGTATTCCATGCTACCTAGCACTCTACATGCAATATCTATACAGTTCCACATCAGTCTGAGTAGTTATGTACAGAAACTTATCACAAAATGCATTGAATAGAAAGTAATGCATTCAACTCAAAGGAGTGTACAGTTCAATTTTGCTGAGAACTACTATGTGCTAACATGATGTAAACATTGTTAGCACACTAACCATATGATTTAGAGTTGTCTGCAACCAATTTTTTGAGTGTGCTACCTATGCTCCAGAAGTTACTTTCAGTAACGTTACCTTCTCTACACATTGGAACTTTAGTCTTTCTAGAAATAAACCAAGTCAATGGCTGTTCCACTGAATATGGTACCAGGTATGTTACTGAATCAAGCTTGCATTGGAGTATTCCATGCCACCTAGCACTCTACATGCAATATCTATACAGTTCCACATCAGTCTGAGTAGTTATGTACAGAAACTTATCACAAAATGCATTGAATAGAAAGTAATGCATTCAACTCAAAGGAGTGTACAGTTCAATTTTGCTGATAAGTACTATGTGCTAACATGATGTAAACATTGTTAGCACACTAACCATATGATTTAGAGTTGTCTGCAAACAATTTTATGAGTGTGCTACCTATGCTCCAGAAGTTACTTTCAGTAACGTTACCTTCTCTACACATTGGAACTTTAGTCTTTCTAGAATTAAACCCAGTCAATGGCTGTTCCACTGTAAATGGTACCAGGTAGGTTACTGAATTCAACTTGCATTGGAGTATTCCATGCTACCTAGCACTCTACATGCAATATCTATACAGTTCCACATCAGTCTGAGTAGTTATGTACAGAAACTTATCACAAAATGCATTGAATAGAAAGTCATGCATTCAACTCAAAGGAGTGTACAGTTCAATTTTGCTGATAAGTACTATGTGCTAACATGATGTAAACATTGTTAGCACACTAACCATATGATTTAGAGTTGTCTGCAACCAATTTTTTGAGTGTGCTACCTATGCTACTGAAGTTACTTTCAGTAGCATTACCTTCTCTACTCATTGGAATTTTAGAGTTTACAGAATTAAACCAAGTCAATGGCTTTTCCACTGTATATGGTACCAGGTAGGTTACTGAATTCAGCTTGCATTGGAGTATTCCATGCCACCTAGCACTCTACATGCAATATCTATACAGTTCCACATCAGTCTGAGTAGTTATGTACAGAAACTTATCACAAAATGCATTGAATAGAAAGTAATGCATTCAACTCAAAGGAGTGTACAGTTCAATTCTGCTGAGAACTACTATGTGCTAACATGATGTAAACATTGTTAGTACACTAACCATATGATTTAGAGTTGTCTGCAACCAATTTTTTGAGTGTGCTACCTATGCTCCAGAAGTTACTTTCAGTAACGTTACCTTCTCTACACATTGGAACTTTAGTCTTTCTAGAATTAAACCAAGTCAATGGCTGTTCCACTGTAAATGGTACCAGTTAGGTTACTGAATCAAGCTTGCATTGGAGTATTCCATGCCACCTAGCACTCTACATGCAATATCTATACAGTTCCACATCAGTCTGAGTAGTTATGTACAGAAACTTATCACAAAATGCACTGAATAGAAAGTAATGCATTCAACTCAAAGGAGTCTACAGTTCAATTTTGCTGAGAACAACTATGTGCTAACATGATGTAAACATTGTTAGCACACTAACCATATGATTTAGAGTTGTCTGCAACCAATTTTATGAGTGTGCTACCTATGCTCCAGAACTTACTTTCAGTAACGTTACCTTCTCTACACATTGGAACTTTAGTCTTTCTAGAATTAAACCAAGTCAATGGCTGTTCCACTGTAAATGGTACCAGGTAGGTTCCTGAATTCAACTTGCATTGGAGTATTCCATGCCACCTAGCACTCTACATGCAATATCTATACAGTTCCACATCAGTCTGAGTAGTTATGTACAGAAACTTATCACAAAATGCATTGAATAGAAAGTAATGCATTCAACTCAAAGGAGTGTACAGTTCAATTTTGCTGATAAGTACTATGTGCTAACATGATGTAAACATTGTTAGCACACTAAACATATGATTTAGAGTTGTCTGCAACCAATTTTATGAGTGTGCTACCTATGCTCCAGAAGTTACTTCAGTAACGTTACCTTCTCTACACATTGGAACTTTAGTCTTTCAAGAATTAAACCAAGTCAATGGCTGTTCCACTGTAAATGGTACCAGGTAGGTTACTGAATCAAGCTTGCATTGGAGTATTCCATGCCACCTAGCACTCTACATGCAATATCTATACAGTTCCACATCAGTCTGAGTAGTTATGTACAGAAACTTATCACAAAATGCATTGAATAGAAAGTAATGCATTCAACTCAAAGGAGTGTACAGTTCAATTTTGCTGAGAACTACTATGTGCTAACATGATGTAAACATTGTTAGCACACTAACCATATGATTTAGAGTTGTCTGCAACCAATTTTTTGAGTGTGCTACCTATGCTCCAGAAGTTACTTTCAGTAACGTTACCTTCTCTACACATTGGAACTTTAGTCTTTCTAGAAATAAACCAAGTCAATGGCTGTTCCACTGTAAATGGTACCAGGTATGTTACTGAATCAAGCTTGCATTGGAGTATTCCATGCCACCTAGCACTCTACATGCAATATCTATACAGTTCCACATCAGTCTGAGTAGTTATGTACAGAAACTTATCACAAAATGCATTGAATAGAAAGTAATGCATTCAACTCAAAGGAGTGTACAGTTCAATTTTGCTGAGAACTACTATGTGCTAACATGATGTAAACATTGTTAGCACACTAACCATATGATTTAGAGTTGTCTGCAAACAATTTTTTGAGTGTGCTACCTATGCTCCAGAAGTTACTTTCAGTAACGTTACCTTCTCTACACATTGGAACTTTAGTCTTTCTAGAATTAAACCAAGTCAATGGCTGTTCCACTGTAAATGGTACCAGTTAGGTTACTGAATCAAGCTTGCATTGGAGTATTCCATGCCACCTAGCACTCTACATGCAATATCTATACAGTTCCACATCAGTCTGAGTAGTTATGTACAGAAACTTATCACAAAATGCACTGAATAGAAAGTAATGCATTCAACTCAAAGGAGTCTACAGTTCAATTTTGCTGAGAACAACTATGTGCTAACATGATGTAAACATTGTTAGCACACTAACCATATGATTTAGAGTTGTCTGCAACCAATTTTATGAGTGTGCTACCTATGCTCCAGAACTTACTTTCAGTAACGTTACCTTCTCTACACATTGGAACTTTAGTCTTTCTAGAATTAAACCAAGTCAATGGCTGTTCCACTGTAAATGGTACCAGGTAGGTTCCTGAATTCAACTTGCATTGGAGTATTCCATGCCACCTAGCACTCTACATGCAATATCTATACAGTTCCACATCAGTCTGAGTAGTTATGTACAGAAACTTATCACAAAATGCATTGAATAGAAAGTAATGCATTCAACTCAAAGGAGTGTACAGTTCAATTTTGCTGATAAGTACTATGTGCTAACATGATGTAAACATTGTTAGCACACTAAACATATGATTTAGAGTTGTCTGCAACCAATTTTATGAGTGTGCTACCTATGCTCCAGAAGTTACTTCAGTAACGTTACCTTCTCTACACATTGGAACTTTAGTCTTTCAAGAATTAAACCAAGTCAATGGCTGTTCCACTGTAAATGGTACCAGGTAGGTTACTGAATCAAGCTTGCATTGGAGTATTCCATGCCACCTAGCACTCTACATGCAATATCTATACAGTTCCACATCAGTCTGAGTAGTTATGTACAGAAACTTATCACAAAATGCATTGAATAGAAAGTAATGCATTCAACTCAAAGGAGTGTACAGTTCAATTTTGCTGAGAACTACTATGTGCTAACATGATGTAAACATTGTTAGCACACTAACCATATGATTTAGAGTTGTCTGCAACCAATTTTTTGAGTGTGCTACCTATGCTCCAGAAGTTACTTTCAGTAACGTTACCTTCTCTACACATTGGAACTTTAGTCTTTCTAGAAATAAACCAAGTCAATGGCTGTTCCACTGTAAATGGTACCAGGTATGTTACTGAATCAAGCTTGCATTGGAGTATTCCATGCCACCTAGCACTCTACATGCAATATCTATACAGTTCCACATCAGTCTGAGTAGTTATGTACAGAAACTTATCACAAAATGCATTGAATAGAAAGTAATGCATTCAACTCAAAGGAGTGTACAGTTCAATTTTGCTGAGAACTACTATGTGCTAACATGATGTAAACATTGTTAGCACACTAACCATATGATTTAGAGTTGTCTGCAAACAATTTTATGAGTGTGCTACCTATGCTCCAGAAGTTACTTTCAGTAACGTTACCTTCTCTACACATTGGAACTTTAGTCTTTCTAGAATTAAACCAAGTCAATGGCTGTTCCACTGTAAATGGTACCAGGTAGGTTCCTGAATTCAACTTGCATTGGAGTATTCCATGCCACCTAGCACTCTACATGCAATATCTATACAGTTCCACATCAGTCTGAGTAGTTATGTACAGAAACTTATCACAAAATGCATTGAATAGAAAGTAATGCATTCAACTCAAAGGAGTGTACAGTTCAATTTTGCTGATAAGTACTATGTGCTAACATGATGTAAACATTGTTAGCACACTAAACATATGATTTAGAGTTGTCTGCAACCAATTTTATGAGTGTGCTACCTATGCTCCAGAAGTTACTTCAGTAACGTTACCTTCTCTACACATTGGAACTTTAGTCTTTCAAGAATTAAACCAAGTCAATGGCTGTTCCACTGTAAATGGTACCAGGTAGGTTACTGAATCAAGCTTGCATTGGAGTATTCCATGCCACCTAGCACTCTACATGCAATATCTATACAGTTCCACATCAGTCTGAGTAGTTATGTACAGAAACTTATCACAAAATGCATTGAATAGAAAGTAATGCATTCAACTCAAAGGAGTGTACAGTTCAATTTTGCTGAGAACTACTATGTGCTAACATGATGTAAACATTGTTAGCACACTAACCATATGATTTAGAGTTGTCTGCAACCAATTTTTTGAGTGTGCTACCTATGCTCCAGAAGTTACTTTCAGTAACGTTACCTTCTCTACACATTGGAACTTTAGTCTTTCTAGAAATAAACCAAGTCAATGGCTGTTCCACTGTAAATGGTACCAGGTATGTTACTGAATCAAGCTTGCATTGGAGTATTCCATGCCACCTAGCACTCTACATGCAATATCTATACAGTTCCACATCAGTCTGAGTAGTTATGTACAGAAACTTATCACAAAATGCATTGAATAGAAAGTAATGCATTCAACTCAAAGGAGTGTACAGTTCAATTTTGCTGATAAGTACTATGTGCTAACATGATGTAAACATTGTTAGCACACTAACCATATGATTTAGAGTTGTCTGCAAACAATTTTATGAGTGTGCTACCTATGCTCCAGAAGTTACTTTCAGTAACGTTACCTTCTCTACACATTGGAACTTTAGTCTTTCTAGAATTAAACCCAGTCAATGGCTGTTCCACTGTAAATGGTACCAGGTAGGTTACTGAATTCAACTTGCATTGGAGTATTCCATGCTACCTAGCACTCTACATGCAATATCTATACAGTTCCACATCAGTCTGAGTAGTTATGTACAGAAACTTATCACAAAATGCATTGAATAGAAAGTCATGCATTCAACTCAAAGGAGTGTACAGTTCAATTTTGCTGATAAGTACTATGTGCTAACATGATGTAAACATTGTTAGCACACTAACCATATGATTTAGAGTTGTCTGCAACCAATTTTTTGAGTGTGCTACCTATTCTACTGAAGTTACTTTCAGTAGCATTACCTTCTCTACTCATTGGAACTTTGGACTTTACAGAATTAAACCAAGTCAATGGCTGTTCCACTGTAAATGGTACCAGGTATGTTACTGAATTCAACTTGCATTGGAGTATTCCATGCCATCTAGCACTCTACATGCAATATCTATACAGTTCCACATCAGTCTGAGTAGTTATGTACACAAACTTATCACAAAATGCATTGAATAGAAAGTAATGCATTCAAATCAAAGGAGTGTACAGTTCAATTTTGCTGAGAACTACTATGTGCTAACATGATGTAAACATTGTTAGCACACTAACCATATGATTTAGAGTTGTCTGCAACCAATTTTTTGAGTGTGCTACCTATGCTACTGAAGTTACTTTCAGTAGCATTACCTTCTCTACTCATTGGAATTTTAGAGTTTACAGAATTAAACCAAGTCAATGGCTTTTCCACTGTATATGGTACCAGGTAGGTTACTGAATTCAGCTTGCATTGGAGTATTCCATGCCACCTAGCACTCTACATGCAATATCTATACAGTTCCACATCAGTCTGAGTAGTTATGTACAGAAACTTATCACAAAATGCATTGAATAGAAAGTAATGCATTCAACTCAAAGGAGTGTACAGTTCAATTCTGCTGAGAACTACTATGTGCTAACATGATGTAAACATTGTTAGTACACTAACCATATGATTTAGAGTTGTCTGCAACCAATTTTTTGAGTGTGCTACCTATGCTCCAGAAGTTACTTTCAGTAACGTTACCTTCTCTACACATTGGAACTTTAGTCTTTCTAGAATTAAACCAAGTCAATGGCTGTTCCACTGTAAATGGTACCAGTTAGGTTACTGAATCAAGCTTGCATTGGAGTATTCCATGCCACCTAGCACTCTACATGCAATATCTATACAGTTCCACATCAGTCTGAGTAGTTATGTACAGAAACTTATCACAAAATGCACTGAATAGAAAGTAATGCATTCAACTCAAAGGAGTCTACAGTTCAATTTTGCTGAGAACAACTATGTGCTAACATGATGTAAACATTGTTAGCACACTAACCATATGATTTAGAGTTGTCTGCAACCAATTTTTTGAGTGTGCTACCTATTCTACTGAAGTTACTTTCAGTAGCATTACCTTCTCTACTCATTGGAACTTTGGACTTTACAGAATTAAACCAAGTCAATGGCTGTTCCACTGTAAATGGTACCAGGTATGTTACTGAATTCAACTTGCATTGGAGTATTCCATGCCATCTAGCACTCTACATGCAATATCTATACAGTTCCACATCAGTCTGAGTAGTTATGTACACAAACTTATCACAAAATGCATTGAATAGAAAGTAATGCATTCAAATCAAAGGAGTGTACAGTTCAATTTTGCTGAGAACTACTATGTGCTAACATGATGTAAACATTGTTAGCACACTAACCATATGATTTAGAGTTGTCTGCAACCAATTTTTTGAGTGTGCTACCTATGCTACTGAAGTTACTTTCAGTAGCATTACCTTCTCTACTCATTGGAATTTTAGAGTTTACAGAATTAAACCAAGTCAATGGCTTTTCCACTGTATATGGTACCAGGTAGGTTACTGAATTCAGCTTGCATTGGAGTATTCCATGCCACCTAGCACTCTACATGCAATATCTATACAGTTCCACATCAGTCTGAGTAGTTATGTACAGAAACTTATCACAAAATGCATTGAATAGAAAGTAATGCATTCAACTCAAAGGAGTGTACAGTTCAATTCTGCTGAGAACTACTATGTGCTAACATGATGTAAACATTGTTAGTACACTAACCATATGATTTAGAGTTGTCTGCAACCAATTTTTTGAGTGTGCTACCTAAGCTCCAGAAGTTACTTTCAGTAACGTTACCTTCTCTACACATTGGAACTTTAGTCTTTCTAGAATTAAACCAAGTCAATGGCTGTTCCACTGTAAATGGTACCAGTTAGGTTACTGAATCAAGCTTGCATTGGAGTATTCCATGCCACCTAGCACTCTACATGCAATATCTATACAGTTCCACATCAGTCTGAGTAGTTATGTACAGAAACTTATCACAAAATGCACTGAATAGAAAGTAATGCATTCAACTCAAAGGAGTCTACAGTTCAATTTTGCTGAGAACAACTATGTGCTAACATGATGTAAACATTGTTAGCACACTAACCATATGATTTAGAGTTGTCTGCAACCAATTTTATGAGTGTGCTACCTATGCTCCAGAACTTACTTTCAGTAACGTTACCTTCTCTACACATTGGAACTTTAGTCTTTCTAGAATTAAACCAAGTCAATGGCTGTTCCACTGTAAATGGTACCAGGTAGGTTCCTGAATTCAACTTGCATTGGAGTATTCCATGCCACCTAGCACTCTACATGCAATATCTATACAGTTCCACATCAGTCTGAGTAGTTATGTACAGAAACTTATCACAAAATGCATTGAATAGAAAGTAATGCATTCAACTCAAAGGAGTGTACAGTTCAATTTTGCTGATAAGTACTATGTGCTAACATGATGTAAACATTGTTAGCACACTAAACATATGATTTAGAGTTGTCTGCAACCAATTTTATGAGTGTGCTACCTATGCTCCAGAAGTTACTTCAGTAACGTTACCTTCTCTACACATTGGAACTTTAGTCTTTCAAGAATTAAACCAAGTCAATGGCTGTTCCACTGTAAATGGTACCAGGTAGGTTACTGAATCAAGCTTGCATTGGAGTATTCCATGCCACCTAGCACTCTACATGCAATATCTATACAGTTCCACATCAGTCTGAGTAGTTATGTACAGAAACTTATCACAAAATGCATTGAATAGAAAGTAATGCATTCAACTCAAAGGAGTGTACAGTTCAATTTTGCTGAGAACTACTATGTGCTAACATGATGTAAACATTGTTAGCACACTAACCATATGATTTAGAGTTGTCTGCAACCAATTTTTTGAGTGTGCTACCTATGCTCCAGAAGTTACTTTCAGTAACGTTACCTTCTCTACACATTGGAACTTTAGTCTTTCTAGAAATAAACCAAGTCAATGGCTGTTCCACTGTAAATGGTACCAGGTATGTTACTGAATCAAGCTTGCATTGGAGTATTCCATGCCACCTAGCACTCTACATGCAATATCTATACAGTTCCACATCAGTCTGAGTAGTTATGTACAGAAACTTATCACAAAATGCATTGAATAGAAAGTAATGCATTCAACTCAAAGGAGTGTACAGTTCAATTTTGCTGATAAGTACTATGTGCTAACATGATGTAAACATTGTTAGCACACTAACCATATGATTTAGAGTTGTCTGCAAACAATTTTATGAGTGTGCTACCTATGCTCCAGAAGTTACTTTCAGTAACGTTACCTTCTCTACACATTGGAACTTTAGTCTTTCTAGAATTAAACCAAGTCAATGGCTGTTCCACTGTAAATGGTACCAGGTAGGTTCCTGAATTCAACTTGCATTGGAGTATTCCATGCCACCTAGCACTCTACATGCAATATCTATACAGTTCCACATCAGTCTGAGTAGTTATGTACAGAAACTTATCACAAAATGCATTGAATAGAAAGTAATGCATTCAACTCAAAGGAGTGTACAGTTCAATTTTGCTGATAAGTACTATGTGCTAACATGATGTAAACATTGTTAGCACACTAAACATATGATTTAGAGTTGTCTGCAACCAATTTTATGAGTGTGCTACCTATGCTCCAGAAGTTACTTCAGTAACGTTACCTTCTCTACACATTGGAACTTTAGTCTTTCAAGAATTAAACCAAGTCAATGGCTGTTCCACTGTAAATGGTACCAGGTAGGTTACTGAATCAAGCTTGCATTGGAGTATTCCATGCCACCTAGCACTCTACATGCAATATCTATACAGTTCCACATCAGTCTGAGTAGTTATGTACAGAAACTTATCACAAAATGCATTGAATAGAAAGTAATGCATTCAACTCAAAGGAGTGTACAGTTCAATTTTGCTGAGAACTACTATGTGCTAACATGATGTAAACATTGTTAGCACACTAACCATATGATTTAGAGTTGTCTGCAACCAATTTTTTGAGTGTGCTACCTATGCTCCAGAAGTTACTTTCAGTAACGTTACCTTCTCTACACATTGGAACTTTAGTCTTTCTAGAAATAAACCAAGTCAATGGCTGTTCCACTGTAAATGGTACCAGGTATGTTACTGAATCAAGCTTGCATTGGAGTATTCCATGCCACCTAGCACTCTACATGCAATATCTATACAGTTCCACATCAGTCTGAGTAGTTATGTACAGAAACTTATCACAAAATGCATTGAATAGAAAGTAATGCATTCAACTCAAAGGAGTGTACAGTTCAATTTTGCTGATAAGTACTATGTGCTAACATGATGTAAACATTGTTAGCACACTAACCATATGATTTAGAGTTGTCTGCAAACAATTTTATGAGTGTGCTACCTATGCTCCAGAAGTTACTTTCAGTAACGTTACCTTCTCTACACATTGGAACTTTAGTCTTTCTAGAATTAAACCCAGTCAATGGCTGTTCCACTGTAAATGGTACCAGGTAGGTTACTGAATTCAACTTGCATTGGAGTATTCCATGCTACCTAGCACTCTACATGCAATATCTATACAGTTCCACATCAGTCTGAGTAGTTATGTACAGAAACTTATCACAAAATGCATTGAATAGAAAGTCATGCATTCAACTCAAAGGAGTGTACAGTTCAATTTTGCTGATAAGTACTATGTGCTAACATGATGTAAACATTGTTAGCACACTAAACATATGATTTAGAGTTGTCTGCAACCAATTTTATGAGTGTGCTACCTATGCTCCAGAAGTTACTTCAGTAACGTTACCTTCTCTACACATTGGAACTTTAGTCTTTCAAGAATTAAACCAAGTCAATGGCTGTTCCACTGTAAATGGTACCAGGTAGGTTACTGAATCAAGCTTGCATTGGAGTATTCCATGCCACCTAGCACTCTACATGCAATATCTATACAGTTCCACATCAGTCTGAGTAGTTATGTACAGAAACTTATCACAAAATGCATTGAATAGAAAGTAATGCATTCAACTCAAAGGAGTGTACAGTTCAATTCTGCTGAGAACTACTATGTGCTAACATGATGTAAACATTGTTAGTACACTAACCATATGATTTAGAGTTGTCTGCAACCAATTTTTTGAGTGTGCTACCTATGCTCCAGAAGTTACTTTCAGTAACGTTACCTTCTCTACACATTGGAACTTTAGTCTTTCTAGAATTAAACCAAGTCAATGGCTGTTCCACTGTAAATGGTACCAGTTAGGTTACTGAATCAAGCTTGCATTGGAGTATTCCATGCCACCTAGCACTCTACATGCAATATCTATACAGTTCCACATCAGTCTGAGTAGTTATGTACAGAAACTTATCACAAAATGCACTGAATAGAAAGTAATGCATTCAACTCAAAGGAGTCTACAGTTCAATTTTGCTGAGAACAAATATGTGCTAACATGATGTAAACATTGTTAGCACACTAACCATATGATTTAGAGTTGTCTGCAACCAATTTTATGAGTGTGCTACCTATGCTCCAGAACTTACTTTCAGTAACGTTACCTTCTCTACACATTGGAACTTTAGTCTTTCTAGAATTAAACCAAGTCAATGGCTGTTCCACTGTAAATGGTACCAGGTAGGTTCCTGAATTCAACTTGCATTGGAGTATTCCATGCCACCTAGCACTCTACATGCAATATCTATACAGTTCCACATCAGTCTGAGTAGTTATGTACAGAAACTTATCACAAAATGCATTGAATAGAAAGTAATGCATTCAACTCAAAGGAGTGTACAGTTCAATTTTGCTGATAAGTACTATGTGCTAACATGATGTAAACATTGTTAGCACACTAAACATATGATTTAGAGTTGTTTGCAACCAATTTTATGAGTGTGCTACCTATGCTCCAGAAGTTATTTCAGTAACGTTACCTTCTCTACACATTGGAACTTTAGTCTTTCAAGAATTAAACCAAGTCAATGGCTGTTCCACTGTAAATGGTACCAGGTAGGTTACTGAATCAAGCTTGCATTGGAGTATTCCATGCCACCTAGCACTCTACATGCAATATCTATACAGTTCCACATCAGTCTGAGTAGTTATGTACAGAAACTTATCACAAAATGCATTGAATAGAAAGTAATGCATTCAACTCAAAGGAGTGTACAGTTCAATTTTGCTGAGAACTACTATGTGCTAACATGATGTAAACATTGTTAGCACACTAACCATATGATTTAGAGTTGTCTGCAACCAATTTTTTGAGTGTGCTACCTATGCTCCAGAAGTTACTTTCAGTAACGTTACCTTCTCTACACATTGGAACTTTAGTCTTTCTAGAAATAAACCAAGTCAATGGCTGTTCCATTTTAAATGGTACCAGGTATGTTACTGAATCAAGCTTGCATTGGAGTATTCCATGCCACCTAGCACTCTACATGCAATATCTATACAGTTCCACATCAGTCTGAGTAGTTATGTACAGAAACTTATCACAAAATGCATTGAATAGAAAGTAATGCATTCAACTCAAAGGAGTGTACAGTTCAATTTTGCTGATAAGTACTATGTGCTAACATGATGTAAACATTGTTAGCACACTAACCATATGATTTAGAGTTGTCTGCAAACAATTTTATGAGTGTGCTACCTATGCTCCAGAAGTTACTTTCAGTAACGTTACCTTCTCTACACATTGGAACTTTAGTCTTTCTAGAATTAAACCCAGTCAATGGCTGTTCCACTGTAAATGGTACCAGGTAGGTTACTGAATTCAACTTGCATTGGAGTATTCCATGCCACCTAGCACTCTACATGCAATATCTATACAGTTCCACATCAGTCTGAGTAGTTATGTACAGAAACTTCACAAAATGCATTGAATAGAAAGTAATGCATTCAACTCAAAGGAGTGTACAGTTCAATTTTGCTGATAAGTACTATGTGCTAACATGATGTAAACATTGTTAGCACACTAACCATATGATTTAGAGTTGTCTGCAACCAATTTTATGAGTGTGCTACCTATGCTCCAGAAGTTACTTCAGTAACGTTACCTTCTCTACACATTGGAACTTTAGTCTTTCAAGAATTAAACCAAGTCAATGGCTGTTCCACTGTAAATGGTACCAGGTAGGTTACTGAATCAAGCTTGCATTGGAGTATTCCATGCCACCTAGCACTCTACATGCAATATCTATACAGTTCCACATCAGTCTGAGTAGTTATGTACAGAAACTTATCACAAAATGCATTGAATAGAAAGTAATGCATTCAACTCAAAGGAGTGTACAGTTCAATTTTGCTGAGAACTACTATGTGCTAACATGATGTAAACATTGTTAG
The DNA here is from genome assembly GCF_030144855.1 of Hypanus sabinus. Classification (NCBI taxonomy): domain Eukaryota; kingdom Metazoa; phylum Chordata; class Chondrichthyes; order Myliobatiformes; family Dasyatidae; genus Hypanus; species Hypanus sabinus. The sequence goes on from NC_082733.1 coordinate 4,446,362, forward strand.
CACACTAACCATATGATTTAGAGTTGTCTGCAACCAATTTTTTGAGTGTGCTACCTATGCTCCAGAAGTTACTTTAAGTAACGTTACCTTCTCTACACATTGGAACTTTAGTCTTTCTAGAAATAAACCAAGTCAATGGCTGTTCCACTGTAAATGGTACCAGGTATGTTACTGAATCAAGCTTGCATTGGAGTATTCCATGCCACCTAGCACTCTACATGCAATATCTATACAGTTCCACATCAGTCTGAGTAGTTATGTACAGAAACTTATCACAAAATGCATTGAATAGAAAGTAATGCATTCAACTCAAAGGAGTGTACAGTTCAATTTTGCTGATAAGTACTATGTGCTAACATGATGTAAACATTGTTAGCACACTAACCATATGATTTAGAGTTGTCTGCAAACAATTTTATGAGTGTGCTACCTATGCTCCAGAAGTTACTTTCAGTAACGTTACCTTCTCTACACATTGGAACTTTAGTCTTTCTAGAATTAAACCCAGTCAATGGCTGTTCCACTGTAAATGGTACCAGGTAGGTTACTGAATTCAACTTGCATTGGAGTATTCCATGCCACCTAGCACTCTACATGCAATATCTATACAGTTCCACATCAGTCTGATAGTTATGTACAGAAACTTATCACAAAATGCATTGAATAGAAAGTAATGCATTCAACTCAAAGGAGTGTACAGTTCAATTTTGCTGATAAGTACTATGTGCTAACATGATGTAAACATTGTTAGCACACTAACCATATGATTTAGAGTTGTCTGCAACCAATTTTATGAGTGTGCTACCTATGCTCCAGAAGTTACTTCAGTAACGTTACCTTCTCTACACATTGGAACTTTAGTCTTTCAAGAATTAAACCAAGTCAATGGCTGTTCCACTGTAAATGGTACCAGGTAGGTTACTGAATCAAGCTTGCATTGGAGTATTCCATGCCACCTAGCACTCTACATGCAATATCTATACAGTTCCACATCAGTCTGAGTAGTTATGTACAGAAACTTATCACAAAATGCATTGAATAGAAAGTAATGCATTCAACTCAAAGGAGTGTACAGTTCAATTTTGCTGAGAACTACTATGTGCTAACATGATGTAAACATTGTTAGCACACTAACCATATGATTTAGAGTTGTCTGCAACCAATTTTTTGAGTGTGCTACCTATGCTCCAGAAGTTACTTTAAGTAACGTTACCTTCTCTACACATTGGAACTTTAGTCTTTCTAGAAATAAACCAAGTCAATGGCTGTTCCACTGTAAATGGTACCAGGTATGTTACTGAATCAAGCTTGCATTGGAGTATTCCATGCCACCTAGCACTCTACATGCAATATCTATACAGTTCCACATCAGTCTGAGTAGTTATGTACAGAAACTTATCACAAAATGCATTGAATAGAAAGTAATGCATTCAACTCAAAGGAGTGTACAGTTCAATTTTGCTGATAAGTACTATGTGCTAACATGATGTAAACATTGTTAGCACACTAACCATATGATTTAGAGTTGTCTGCAAACAATTTTATGAGTGTGCTACCTATGCTCCAGAAGTTACTTTCAGTAACGTTACCTTCTCTACACATTGGAACTTTAGTCTTTCTAGAATTAAACCCAGTCAATGGCTGTTCCACTGTAAATGGTACCAGGTAGGTTACTGAATTCAACTTGCATTGGAGTATTCCATGCCACCTAGCACTCTACATGCAATATCTATACAGTTCCACATCAGTCTGATAGTTATGTACAGAAACTTATCACAAAATGCATTGAATAGAAAGTAATGCATTCAACTCAAAGGAGTGTACAGTTCAATTTTGCTGATAAGTACTATGTGCTAACATGATGTAAACATTGTTAGCACACTAACCATATGATTTAGAGTTGTCTGCAACCAATTTTTTGAGTGTGCTACCTATGCTACTGAAGTTACTTTCAGTAGCATTACCTTCTCTACTCATTGGAACTTTGGACTTTACAGAATTAAACCAAGTCAATGGCTGTTCCACTGTAAATGGTACCAGGTATGTTACTGAATTCAACTTGCATTGGAGTATTCCATGCCACCTAGCACTCTACATGCAATATCTATACAGTTCCACATCAGTCTGAGTAGTTATGTACAGAAACTTATCACAAAATGCATTGAATAGAAAGTAATGCATTCAACTCAAAGGAGTGTACAGTTCAATTTTGCTGAGAACTACTATGTGCTAACATGATGTAAACATTGTTAGCACACTAACCATATGATTTAGAGTTGTCTGCAACCAATTTTTTGAGTGTGCTACCTATGCTCCAGAAGTTACTTTCAGTAACGTTACCTTCTCTACACATTGGAACTTTAGTCTTTCTAGAAATAAACCAAGTCAATGGCTGTTCCACTGTAAATGGTACCAGGTATGTTACTGAATCAAGCTTGCATTGGAGTATTCCATGCCACCTAGCACTCTACATGCAATATCTATACAGTTCCACATCAGTCTGAGTAGTTATGTACAGAAACTTATCACAAAATGCATTGAATAGAAAGTAATGCATTCAACTCAAAGGACTGTACAGTTCAATTTTGCTGATAAGTACTATGTGCTAACATGATGTAAACATTGTTAGCACACTAACCATATGATTTAGAGTTGTCTGCAAACAATTTTATGAGTGTGCTACCTATGCTCCAGAAGTTACTTTCAGTAACGTTACCTTCTCTACACATTGGAACTTTAGTCTTTCTAGAATTAAACCCAGTCAATGGCTGTTCCACTGTAAATGGTACCAGGTAGGTTACTGAATTCAACTTGCATTGGAGTATTCCATGCCACCTAGCACTCTACATGCAATATCTATACAGTTCCACATCAGTCTGAGTAGTTATGTACAGAAACTTATCACAAAATGCATTGAATAGAAAGTAATGCATTCAACTCAAAGGAGTGTACAGTTCAATTTTGCTGATAAGTACTATGTGCTAACATGATGTAAACATTGTTAGCACACTAACCATATGATTTAGAGTTGTCTGCAACCAATTTTTTGAGTGTGCTACCTATGCTACTGAAGTTACTTTCAGTAGCATTACCTTCTCTACTCATTGGAACTTTGGACTTTACAGAATTAAACCAAGCCAATGGCTGTTCCACTGTAAATGGTACCAGGTATGTTACTGAATTCAACTTGCATTGGAGTATTCCATGCCATCTAGCACTCTACATGCAATATCTATACAGTTCCACATCAGTCTGAGTAGTTATGTACACAAACTTATCACAAAATGCATTGAATAGAAAGTAATGCATTCAACTCAAAGGAGTGTACAGTTCAATTTTGCTGAGAACTACTATGTGCTAACATGATGTAAACATTGTTAGCACACTAACCATATGATTTAGAGTTGTCTGCAACCAATTTTTTGAGTGTGCTACCTATGCTACTGAAGTTACTTTCAGTAGCATTACCTTCTCTACTCATTGGAATTTTAGAGTTTACAGAATTAAACCAAGTCAATGGCTGTTCCACTGTATATGGTACCAGGTAGGTTACTGAATTCAGCTTGCATTGGAGTATTCCATGGCACCTAGCACTCTACATGCAATATCTATACAGTTCCACATCAGTCTGAGTAGTTATGTACACAAACTTATCACAAAATGCATTGAATAGAAAGTAATGAATTCAACTCAAAGGAGTGTACAGTTCAATTTTGCTGATAAGTACTATGTGCTAACATGATGTAAACATTGTTAGCACACTAAACATATGATTTAGAGTTGTCTGCAACCAATTTTATGAGTGTGCTACCTATGCTCCAGAAGTTACTTCAGTAACGTTACCTTCTCTACACATAGGAACTTTAGTCTTTCAAGAATTAAACCAAGTCAATGGCTGTTCCACTGTAAATGGTACCAGGTAGGTTACTGAATCAAGCTTGCATTGGAGTATTCCATGCCACCTAGCACTCTACATGCAATATCTATACAGTTCCACATCAGTCTGAGTAGTTATGTACAGAAACTTATCACAAAATGCATTGAATAGAAAGTAATGCATTCAACTCAAAGGAGTGTACAGTTCAATTTTGCTGAGAACTACTATGTGCTAACATGATGTAAACATTGTTAGCACACTAACCATATGATTTAGAGTTGTCTGCAACCAATTTTTTGAGTGTGCTACCTATGCTCCAGAAGTTACTTTCAGTAACGTTACCTTCTCTACACATTGGAACTTTAGTCTTTCTAGAAATAAACCAAGTCAATGGCTGTTCCACTGTAAATGGTACCAGGTATGTTACTGAATCAAGCTTGCATTGGAGTATTCCATGCCACCTAGCACTCTACATGCAATATCTATACAGTTCCACATCAGTCTGAGTAGTTATGTACAGAAACTTATCACAAAATGCATTGAATAGAAAGTAATGCATTCAACTCAAAGGAGTGTACAGTTCAATTTTGCTGATAAGTACTATGTGCTAACATGATGTAAACATTGTTAGCACACTAACCATATGATTTAGAGTTGTCTGCAAACAATTTTATGAGTGTGCTACCTATGCTCCAGAAGTTACTTTCAGTAACGTTACCTTCTCTACACATTGGAACTTTAGTCTTTCTAGAATTAAACCCAGTCAATGGCTGTTCCACTGTAAATGGTACCAGGTAGGTTACTGAATTCAACTTGCATTGGAGTATTCCATGCCACCTAGCACTCTACATGCAATATCTATACAGTTCCACATCAGTCTGAGTAGTTATGTACAGAAACTTATCACAAAATGCATTGAATAGAAAGTAATGCATTCAACTCAAAGGAGTGTACAGTTCAATTTTGCTGATAAGTACAATGTGCTAACATGATGTAAACATTGTTAGCACACTAACCATATGATTTAGAGTTGTCTGCAAACAATTTTTTGAGTGTGCTACCTATGCTACTGAAGTTACTTTCAGTAGCATTACCTTCTCTACTCATTGGAACTTTGGACTTTACAGAATTAAACCAAGTCAATGGCTGTTCCACTGTAAATGGTACCAGGTATGTTACTGAATTCAACTTGCATTGGAGTATTCCATGCCATCTAGCACTCTACATGCAATATCTATACAGTTCCACATCAGTCTGAGTAGTTATGTACACAAACTTATCACAAAATGCATTGAATAGAAAGTAATGCATTCAACTCAAAGGAGTGTACAGTTCAATTTTGCTGAGAACTACTATGTGCTAACATGATGTAAACATTGTTAGCACACTAACCATATGATTTAGAGTTGTCTGCAACCAATTTTTTGAGTGTGCTACCTATGCTACTGAAGTTACTTTCAGTAGCATTACCTTCTCTACTCATTGGAATTTTAGAGTTTACAGAATTAAACCAAGTCAATGGCTGTTCCACTGTATATGGTACCAGGTAGGTTACTGAATTCAGCTTGCATTGGAGTATTCCATGGCACCTAGCACTCTACATGCAATATCTATACAGTTCCACATCAGTCTGAGTAGTTATGTACAGAAACTTATCACAAAATGCATTGAATAGAAAGTAATGCATTCAACTCAAAGGAGTGTACAGTTCAATTCTGCTGAGAACTACTATGTGCTAACATGATGTAAACATTGTTAGCACACTAACCATATGATTTAGAGTTGTCTGCAACCAATTTTTTGAGTGTGCTACCTATGCTCCAGAAGTTACTTTCAGTAACGTTACCTTCTCTACACATTGGAACTTTAGTCTTTCTAGAATTAAACCAAGTCAATGGCTGTTCCACTGTAAATGGTACCAGGTAGGTTACTGAATCAAGCTTGCATTGGAGTATTCCATGCCACCTAGCACTCTACATGCAATATCTATACAGTTCCACATCAGTCTGAGTAGTTATGTACACAAACTTATCACAAAATGCATTGAATAGAAAGTAATGCATTCAACTCAAAGGAGTGTACAGTTCAATTTTGCTGAGAACTACTATGTGCTAACATGATGTAAACATTGTTAGCACACTAACCATATGATTTAGAGTTGTCTGCAACCAATTTTTTGAGTGTGCTACCTATGCTACTGAAGTTACTTTCAGTAGCATTACCTTCTCTACTCATTGGAATTTTAGAGTTTACAGAATTAAACCAAGTCAATGGCTGTTCCACTGTATATGGTACCAGGTAGGTTACTGAATTCAGCTTGCATTGGAGTATTCCATGGCACCTAGCACTCTACATGCAATATCTATACAGTTCCACATCAGTCTGAGTAGTTATGTACAGAAACTTATCACAAAATGCATTGAATAGAAAGTAATGCATTCAACTCAAAGGAGTGTACAGTTCAATTCTGCTGAGAACTACTATGTGCTAACATGATGTAAACATTGTTAGCACACTAACCATATGATTTAGAGTTGTCTGCAACCAATTTTTTGAGTGTGCTACCTATGCTCCAGAAGTTACTTTCAGTAACGTTACCTTCTCTACACATTGGAACTTTAGTCTTTCTAGAATTAAACCAAGTCAATGGCTGTTCCACTGTAAATGGTACCAGGTAGGTTACTGAATCAAGCTTGCATTGGAGTATTCCATGCCACCTAGCACTCTACATGCAATATCTATACAGTTCCACATCAGTCTGAGTAGTTATGTACAGAAACTTATCACAAAATGCATTGAATAGAAAGTAATGCATTCAACTCAAAGGAGTCTACAGTTCAATTTTGCTGAGAACTACTATGTGCTAACATGATGTAAACATTGTTAGCACACTAACCATATGATTTAGAGTTGTCTGCAACCAATTTTTTGAGTGTGCTACCTATGCTCCAGAAGTTACTTTCAGTAACGTTACCTTCTCTACACATTGGAACTTTAGTCTTTCTAGAATTAAACCAAGTCAATGGCTGTTCCACTGTAAATGGTACCAGGTAGGTTCCTGAATTCAACTTGCATTGGAGTATTCCATGCCACCTAGCACTCTACATGCAATATCTATACAGTTCCACATCAGTCTGAGTAGTTATGTACAGAAACTTATCACAAAATGCATTGAATAGAAAGTAATGCATTCAACTCAAAGGAGTCTACAGTTCAATTTTGCTGAGAACAACTATGTGCTAACATGATGTAAACATTGTTAGCACACTAACCATATGATTTAGAGTTGTCTGCAACCAATTTTATGAGTGTGCTACCTATGCTCCAGAAGTTACTTTCAGTAACGTTACCTTCTCTACACATTGGAACTTTAGTCTTTCTAGAATTAAACCAAGTCAATGGCTGTTCCACTGTAAATGGTACCAGGTAGGTTCCTGAATTCAACTTGCATTGGAGTATTCCATGCCACCTAGCACTCTACATGCAATATCTATACAGTTCCACATCAGTCTGAGTAGTTATGTACAGAAACTTATCACAAAATGCATTGAATAGAAAGTAATGCATTCAACTCAAAGGAGTGTACAGTTCAATTTTGCTGATAAGTACTATGTGCTAACATGATGTAAACATTGTTAGCACACTAAACATATGATTTAGAGTTGTCTGCAACCAATTTTATGAGTGTGCTACCTATGCTCCAGAAGTTACTTCAGTAACGTTACCTTCTCTACACATTGGAACTTTAGTCTTTCAAGAATTAAACCAAGTCAATGGCTGTTCCACTGTAAATGGTACCAGGTAGGTTACTGAATCAAGCTTGCATTGGAGTATTCCATGCCCCCTAGCACTCTACATGCAATATCTATACAGTTCCACATCAGTCTGAGTAGTTATGTACAGAAACTTATCACAAAATGCATTGAATAGAAAGTAATGCATTCAACTCAAAGGAGTGTACAGTTCAATTTTGCTGAGAACTACTATGTGCTAACATGATGTAAACATTGTTAGCACACTAACCATATGATTTAGAGTTGTCTGCAACCAATTTTATGAGTGTGCTACCTATGCTCCAGAAGTTACTTTCAGTAACGTTACCTTCTCTACACATTGGAACTTTAGTCTTTCTAGAATTAAACCAAGTCAATGGCTGTTCCACTCTAAATGGTATCAGGTAGGTTCCTGAATTCAACTTGCATTGGAGTATTCCATGCCACCTAGCACTCTACATGCAATATCTATACAGTTCCACATCAGTCTGAGTAGTTATGTACAGAAACTTATCACAAAATGCATTGAATAGAAAGTAATGCATTCAACTCAAAGGAGTGTACAGTTCAATTTTGCTGATAAGTACTATGTGCTAACATGATGTAAACATTGTTAGCACACTAACCATATGATTTAGAGTTATCTGCAACCAATTTTTTGAGTGTGCTACCTATGCTACTGAAGTTACTTTCAGTAGCATTACCTTCTCTACATTGGAATTTTAGACTTTACAGAATTAAACCAAGTCAATGGCTGTTCCACTGTAAATGGTACCAGGTAGGTTACTGAATTCAGCTTGCATTGGAGTATTCCATGGCACCTAGCACTCCACATGCAATATCTATACAGTTCCACATCAGTCTGAGTAGTTATGTACACAAACTTATCACAAAATGCATTGAATAGAAAGTAATGCATTCAACTCAAAGGAGTGTACAGTTCAATTCTGCTGAGAACTACTATGTGCTAACATGATGTAAACATTGTTAGCACACTAACCATATGATTTAGAGTTGTCTGCAACCAATTTTTTGAGTGTGCTACCTATGCTCCAGAAGTTACTTTCAGTAACGTTACCTTCTCTACACATTGGAACTTTAGTCTTTCTAGAATTAAACCAAGTCACTGGCTGTTCCACTGTAAATGGTACCAGGTAGGTTACTGAATCAAGCTTGCATTGGAGTATTCCATGCCACCTAGCACTCTACATGCAATATCTATACAGTTCCACATCAGTCTGAGTAGTTATGTACAGAAACTTATCACAAAATGCATTGAATAGAAAGTAATGCATTCAACTCAAAGGAGTCTACAGTTCAATTTTGCTGAGAACTACTATGTGCTAACATGATGTAAACATTGTTAGCACACTAACCATATGATTTAGAGTTGTCTGCAACCAATTTTTTGAGTGTGCTACCTATGCTCCAGAAGTTACTTTCAGTAACGTTACCTTCTCTACACATTGGAACTTTAGTCTTTCTAGAATTAAACCAAGTCAATGGCTGTTCCACTGTAAATGGTACCAGGTAGGTTCCTGAATTCAACTTGCATTGGAGTATTCCATGCCACCTAGCACTCTACATGCAATATCTATACAGTTCCACATCAGTCTGAGTAGTTATGTACAGAAACTTATCACAAAATGCATTGAATAGAAAGTAATGCATTCAACTCAAAGGAGTCTACAGTTCAATTTTGCTGAGAACAACTATGTGCTAACATGATGTAAACATTGTTAGCACACTAACCATATGATTTAGAGTTGTCTGCAACCAATTTTATGAGTGTGGTACCTATGCTCCAGAAGTTACTTTCAGTAACGTTACCTTCTCTACACATTGGAACTTTAGTCTTTCTAGAATTAAACCAAGTCAATGGCTGTTCCACTGTAAATGGTACCAGGTAGGTTCCTGAATTCAACTTGCATTGGAGTATTCCATGCCACCTAGCACTCTACATGCAATATCTATACAGTTCCACATCAGTCTGAGTAGTTATGTACAGAAACTTATCACAAAATGCATTGAATAGAAAGTAATGCATTCAACTCAAAGGAGTGTACAGTTCAATTTTGTTGATAAGTACTATGTACTAACATGATGTAAACATTGTTAGCACACTAAACATATGATTTAGAGTTGTCTGCAACCAATTTTATGAGTGTGCTACCTATGCTCCAGAAGTTACTTTCAGTAACGTTACCTTCTCTACACATTGGAACTTTAGTCTTTCAAGAATTAAACCAAGTCAATGGCTGTTCCACTGTAAATGGTACCAGGTAGGTTACTGAATCAAGCTTGCATTGGAGTATTCCATGCCACCTAGCACTCTACATGCAATATCTATACAGTTCCACATCAGTCTGAGTAGTTATGTACAGAAACTTATCACAAAATGCATTGAATAGAAAGTAATGCATTCAACTCAAAGGAGTGTACAGTTCAATTTTGCTGAGAACTACTATGTGCTAACATGATGTAAACATTGTTAGCACACTAACCATATGATTTAGAGTTGTCTGCAACCAATTTTATGAGTGTGCTACCTATGCTCCAGAAGTTACTTTCAGTAACGTTACCTTCTCTACACATTGGAACTTTAGTCTTTCTAGAATTAAACCAAGTCAATGGCTGTTCCACTCTAAATGGTATCAGGTAGGTTCCTGAATTCAACTTGCATTGGAGTATTCCATGCCACCTAGCACTCTACATGCAATATCTATACAGTTCCACATCAGTCTGAGTAGTTATGTACAGAAACTTATCACAAAATGCATTGAATAGAAAGTAATGCATTCAACTCAAAGGAGTGTACAGTTCAATTTTGCTGATAAGTACTATGTGCTAACATGATGTAAACATTGTTAGCACACTAACCATATGATTTAGAGTTATCTGCAACCAATTTTTTGAGTGTGCTACCTATGCTACTGAAGTTACTTTCAGTAGCATTACCTTCTCTACATTGGAATTTTAGACTTTACAGAATTAAACCAAGTCAATGGCTGTTCCACTGTAAATGGTACCAGGTAGGTTACTGAATTCAGCTTGCATTGGAGTATTCCATGGCACCTAGCACTCCACATGCAATATCTATACAGTTCCACATCAGTCTGAGTAGTTATGTACACAAACTTATCACAAAATGCATTGAATAGAAAGTAATGCATTCAACTCAAAGGAGTGTACAGTTCAATTTTGCTGAGAACTACTATGTGCTAACATGATGTAAACATTGGTAGCACACTAACCATATGATTTAGAGTTGTCTGCAAACAATTTTTTGAGTGTGCTACCTATGCTCCAGAAGTTACTTTCAGTAACGTTACCTTCTCTACACATTGGAACTTTAGTCTTTCTAGAATTAAACCCAGTCAATGGCTGTTCCACTGTAAATGGTACCAGGTAGGTTACTGAATTCAACTTGCATTGGAGTATTCCATGCCACCTAGCACTCTACATGCAATATCTATACAGTTCCACATCAGTCTGAGTAGTTATGTACAGAAACTTATCACAAAATGCATTGAATAGAAAGTAATGCATTCAACTCAAAGGAGTGTACAGTTCAATTTTGCTGATAAGTACTATGTGCTAACATGATGTAAACATTGTTAGCACACTAACCATATGATTTAGAGTTGTCTGCAAACAATTTTTTGAGTGTGCTACCTATGCTACTGAAGTTACTTTCAGTAGCATTACCTTCTCTACTCATTGGAACTTTGGACTTTACAGAATTAAACCAAGTCAATGGCTGTTCCACTGTAAATGGTACCAGGTATGTTACTGAATTCAACTTGCATTGGAGTATTCCATGGCACCTAGCACTCTACATGCAATATCTATACAGTTCCACATCAGTCTGAGTAGTTATGTACAGAAACTTATCACAAAATGCATTGAATAGAAAGTAATGCATTCAACTCAAAGGAGTGTACAGTTCAATTCTGCTGAGAACTACTATGTGATAACATGATGTAAACATTGTTAGCACACTAACCATATGATTTAGAGTTGTCTGCAACCAATTTTTTGAGTGTGCTACCTATGCTCCAGAAGTTACTTTCAGTAACGTTACCTTCTCTACACATTGGAACTTCAGTCTTTCTAGAATTAAACCAAGTCAATGGCTGTTCCACTGTAAATGGTACCAGGTAGGTTACTGAATCAAGCTTGCATTGGAGTATTCCATGCCACCTAGCACTCTACATGCAATATCTATACAGTTCCACATCAGTCTGAGTAGTTATGTACAGAAACTTATCACAAAATGCATTGAATAGAAAGTAATGCATTCAACACAAAGGAGTCTACAGTTCAATTTTGCTGAGAACAACTATGTGCTAACATGATGTAAACATTGTTAGCACACTAACCATATGATTTAGAGTTGTCTGCAACCAATTGTTTGAGTGTGCTACCTATGCTACTGAAGTTACTTTCAGCAGCATTACCTTATCTACTCATTGGAACTTTGGACTTTACAGAATTAAACCAAGTCAATGGCTGTTCCACTGTAAATGGTACCAGGTAGGTTACTGAATTCAACTTGCATTGGAGTATTCCATGCCACCTAGCACTCTACATGCAATATCTATACAGTTCCACATCAGTCTGAGTAGTTATGTACACAAACTTTTCACAAAATGCATTGAATAGAAAGTAATGCATTGAACTCAAAGGAGTCTACAGTTCAATTTTGCTGAGAACAACTATGTGCTAACATGATGTAAACATTGTTAGCACACTAACCATATGATTTAGAGTTGTCTGCAACCAATTTTATGAGTGTGCTACCTATGCTCCAGAAGTTACTTTCAGTAACGTTACCTTCTCTACACATTGGAACTAGTCTTTCTAGAATTAAACCAAGTCAATGGCTGTTCCACTGTAAATGGAACCAGGTAGGTTCCTGAATTCAACTTGCATTGGAGTATTCCATGCCACCTAGCACTTTACATGCAATATCTATACAGTTCCACATCAGTCTGAGTAGTTATGTACAGAAACTTATCACAAAATGCATTGAATAGAAAGTAATGCATTCAACTCAAAGGAGTGTACAGTTCAATTTTGCTGATAAGTACTATGTGCTAACATGATGTAAACATTGTTAGCACACTAACCATATGATTTAGAGTTGTCTGCAAACAATTTTTTGAGTGTACTACCTATGCTACTGAAGTTACTTTCAGTAGCATTACCTTCTCTACTCATTGGAATTTTACACTTTACAGAATTAAACCAAGTCAATGGCTGTTCCACTGTAAATGGTACCAGGTGGGTTACTGAATTAAGCTTGCATTGGAGTATTCCATGGCACCTAGCACTCTACATGCAATATCTATACAGTTCCACATCAGTCTGAGTAGTTATGTACACAAACTTATCACAAAATGCATTGAATAGAAAAGTAATGCATTCAACTCAAAGGAGTCTACAGTTCAATTTTGCTGAGAACAACTATGTGCTAACATGATGTAAACATTGTTAGCACACTAACCATATGATTTAGAGTTGTCTGCAACCAATTTTTTGAGTGTGCTACCTATGCTCCAGAAGTTACTTTCAGTAACGTTACCTTCTCTACACATTGGAACTTTAGTCTTTCTAGAATTAAACCAAGTCAATGGCTGTTCCACTGTAAATGGTACCAGGTAGGTTCCTGAATTCAACTTGCATTGGAGTATTCCATGCCACCTAGCACTCTACATGCAATATCTATACAGTTCCACATCAGTCTGAGTAGTTATGTACAGAAACTTATCACAAAATGCATTGAATAGAAAGTAATGCATTCAACTCAAAGGAGTCTACAGTTCAATTTTGCTGAGAACAACTATGTGCTAACATGATGTAAACATTGTTAGCACACTAACCATATGATTTAGAGTTGTCTGCAACCAATTTTATGAGTGTGCTACCTATGCTCCAGAAGTTACTTTCAGTAACGTTACCTTCTCTACACATTGGAACTTTAGTCTTTCTAGAATTAAACCAAGTCAATGGCTGTTCCACTGTAAATGGTACCAGGTAGGTTCCTGAATTCAACTTGCATTGGAGTATTCCATGCCACCTAGCACTCTACATGCAATATCTATACAGTTCCACATCAGTCTGAGTAGTTATGTACAGAAACTTATCACAAAATGCATTGAATAGAAAGTAATGCATTCAACTCAAAGGAGTGTACAGTTCAATTTTGCTGATAAGTACTATGTGCTAACATGATGTAAACATTGTTAGCACACTAAACATATGATTTAGAGTTGTCTGCAACCAATTTTATGAGTGTGCTACCTATGCTCCAGAAGTTACTTCAGTAACGTTACCTTCTCTACACATTGGAACTTTAGTCTTTCAAGAATTAAACCAAGTCAATGGCTGTTCCACTGTAAATGGTACCAGGTAGGTTACTGAATCAAGCTTGCATTGGAGTATTCCATGCCACCTAGCACTCTACATGCAATATCTATACAGTTCCACATCAGTCTGAGTAGTTATGTACAGAAACTTATCACAAAATGCATTGAATAGAAAGTAATGCATTCAACTCAAAGGAGTGTACAGTTCAATTTTGCTGAGAACTACTATGTGCTAACATGATGTAAACATTGTTAGCACACTAACCATATGATTTAGAGTTGTCTGCAACCAATTTTATGAGTGTGCTACCTATGCTCCAGAAGTTACTTTCAGTAACGTTACCTTCTCTACACATTGGAACTTTAGTCTTTCTAGAATTAAACCAAGTCAATGGCTGTTCCACTCTAAATGGTATCAGGTAGGTTCCTGAATTCAACTTGCATTGGAGTATTCCATGCCACCTAGCACTCTACATGCAATATCTATACAGTTCCACATCAGTCTGAGTAGTTATGTACAGAAACTTATCACAAAATGCATTGAATAGAAAGTAATGCATTCAACTCAAAGGAGTGTACAGTTCAATTTTGCTGATAAGTACTATGTGCTAACATGATGTAAACATTGTTAGCACACTAACCATATGATTTAGAGTTATCTGCAACCAATTTTTTGAGTGTGCTACCTATGCTACTGAAGTTACTTTCAGTAGCATTACCTTCTCTACATTGGAATTTTAGACTTTACAGAATTAAACCAAGTCAATGGCTGTTCCACTGTAAATGGTACCAGGTAGGTTACTGAATTCAGCTTGCATTGGAGTATTCCATGGCACCTAGCACTCCACATGCAATATCTATACAGTTCCACATCAGTCTGAGTAGTTATGTACACAAACTTATCACAAAATGCATTGAATAGAAAGTAATGCATTCAACTCAAAGGAGTGTACAGTTCAATTTTGCTGAGAACTACTATGTGCTAACATGATGTAAACATTGGTAGCACACTAACCATATGATTTAGAGTTGTCTGCAAACAATTTTTTGAGTGTGCTACCTATGCTCCAGAAGTTACTTTCAGTAACGTTACCTTCTCTACACATTGGAACTTTAGTCTTTCTAGAATTAAACCCAGTCAATGGCTGTTCCACTGTAAATGGTACCAGGTAGGTTACTGAATTCAACTTGCATTGGAGTATTCCATGCCACCTAGCACTCTACATGCAATATCTATACAGTTCCACATCAGTCTGAGTAGTTATGTACAGAAACTTATCACAAAATGCATTGAATAGAAAGTAATGCATTCAACTCAAAGGAGTGTACAGTTCAATTTTGCTGATAAGTACTATGTGCTAACATGATGTAAACATTGTTAGCACACTAACCATATGATTTAGAGTTGTCTGCAAACAATTTTTTGAGTGTGCTACCTATGCTACTGAAGTTACTTTCAGTAGCATTACCTTCTCTACTCATTGGAACTTTGGACTTTACAGAATTAAACCAAGTCAATGGCTGTTCCACTGTAAATGGTACCAGGTATGTTACTGAATTCAACTTGCATTGGAGTATTCCATGGCACCTAGCACTCTACATGCAATATCTATACAGTTCCACATCAGTCTGAGTAGTTATGTACAGAAACTTATCACAAAATGCATTGAATAGAAAGTAATGCATTCAACTCAAAGGAGTGTACAGTTCAATTCTGCTGAGAACTACTATGTGATAACATGATGTAAACATTGTTAGCACACTAACCATATGATTTAGAGTTGTCTGCAACCAATTTTTTGAGTGTGCTACCTATGCTCCAGAAGTTACTTTCAGTAACGTTACCTTCTCTACACATTGGAACTTCAGTCTTTCTAGAATTAAACCAAGTCAATGGCTGTTCCACTGTAAATGGTACCAGGTAGGTTACTGAATCAAGCTTGCATTGGAGTATTCCATGCCACCTAGCACTCTACATGCAATATCTATACAGTTCCACATCAGTCTGAGTAGTTATGTACAGAAACTTATCACAAAATGCATTGAATAGAAAGTAATGCATTCAACACAAAGGAGTCTACAGTTCAATGTTGCTGAGAACAACTATGTGCTAACATGATGTAAACATTGTTAGCACACTAACCATATGATTTAGAGTTGTCTGCAACCAATTGTTTGAGTGTGCTACCTATGCTACTGAAGTTACTTTCAGCAGCATTACCTTATCTACTCATTGGAACTTTGGACTTTACAGAATTAAACCAAGTCAATGGCTGTTCCACTGTAAATGGTACCAGGTAGGTTACTGAATTCAACTTGCATTGGAGTATTCCATGCCACCTAGCA
Source organism: Hypanus sabinus (assembly GCF_030144855.1). Taxonomy (NCBI): domain Eukaryota; kingdom Metazoa; phylum Chordata; class Chondrichthyes; order Myliobatiformes; family Dasyatidae; genus Hypanus; species Hypanus sabinus. The sequence goes on from NC_082733.1 coordinate 4,462,729, forward strand.
CTCTACATGCAATATCTATACAGTTCCACATCAGTCTGAGTAGTTATGTACACAAACTTTTCACAAAATGCATTGAATAGAAAGTAATGCATTGAACTCAAAGGAGTCTACAGTTCAATTTTGCTGAGAACAACTATGTGCTAACATGATGTAAACATTGTTAGCACACTAACCATATGATTTAGAGTTGTCTGCAACCAATTTTATGAGTGTGCTACCTATGCTCCAGAAGTTACTTTCAGTAACGTTACCTTCTCTACACATTGGAACTAGTCTTTCTAGAATTAAACCAAGTCAATGGCTGTTCCACTGTAAATGGAACCAGGTAGGTTCCTGAATTCAACTTGCATTGGAGTATTCCATGCCACCTAGCACTTTACATGCAATATCTATACAGTTCCACATCAGTCTGAGTAGTTATGTACAGAAACTTATCACAAAATGCATTGAATAGAAAGTAATGCATTCAACTCAAAGGAGTGTACAGTTCAATTTTGCTGATAAGTACTATGTGCTAACATGATGTAAACATTGTTAGCACACTAACCATATGATTTAGAGTTGTCTGCAAACAATTTTTTGAGTGTACTACCTATGCTACTGAAGTTACTTTCAGTAGCATTACCTTCTCTACTCATTGGAATTTTACACTTTACAGAATTAAACCAAGTCAATGGCTGTTCCACTGTAAATGGTACCAGGTGGGTTACTGAATTAAGCTTGCATTGGAGTATTCCATGGCACCTAGCACTCTACATGCAATATCTATACAGTTCCACATCAGTCTGAGTAGTTATGTACACAAACTTATCACAAAATGCATTGAATAGAAAAGTAATGCATTCAACTCAAAGGAGTCTACAGTTCAATTTTGCTGAGAACAACTATGTGCTAACATGATGTAAACATTGTTAGCACACTAACCATATGATTTAGAGTTGTCTGCAACCAATTTTTTGAGTGTGCTACCTATGCTCCAGAAGTTACTTTCAGTAACGTTACCTTCTCTACACATTGGAACTTTAGTCTTTCTAGAATTAAACCAAGTCAATGGCTGTTCCACTGTAAATGGTACCAGGTAGGTTCCTGAATTCAACTTGCATTGGAGTATTCCATGCCACCTAGCACTCTACATGCAATATCTATACAGTTCCACATCAGTCTGAGTAGTTATGTACAGAAACTTATCACAAAATGCATTGAATAGAAAGTAATGCATTCAACTCAAAGGAGTCTACAGTTCAATTTTGCTGAGAACAACTATGTGCTAACATGATGTAAACATTGTTAGCACACTAACCATATGATTTAGAGTTGTCTGCAACCAATTTTATGAGTGTGCTACCTATGCTCCAGAAGTTACTTTCAGTAACGTTACCTTCTCTACACATTGGAACTTTAGTCTTTCTAGAATTAAACCAAGTCAATGGCTGTTCCACTGTAAATGGTACCAGGTAGGTTCCTGAATTCAACTTGCATTGGAGTATTCCATGCCACCTAGCACTCTACATGCAATATCTATACAGTTCCACATCAGTCTGAGTAGTTATGTACAGAAACTTATCACAAAATGCATTGAATAGAAAGTAATGCATTCAACTCAAAGGAGTGTACAGTTCAATTTTGCTGATAAGTACTATGTGCTAACATGATGTAAACATTGTTAGCACACTAAACATATGATTTAGAGTTGTCTGCAACCAATTTTATGAGTGTGCTACCTATGCTCCAGAAGTTACTTCAGTAACGTTACCTTCTCTACACATTGGAACTTTAGTCTTTCAAGAATTAAACCAAGTCAATGGCTGTTCCACTGTAAATGGTACCAGGTAGGTTACTGAATCAAGCTTGCATTGGAGTATTCCATGCCACCTAGCACTCTACATGCAATATCTATACAGTTCCACATCAGTCTGAGTAGTTATGTACAGAAACTTATCACAAAATGCATTGAATAGAAAGTAATGCATTCAACTCAAAGGAGTGTACAGTTCAATTTTGCTGAGAACTACTATGTGCTAACATGATGTAAACATTGTTAGCACACTAACCATATTATTTAGAGTTGTCTGCAACCAATTTTATGAGTGTGCTACCTATGCTCCAGAAGTTACTTTCAGTAACGTTACCTTCTCTACACATTGGAACTTTAGTCTTTCTAGAATTAAACCAAGTCAATGGCTGTTCCACTCTAAATGGTATCAGGTAGGTTCCTGAATTCAACTTGCATTGGAGTATTCCATGCCACCTAGCACTCTACATGCAATATCTATACAGTTCCACATCAGTCTGAGTAGTTATGTACAGAAACTTATCACAAAATGCATTGAATAGAAAGTAATGCATTCAACTCAAAGGAGTGTACAGTTCAATTTTGCTGATAAGTACTATGTGCTAACATGATGTAAACATTGTTAGCACACTAACCATATGATTTAGAGTTATCTGCAACCAATTTTTTGAGTGTGCTACCTATGCTACTGAAGTTACTTTCAGTAGCATTACCTTCTCTACATTGGAATTTTAGACTTTACAGAATTAAACCAAGTCAATGGCTGTTCCACTGTAAATGGTACCAGGTAGGTTACTGAATTCAGCTTGCATTGGAGTATTCCATGGCACCTAGCACTCCACATGCAATATCTATACAGTTCCACATCAGTCTGAGTAGTTATGTACACAAACTTATCACAAAATGCATTGAATAGAAAGTAATGCATTCAACTCAAAGGAGTGTACAGTTCAATTTTGCTGAGAACTACTATGTGCTAACATGATGTAAACATTGGTAGCACACTAACCATATGATTTAGAGTTGTCTGCAAACAATTTTTTGAGTGTGCTACCTATGCTCCAGAAGTTACTTTCAGTAACGTTACCTTCTCTACACATTGGAACTTTAGTCTTTCTAGAATTAAACCCAGTCAATGGCTGTTCCACTGTAAATGGTACCAGGTAGGTTACTGAATTCAAATTGCATTGGAGTATTCCATGCCACCTAGCACTCTACATGCAATATCTATACAGTTCCACATCAGTCTGAGTAGTTATGTACAGAAACTTATCACAAAATGCATTGAATAGAAAGTAATGCATTCAACTCAAAGGAGTGTACAGTTCAATTTTGCTGATAAGTACTATGTGCTAACATGATGTAAACATTGTTAGCACACTAACCATATGATTTAGAGTTGTCTGCAACCAATTTTTTGAGTGTGCTACCTATGCTACTGAAGTTACTTTCAGTAGCATTACCTTCTCTACTCATTGGAACTTTGGACTTTACAGAATTAAACCAAGTCAATGGCTGTTCCACTGTAAATGGTACCAGGTATGTTACTGAATTCAACTTGCATTGGAGTATTCCATGCCATCTAGCACTCTACATGCAATATCTATACAGTTCCACATCAGACTGAGTAGTTATGTACACAAACTTATCACAAAATGCATTGAATAGAAAGTAATGCATTCAACTCAAAGGAGTCTACAGTTCAATTTTGCTGAGAACTACTATGTGCTAACATGATGTAAACATTGTTAGCACACTAACCATATGATTTAGAGTTGTCTGCAACCAATTTTTTGAGTGTGCTACCTATGCTACTGAAGTTACTTTCAGTAGCATTACCTTCTCTACTCATTGGAATTTTAGAGTTTACAGAATTAAACCAAGTCAATGGCTGTTCCACTGTAAATGGTACCAGGTAGGTTACTGAATTCAGCTTGCATTGGAGTATTCCATGGCACCTAGCACTCTACATGCAATATCTATACAGTTCCACATCAGTCTGAGTAGTTATGTACAGAAACTTATCACAAAATGCATTGAATAGAAAGTAATGCATTCAACTCAAAGGAGTGTACAGTTCAATTCTGCTGAGAACTACTATGTGATAACATGATGTAAACATTGTTAGCACACTAACCATATGATTTAGAGTTGTCTGCAACCAATTTTTTGAGTGTGCTACCTATGCTCCAGAAGTTACTTTCAGTAACGTTACCTTCTCTACACATTGGAACTTCAGTCTTTCTAGAATTAAACCAAGTCAATGGCTGTTCCACTGTAAATGGTACCAGGTAGGTTACTGAATCAAGCTTGCATTGGAGTATTCCATGCCACCTAGCACTCTACATGCAATATCTATACAGTTCCACATCAGTCTGAGTAGTTATGTACAGAAACTTATCACAAAATGCATTGAATAGAAAGTAATGCATTCAACACAAAGGAGTCTACAGTTCAATTTTGCTGAGAACAACTATGTGCTAACATGATGTAAACATTGTTAGCACACTAACCATATGATTTAGAGTTGTCTGCAACCAATTGTTTGAGTGTGCTACCTATGCTACTGAAGTTACTTTCAGCAGCATTACCTTATCTACTCATTGGAACTTTGGACTTTACAGAATTAAACCAAGTCAATGGCTGTTCCACTGTAAATGGTACCAGGTAGGTTACTGAATTCAACTTGCATTGGAGTATTCCATGCCACCTAGCACTCTACATGCAATATCTATACAGTTCCACATCAGTCTGAGTAGTTATGTACACAAACTTTTCACAAAATGCATTGAATAGAAAGTAATGCATTGAACTCAAAGGAGTCTACAGTTCAATTTTGCTGAGAACAACTATGTGCTAACATGATGTAAACATTGTTAGCACACTAACCATATGATTTAGAGTTGTCTGCAACCAATTTTATGAGTGTGCTACCTATGCTCCAGAAGTTACTTTCAGTAACGTTACCTTCTCTACACATTGGAACTAGTCTTTCTAGAATTAAACCAAGTCAATGGCTGTTCCACTGTAAATGGAACCAGGTAGGTTCCTGAATTCAACTTGCATTGGAGTATTCCATGCCACCTAGCACTTTACATGCAATATCTATACAGTTCCACATCAGTCTGAGTAGTTATGTACAGAAACTTATCACAAAATGCATTGAATAGAAAGTAATGCATTCAACTCAAAGGAGTGTACAGTTCAATTTTGCTGATAAGTACTATGTGCTAACATGATGTAAACATTGTTAGCACACTAACCATATGATTTAGAGTTGTCTGCAAACAATTTTTTGAGTGTACTACCTATGCTACTGAAGTTACTTTCAGTAGCATTACCTTCTCTACTCATTGGAATTTTACACTTTACAGAATTAAACCAAGTCAATGGCTGTTCCACTGTAAATGGTACCAGGTGGGTTACTGAATTAAGCTTGCATTGGAGTATTCCATGGCACCTAGCACTCTACATGCAATATCTATACAGTTCCACATCAGTCTGAGTAGTTATGTACACAAACTTATCACAAAATGCATTGAATAGAAAAGTAATGCATTCAACTCAAAGGAGTCTACAGTTCAATTTTGCTGAGAACAACTATGTGCTAACATGATGTAAACATTGTTAGCACACTAACCATATGATTTAGAGTTGTCTGCAACCAATTGTTTGAGTGTGCTACCTATGCTCCAGAAGTTACTTTCAGCAGCATTACCTTATCTACTCATTGGAACTTTGGACTTTACAGAATTAAACCAAGTCAATGGCTGTTCCACTGTAAATGGTACCAGGTAGGTTACTGAATTCAACTTGCATTGGAGTATTCCATGCCACCTAGCACTCTACATGCAATATCTATACAGTTCCACATCAGTCTGAGTAGTTATGTACACAAACTTATCACAAAATGCATTGAATAGAAAGTAATGCATTGAACTCAAAGGAGTCTACAGTTCAATTTTGCTGAGAACAACTATGTGCTAACATGATGTAAACATTGTTAGCACACTAACCATATGATTTAGAGTTGTCTGCAACCAATTTTATGAGTGTGCTACCTATGCTCCAGCAGTTACTTCAGTAACGTTACCTTCTCTCCACATTGGAACTTTAGTCTTTCTAGAATTAAACCAAGTCAATGGCTGTTCCACTGTAAATGGTACCAGGTAGGTTACTGAATTCAACTTGCATTGGAGTATTCCATGCCACCTAGCACTCTACATGCAATATCTATACAGTTCCACATCAGTCTGAGTAGTTATGTACAGAAACTTATCACAAAATGCATTGAATAGAAAGTAATGCATTCAACTCAAAGGAGTGTACAGTTCAATTTTGCTGAGAACTACTATGTGCTAACATGATGTAAACGTTGTTAGCACACTAACCATATGATTTAGAGTTGTCTGCAACCAATTTTTTGAGTGTGCTACCTATGCTACTGAAGTTACTTTCAGTAGCATTACCTTCTCTACTCATTGGAATTTTAGACTTTACAGAATTAAACCAAGTCAATGGCTGTTCCACTGTAAATGGTACCAGGTAGGTTACTGAATTCAGCTTGCATTGGAGTATTCCATGGCACCTAGCACTCTACATGCAATATCTATACAGATCCACATCAGTCTGAGTAGTTATGTACAGAAACTTATCACAAAATGCATTGAATAGAAAGTAATGCATTCAACTCAAAGGAGTGTACAGTTCAATTCTGCTGAGAACTACTATGTGCTAACATGATGTAAACATTGTTAGCACACTAACCATATGATTTAGAGTTGTCTGCAACCAATTTTTTGAGTGTGCTACCTATGCTCCAGAAGTTACTTTCAGTAGCATTACCTTCTCTACTCATTGGAATTTTACACTTTACAGAATTAAACCAAGTCAATGGCTGTTCCACTGTAAATGGTACCAGGTAGGTTACTGAATTAAGCTTGCATTGGAGTATTCCATGGCACCTAGCACTCTACATGCAATATCTATACAGTTCCACATCAGTCTGAGTAGTTATGTACACAAATTTATCACAAAATGCATTGAATAGAAAAGTAATGCATTCAACTCAAAGGAGTCTACAGTTCAATTTTGCTGAGAACAACTATGTGCTAACATGATGTAAACATTGTTAGCACACTAACCATATGATTTAGAGTTGTCTGCAGCCAATTTTATGAGTGTGCTACCTATGCTCCAGAAGTTACTTCAGTAACGTTACCTTCTCTACACATTGGAACTTTAGTCTTTCTAGAATTAAACCAAGTCAATGGCTGTTCCACTGTAAATGGTACCAGGTAGGTTAGTGAATTCAACTTGCATTGGGGTATTCCATGCCACCTAGCACTCTACATGCAATATCTGTACAGTTCCACATCAGTCTGACTAGTTATGTACAGAAACTTATCACAAAATGTATTGAATAGAAAGTAATGCATTCAACTCAAAGGAGTCTACAGTTCAATTTTGCTGAGAACTACTATGTGCTAACATGATGTAAACATTGTTAGCACACTAACCATATGATTTAGAGTTATCTGCAACCAATTTTTTGAGTGTGCTACCTATGCTACTGAAGTTACTTTCAGTAGCATTACCTTCTCTACATTGGAATTTTAGACTTTACAGAATTAAACCAAGTCAATGGCTGTTCCACTGTAAATGGTACCAGGTAGGTTACTGAATTCAGCTTGCATTGGAGTATTCCATGGCACCTAGCACTCCACATGCAATATCTATACAGTTCCACATCAGTCTGAGTAGTTATGTACACAAACTTATCACAAAATGCATTGAATAGAAAGTAATGCATTCAACTCAAAGGAGTGTACAGTTCAATTTTGCTGAGAACTACTATGTGCTAACATGATGTAAACATTGGTAGCACACTAACCATATGATTTAGAGTTGTCTGCAAACAATTTTTTGAGTGTGCTACCTATGCTACTGAAGTTACTTTCAGTAGCATTACCTTCTCTACTCATTGGAATTTTAGAGTTTACAGAATTAAACCAAGTCAATGGCTGTTCCACTGTAAATGGTACCAGGTAGGTTACTGAATTCAGCTTGCATTGGAGTATTCCATGGCACCTAGCACTCTACATGCAATATCTATACAGTTCCACATCAGTCTGAGTAGTTATGTACAGAAACTTATCACAAAATGCATTGAATAGAAAGTAATGCATTCAACTCAAAGGAGTGTACAGTTCAATTCTGCTGAGAACTACTATGTGATAACATGATGTAAACATTGTTAGCACACTAACCATATGATTTAGAGTTGTCTGCAACCAATTTTTTGAGTGTGCTACCTATGCTCCAGAAGTTACTTTCAGTAACGTTACCTTCTCTACACATTGGAACTTCAGTCTTTCTAGAATTAAACCAAGTCAATGGCTGTTCCACTGTAAATGGTACCAGGTAGGTTACTGAATCAAGCTTGCATTGGAGTATTCCATGCCACCTAGCACTCTACATGCAATATCTATACAGTTCCACATCAGTCTGAGTAGTTATGTACAGAAACTTATCACAAAATGCATTGAATAGAAAGTAATGCATTCAACACAAAGGAGTCTACAGTTCAATTTTGCTGAGAACAACTATGTGCTAACATGATGTAAACATTGTTAGCACACTAACCATATGATTTAGAGTTGTCTGCAACCAATTGTTTGAGTGTGCTACCTATGCTACTGAAGTTACTTTCAGCAGCATTACCTTATCTACTCATTGGAACTTTGGACTTTACAGAATTAAACCAAGTCAATGGCTGTTCCACTGTAAATGGTACCAGGTAGGTTACTGAATTCAACTTGCATTGGAGTATTCCATGCCACCTAGCACTCTACATGCAATATCTATACAGTTCCACATCAGTCTGAGTAGTTATGTACACAAACTTTTCACAAAATGCATTGAATAGAAAGTAATGCATTGAACTCAAAGGAGTCTACAGTTCAATTTTGCTGAGAACAACTATGTGCTAACATGATGTAAACATTGTTAGCACACTAACCATATGATTTAGAGTTGTCTGCAACCAATTTTATGAGTGTGCTACCTATGCTCCAGAAGTTACTTTCAGTAACGTTACCTTCTCTACACATTGGAACTAGTCTTTCTAGAATTAAACCAAGTCAATGGCTGTTCCACTGTAAATGGAACCAGGTAGGTTCCTGAATTCAACTTGCATTGGAGTATTCCATGCCACCTAGCACTTTACATGCAATATCTATACAGTTCCACATCAGTCTGAGTAGTTATGTACAGAAACTTATCACAAAATGCATTGAATAGAAAGTAATGCATTCAACTCAAAGGAGTGTACAGTTCAATTTTGCTGATAAGTACTATGTGCTAACATGATGTAAACATTGTTAGCACACTAACCATATGATTTAGAGTTGTCTGCAAACAATTTTTTGAGTGTACTACCTATGCTACTGAAGTTACTTTCAGTAGCATTACCTTCTCTACTCATTGGAATTTTACACTTTACAGAATTAAACCAAGTCAATGGCTGTTCCACTGTAAATGGTACCAGGTGGGTTACTGAATTAAGCTTGCATTGGAGTATTCCATGGCACCTAGCACTCTACATGCAATATCTATACAGTTCCACATCAGTCTGAGTAGTTATGTACACAAACTTATCACAAAATGCATTGAATAGAAAAGTAATGCATTCAACTCAAAGGAGTCTACAGTTCAATTTTGCTGAGAACAACTATGTGCTAACATGATGTAAACATTGTTAGCACACTAACCATATGATTTAGAGTTGTCTGCAACCAATTGTTTGAGTGTGCTACCTATGCTCCAGAAGTTACTTTCAGCAGCATTACCTTATCTACTCATTGGAACTTTGGACTTTACAGAATTAAACCAAGTCAATGGCTGTTCCACTGTAAATGGTACCAGGTAGGTTACTGAATTCAACTTGCATTGGAGTATTCCATGCCACCTAGCACTCTACATGCAATATCTATACAGTTCCACATCAGTCTGAGTAGTTATGTACACAAACTTATCACAAAATGCATTGAATAGAAAGTAATGCATTGAACTCAAAGGAGTCTACAGTTCAATTTTGCTGAGAACAACTATGTGCTAACATGATGTAAACATTGTTAGCACACTAACCATATGATTTAGAGTTGTCTGCAACCAATTTTATGAGTGTGCTACCTATGCTCCAGCAGTTACTTCAGTAACGTTACCTTCTCTCCACATTGGAACTTTAGTCTTTCTAGAATTAAACCAAGTCAATGGCTGTTCCACTGTAAATGGTACCAGGTAGGTTACTGAATTAAGCTTGCATTGGAGTATTCCATGGCACCTAGCACTCTACATGCAATATCTATACAGTTCCACATCAGTCTGAGTAGTTATGTACACAAATTTATCACAAAATGCATTGAATAGAAAAGTAATGCATTCAACTCAAAGGAGTCTACAGTTCAATTTTGCTGAGAACAACTATGTGCTAACATGATGTAAACATTGTTAGCACACTAACCATATGATTTAGAGTTGTCTGCAGCCAATTTTATGAGTGTGCTACCTATGCTCCAGAAGTTACTTCAGTAACGTTACCTTCTCTACACATTGGAACTTTAGTCTTTCTAGAATTAAACCAAGTCAATGGCTGTTCCACTGTAAATGGTACCAGGTAGGTTAGTGAATTCAACTTGCATTGGGGTATTCCATGCCACCTAGCACTCTACATGCAATATCTGTACAGTTCCACATCAGTCTGACTAGTTATGTACAGAAACTTATCACAAAATGTATTGAATAGAAAGTAATGCATTCAACTCAAAGGAGTCTACAGTTCAATTTTGCTGAGAACTACTATGTGCTAACATGATGTAAACATTGTTAGCACACTAACCATATGATTTAGAGTTATCTGCAACCAATTTTTTGAGTGTGCTACCTATGCTACTGAAGTTACTTTCAGTAGCATTACCTTCTCTACATTGGAATTTTAGACTTTACAGAATTAAACCAAGTCAATGGCTGTTCCACTGTAAATGGTACCAGGTAGGTTACTGAATTCAGCTTGCATTGGAGTATTCCATGGCACCTAGCACTCCACATGCAATATCTATACAGTTCCACATCAGTCTGAGTAGTTATGTACACAAACTTATCACAAAATGCATTGAATAGAAAGTAATGCATTCAACTCAAAGGAGTGTACAGTTCAATTTTGCTGAGAACTACTATGTGCTAACATGATGTAAACATTGGTAGCACACTAACCATATGATTTAGAGTTGTCTGCAAACAATTTTTTGAGTGTGCTACCTATGCTCCAGAAGTTACTTTCAGTAACGTTACCTTCTCTACACATTGGAACTTTAGTCTTTCTAGAATTAAACCCAGTCAATGGCTGTTCCACTGTAAATGGTACCAGGTAGGTTACTGAATTCAACTTGCATTGGAGTATTCCATGCCACCTAGCACTCTACATGCACTATCTATACAGTTCCACATCAGTCTGAGTAGTTATGTACAGAAACTTATCACAAAATGCATTGAATAGAAAGTAATGCATTCAACTCAAAGGAGTGTACAGTTCAATTTTGCTGATAAGTACTATGTGCTAACATGATGTAAACATTGTTAGCACACTAACCATATGATTTAGAGTTGTCTGCAACCAATTTTTTGAGTGTGCTACCTATGCTACTGAAGTCACTTTCAGTAGCATTACCTTCTCTACTCATTGGAACTTTGGACTTTACAGAATTAAACCAAGTCAATGGCTGTTCCACTGTAAATGGTACCAGGTATGTTACTGAATTCAACTTGCATTGGAGTATTCCATGCCATCTAGCACTCTACATGCAATATCTATACAGTTCCACATCAGACTGAGTAGTTATGTACACAAACTTATCACAAAATGCATTGAATAGAAAGTAATGCATTCAACTCAAAGGAGTCTACAGTTCAATTTTGCTGAGAACTACTATGTGCTAACATGATGTAAACATTGTTAGCACACTAACCATATGATTTAGAGTTGTCTGCAACCAATTTTTTGAGTGTGCTACCTATGCTACTGAAGTTACTTTCAGTAGCATTACCTTCTCTACTCATTGGAATTTTAGAGTTTACAGAATTAAACCAAGTCAATGGCTGTTCCACTGTAAATGGTACCAGGTAGGTTACTGAATTCAGCTTGCATTGGAGTATTCCATGGCACCTAGCACTCTACATGCAATATCTATACAGTTCCACATCAGTCTGAGTAGTTATGTACAGAAACTTATCACAAAATGCATTGAATAGAAAGTAATGCATACAACTCAAAGGAGTGTACAGTTCAATTCTGCTGAGAACTACTATGTGATAACATGATGTAAACATTGTTAGCACACTAACCATATGATTTAGAGTTGTCTGCAACCAATTTTTTGAGTGTGCTACCTATGCTCCAGAAGTTACTTTCAGTAACGTTACCTTCTCTACACATTGGAACTTTAGTCTTTCTAGAATTAAACCAAGTCAATGGCTGTTCCACTGTAAATGGTACCAGGTAGGTTACTGAATCAAGCTTGCATTGGAGTATTCCATGCCACCTAGCACTCTACATGCAATATCTATACAGTTCCACATCAGTCTGAGTAGTTATGTACAGAAACTTATCACAAAATGCATTGAATAGAAAGTAATGCATTCAACACAAAGGAGTCTACAGTTCAATTTTGCTGAGAACAACTATGTGCTAACATGATGTAAACATTGTTAGCACACTAACCATATGATTTAGAGTTGTCTGCAACCAATTGTTTGAGTGCGCTACCTATGCTACTGAAGTTACTTTCAGCAGCATTACCTTATCTACTCATTGGAACTTTGGACTTTACAGAATTAAACCAAGTCAATGGCTGTTCCACTGTAAATGGTACCAGGTAGGTTACTGAATTCAACTTGCATTGGAGGATTCCATGCCACCTAGCACTCTACATGCAATATCTATACAGTTCCACATCAGTCTGAGTAGTTATGTACACAAACTTTTCACAAAATGCATTGAATAGAAAGTAATGCATTGAACTCAAAGGAGTCTACAGTTCAATTTTGCTGAGAACAACTATGTGCTAACATGATGTAAACATTGTTAGCACACTAACCATATGATTTAGAGTTGTCTGCAACCAATTTTATGAGTGTGCTACCTATGCTCCAGAAGTTACTTTCAGTAACGTTACCTTCTCTACACATTGGAACTTTAGTCTTTCTAGAATTAAACCAAGTCAATGGCTGTTCCACTGTAAATGGAACCAGGTAGGTTCCTGAATTCAACTTGCATTGGAGTATTCCATGCCACCTAGCACTCTACATGCAATATCTATACAGTTCCACATCAGTCTGAGTAGTTATGTACAGAAACTTATCACAAAATGCATTGAATAGAAAGTAATGCATTCAACTCAAAGGAGTGTACAGTTCAATTTTGCTGATAAGTACTATGTGCTAACATGATGTAAACATTGTTAGCACACTAACCATATGATTTAGAGTTGTCTGCAAACAATTTTTTGAGTGTACTACCTATGCGACTGAAGTTACTTTCAGTAGCATTACCTTCTCTACTCATTGGAATTTTACACTTTACAGAATTAAACCAAGTCAATGGCTGTTCCACTGTAAATGGTACCAGGTGGGTTACTGAATTAAGCTTGCATTGGAGTATTCCATGGCACCTAGCACTCTACATGCAATATCTATACAGTTCCACATCAGTCTGAGTAGTTATGTACACAAACTTATCACAAAATGCATTGAATAGAAAAGTAATGCATTCAACTCAAAGGAGTCTACAGTTCAATTTTGCTGAGAACAACTATGTGCTAACATGATGTAAACATTGTTAGCACACTAACCATATGATTTAGAGTTGTCTGCAACCAATTGTTTGAGTGTGCTACCTATGCTCCAGAAGTTACTTTCAGCAGCATTACCTTATCTACTCATTGGAACTTTGGACTTTACAGAATTAAACCAAGTCAATGGCTGTTCCACTGTAAATGGTACCAGGTAGGTTACTGAATTCAACTTGCATTGGAGTATTCCATGCCACCTAGCACTCTACATGCAATATCTATACAGTTCCACATCAGTCTGAGTAGTTATGTACACAAACTTATCACAAAATGCATTGAATAGAAAGTAATGCATTCAACTCAAAGGAGTCTACAGTTCAATTTTGCTGAGAACAACTATGTGCTAACATGATGTAAACATTGTTAGCACACTAACCATATGATTTAGAGTTGTCTGCAACCAATTTTATGAGTGTGCTACCTATGCTCCAGCAGTTACTTCAGTAACGTTACCTTCTCTCCACATTGGAACTTTAGTCTTTCTAGAATTAAACCAAGTCAATGGCTGTTCCACTGTAAATGGTACCAGGTAGGTTACTGAATTCAACTTGCATTGGAGTATTCCATGCCACCTAGCACTCTACATGCAATATCTATACAGTTCCACATCAGTCTGAGTAGTTATGTACAGAAACTTATCACAAAATGCATTGAATAGAAAGTAATGCATTCAACTCAAAGGAGTGTACAGTTCAATTTTGCTGAGAACTACTATGTGCTAACATGATGTAAACGTTGTTAGCACACTAACCATATGATTTAGAGTTGTCTGCAACCAATTTTTTGAGTGTGCTACCTATGCTACTGAAGTTACTTTCAGTAGCATTACCTTCTCTACTCATTGGAATTTTAGACTTTACAGAATTAAACCAAGTCAATGGCTGTTCCACTGTAAATGGTACCAGGTAGGTTACTGAATTCAGCTTGCATTGGAGTATTCCATGGCACCTAGCACTCTACATGCAATATCTATACAGATCCACATCAGTCTGAGTAGTTATGTACAGAAACTTATCACAAAATGCATTGAATAGAAAGTAATGCATTCAACTCAAAGGAGTGTACAGTTCAATTCTGCTGAGAACTACTATGTGCTAACATGATGTAAACATTGTTAGCACACTAACCATATGATTTAGAGTTGTCTGCAACCAATTTTTTGAGTGTGCTACCTATGCTCCAGAAGTTACTTTCAGTAGCATTACCTTCTCTACTCATTGGAATTTTACACTTTACAGAATTAAACCAAGTCAATGGCTGTTCCACTGTAAATGGTACCAGGTAGGTTACTGAATTAAGCTTGCATTGGAGTATTCCATGGCACCTAGCAGTCTACATGCAATATCTATACAGTTCCACATCAGTCTGAGTAGTTATGTACACAAATTTATCACAAAATGCATTGAATAGAAAAGTAATGCATTCAACTCAAAGGAGTCTACAGTTCAATTTTGCTGAGAACAACTATGTGCTAACATGATGTAAACATTGTTAGCACACTAACCATATGATTTAGAGTTGTCTGCAACCAATTTTATGAGTGTGCTACCTATGCTCCAGAAGTTACTTCAGTAACGTTACCTTCTCTACACATTGGAACTTTAGTCTTTCTAGAATTAAACCAAGTCAATGGCTGTTCCACTGTAAATGGTACCAGGTAGGTTAGTGAATTCAACTTGCATTGGGGTATTCCATGCCACCTAGCACTCTACATGCAATATCTGTACAGTTCCACATCAGTCTGACTAGTTATGTACAGAAACTTATCACAAAATGTATTGAATAGAAAGTAATGCATTCAACTCAAAGGAGTCTACAGTTCAATTTTGCTGAGAACTACTATGTGCTAACATGATGTAAACATTGTTAGCGCACTAACCATATGATTTAGAGTTCTCTGCAACCAATTTTTTGAGTGTGCTACCTATGCTACTGAAGTTACTTTCAGTAGCATTACCTTCTCTACACATTGGAACTTTAGACTTTCTAGAATTAAACCAAGTCAATGGCTGTTCCTTTGTAAATGGTACCAGGTAGGTTACTGAATTCAACTTGCATTGGAGTATTCCATGCCAGCTAGCACTCTACATGCAATATCTATACAGTTCAACATCAGTCTTAGTTATGTACAGAAACTTATCACAAAAGGCATTGAATAGAAAGTAATGCATTCAACTCAAAGGAGTGTACAGTTCAATTTTGCTGAGAACTACTATGTGCTAACATGATGTAAACATTGTTAGCACACTAACCATATGATTTAGAGTTGTCTGCAACCAATTGTTTGAGTGTGCTACCTATGCTACTGAAGTTACTTTCAGCAGCATTACCTTATCTACTCATTGGAACTTTGGACTTTACAGAATTAAACCAAGTCAATGGCTGTTCCACTGTAAATGGTACCAGGTAGGTTACTGAATTCAACTTGCATTGGAGTATTCCATGCCACCTAGCACTCTACATGCAATATCTATACAGTTCCACATCAGTCTGAGTAGTTATGTACACAAACCTATCACAAAATGCATTGAATAGAAAGTAATGCATTGAACTCAAAGGAGTCTACAGTTCAATTTTGCTGAGAACAACTATGTGCTAACATGATGTAAACATTGTTAGCACACTAACCATATGATTTAGAGTTGTCTGCAACCAATTTTATGAGTGTGCTACCTATGCTCCAGAAGTTACTTCAGTAACGTTACCTTCTCTCCACATTGGAAATTTAGTCTTTCTAGAATTAAACCAAGTCAATGGCTGTTCCACTGTAAAATGTACCAGGTAGGTTAGTGAATTCAACTTGCATTGGAGTATTCCATGCCACCTAGCACTCTACATGCAATATCTATACAGTTCCACATCAGTCTGAGTAGTTATGTACACAAACTTATCACAAAATGCATTGAATAGAAAGTAATGCATTGAACTCAAAGGAGTCTACAGTTCAATTTTGCTGAGAACAACTATGTGCTAACATGATGTAAACATTGTTAGCACACTAACCATATGATTTAGAGTTGTCTGCAACCAATTTTATGAGTGTGCTACCTATGCTCCAGCAGTTACTTCAGTAACGTTACCTTCTCTCCACATTGGAACTTTAGTCTTTCTAGAATTAAACCAAGTCAATGGCTGTTCCACTGTAAATGGTACCAGGTAGGTTACTGAATTCAACTTGCATTGGAGTATTCCATGCCACCTAGCACTCTACATGCAATATCTATACAGTTCCACATCAGTCTGAGTAGTTATGTACAGAAACTTATCACAAAATGCATTGAATAGAAAGTAATGCATTCAAGTCAAAGGAGTGTACAGTTCAATTTTGCTGAGAACTACTATGTGCTAACATGATGTAAACGTTGTTAGCACACTAACCATATGATTTAGAGTTGTCTGCAACCAATTTTTTGAGTGTGCTACCTATGCTACTGAAGTTACTTTCAGTAGCATTACCTTCTCTACTCATTGGAATTTTAGACTTTACAGAATTAAACCAAGTCAATGGCTGTTCCACTGTAAATAGTACCAGGTAGGTTACTGAATTCAGCTTGCATTTGAGTATTCCATGGCACCTAGCACTCTACATGCAATATCTATACAGATCCACATCAGTCTGAGTAGTTATGTACAGAAACTTATCACAAAATGCATTGAATAGAAAGTAATGCATTCAACTCAAAGGAGTGTACAGTTCAATTCTGCTGAGAACTACTATGTGCTAACATGATGTAAACATTGTTAGCACACTAACCATATGATTTAGAGTTGTCTGCAACCAATTTTTTGAGTGTGCTACCTATGCTCCAGAAGTTACTTTCAGTAGCATTACCTTCTCTACTCATTGGAATTTTACACTTTACAGAATTAAACCAAGTCAAAGGCTGTTCCACTGTAAATGGTACCAGGTAGGTTACTGAATTAAGCTTGCATTGGAGTATTCCATGGCACCTAGCACTCTACATGCAATATCTATACAGTTCCACATCAGTCTGAGTAGTTATGTACACAAATTTATCACAAAATGCATTGAATAGAAAAGTAATGCATTCAACTCAAAGGAGTCTACAGTTCAATTTTGCTGAGAACAACTATGTGCTAACATGATGTAAACATTGTTAGCACACAAACCATATGATTTAGAGTTGTCTGCAACCAATTTTATGAGTGTGCTACCTATGCTCCAGAAGTTACTTCAGTAACGTTACCTTCTCTACACATTGGAACTTTAGTCTTTCTAGAATTAAACCAAGTCAATGGCTGTTCCACTGTAAATGGTACCAGGTAGGTTAGTGAATTCAACTTGCATTGGGGTATTCCATGCCACCTAGCACTCTACATGCAATATCTGTACAGTTCCACATCAGTCTGACTAGTTATGTACAGAAACTTATCACAAAATGTATTGAATAGAAAGTAATGCATTCAACTCAAAGGAGTCTACAGTTCAATTTTGCTGAGAACTACTATGTGCTAACATGATGTAAACATTGTTAGCGCACTAACCATATGATTTAGAGTTCTCTGCAACCAATTTTTTGAGTGTGCTACCTATGCTACTGAAGTTACTTTCAGTAGCATTACCTTCTCTACACATTGGAACTTTAGACTTTCTAGAATTAAACCAAGTCAATGGCTGTTCCTTTGTAAATGGTACCAGGTAGGTTACTGAATTCAACTTGCATTGGAGTATTCCATGCCACCTAGCACTCTACATGCAATATCTATACAGTTCAACATCAGTCTTAGTTATGTACAGAAACTTATCACGAAAGGCATTGAATAGAAAGTAATGCATTCAACTCAAAGGAGTGTACAGTTCAATTTTGCTGAGAACTACTATGTGCTAACATGATGTAAACATTGTTAGCACACTAACCATATGATTTAGAGTTGTCTGCAACCAATTTTTTGAGTGTGCTACCTATGCTACTGAAGTCACTTTCAGTAGCATTACCTTCTCTACTCATTGGAACTTTGGACTTTACAGAATTAAACCAAGTCAATGGCTGTTCCACTGTAAATGGTACCAGGTATGTTACTGAATTCAACTTGCATTGGAGTATTCCATGCCATCTAGCACTCTACATGCAATATCTATACAGTTCCACATCAGACTGAGTAGTTATGTACACAAACTTATCACAAAATGCATTGAATAGAAAGTAATGCATTCAACTCAAAGGAGTCTACAGTTCAATTTTGCTGAGAACTACTATGTGCTAACATGATGTAAACATTGTTAGCACACTAACCATATGATTTAGAGTTGTCTGCAACCAATTTTTTGAGTGTGCTACCTATGCTACTGAAGTTACTTTCAGTAGCATTACCTTCTCTACTCATTGGAATTTTAGAGTTTACAGAATTAAACCAAGTCAATGGCTGTTCCACTGTAAATGGTACCAGGTAGGTTACTGAATTCAGCTTGCATTGGAGTATTCCATGGCACCTAGCACTCTACATGCAATATCTATACAGTTCCACATCAGTCTGAGTAGTTATGTACAGAAACTTATCACAAAATGCATTGAATAGAAAGTAATGCATTCAACTCAAAGGAGTGTACAGTTCAATTCTGCTGAGAACTACTATGTGATAACATGATGTAAACATTGTTAGCACACTAACCATATGATTTAGAGTTGTCTGCAACCAATTTTTTGAGTGTGCTACCTATGCTCCAGAAGTTACTTTCAGTAACGTTACCTTCTCTACACATTGGAACTTTAGTCTTTCTAGAATTAAACCAAGTCAATGGCTGTTCCACTGTAAATGGTACCAGGTAGGTTACTGAATCAAGCTTGCATTGGAGTATTCCATGCCACCTAGCACTCTACATGCAATATCTATACAGTTCCACATCAGTCTGAGTAGTTATGTACAGAAACTTATCACAAAATGCATTGAATAGAAAGTAATGCATTCAACACAAAGGAGTCTACAGTTCAATTTTGCTGAGAACAACTATGTGCTAACATGATGTAAACATTGTTAGCACACTAACCATATGATTTAGAGTTGTCTGCAACCAATTGTTTGAGTGTGCTACCTATGCTACTGAAGTTACTTTCAGCAGCATTACCTTATCTACTCATTGGAACTTTGGACTTTACAGAATTAAACCAAGTCAATGGCTGTTCCACTGTAAATGGTACCAGGTAGGTTACTGAATTCAACTTGCATTGGAGGATTCCATGCCACCTAGCACTCTACATGCAATATCTATACAGTTCCACATCAGTCTGAGTAGTTATGTACACAAACTTTTCACAAAATGCATTGAATAGAAAGTAATGCATTGAACTCAAAGGAGTCTACAGTTCAATTTTGCTGAGAACAACTATGTGCTAACATGATGTAAACATTGTTAGCACACTAACCATATGATTTAGAGTTGTCTGCAACCAATTTTATGAGTGTGCTACCTATGCTCCAGAAGTTACTTTCAGTAACGTTACCTTCTCTACACATTGGAACTTTAGTCTTTCTAGAATTAAACCAAGTCAATGGCTGTTCCACTGTAAATGGAACCAGGTAGGTTCCTGAATTCAACTTGCATTGGAGTATTCCATGCCACCTAGCACTCTACATGCAATATCTATACAGTTCCACATCAGTCTGAGTAGTTATGTACAGAAACTTATCACAAAATGCATTGAATAGAAAGTAATGCATTCAACTCAAAGGAGTGTACAGTTCAATTTTGCTGATAAGTACTATGTGCTAACATGATGTAAACATTGTTAGCACACTAACCATATGATTTAGAGTTGTCTGCAAACAATTTTTTGAGTGTACTACCTATGCGACTGAAGTTACTTTCAGTAGCATTACCTTCTCTACTCATTGGAATTTTACACTTTACAGAATTAAACCAAGTCAATGGCTGTTCCACTGTAAATGGTACCAGGTGGGTTACTGAATTAAGCTTGCATTGGAGTATTCCATGGCACCTAGCACTCTACATGCAATATCTATACAGTTCCACATCAGTCTGAGTAGTTATGTACACAAACTTATCACAAAATGCATTGAATAGAAAAGTAATGCATTCAACTCAAAGGAGTCTACAGTTCAATTTTGCTGAGAACAACTATGTGCTAACATGATGTAAACATTGTTAGCACACTAACCATATGATTTAGAGTTGTCTGCAACCAATTGTTTGAGTGTGCTACCTATGCTCCAGAAGTTACTTTCAGCAGCATTACCTTATCTACTCATTGGAACTTTGGACTTTACAGAATTAAACCAAGTCAATGGCTGTTCCACTGTAAATGGTACCAGGTAGGTTACTGAATTCAACTTGCATTGGAGTATTCCATGCCACCTAGCACTCTACATGCAATATCTATACAGTTCCACATCAGTCTGAGTAGTTATGTACACAAACTTATCACAAAATGCATTGAATAGAAAGTAATGCATTCAACTCAAAGGAGTCTACAGTTCAATTTTGCTGAGAACAACTATGTGCTAACATGATGTAAACATTGTTAGCACACTAACCATATGATTTAGAGTTGTCTGCAACCAATTTTATGAGTGTGCTACCTATGCTCCAGCAGTTACTTCAGTAACGTTACCTTCTCTCCACATTGGAACTTTAGTCTTTCTAGAATTAAACCAAGTCAATGGCTGTTCCACTGTAAATGGTACCAGGTAGGTTACTGAATTCAACTTGCATTGGAGTATTCCATGCCACCTAGCACTCTACATGCAATATCTATACAGTTCCACATCAGTCTGAGTAGTTATGTACAGAAACTTATCACAAAATGCATTGAATAGAAAGTAATGCATTCAACTCAAAGGAGTGTACAGTTCAATTTTGCTGAGAACTACTATGTGCTAACATGATGTAAACGTTGTTAGCACACTAACCATATGATTTAGAGTTGTCTGCAACCAATTTTTTGAGTGTGCTACCTATGCTACTGAAGTTACTTTCAGTAGCATTACCTTCTCTACTCATTGGAATTTTAGACTTTACAGAATTAAACCAAGTCAATGGCTGTTCCACTGTAAATGGTACCAGGTAGGTTACTGAATTCAGCTTGCATTGGAGTATTCCATGGCACCTAGCACTCTACATGCAATATCTATACAGATCCACATCAGTCTGAGTAGTTATGTACAGAAACTTATCACAAAATGCATTGAATAGAAAGTAATGCATTCAACTCAAAGGAGTGTACAGTTCAATTCTGCTGAGAACTACTATGTGCTAACATGATGTAAACATTGTTAGCACACTAACCATATGATTTAGAGTTGTCTGCAACCAATTTTTTGAGTGTGCTACCTATGCTCCAGAAGTTACTTTCAGTAGCATTACCTTCTCTACTCATTGGAATTTTACACTTTACAGAATTAAACCAAGTCAATGGCTGTTCCACTGTAAATGGTACCAGGTAGGTTACTGAATTAAGCTTGCATTGGAGTATTCCATGGCACCTAGCACTCTACATGCAATATCTATACAGTTCCACATCAGTCTGAGTAGTTATGTACACAAATTTATCACAAAATGCATTGAATAGAAAAGTAATGCATTCAACTCAAAGGAGTCTACAGTTCAATTTTGCTGAGAACAACTATGTGCTAACATGATGTAAACATTGTTAGCACACTAAACATATGATTTAGAGTTGTCTGCAACCAATTTTATGAGTGTGCTACCTATGCTCCAGAAGTTACTTCAGTAACGTTACCTTCTCTACACATTGGAACTTTAGTCTTTCTAGAATTAAACCAAGTCAATGGCTGTTCCACTGTAAATGGTACCAGGTAGGTTAGTGAATTCAACTTGCATTGGGGTATTCCATGCCACCTAGCACTCTACATGCAATATCTGTACAGTTCCACATCAGTCTGACTAGTTATGTACAGAAACTTATCACAAAATGTATTGAATAGAAAGTAATGCATTCAACTCAAAGGAGTCTACAGTTCAATTTTGCTGAGAACTACTATGTGCTAACATGATGTAAACATTGTTAGCGCACTAACCATATGATTTAGAGTTCTCTGCAACCAATTTTTTGAGTGTGCTACCTATGCTACTGAAGTTACTTTCAGTAGCATTACCTTCTCTACACATTGGAACTTTAGACTTTCTAGAATTAAACCAAGTCAATGGCTGTTCCTTTGTAAATGGTACCAGGTAGGTTACTGAATTCAACTTGCATTGGAGTATTCCATGCCACCTAGCACTCTACATGCAATATCTATACAGTTCAACATCAGTCTTAGTTATGTACAGAAACTTATCACAAAAGGCATTGAATAGAAAGTAATGCATTCAACTCAAAGGAGTGTACAGTTCAATTTTGCTGAGAACTACTATGTGCTAACATGATGTAAACATTGTTAGCACACTAACCATATGATTTAGAGTTGTCTGCAACCAATTGTTTGAGTGTGCTACCTATGCTACTGAAGTTACTTTCAGCAGCATTACCTTATCTACTCATTGGAACTTTGGACTTTACAGAATTAAACCAAGTCAATGGCTGTTCCACTGTAAATGGTACCAGGTAGGTTACTGAATTCAACTTGCATTGGAGTATTCCATGCCACCTAGCACTCTACATGCAATATCTATACAGTTCCACATCAGTCTGAGTAGTTATGTACACAAACCTATCACAAAATGCATTGAATAGAAAGTAATGCATTGAACTCAAAGGAGTCTACAGTTCAATTTTGCTGAGAACAACTATGTGCTAACATGATGTAAACATTGTTAGCACACTAACCATATGATTTAGAGTTGTCTGCAACCAATTTTATGAGTGTGCTACCTATGCTCCAGAAGTTACTTCAGTAACGTTACCTTCTCTCCACATTGGAAATTTAGTCTTTCTAGAATTAAACCAAGTCAATGGCTGTTCCACTGTAAAATGTACCAGGTAGGTTAGTGAATTCAACTTGCATTGGAGTATTCCATGCCACCTAGCACTCTACATGCAATATCTATACAGTTCCACATCAGTCTGAGTAGTTATGTACAGAAACTTATCACAAAATGCATTGAATAGAAAGTAATGCATTCAACTCAAAGGAGTGTACAGTTCAATTTTGCTGAGAACTACTATGTGCTAACATGATGTAAACATTGTTAGCACACTAACCATATGATTTAGAGTTGTCTGCAACCAATTGTTTGAGTGTGCTACCTATGCTCCAGAAGTTACTTTCAGCAGCATTACCTTATCTACTCATTGGAACTTTGGACTTTACAGAATTAAACCAAGTCAATGGCTGTTCCACTGTAAATGGTACCAGGTAGGTTACTGAATTCAACTTGCATTGGAGTATTCCATGCCACCTAGCACTCTACATGCAATATCTATACAGTTCCACATCAGTCTGAGTAGTTATGTACACAAACTTATCACAAAATGCATTGAATAGAAAGTAATGCATTGAACTCAAAGGAGTCTACAGTTCAATTTTGCTGAGAACAACTATGTGCTAACATGATGTAAACATTGTTAGCACACTAACCATATGATTTAGAGTTGTCTGCAACCAATTTTATGAGTGTGCTACCTATGCTCCAGCAGTTACTTCAGTAACGTTACCTTCTCTCCACATTGGAACTTTAGTCTTTCTAGAATTAAACCAAGTCAATGGCTGTTCCACTGTAAATGGTACCAGGTAGGTTACTGAATTCAACTTGCATTGGAGTATTCCATGCCACCTAGCACTCTACATGCAATATCTATACAGTTCCACATCAGTCTGAGTAGTTATGTACAGAAACTTATCACAAAATGCATTGAATAGAAAGTAATGCATTCAAGTCAAAGGAGTGTACAGTTCAATTTTGCTGAGAACTACTATGTGCTAACATGATGTAAACGTTGTTAGCACACTAACCATATGATTTAGAGTTGTCTGCAACCAATTTTTTGAGTGTGCTACCTATGCTACTGAAGTTACTTTCAGTAGCATTACCTTCTCTACTCATTGGAATTTTAGACTTTACAGAATTAAACCAAGTCAATGGCTGTTCCACTGTAAATAGTACCAGGTAGGTTACTGAATTCAGCTTGCATTTGAGTATTCCATGGCACCTAGCACTCTACATGCAATATCTATACAGATCCACATCAGTCTGAGTAGTTATGTACAGAAACTTATCACAAAATGCATTGAATAGAAAGTAATGCATTCAACTCAAAGGAGTGTACAGTTCAATTCTGCTGAGAACTACTATGTGCTAACATGATGTAAACATTGTTAGCACACTAACCATATGATTTAGAGTTGTCTGCAACCAATTTTTTGAGTGTGCTACCTATGCTCCAGAAGTTACTTTCAGTAGCATTACCTTCTCTACTCATTGGAATTTTACACTTTACAGAATTAAACCAAGTCAATGGCTGTTCCACTGTAAATGGTACCAGGTAGGTTACTGAATTAAGCTTGCATTGGAGTATTCCATGGCACCTAGCACTCTACATGCAATATCTATACAGTTCCACATCAGTCTGAGTAGTTATGTACACAAATTTATCACAAAATGCATTGAATAGAAAAGTAATGCATTCAACTCAAAGGAGTCTACAGTTCAATTTTGCTGAGAACAACTATGTGCTAACATGATGTAAACATTGTTAGCACACTAACCATATGATTTAGAGTTGTCTGCAACCAATTTTATGAGTGTGCTACCTATGCTCCAGAAGTTACTTCAGTAACGTTACCTTCTCTACACATTGGAACTTTAGTCTTTCTAGAATTAAACCAAGTCAATGGCTGTTCCACTGTAAATGGTACCAGGTAGGTTAGTGAATTCAACTTGCATTGGGGTATTCCATGCCACCTAGCACTCTACATGCAATATCTGTACAGTTCCACATCAGTCTGACTAGTTATGTACAGAAACTTATCACAAAATGTATTGAATAGAAAGTAATGCATTCAACTCAAAGGAGTCTACAGTTCAATTTTGCTGAGAACTACTATGTGCTAACATGATGTAAACATTGTTAGCGCACTAACCATATGATTTAGAGTTCTCTGCAACCAATTTTTTGAGTGTGCTACCTATGCTACTGAAGTTACTTTCAGTAGCATTACCTTCTCTACACATTGGAACTTTAGACTTTCTAGAATTAAACCAAGTCAATGGCTGTTCCTCTGTAAATGGTACCAGGTAGGTTACTGAATTCAACTTGCATTGGAGTATTCCATGCCACCTAGCACTCTACATGCAATATCTATACAGTTCAACATCAGTCTTAGTTATGTACAGAAACTTATCACGAAAGGCATTGAATAGAAAGTAATGCATTCAACTCAAAGGAGTGTACAGTTCAATTTTGCTGAGAACTACTATGTGCTAACATGATGTAAACATTGTTAGCACACTAACCATATGATTTAGAGTTGTCTGCAACCAATTTTATGAGTGTGCTACCTATGCTACTGAAGTTACTTTCAGCAGCATTACCTTATCTACTCATTGGAACTTTGGACTTTACAGAATTAAACCAAGTCAATGGCTGTTCCACTGTAAATGGTACCAGGTAGGTTACTGAATTCAACTTGCATTGGAGTATTCCATGCCACCTAGCACTCTACATGCAATATCTATACAGTTCCACATCAGTCTGAGTAGTTATGTACACAAACCTATCACAAAATGCATTGAATAGAAAGTAATGCATTGAACTCAAAGGAGTCTACAGTTCAATTTTGCTGAGAACAACTATGTGCTAACATGATGTAAACATTGTTAGCACACTAACCATATGATTTAGAGTTGTCTGCAACCAATTTTATGAGTGTGCTACCTATGCTCCAGAAGTTACTTCAGTAACGTTACCTTCTCTCCACATTGGAAATTTAGTCTTTCTAGAATTAAACCAAGTCAATGGCTGTTCCACTGTAAAATGTACCAGGTAGGTTAGTGAATTCAACTTGCATTGGAGTATTCCATGCCACCTAGCACTCTACATGCAATATCTATACAGTTCCACATCAGTCTGAGTAGTTATGTACAGAAACTTATCACAAAATGCATTGAATAGAAAGTAATGCATTCAACTCAAAGGAGTCTACAGTTCAATTTTGCTGAGAACTACTATGTGCTAACATGATGTAAACATTGTTAGCGCACTAACCATATGATTTAGAGTTCTCTGCAACCAATTTTTTGAGTGTGCTACCTATGCTCCAGAAGTTACTTCAGTAACGTTACCTTCTCTCCACATTGGAAATTTAGTCTTTCTAGAATTAAACCAAGTCAATGGCTGTTCCTTTGTAAATGGTACCAGGTAGGTTACTGAATTCAACTTGCATTGGAGTATTCCATGCCACCTAGCACTCTACATGCAATATCTATACAGTTCAACATCAGTCTTAGTTATGTACAGAAACTTATCACAAAATGCATTGAATAGAAAGTAATGCATTCAACTCAAAGGAGTCTACAGTTCAATTTTGCTGAGAACTACTATGTGCTAACATGATGTAAACATTGTTAGCGCACTAACCATATGATTTAGAGTTCTCTGCAACCAATTTTTTGAGTGTGCTACCTATGCTACTGAAGTTACTTTCAGTAGCATTACCTTCTCTACACATTGGAACTTTAGACTTTCTAGAATTAAACCAAGTCAATGGCTGTTCCTTTGTAAATGGTACCAGGTAGGTTACTGAATTCAACTTGCATTGGAGTATTCCATGCCACCTAGCACTCTACATGCAATATCTATACAGTTCAACATCAGTCTTAGTTATGTACAGAAACTTATCACAAAATGCATTGAATAGAAAGTAATGCATTCAACTCAAAGGAGTGTACAGTTCAATTTTGCTGAGAACTACTATGTGCTAACATGATGTAAACGTTGTTAGCACACTAACCATATGATTTAGAGTTGTCTGCAACCAATTTTTTGAGTGTGCTACCTATGCTACTGACGTAACTTTCAGTAGCATTACCTTCTCTACTCATTGGAATTTTAGACTTTACAGAATTAAACCAAGTCAATGGCTGTTCCACTGTAAATGGTACCAGGTAGGTTACTGAATTCAGCTTGCATTGGAGTATTCCATGGCACCTAGCACTCTACATGCAATATCTATACAGATCCACATCAGTCTGAGTGGTTATGTACAGAAACTTATCACAAAATGCATTGAATAGAAAGTAATGCATTCAACTCAATGGAGTGTACAGTTCAATTCTGCTGAGAACTACTATGTGCTAACATGATGTAAACATTGTTAGCACACTAACCATATGATTTAGAGTTGTCTGCAACCAATTTTTTGAGTGTGCTACCTATGCTCCAGAAGTTACTTTCAGTAACGTTACCTTCTCTACACATTGGAACTTTAGTCTTTCTAGAATTAACCCAAGTCAATGGCTGTTCCACTGTAAATGGTACCAGGTAGGTTACTGAATCAAGCTTACATTGGAGTATTCCATGCCAGCTAGCACTCTACATGCAATATCTATACAGTTCCACATCAGTCTGAGTAGTTATGTACACAAACTTATCACAAAATGCATTGAATAGAAAGTAATGCATTCAACTCAAAGGAGTCTACAGTTCAATTTTGCTGAGAACAACTATGTGCTAACATGATGTAAACATTGTTAGCACACTAACCATATGATTTAGAGTTGTCTGCAACCAATTTTTTGAGTGTGCTACCTATGCTCCAGAAGTTACTTTCAGTAACGTTACCTTCTCTACACATTGGAACTTTAGTCTTTTTAGAATTAAACCAAGTCAATGGCTGTTCCACTGTAAATGGTAGCAGGTAGGTTACTGAATTCAGCTTGCGTTGGAGTATTCCATGCCACCTAGCACTCTACATGCAATATCTATACAGTTCCACATCAGTCTGAGTAGTTATGTACAGAAACTTATCACAAAATGCATTGAATAGAAAGTAATACATTCAACTCAAAGGAGTGTACAGTTCAATTTTGCTGATAAGTACTATGTGCTAACATGATGTAAATATTGTTAGCACACTAACCATATGATTTAGAGTTGTCTGCAACCAATTTTATGAGTGTGCTACCTATGCTGCAGAAGTTACTTCAGTAACGTTACCTTCTCTACACATTGGAACTTTAGTCTTTCTAGAATGAAACCAAGTCAATGGCTGTTCCACTGTAAATGGTACCAGGTAGGTTACTGAATTCAACTTGCATTGGAGTATTCCATGCCACCTAGCACTCTACATGCAATATCTATACAGTTCCACATCAGTCTGAGTAGTTATGTACAGAAACTTATCACAAAATGAATTGAATAGAAAGTAATGCATTCAACTCAAAGGAGTGTACAGTTCAATTTTGCTGAGAACTACTATGTGCTAACATGATGTAAACATTCTTCTCTACTCATTGGAACTTTGGACTTTACAGAATTAAACCAAGTCAATGGCTGTTCCACTGTAAATGGTACCAGGTATGTTACTGAATTCAACTTGCATTGGAGTATTCCATGCCATCTAGCACTCTACATGCAATATCTTTCCAGTTCCACATCAGTCTGAGTAGTTATGTACACAAACATATCACAAAATGCATTGAATAGAAAGTAATGCATTCAACTCAAAGGAGTCTACAGTTCAATTTTGCTGAGAACAACTATGTGCTAACATGATGTAAACATTGTTAGCACACTAACCATATGATTTAGAGTTGTCTGCAACCAATTGTTTGAGTGTGCTACCTATGCTACTGAAGTTACTTTCAGTAGCATTACCTTCTCTACTCATTGGAACTTTGGACTTTACAGAATTAAACCAAGTCAATGGCTGTTCCACTGTAAATGGTACCAGGTAGGTTACTGAATTCAGCTTGCATTGGAGTATTCCATGGCACCTGGCACTCTACATGCAATATCTATACAGTTCCACATCAGTCTGAGTAGTTATGTACACAAACTTATCACAAAATGCATTGAATAAAAAGTAATGCATTCAACTCAAAGGAGTCTACAGTTCAATTCTGCTGAGAACAACTATGTGCTAACATGATGTAAACATTGTTAGCATACTAACCATATGATTTAGAGTTGTCTGCAACCAATTTTATGAGTGTGCTACCTATGCTCCAGAAGTTACTTTCAGTAACGTTACCTTCTCTACTCATTGGAACTTTAGTCTTTCTAGAATTAAACCAAGTCAATGGCTGTTCCACTGTAAATGGTACCAGGTAGGTTACTGAATCAAGCTTACATTGGAGTATTCCATGCCAGCTAGCACTCTACATGCAATATCTATACAGTTCCACATCAGTCTGAGTAGTTATGTACACAAACTTATCACAAAATGCATTGAATAGAAAGTAATGCATTCAACTCAAAGGAGTCTACAGTTCAATTTTGCTGAGAACAACTATGTGCTAACATGATGTAAACATTGTTAGCACACTAACCATATGATTTAGAGTTGTCTGCAACCAATTTTTTGAGTGTGCTACCTATGCTCCAGAAGTTACTTTCAGTAACGTTACCTTCTCTACACATTGGAACTTTAGTCTTTCTAGAATTAAACCAAGTCAACGGCTGTTCCACTGTAAATGGTAGCAGGTAGGTTACTGAATTCAGCTTGCGTTGGAGTATTCCATGCCACCTAGCACTCTACATGCAATATCTATACAGTTCCACATCAGTCTGAGTAGTTATGTACAGAAACTTATCACAAAATGCATTGAATAGAAAGTAATACATTCAACTCAAAGGAGTGTACAGTTCAATTTTGCTGATAAGTACTATGTGCTAACATGATGTAAATATTGTTAGCACACTAACCATATGATTTAGAGTTGTCTGCAACCAATTTTATGAGTGTGCTACCTATGCTGCAGAAGTTACTTCAGTAACGTTACCTTCTCTACACATTGGAACTTTAGTCTTTCTAGAATGAAACCAAGTCAATGGCTGTTCCACTGTAAATGGTACCAGGTAGGTTACTGAATTCAACTTGCATTGGAGTATTCCATGCCACCTAGCACTCTACATGCAATATCTATACAGTTCCACATCAGTCTGAGTAGTTATGTACAGAAACTTATCACAAAATGAATTGAATAGAAAGTAATGCATTCAACTCAAAGGAGTGTACAGTTCAATTTTGCTGAGAGCTACTATGTGCTAACATGATGTAAACATTGTTAGCACACTAACCATATGATTTAGAGTTGTCTGCAACCAATTTTTTGAGTGTGCTACCTATGCTACTGAAGTTACTTTCAGTAGCATTACCTTCTCTACTCATTGGAACTTTGGACTTTACAGAATTAAACCAAGTCAATGGCTGTTCCACTGTAAATGGTACCAGGTATGTTACTGAATTCAACTTGCATTGGAGTATTCCATGCCATCTAGCACTCTACATGCAATATCATTCCAGTTCCACATCAGTCTGAGTAGTTATGTACACAAACATATCGCAAAATGCATTGAATAGAAAGTAATGCATTCAACTCAAAGGAGTCTACAGTTCAATTTTGCTGAGAACAACTATGTGCTAACATGATGTAAACATTGTTAGCACACTAACCATATGATTTAGAGCTGTCTGCGACCAATTGTTTGAGTGTGCTACCTATGCTACTGAAGTTACTTTCAGTAGCATTACCTTCTCTACTCATTGGAACTTTGGACTTTACAGAATTAAACCAAGTCAATGGCTGTTCCACTGTAAATGGTACCAGGTAGGTTACTGAATTCAGCTTGCATTGGAGTATTCCATGGCACCTGGCACTCTACATGCAATATCTATACAGTTCCACATCAGTCTGAGTAGTTATGTACACAAACTTATCACAAAATGCATTGAATAAAAAGTAATGCATTCAACTCAAAGGAGTCTACAGTTCAATTTTGCTGAGAACAACTATGTGCTAACATGATGTAAACATTGTTAGCATACTAACCATATGATTTAGAGTTGTCTGCAACCAATTTTATGAGTGTGCTACCTATGCTCCAGAAGTTACTTTCAGTAACGTTACCTTCTCTACTCATTGGAACTTTGGACTTTACAGAATTAAACCAAGTCAATGGCTGTTCCACTGTAAATGGTACCAGGTAGGTTTCTGAATTCAGCTTGCATTGGAGTATTCCATGGCACCTAGCACTCTACATGCAATATCTATACAGTTCCACATCAGTCTGAGTAGTTATGTACAGAAACTTATCACAAAATGCATTGAATAGAAAGTAATGCATTCAACTCAAAGGAGTGTACAGTTCAATTTTGCTGAGAACTACTATGTGCTAACATGATGTAAACATTGTTAGCACACTAACCATATGATTTAGAGTTGTCTGCAACCAATTTGTTGAGTGTGCTACCTATGCTACTGAAGTTACTTTCAGTAGCATTACCTTCTCTACTCATTGGAATTTTAGTCTTTCTAGAATTAAAACAAGTCAATGGCTGTTCCACTGTAATTGGTACCAGGTAGGTTACTGAATTCAGCTTGCATTGGAGTATTCCATGGCACCTAGCACTCTAGATGCAATATCTATACAGTTCCACATCAGTCTGAGTAGTTATGTTCACAAACCTATCACAAAATGCTTTGAATAGAAAGTAATGCATTCAACTCAAAGGAGTCTACAGTTCAATTTTGCTGAGAACAACTATGTGCTAACATGATGTAAACATTGTTAGCATACTAACCATATGATTTAGAGTTGTCTGCAACCAATTTTATGAGTGTGCTACCTATGCTCCAGAAGTTACTTTCAGTAACGTTACCTTCTCTACTCATTGGAACTTTGGACTTTACAGAATTAAACCAAGTCAATGGCTGTTCCACTGTAAATGGTACCAGGTAGGTTTCTGAATTCAGCTTGCATTGGAGTATTCCATGGCACCTAGCACTCTACATGCAATATCTATACAGTTCCACATCAGTCTGAGTAGTTATGTACAGAAACTTATCACAAAATGCATTGAATAGAAAGTAATGCATTCAACTCAAAGGAGTGTACAGTTCAATTTTGCTGATAAGTACTATGTGCTAACATGATGTAAACATTGTTAGCACACTAACCATATGATTTAGAGTTGTCTGCAACCAATTTGTTGAGTGTGCTACCTATGCTACTGAAGTTACTTTCAGTAGCATTACCTTCTCTACTCATTGGAATTTTAGTCTTTCTAGAATTAAACCAAGTCAATGGCTGTTCCACTGTAAATGGTACCAGGTATGTTACTGAATTCAACTTGCATTGGAGTATTCCATGCCATCTAGCACTCTACATGCAATATCTTTCCAGTTCCACATCAGTCTGAGTAGTTATGTACACAAACTTATCACAAAATGCATTGAATAGAAAGTAATGCATTCAACTCAAAGGAGTCTACAGTTCAATTTTGCTGAGAACAACTATGTGCTAACATGATGTAAACATTGTTAGCACACTAACCATATGATTTAGAGTTGTCTGCAACCAATTGTTTGAGTGTGCTACCTATGCTACTGAAGTTACTTTCAGTAGCATTACCTTCTCTACTCATTGGAACTTTGGACTTTACAGAATTAAACCAAGTCAATGGCTGTTCCACTGTAAATGGTACCAGGTAGGTTACTGAATTCAGCTTGCATTGGAGTATTCCATGGCACCTGGCACTCTACATGCAATATCTATACAGTTCCACATCAGTCTGAGTAGTTATGTACACAAACTTATCACAAAATGCATTGAATAAAAAGTAATGCATTCAACTCAAAGGAGTGTACAGTTCAATTTTGCTGAGAACTACTATGTGCTAACATGATGTAAACATTGTTAGCACACTAACCATATGATTTAGAGTTGTCTGCAACCAATTTTATGAGTGTGCTACCTATGCTCCAGAATTTACTTTCAGTAACGTTACCTTCTCTACTCATTGGAACTTTAGACTTTACAGAATTAAACCAAGTCAATGGCTGTTCCACTGTAATTGGTACCAGGTAGGTTACTGAATTCAGCTTGCATTGGAGTATTCCATGGCACCTAGCACTCTAGATGCAATATCTATACAGTTCCACATCAGTCTGAGTAGTTATGTTCACAAACCTATCACAAAATGCTTTGAATAGAAAGTAATGCATTCAACTCAAAGGAGTCTACAGTTCAATTTTGCTGAGAACAACTATGTGCTAACATGATGTAAACATTGTTAGCACACTAACCATATGAGTTAGAGTTCTCTGCAACCAATTTTATGAGTGTGCTACCTATGCTCCAGAAGTTACTTTCAGTAACGTTACCTTCTCTACACATTGGAACTTTAGTCTTTCTAGAATTAAACCAAGTCAATGGCTGTTCCACTGTAAATGGTACCAGGTAGGTTCCTGAATTCAACTTGCATTGGAGTATTCCATGGCACCTAGCACTCTACATGCAATATCTATACAGTTCCACATCAGTCTGAGTAGTTATGTACAGAAACTTCTCACAAAATGCATTGAATAGAAAGTAATGCATTCAACTCAAAGGAGTGTACAGTTCAATTTTGCTGATAAGTACTATGTGCTAACATGATGTAAACATTGTTAGCACACTAACCATATGATTTAGAGTTGTCTGCAACCAATTTGTTGAGTGTGCTACCTATGCTACTGAAGTTACTTTCAGTAGCATTACCTTCTCTACTCATTGGAATTTTAGTCTTTCTAGAATTAAAACAAGTCAATGGCTGTTCCACTGTAATTGGTACCAGGTAGGTTACTGAATTCAGCTTGCATTGGAGTATTCCATGGCACCTAGCACTCTAGATGCAATATCTATACAGTTCCACATCAGTCTGAGTAGTTATGTTCACAAACCTATCACAAAATGCTTTGATTAGAAAGTAATGCATTCAACTCAAAGGAGTCTACAGTTCAATTTTGCTGAGAACAACTATGTGCTAACATGATGTAAACATTGTTAGCACACTAACCATATGAGTTAGAGTTCTCTGCAACCAATTTTATGAGTGTGCTACCTATGCTCCAGAAGTTACTTTCAGTAACGTTACCTTCTCTACACATTGGAACTTTAGTCTTTCTAGAATTAAACCAAGTCAATGGCTGTTCCACTGTAAATGGTACCAGGTAGGTTCCTGAATTCAACTTGCATTGGAGTATTCCATGGCACCTAGCACTCTACATGCAATATCTATACAGTTCCACATCAGTCTGAGTAGTTATGTACAGAAACTTCTCACAAAATGCATTGAATAGAAAGTAATGCATTCAACTCAAAGGAGTGTACAGTTCAATTTTGCTGATAAGTACTATGTGCTAACATGATGTAAACATTGTTAGCACACTAACCATATGATTTAGAGTTGTCTGCAACCAATTTGTTGAGTGTGCTACCTATGCTACTGAAGTTACTTTCAGTAGCATTACCTTCTCTACTCATTGGAATTTTAGTCTTTCTAGAATTAAAACATGTCAATGGCTGTTCCACTGTAATTGGTACCAGGTAGGTTACTGAATTCAGCTTGCATTGGAGTATTCCATGGCACCTAGCACTCTAGATGCAATATCTATACAGTTCCACATCAGTCTGAGTAGTTATGTTCACAAACCTATCACAAAATGCTTTGAATAGAAAGTAATGCATTCAACTCAAAGGAGTCTACAGTTCAATTTTGCTGAGAACAACTATGTGCTAACATGATGTAAACATTGTTAGCATACTAACCATATGATTTAGAGTTGTCTGCAACCAATTTTATGAGTGTGCTACCTATGCTCCAGAAGTTACTTTCAGTAACGTTACCTTCTCTACTCATTGGAACTTTGGACTTTACAGAATTAAACCAAGTCAATGGCTGTTCCACTGTAAATGGTACCAGGTAGGTTTCTGAATTCAGCTTGCATTGGAGTATTCCATGGCACCTAGCACTCTACATGCAATATCTATACAGTTCCACATCAGTCTGAGTAGTTATGTACAGAAACTTATCACAAAATGCATTGAATAGAAAGTAATGCATTCAACTCAAAGGAGTGTACAGTTCAATTTTGCTGATAAGTACTATGTGCTAACATGATGTAAACATTGTTAGCACACTAACCATATGATTTAGAGTTGTCTGCAACCAATTTGTTGAGTGTGCTACCTATGCTACTGAAGTTACTTTCAGTAGCATTACCTTCTCTACTCATTGGAATTTTAGTCTTTCTAGAATTAAACCAAGTCAATGGCTGTTCCACTGTAAATGGTACCAGGTATGTTACTGAATTCAACTTGCATTGGAGTATTCCATGCCATCTAGCACTCTACATGCAATATCTTTCCAGTTCCACATCAGTCTGAGTAGTTATGTACACAAACTTATCACAAAATGCATTGAATAGAAAGTAATGCATTCAACTCAAAGGAGTCTACAGTTCAATTTTGCTGAGAACAACTATGTGCTAACATGATGTAAACATTGTTAGCACACTAACCATATGATTTAGAGTTGTCTGCAACCAATTGTTTGAGTGTGCTACCTATGCTACTGAAGTTACTTTCAGTAGCATTACCTTCTCTACTCATTGGAACTTTGGACTTTACAGAATTAAACCAAGTCAATGGCTGTTCCACTGTAAATGGTACCAGGTAGGTTACTGAATTCAGCTTGCATTGGAGTATTCCATGGCACCTGGCACTCTACATGCAATATCTATACAGTTCCACATCAGTCTGAGTAGTTATGTACACAAACTTATCACAAAATGCATTGAATAAAAAGTAATGCATTCAACTCAAAGGAGTGTACAGTTCAATTTTGCTGAGAACTACTATGTGCTAACATGATGTAAACATTGTTAGCACACTAACCATATGATTTAGAGTTGTCTGCAAACAATTTTATGAGTGTGCTACCTATGCTCCAGAATTTACTTTCAGTAACGTTACCTTCTCTACTCATTGGAACTTTAGACTTTACAGAATTAAACCAAGTCAATGGCTGTTCCACTGTAATTGGTACCAGGTAGGTTACTGAATTCAGCTTGCATTGGAGTATTCCATGGCACCTAGCACTCTAGATGCAATATCTATACAGTTCCACATCAGTCTGAGTAGTTATGTACAGAAACTTCTCACAAAATGCATTGAATAGAAAGTAATGCATTCAACTCAAAGGAGTGTACAGTTCAATTTTGCTGATAAGTACTATGTGCTAACATGATGTAAACATTGTTAGCACACTAACCATATGATTTAGAGTTGTCTGCAACCAATTTGTTGAGTGTGCTACCTATGCTACTGAAGTTACTTTCAGTAGCATTACCTTCTCTACTC
This sequence comes from Hypanus sabinus, assembly GCF_030144855.1. Taxonomy (NCBI): domain Eukaryota; kingdom Metazoa; phylum Chordata; class Chondrichthyes; order Myliobatiformes; family Dasyatidae; genus Hypanus; species Hypanus sabinus. The sequence continues at coordinate 4,499,709 of NC_082733.1, forward strand.
ATTGGAATTTTAGTCTTTCTAGAATTAAAACAAGTCAATGGCTGTTCCACTGTAATTGGTACCAGGTAGGTTACTGAATTCAGCTTGCATTGGAGTATTCCATGGCACCTAGCACTCTAGATGCAATATCTATACAGTTCCACATCAGTCTGAGTAGTTATGTTCACAAACCTATCACAAAATGCTTTGATTAGAAAGTAATGCATTCAACTCAATGGAGTCTACAGTTCAATTTTGCTGAGAACAACTATGTGCTAACATGATGTAAACATTGTTAGCACACTAACCATATGAGTTAGAGTTCTCTGCAACCAATTTTATGAGTGTGCTACCTATGCTCCAGAAGTTACTTTCAGTAACGTTACCTTCTCTACACATTGGAACTTTAGTCTTTCTAGAATTAAACCAAGTCAATGGCTGTTCCACTGTAAATGGTACCAGGTAGGTTCCTGAATTCAACTTGCATTGGAGTATTCCGTGGCACCTAGCACTCTACATGCAATATCTATACAGTTCCACATCAGTCTGAGTAGTTATGTACAGAAACTTCTCACAAAATGCATTGAATAGAAAGTAATGCATTCAACTCAAAGGAGTGTACAGTTCAATTTTGCTGATAAGTACTATGTGCTAACATGATGTAAACATTGTTAGCACACTAACCATATGATTTAGAGTTGTCTGCAACCAATTTGTTGAGTGTGCTACCTATGCTACTGAAGTTACTTTCAGTAGCATTACCTTCTCTACTCATTGGAATTTTAGTCTTTCTAGAATTAAAACAAGTCAATGGCTGTTCCACTGTAAATGGTACCATGTAGGTTCCTGAATTCAACTTGCATTGGAGTATTCCATGGCACCTAGCACTCTACATGCAATATCTATACAGTTCCACATCAGTCTGAGTAGTTATGTACAGAAACTTATCACAAAATGCATTGAATAGAAAGTAATGTATTCAACTCAAAGGAGTGTACAGTTCAATTTTGCTGAGAACAACTATGTGCTAACATGATGTAAACATTGTTAGCACACTAACCATATGATTTAGAGTTGTCTGCAACCAATTTTATGAGTGTGCTACCTATGCTCCAGAATTTACTTTCAGTAACGTTACCTTCTCTACTCATTGGAACTTTAGACTTTACAGAATTAAACCAAGTCAATGGCTGTTCCACTGTAAATGGTACCAGGTAGGTTACTGAATTCAGCTTGCATTGGAGTATTCCATGGCACCTAGCACTCTACATGCAATATCTATACAGTTCCACATCAGTCTGAGTAGTTATGTTCACAAACTTATCACAAAATGCTTTGAATAGAAAGTAATGCATTCAACTCAAAGGAGTCTACAGTTCAATTTTGCTGAGAACAACTATGTGCTAACATGATGTAAACATTGTTAGCACACTAACCATATGAGTTAGAGTTCTCTGCAACCAATTTTATGAGTGTGCTACCTATGCTCCAGAAGTTACTTTCAGTAACGTTACCTTCTCTACACATTGGAACTTTAGTCTTTCTAGAATTAAACCAAGTCAATGGCTGTTCCACTGTAAATGGTACCAGGTAGGTTCCTGAATTCAACTTGCATTGGAGTATTCCATGGCACCTAGCACTCTACATGCAATATCTATACAGTTCCACATCAGTCTGAGTAGTTATGTACAGAAACTTATCACAAAATGCATTGAATAGAAAGTAATGCATTCAACTCAAAGGAGTGTACAGTTCAATTTTGCTGATAAGTACTATGTGCTAACATGATGTAAACATTGTTAGCACACTAACCATATGAGTTAGAGTTCTCTGCAACCAATTTTATGAGTGTGCTACCTATGCTCCAGAAGTTACTTTCAGTAACGTTACCTTCTCTACACATTGGAACTTTAGTCTTTCTAGAATTAAACCAAGTCAATGGCTGTTCCACTGTAAATGGTACCAGGTAGGTTCCTGAATTCAACTTGCATTGGAGTATTCCATGGCACCTAGCACTCTACATGCAATATCTATACAGTTCCACATCAGTCTGAGTAGTTATGTACAGAAACTTCTCACAAAATGCATTGAATAGAAAGTAATGCATTCAACTCAAAGGAGTGTACAGTTCAATTTTGCTGATAAGTATTATGTGCTAACATGATGTAAACATTGTTAGCACACTAACCATATGATTTAGAGTTGTCTGCAACCAATTTGTTGAGTGTGCTACCTATGCTACTGAAGTTACTTTCAGTAGCATTACCTTCTCTACTCATTGGAATTTTAGTCTTTCTAGAATTAAAACAAGTCAATGGCTGTTCCACTGTAAATGGTACCATGTAGGTTCCTGAATTCAACTTGCATTGGAGTATTCCATGGCACCTAGCACTCTACATGCAATATCTATACAGTTCCACATCAGTCTGAGTAGTTATGTACAGAAACTTATCACAAAATGCATTGAATAGAAAGTAATGCATTCAACTCAAAGGAGTGTACAGTTCAATTTTGCTGAGAACTACTATGTGCTAACATGATGTAAACATTGTTAGCACACTAACCATATGATTTAGAGTTGTCTGCAACCAATTTTATGAGTGTGCTACCTATGCTCCAGAATTTACTTTCAGTAACGTTACCTTCTCTACTCATTGGAACTTTAGACTTTACAGAATTAAACCAAGTCAATGGCTGTTCCACTGTAAATGGTACCAGGTAGGTTACTGAATTCAGCTTGCATTGGAGTATTCCATGGCACCTAGCACTCTACATGCAATATCTATACAGTTCCACATCAGTCTGAGTAGTTATGTTCACAAACTTATCACAAAATGCTTTGAATAGAAAGTAATGCATTCAACTCAAAGGAGTCTACAGTTCAATTTTGCTGAGAACAACTATTTGCTAACATGATGTAAACATTGTTAGCACACTAACCATATGAGTTAGAGTTCTCTGCAACCAATTTTATGAGTGTGCTACCTATGCTCCAGAAGTTACTTTCAGTAACGTTACCTTCTCTACACATTGGAACTTTAGTCTTTCTAGAATTAAACCAAGTCAATGGCTGTTCCACTGTAAATGGTACCAGGTAGGTTCCTGAATTCAACTTGCATTGGAGTATTCCATGCCACCTAGCACTCTACATGCAATATCTATACAGTTACACATCAGTCTGAGTAGTTATGTACAGAAACTTATCACAAAATGCATTGAATAGAAAGCAATGCATTCAACTCAAAGGAGTGTACAGTTCAATTTTGCTGAGAACTACTATGTGCTAACATGATGTAAACATTGTTAGCACACTAACCATATGATTTAGAGTTGTCTGCAACCAATTTTTTGAGTGTGCTACCTATGCTCCAGAAGTTACTTTCAGTAACGTTACCTTATCTACACATTGGAACTTTAGTCTTTCTAGAATTAAACCAAGTCAATGGCTGTTCCACTGTAAATGGTACCAGGTAGGTTACTGAATCAAGCTAAAATTGGAGTATTCCATGCCACCTAGCACTCTACATGCAATATCTATACAGTTCCGCATCAGTCTAAGTAGTTATGTACACAAATTTATCACAAAATGCATTGAATAGAAAGTAATGCATTCAACTCAAAGGAGTCTACAGTTCAATTTTGCTGAGAACAACTATGTGCTAACATGATGTAAACATTGTTAGCACACTAACCATATGATTTAGAGTTGTCTGCGACCAATTTTATGAGTGTGCGACCTATGCTCCAGAAGTTACTTTCAGTAACGTTACCTTCTCTACACATTGGAACTTTAGTCTTTCTAGAATTAAACCAAGTCAATGGCTGTTCCACTGTAAATGGTACCAGGTAGGTTCCTGAATTCAACTTGCATTGGAGTATTCCATGCCACCTAGCACTCTACATGCAATATCTATACAGTTCCACATCAGTCTCAGTAGTTATGTACAGAAACTTATCACAAAATGCATTGAATAGAAAGTAATGCATTCAACTCAAAGGAGTGTACAGTTCAATTTTGCTGATAAGTACTATGTGCTAACATGATGTAAACATTGTTAGCACACTAACAATATGATTTAGAGTTGTCTGCAACCAATTTTTTGAGTGTGCTACCTATGCTACTGAAGTTACTTTCAGTAGCATTACCTTCTCTACTCATTGGAACTTTGGACTTTACAGAATTAAACCAAGTGAATGGCTGTTCCACTGTAAATGGTACCAGGTATGTTACTGAATTCAACTTGCATTGGAGTATTCCATGCCATCTAGCACTCTACATGCAATATCTATACAGTTCCACATCAGTCTGAGTAGTTATGTACAGAAACTTATCACAAAATGCATTGAATAGAAAGTAATGCATTCAACTCAAAGGAGTGTACAGTTCAATTTTGCTGAGAACTACTATGGGCTAACATGATATAAACATTGTTAGCACACTAACCATATGATTTAGAGTTGTCTGCAACCAATTTGTTGAGTGTGCTACCTATGCTACTGAAGTTACTTTCAGTAGCATTACCTTCTCTACTCATTGGAATTTTAGTCTTTCTAGAATTAAAACAAGTCAATGGCTGTTCCACTGTAAATGGTACCATGTAGGTTCCTGAATTCAACTTGCATTGGAGTATTCCATGGCACCTAGCACTCTACATGCAATATCTATACAGTTCCACATCAGTCTGAGTAGTTATGTACAGAAACATATCACAAAATGCATTGAATAGAAAGTAATGCATTCAACTCAAAGGAGTGTACAGTTCAATTTTGCTGAGAACTACTATGTGCTAACATGATGTAAACATTGTTAGCACACTAACCATATGATTTAGAGTTGTCTGCAAACAATTTTATGAGTGTGCTACCTATGCTCCAGAATTTACTTTCAGTAACGTTACCTTCTCTACTCATTGGAACTTTAGACTTTACAGAATTAAACCAAGTCAATGGCTGTTCCACTGTAATTGGTACCAGGTAGGTTACTGAATTCAGCTTGCATTGGAGTATTCCATGGCACCTAGCACTCTAGATGCAATATCTATACAGTTCCACATCAGTCTGAGTAGTTATGTTCACAAACCTATCACAAAATGCTTTGAATAGAAAGTAATGCATTCAACTCAAAGGAGTCTACAGTTCAATTTTGCTGAGAACAACTATGTGCTAACATGATGTAAACATTGTTAGCACACTAACCATATGAGTTAGAGTTCTCTGCAACCAATTTTATGAGTGTGCTACCTATGCTCCAGAAGTTACTTTCAGTAACGTTACCTTCTCTACACATTGGAACTTTAGTTTTTCTAGAATTAAACCAAGTCAATGGCTGTTCCACTGTAAATGGTACCAGGTAGGTTCCTGAATTCAACTTGCATTGGAGTATTCCATGGCACCTAGCACTCTACATGCAATATCTATACAGTTCCACATCAGTCTGAGTAGTTATGTACAGAAACTTCTCACAAAATGCATTGAATAGAAAGTAATGCATTCAACTCAAAGGAGTGTACAGTTCAATTTTGCTGATAAGTACTATGTGCTAACATGATGTAAACATTGTTAGCACACTAACCATATGATTTAGAGTTGTCTGCAACCAATTTGTTGAGTGTGCTACCTATGCTACTGAAGTTACTTTCAGTAGCATTACCTTCTCTACTCATTGGAATTTTAGTCTTTCTAGAATTAAAACAAGTCAATGGCTGTTCCACTGTAATTGGTACCAGGTAGGTTACTGAATTCAGCTTGCATTGGAGTATTCCATGGCACCTAGCACTCTAGATGCAATATCTATACAGTTCCACATCAGTCTGAGTAGTTATGTTCACAAACCTATCACAAAATGCTTTGATTAGAAAGTAATGCATTCAACTCAAAGGAGTCTACAGTTCAATTTTGCTGAGAACAACTATGTGCTAACATGATGTAAACATTGTTAGCACACTAACCATATGAGTTAGAGTTCTCTGCAACCAATTTTATGAGTGTGCTACCTATGCTCCAGAAGTTACTTTCAGTAACGTTACCTTCTCTACACATTGGAACTTTAGTCTTTCTAGAATTAAACCAAGTCAATGGCTGTTCCACTGTAAATGGTACCAGGTAGGTTCCTGAATTCAACTTGCATTGGAGTATTCCATGCCACCTAGCACTCTACATGCAATATCTATACAGTTACACATCAGTCTGAGTAGTTATGTACAGAAACTTATCACAAAATGCATTGAATAGAAAGCAATGCATTCAACTCAAAGGAGTGTACAGTTCAATTTTGCTGAGAACTACTATGTGCTAACATGATGTAAACATTGTTAGCACACTAACCATATGATTTAGAGTTGTCTGCAACCAATTTTTTGAGTGTGCTACCTATGCTCCAGAAGTTACTTTCAGTAACGTTACCTTATCTACACATTGGAACTTTAGTCTTTCTAGAATTAAACCAAGTCAATGGCTGTTCCACTGTAAATGGTACCAGGTAGGTTACTGAATCAAGCTAAAATTGGAGTATTCCATGCCACCTAGCACTCTACATGCAATATCTATACAGTTCCGCATCAGTCTAAGTAGTTATGTACACAAATTTATCACAAAATGCATTGAATAGAAAGTAATGCATTCAACTCAAAGGAGTCTACAGTTCAATTTTGCTGAGAACAACTATGTGCTAACATGATGTAAACATTGTTAGCACACTAACCATATGATTTAGAGTTGTCTGCGACCAATTTTATGAGTGTGCGACCTATGCTCCAGAAGTTACTTTCAGTAACGTTACCTTCTCTACACATTGGAACTTTAGTCTTTCTAGAATTAAACCAAGTCAATGGCTGTTCCACTGTAAATGGTACCAGGTAGGTTCCTGAATTCAACTTGCATTGGAGTATTCCATGCCACCTAGCACTCTACATGCAATATCTATACAGTTCCACATCAGTCTCAGTAGTTATGTACAGAAACTTATCACAAAATGCATTGAATAGAAAGTAATGCATTCAACTCAAAGGAGTGTACAGTTCAATTTTGCTGATAAGTACTATGTGCTAACATGATGTAAACATTGTTAGCACACTAACAATATGATTTAGAGTTGTCTGCAACCAATTTTTTGAGTGTGCTACCTATGCTACTGAAGTTACTTTCAGTAGCATTACCTTCTCTACTCATTGGAACTTTGGACTTTACAGAATTAAACCAAGTGAATGGCTGTTCCACTGTAAATGGTACCAGGTATGTTACTGAATTCAACTTGCATTGGAGTATTCCATGCCATCTAGCACTCTACATGCAATATCTATACAGTTCCACATCAGTCTGAGTAGTTATGTACAGAAACTTATCACAAAATGCATTGAATAGAAAGTAATGCATTCAACTCAAAGGAGTGTACAGTTCAATTTTGCTGAGAACTACTATGGGCTAACATGATATAAACATTGTTAGCACACTAACCATATGATTTAGAGTTGTCTGCAACCAATTTGTTGAGTGTGCTACCTATGCTACTGAAGTTACTTTCAGTAGCATTACCTTCTCTACTCATTGGAATTTTAGTCTTTCTAGAATTAAAACAAGTCAATGGCTGTTCCACTGTAAATGGTACCATGTAGGTTCCTGAATTCAACTTGCATTGGAGTATTCCATGGCACCTAGCACTCTACATGCAATATCTATACAGTTCCACATCAGTCTGAGTAGTTATGTACAGAAACATATCACAAAATGCATTGAATAGAAAGTAATGCATTCAACTCAAAGGAGTGTACAGTTCAATTTTGCTGAGAACTACTATGTGCTAACATGATGTAAACATTGTTAGCACACTAACCATATGATTTAGAGTTGTCTGCAAACAATTTTATGAGTGTGCTACCTATGCTCCAGAATTTACTTTCAGTAACGTTACCTTCTCTACTCATTGGAACTTTAGACTTTACAGAATTAAACCAAGTCAATGGCTGTTCCACTGTAATTGGTACCAGGTAGGTTACTGAATTCAGCTTGCATTGGAGTATTCCATGGCACCTAGCACTCTAGATGCAATATCTATACAGTTCCACATCAGTCTGAGTAGTTATGTTCACAAACCTATCACAAAATGCTTTGAATAGAAAGTAATGCATTCAACTCAAAGGAGTCTACAGTTCAATTTTGCTGAGAACAACTATGTGCTAACATGATGTAAACATTGTTAGCACACTAACCATATGAGTTAGAGTTCTCTGCAACCAATTTTATGAGTGTGCTACCTATGCTCCAGAAGTTACTTTCAGTAACGTTACCTTCTCTACACATTGGAACTTTAGTTTTTCTAGAATTAAACCAAGTCAATGGCTGTTCCACTGTAAATGGTACCAGGTAGGTTCCTGAATTCAACTTGCATTGGAGTATTCCATGGCACCTAGCACTCTACATGCAATATCTATACAGTTCCACATCAGTCTGAGTAGTTATGTACAGAAACTTCTCACAAAATGCATTGAATAGAAAGTAATGCATTCAACTCAAAGGAGTGTACAGTTCAATTTTGCTGATAAGTACTATGTGCTAACATGATGTAAACATTGTTAGCACACTAACCATATGATTTAGAGTTGTCTGCAACCAATTTGTTGAGTGTGCTACCTATGCTACTGAAGTTACTTTCAGTAGCATTACCTTCTCTACTCATTGGAATTTTAGTCTTTCTAGAATTAAAACAAGTCAATGGCTGTTCCACTGTAATTGGTACCAGGTAGGTTACTGAATTCAGCTTGCATTGGAGTATTCCATGGCACCTAGCACTCTAGATGCAATACCTATACAGTTCCACATCAGTCTGAGTAGTTATGTTCACAAACCTATCACAAAATGCTTTGATTAGAAAGTAATGCATTCAACTCAAAGGAGTCTACAGTTCAATTTTGCTGAGAACAACTATGTGCTAACATGATGTAAACATTGTTAGCACACTAACCATATGAGTTAGAGTTCTCTGCAACCAATTTTATGAGTGTGCTACCTATGCTCCAGAAGTTACTTTCAGTAACGTTACCTTCTCTACACATTGGAACTTTAGTCTTTCTAGAATTAAACCAAGTCAATGGCTGTTCCACTGTAAATGGTACCAGGTAGGTTCCTGAATTCAACTTGCATTGGAGTATTCCATGGCACCTAGCACTCTACATGCAATATCTATACAGTTCCACATCAGTCTGAGTAGTTATGTACAGAAACTTCTCACAAAATGCATTGAATAGAAAGTAATGCATTCAACTCAAAGGAGTGTACAGTTCAATTTTGCTGATAAGTACTATGTGCTAACATGATGTAAACATTGTTAGCACACTAACCATATGATTTAGAGTTGTCTGCAACCAATTTGTTGAGTGTGCTACCTATGCTACTGAAGTTACTTTCAGTAGCATTACCTTCTCTACTCATTGGAATTTTAGTCTTTCTAGAATTAAAACAAGTCAATGGCTGTTCCACTGTAAATGGTACCATGTAGGTTCCTGAATTCAACTTGCATTGGAGTATTCCATGGCACCTAGCACTCTACATGCAATATCTATACAGTTCCACATCAGTCTGAGTAGTTATGTACAGAAACTTATCACAAAATGCATTGAATAGAAAGTAATGCATTCAACTCAAAGGAGTGTACAGTTCAATTTTGCTGAGAACAACTATGTGCTAACATGATGTAAACATTGTTAGCACACTAACCATATGATTTAGAGTTGTCTGCAACCAATTTTATGAGTGTGCTACCTATGCTCCAGAATTTACTTTCAGTAACGTTACCTTCTCTACTCATTGGAACTTTAGACTTTACAGAATTAAACCAAGTCAATGGCTGTTCCACTGTAAATGGTACCAGGTAGGTTACTGAATTCAGCTTGCATTGGAGTATTCCATGGCACCTAGCACTCTACATGCAATATCTATACAGTTCCACATCAGTCTGAGTAGTTATGTTCACAAACTTATCACAAAATGCTTTGAATAGAAAGTAATGCATTCAACTCAAAGGAGTCTACAGTTCAATTTTGCTGAGAACAACTATGTGCTAACATGATGTAAACATTGTTAGCACACTAACCATATGAGTTAGAGTTCTCTGCAACCAATTTTATGAGTGTGCTACCTATGCTCCAGAAGTTACTTTCAGTAACGTTACCTTCTCTACACATTGGAACTTTAGTCTTTCTAGAATTAAACCAAGTCAATGGCTGTTCCACTGTAAATGGTACCAGGTAGGTTCCTGAATTCAACTTGCATTGGAGTATTCCATGGCACCTAGCACTCTACATGCAATATCTATACAGTTCCACATCAGTCTGAGTAGTTATGTACAGAAACTTATCACAAAATGCATTGAATAGAAAGTAATGCATTCAACTCAAAGGAGTGTACAGTTCAATTTTGCTGATAAGTACTATGTGCTAACATGATGTAAACATTGTTAGCACACTAACCATATGAGTTAGAGTTCTCTGCAACCAATTTTATGAGTGTGCTACCTATGCTCCAGAAGTTACTTTCAGTAACGTTACCTTCTCTACACATTGGAACTTTAGTCTTTCTAGAATTAAACCAAGTCAATGGCTGTTCCACTGTAAATGGTACCAGGTAGGTTCCTGAATTCAACTTGCATTGGAGTATTCCATGGCACCTAGCACTCTACATGCAATATCTATACAGTTCCACATCAGTCTGAGTAGTTATGTACAGAAACTTCTCACAAAATGCATTGAATAGAAAGTAATGCATTCAACTCAAAGGAGTGTACAGTTCAATTTTGCTGATAAGTATTATGTGCTAACATGATGTAAACATTGTTAGCACACTAACCATATGATTTAGAGTTGTCTGCAACCAATTTGTTGAGTGTGCTACCTATGCTACTGAAGTTACTTTCAGTAGCATTACCTTCTCTACTCATTGGAATTTTAGTCTTTCTAGAATTAAAACAAGTCAATGGCTGTTCCACTGTAAATGGTACCATGTAGGTTACTGAATTCAACTTGCATTGGAGTATTCCATGGCACCTAGCACTCTACATGCAATATCTATACAGTTCCACATCAGTCTGAGTAGTTATGTACAGAAACTTATCACAAAATGCATTGAATAGAAAGTAATGCATTCAACTCAAAGGAGTGTACAGTTCAATTTTGCTGAGAACTACTATGTGCTAACATGATGTAAACATTGTTAGCACACTAACCATATGATTTAGAGTTGTCTGCAACCAATTTTATGAGTGTGCTACCTATGCTCCAGAATTTACTTTCAGTAACGTTACCTTCTCTACTCATTGGAACTTTAGACTTTACAGAATTAAACCAAGTCAATGGCTGTTCCACTGTAAATGGTACCAGGTAGGTTACTGAATTCAGCTTGCATTGGAGTATTCCATGGCACCTAGCACTCTACATGCAATATCTATACAGTTCCACATCAGTCTGAGTAGTTATGTTCACAAACTTATCACAAAATGCTTTGAATAGAAAGTAATGCATTCAACTCAAAGGAGTCTACAGTTCAATTTTGCTGAGAACAACTATTTGCTAACATGATGTAAACATTGTTAGCACACTAACCATATGAGTTAGAGTTCTCTGCAACCAATTTTATGAGTGTGCTACCTATGCTCCAGAAGTTACTTTCAGTAACGTTACCTTCTCTACACATTGGAACTTTAGTCTTTCTAGAATTAAACCAAGTCAATGGCTGTTCCACTGTAAATGGTACCAGGTAGGTTCCTGAATTCAACTTGCATTGGAGTATTCCATGCCACCTAGCACTCTACATGCAATATCTATACAGTTACACATCAGTCTGAGTAGTTATGTACAGAAACTTATCACAAAATGCATTGAATAGAAAGCAATGCATTCAACTCAAAGGAGTGTACAGTTCAATTTTGCTGAGAACTACTATGTGCTAACATGATGTAAACATTGTTAGCACACTAACCATATGATTTAGAGTTGTCTGCAACCAATTTTTTGAGTGTGCTACCTATGCTCCAGAAGTTACTTTCAGTAACGTTACCTTATCTACACATTGGAACTTTAGTCTTTCTAGAATTAAACCAAGTCAATGGCTGTTCCACTGTAAATGGTACCAGGTAGGTTACTGAATCAAGCTAAAATTGGAGTATTCCATGCCACCTAGCACTCTACATGCAATATCTATACAGTTCCGCATCAGTCTAAGTAGTTATGTACACAAATTTATCACAAAATGCATTGAATAGAAAGTAATGCATTCAACTCAAAGGAGTCTACAGTTCAATTTTGCTGAGAACAACTATGTGCTAACATGATGTAAACATTGTTAGCACACTAACCATATGATTTAGAGTTGTCTGCGACCAATTTTATGAGTGTGCGACCTATGCTCCAGAAGTTACTTTCAGTAACGTTACCTTCTCTACACATTGGAACTTTAGTCTTTCCAGAATTAAACCAAGTCAATGGCTGTTCCACTGTAAATGGTACCAGGTAGGTTCCTGAATTCAACTTGCATTGGAGTATTCCATGCCACCTAGCACTCTACATGCAATATCTATACAGTTCCACATCAGTCTCAGTACTTATGTACAGAAACTTATCACAAAATGCATTGAATAGAAAGTAATGCATTCAACTCAAAGGAGTGTACAGTTCAATTTTGCTGATAAGTACTATGTGCTAACATGATGTAAACATTGTTAGCACACTAACAATATGATTTAGAGTTGTCTGCAACCAATTTTTTGAGTGTGCTACCTATGCTACTGAAGTTACTTTCAGTAGCATTACCTTCTCTACTCATTGGAACTTTGGACTTTACAGAATTAAACCAAGTGAATGGCTGTTCCACTGTAAATGGTACCAGGTATGTTACTGAATTCAACTTGCATTGGAGTATTCCATGCCATCTAGCACTCTACATGCAATATCTATACAGTTCCACATCAGTCTGAGTAGTTATGTACAGAAACTTATCACAAAATGCATTGAATAGAAAGTAATGCATTCAACTCAAAGGAGTGTACAGTTCAATTTTGCTGAGAACTACTATGGGCTAACATGATATAAACATTGTTAGCACACTAACCATATGATTTAGAGTTGTCTGCAACCAATTTGTTGAGTGTGCTACCTATGCTACTGAAGTTACTTTCAGTAGCATTACCTTCTCTACTCATTGGAATTTTAGTCTTTCTAGAATTAAAACAAGTCAATGGCTGTTCCACTGTAAATGGTACCATGTAGGTTCCTGAATTCAACTTGCATTGGAGTATTCCATGGCACCTAGTACTCTACATGCAATATCTATACAGTTCCACATCAGTCTGAGTAGTTATGTACAGAAACATATCACAAAATGCATTGAATAGAAAGTAATGCATTCAACTCAAAGGAGTGTACAGTTCAATTTTGCTGAGAACTACTATGTGCTAACATGATGTAAACATTGTTAGCACACTAACCATATGATTTAGAGTTGTCTGCAACCAATTTTATGAGTGTGCTACCTATGCTCCAGAATTTACTTTCAGTAACGTTACCTTCTCTACACATTGGAACTTTAGTCTTTCTAGAATTAAACCAAGTCAATGGCTGTTCCACTGTAAATGGTACCAGGTAGGTTCCTGAATTCAACTTGCATTGGAGTATTCCATGCCACCTAGCACTCTACATGCAATATCTATACAGTTCCACATCAGTCTGAGTAGTTATGTACAGAAACTTATCACAAAATGCATTGAATAGAAAGCAATGCATTCAACTCAAAGGAGTGTACAGTTCAATTTTGCTGAGAACTACTATGTGCTAACATGATGTAAACATTGTTAGCACACTAACCATATGATTTAGAGTTGTCTGCAACCAATTTTTTGAGTGTGCTACCTATGCTCCAGAAGTTACTTTCAGTAACGTTACCTTATCTACACATTGGAACTTTAGTCTTTCTAGAATTAAACCAAGTCAATGGCTGTTCCACTGTAAATGGTACCAGGTAGGTTACTGAATCAAGCTTGCATTGGAGTATTCCATGCCACCTAGCACTCTACATGCAATATCTATACAGTTCCGCATCAGTCTAAGTAGTTATGTACACAAATTTATCACAAAATGCATTGAATAGAAAGTAATGCATTCAACTCAAAGGAGTCTACAGTTCAATTTTGCTGAGAACAACTATGTGCTAACATGATGTAAACATTGTTAGCACACTAACCATATGATTTAGAGTTGTCTGCAACCAATTTTATGAGTGTGCGACCTATGCTCCAGAAGTTACTTTCAGTAACGTTACCTTCTCTACACATTGGAACTTTAGTCTTTCTAGAATTAAACCAAGTCAATGGCTGTTCCACTGTAAATGGTACCAGGTAGGTTCCTGAATTCAACTTGCATTGGAGTATTCCATGCCCCCTAGCACTCTACATGCAATATCTATACAGTTCCACATCAGTCTCAGTAGTTATGTACAGAAACTTATCACAAAATGCATTGAATAGAAAGTAATGCATTCAACTCAAAGGAGTGTACAGTTCAATTTTGCTGATAAGTACTATGTGCTAACATGATGTAAGCATTGTTAGCACACTAACAATATGATTTAGAGTTGTCTGCAACCAATTTTTTGAGTGTGCTACCTATGCTACTGAAGTTACTTTCAGTAGCATTACCTTCTCTACTCATTGGAACTTTGGACTTTACAGAATTAAACCAAGTGAATGGCTGTTCCACTGTAAATGGTACCAGGTATGTTACTGAATTCAACTTGCATTGGAGTATTCCATGCCATCTAGCACTCTACATGCAATATCTATACAGTTCCACATCAGTCTGAGTAGTTATGTACAGAAACTTATCACAAAATGCATTGAATAGAAAGTAATGCATTCAACTCAAAGGAGTGTACAGTTCAATTTTGCTGAGAACTACTATGGGCTAACATGATGTAAACATTGTTAGCACACTAACCATATGATTTAGAGTTGTCTGCAACCAATTTTTTGAGTGTGCTACCTATGCTCCAGCAGTTACTTTCAGTAACGTTACCTTCTCTACACATTGGAACTTTAGTCTTTCTAGAATTAAACCAAGTCAATGGCTGTTCCACTGTAAATGGTACCAGGTAGGTTACTGAATCAAGCTTGCATTGGAGTATTCCATGCCACCTAGCACTCTACATGCAATATCTATACAGTTCCACATCAGTCTGAGTAGTTATGTACAAACTTATCACAAAATGCATTGAATAGAAAGTAATGCATTCAACTCAAAGGAGTGTACAGTTCAATTTTGCTGAGAACTACTATGTGCTAACATGATGTAAACATTGTTAGCACACTACCCATATGATTTAGAGTTGTCTGCAACCAATTTTTTGAGTGTGCTACCTATGCTCCAGAAGTTACTTTCAGTAACGTTACCTTCTCTACACATTGGAACTTTGGACTTTACAGAATTAAACCAAGTGAATGGCTGTTCCACTGTAAATGGTACAAGGTAGGTTCCTGAATTCAACTTGCATTGGAGTATTCCATGCCACCTAGCACTCTACATGCAATATCTATACAGTTCCACATCAGTCTGAGTAGTTATGTACACAAACTTATCACAAAATGCATTGAATAGAAAGTAATGCATTCAACTCAAAGGAGTGTACAGTTCAATTTTGCTGAGAACTACTATGTGCTAACATGATGTAAACATTGTTAGCACACTAACCATATGATTTAGAGTTGTCTGCAACCAATTTTTTGAGTGTGCTACCTATGCTCCAGAAGTTACTTTCAGTAACGTTACCTTCTCTACACATTGGAACTTTAGTCTTTCTAGAATTAAACCAAGTCAATGGCTGTTCCACTGTAAATGGTACCAGGTAGGTTCCTGAATTCAACTTGCATTGGAGTATTCCATGCCACCTAGCACTCTACATGCAATATCTATACAGTTCCACATCAGTCTGAGTAGTTATGTACAGAAACTTATCACAAAATGCATTGAATAGAAAGTAATGCATTCAACTCAAAGGAGGGTACAGTTCAATTTTGCTGATAAGTACTATGTGCTAACATGATGTAAACATTGTTAGCACACTAACCATATGATTTAGAGTTGTCTGCAACCAATTTTATGAGTGTGCTACCTATGCTCCAGAAGTTACTTTCAGTAACGTTACCTTCTCTACACATTGGAACTTTAGTCTTTCTAGAATTAAACCAAGTCAATGGCTGTTCCACTGTAAATGGTATCAGGTAGGTTCCTGAATTCAACTTGCATTGGAGTATTCCATGCCACCTAGCACTCTACATGCAATATCTATACAGTTCCACATCAGTCAGAGTAGTTATGTACAGAAACTTATCACAAAATGCATTGAATAGAAAGTAATGCATTCAACTCAAAGGAGTGTACAGTTCAATTTTGCTGATAAGTACTATGTGCTAACATGATGTAAACATTGTTAGCACACTAACCATATGATTTAGAGTTCTCTGCAACCAATTTTTTGAGTGTGCTACCTATGCTACTGAAGTTAGTTTCAGTAGCATTACCTTCTCTACATTGGAATTTTAGACTTTACAGAATTAAACCAAGTCAATGGCTGTTCCACTGTAAATGGTACCAGGTAGGTTACTGAATTCAGCTTGCATTGGAGTATTCCATGGCACCTAGCACTCCACATGCAATATCTATACAGTTCCACATCAGTCTGAGTAGTTATGTACAGAAACTTATCACAAAATGCATTGAATATAAAGTAATGCATTCAACTCAAAGGAGGGTACAGTTCAATTTTGCTGTGAACTACTATGTGCTAACATGATGTAAACATTGTTAGCATACTAACCATATGATTTAGAGTTGTCTGCAACCAATTTTTTGAGTGTGCTACCTATGCTCCAGAAGTTACTTTCAGTAACGTTACCTTCTCTACACATTGGATCTTTAGTCTTTCTAGAATTAAACCAAGTCAATGGCTGTTCCACTGTAAATGGTACCAGGTAGTTTACTGAATTCAGCTTGCATTGGAGTATTCCATGCCACCTAGCACTCTACATGCAATATCTATACAGCTCCACATCAGTCTGAGTAGTTATGTTCAGAAACTTATCACAAAATGCATTGAATAGAAAGTAATGCATTCAACTCAAAGGAGTGTACAGTTCAATTTTGCTGAGAACTACTATGTGCTAACATGATGTAAACATTGTTAGCACACTAACCATATGATTTAGAGTTGTCTGCAACCAATTTTTTGAGTGTGCTACCTATGCTCCAGAAGTTACTTTCAGTAACGTTACCTTCTCTACACATTGGAACTTTGGTCTTTACAGAATTAAACCAAGTCAATGGCTGTTCCACTGTAAATGGTACAAGGTAGGTTCCTGAATTCATCTTGCATTGGAGTATTCCATGCCACCTAGCACTCTACATGCAATATCTATACAGTTCCACATCAGTCTGAGTAGTTATGTACAGAAATTTATCAAAAAATGCATTGAATAGAAAGTAATGCATTCAACTCAAAGGAGTGTACAGTTCAATTTTGCTGAGAACTACTATGTGCTAACATGATGTAAACATTGTTAGCACACTAACCATATGATTTAGAGTTGTCTGCAACCAATTTTTTGAGTGTGCTACCTATGCTCCAGAAGTTACTTTCAGTAACGTTACCTTCTCTACACATTGGAACTTTAGTCTTTCTAGAATTAAACCAAGTCAATGGCTGTTCCAATGTAAATGGTATCACGTAGGTTCCTGAATTCAACTTGCATTGGAGTATTCCATGCCACCTAGCACTCTACATGCAATATCTATACAGTTCCACATCAGTCTGAGTAGTTATGTTCAGAAACTTATCACAAAATGCATTGAATAGAAAGTAATGCATTCAACTCAAAGGAGTGTACAGTTCAATTTTGCTGAGAACTACTATGTGCTAACATGATGTAAACATTGTTAGCACACTAACCATATGATTTAGAGTTGTCTGCAAACAATTTTTTGAGTGTGCTACCTATGCTCCAGAAGTTACTTTCAGTAACGTTACCTTCTCTACACATTGGAACTTTGGTCTTTACAGAATTAAACCAAGTCAATGGCTGTTCCACTGTAAATGGTACAAGGTAGGTTCCTGAATTCAACTTGCATTGGAGTATTCCATGCCACCTAGCACTCTACATGCAATATCTATACAGTTCCACATCAGTCTGAGTAGTTATGTACAGAAACTTATCAAAAAATGCATTGAATAGAAAGTAATGCATTCAACTCAAAGGAGTGTACAGTTCAATTTTGCTGAGAACTACTATGTGCTAACATGATGTAAACATTGTTAGCACACTAACCATATGATTTAGAGTTGTCTGCAACCAATTTTTTGAGTGTGCTACCTATGCTCCAGAAGTTACTTTCAGTAACGTTACCTTCTCTACACATTGGAACTTTAGTCTTTCTAGAATTAAACCAAGTCAATGGCTGTTCCACTGTAAATGGTATCAGGTAGGTTCCTGAATTCAACTTGCATTGGAGTATTCCATGCCACCTAGCACTCTACATGCAATATCTATACAGTTCCACATCAGTCTGAGTAGTTATGTACAGAAACTTATCACAAAATGCATTGAATAGAAAGTAATGCATTCAACTCAAAGGAGTGTACAGTTCAATTTTGCTGATAAGTACTATGTGCTAACATGACGTAAACATTGTTAGCACACTAACCATATGATTTAGAGTTGTCTGCAACCAATTTTATGAGTGTGCTACCTATGCTCCAGAAGTTACTTTCAGTAACGTTACCTTCTCTACACATTGGATCTTTAGTCTTTCTAGAATTAAACCAAGTCAATGGCTGTTCCACTGTAAATGGTACCAGGTAGTTTACTGAATTCAGCTTGCATTGGAGTATTCCATGCCACCTAGCACTCTACATGCAATATCTATACAGTTCCACATCAGTCTGAGTAGTTATGTTCAGAAACTTATCACAAAATGCATTGAATAGAAAGTAATGCATTCAACTCAAAGGAGTGTACAGTTCAATTTTGCTGAGAACTACTATGTGCTAACATGATGTAAACATTGTTAGCACACTAACCGTATGATTTAGAGTTGTCTGCAACCAATTTTTTGAGTGTGCTACCTATGCTCCAGAAGTTACTTTCAGTAACGTTACCTTCTCTACACATTGGAACTTTGGTCTTTACAGAATTAAACCAAGTCAATGGCTGTTCCACTGTAAATGGTACAAGGTAGGTTCCTGAATTCAACTTGCATTGGAGTATTCCATGCCACCTAGCACTCTACATGCAATATCTATACAGTTCCACATCAGTCTGAGTAGTTATGTACAGAAACTTATCAAAAAATGCATTGAATAGAAAGTAATGCATTCAACTCAAAGGAGTGTACAGTTCAATTTTGCTGAGAACTACTATGTGCTAACATGATGTAAACATTGTTAGCACACTAACCATATGATTTAGAGTTGTCTGCAACCAATTTTTTGAGTGTGCTACCTATGCTCCAGAAGTTACTTTCAGTAACGTTACCTTCTCTACACATTGGAACTTTAGTCTTTCTAGAATTAAACCAAGTCAATGGCTGTTCCACTGTAAATGGTACCAGGTAGGTTACTGAATTCAGCTTCCATTGGAGTATTCCATGGCACCTAGCACTCCACATGCAATATCTATACAGTTCCACATCAGTCTGAGTAGTTATGTACAGAAACTTATCACAAAATGCATTGAATAGAAAGTAATGCATTCAACTCAAAGCAGTGTACAGTTCAATTTTGCTGAGAACTACTATGTGCTAAAATGATGTAAACATTGTTAGCATACTAACCATATGATTTAGAGTTGTCTGCAACCAATTTTTTGAGTGTGCTACCTATGCTCCAGAAGTTACTTTCAGTAACGTTACCTTCTCTACACATTGGATCTTTAGTCTTTCTAGAATTAAACCAAGTCAATGGCTGTTCCACTGTAAATGGTACCAGGTAGTTTACTGAATTCAGCTTGCATTGGAGTATTCCATGCCACCTAGCACTCTACATGCAATATCTATACAGTTCCACATCAGTCTGAGTAGTTATGTACAGAAACTTATCACAAAATGCATTGAATAGAAAGTAATGCATTCAACTCAAAGGAGTGTACAGTTTAATTTTGCTGAGAACTACTATGTGCTAACATGATGTAAACATTGTTAGCACACTAACCATATGATTTAGAGTTGTCTGCAACCAATTTTCTGAGTGTGCTACCTATGCTCCAGAAGTTACTTTCAGTAACGTTACCTTCTCTACACATTGGAACTTTGGACTTTACAGAATTAAACCAAGTCAATGGCTGTTCCACTGTAAATGGTACAAGGTAGGTTCCTGAATTCAACTTGCATTGGAGTATTCCATGCCACCTAGCACTCTACATGCAATATCTATACAGTTCCACATCAGTCTGAGTAGTTATGTTCAGAAACTTATCACAAAATGCATTGAATAGAAAGTAATGCATTCAACTCAAAGGAGTGTACAGTTCAATTTTGCTGAGAACTACTATGTGCTAACATGATGTAAACATTGTTAGCACACTAACCATATGATTTAGAGTTGTCTGCAACCAATTTTTTGAGTGTGCTACCTATGCTCCAGAAGTTACTTTCAGTAACGTTACCTTCTCTACACATTGGAACTTTAGTCTTTCTAGAATTAAACCAAGTCAATGGCTGTTCCACTGTAAATGGTATCAGGTAGGTTCCTGAATTCAACTTGCATTGGAGTATTCCATGCCACCTAGCACTCTACATGCAATATCTATACAGTTCCACATCAGTCTGAGTAGTTATGTACAGAAACTTATCACAAAATGCATTGAATAGAAAGTAATGCATTCAACTCAAAGGAGTGTACAGTTCAATTTTGCTGATAAGTACTATGTGCTAACATGATGTAAACATTGTTAGCACACTAACCATATGATTTAGAGTTGTCTGCAACCAATTTTATGAGTGTGCTACCTATGCTCCAGAAGTTACTTTCAGTAACGTTACCTTCTCTACACATTGGATCTTTAGTCTTTCTAGAATTAAACCAAGTCAATGGCTGTTCCACTGTAAATGGTACCAGGTAGTTTACTGAATTCAGCTTGCATTGGAGTATTCCATGCCACCTAGCACTCTACATGCAATATCTATACAGTTCCACATCAGTCTGAGTAGTTATGTTCAGAAACTTATCACAAAATGCATTGAATAGAAAGTAATGCATTCAACTCAAAGGAGTGTACAGTTCAATTTTGCTGAGAACTACTATGTGCTAACATGATGTAAACATTGTTAGCACACTAACCGTATGATTTAGAGTTGTCTGCAACCAATTTTTTGAGTGTGCTACCTATGCTCCAGAAGTTACTTTCAGTAACGTTACCTTCTCTACACATTGGAACTTTGGTCTTTACAGAATTAAACCAAGTCAATGGCTGTTCCACTGTAAATGGTACAAGGTAGGTTCCTGAATTCAACTTGCATTGGAGTATTCCATGCCACCTAGCACTCTACATGCAATATCTATACAGTTCCACATCAGTCTGAGTAGTTATGTACAGAAACTTATCAAAAAATGCATTGAATAGAAAGTAATGCATTCAACTCAAAGGAGTGTACAGTTCAATTTTGCTGAGAACTACTATGTGCTAACATGATGTAAACATTGTTAGCACACTAACAATATGATTTAGAGTTGTCTGCAACCAATTTTTTGAGTGTGCTACCTATGCTCCAGAAGTTACTTTCAGTAACGTTACCTTCTCTACACATTGGAACTTTAGTCTTTCTAGAATTAAACCAAGTCAATGGCTGTTCCACTGTAAATGGTATCAGGTAGGTTCCTGAATTCAACTTGCATTGGAGTATTCCATGCCACCTAGCACTCTACATGCAATATCTATACAGTTCCACATCAGTCTGAGTAGTTATGTACAGAAACTTATCACAAAATGCATTGAATAGAAAGTAATGCATTCAACTCAAAGGAGTGTACAGTTCAATTTTGCTGATAAGTACTATGTGCTAACATGATGTAAACATTGTTAGCACTCTAACCATATGATTTAGAGTTGTCTGCAACCAATTTTTTGAGTGTGCTACCTATGCTACTGAAGTTACTTTCAGTAGCATTACCTTCTCTACATTGGAATTTTAGACTTTACAGAATTAAACCAAGTCAATGGCTGTTCCACTGTAAATGGTACCAGGTAGGTTACTGAATTCAGCTTGCATTGGAGTATTCCATGGCACCTAGCACTCCACATGCAATATCTATACAGTTCCACATCAGTCTGAGTAGTTATGTACAGAAACTTATCACAAAATGCATTGAATAGAAAGTAATGCATTCAACTCAAAGGAGTGTACAGTTCAATTTTGCTGAGAACTACTATGTGCTAAAATGATGTAAACATTGTTAGCATACTAACCATATGATTTAGAGTTGTCTGCAACCAATTTTTTGAGTGTGCTACCTATGCTCCAGAAGTTACTTTCAGTAACGTTACCTTCTCTACACATTGGATCTTTAGACTTTCTAGAATTAAACCAAGTCAATGGCTGTTCCACTGTAAATGGTACCAGGTAGTTTACTGAATTCAGCTTGCATTGGAGTATTCCATGCCACCTAGCACTCTACATGCAATATCTATACAGTTCCACATCAGTCTGAGTAGTTATGTACAGAAACTTATCACAAAATGCATTGAATAGAAAGTAATGCATTCAACTCAAAGGAGTGTACAGTTTAATTTTGCTGAGAACTACTATGTGCTAACATGATGTAAACATTGTTAGCACACTAACCATATGATTTAGAGTTGTCTGCAACCAATTTTTTGAGTGTGCTACCTATGCTCCAGAAGTTACTTTCAGTAACGTTACCTTCTCTACACATTGGAACTTTGGACTTTACAGAATTAAACCAAGTCAATGGCTGTTCCACTGTAAATGGTACAAGGTAGGTTCCTGAATTCAACTTGCATTGGAGTATTCCATGCCACCTAGCACTCTACATGCAATATCTATACAGTTCCACATCAGTCTGAGTAGTTATGTACAGAAACTTATCACAAAATGCATTGAATAGAAAGTAATGCATTCAACTCAAAGGAGGGTACAGTTCAATTTTGCTGATAAGTACTATGTGCTAACATGATGTAAACATTTTTAGCACACTAACCATATGATTTAGAGTTGTCTGCAACCAATTTTATGAGTGTGCTACCTATGCTCCAGAAGTTACTTTCAGTAACGTTACCTTCTCTACACATTGGATCTTTAGTCTTTCTAGAATTAAACCAAGTCAATGGCTGTTCCACTGTAAATGGTACCAGGTAGTTTACTGAATTCAGCTTGCATTGGAGTATTCCATGCCACCTAGCACTCTACATGCAATATCTATACAGTTCCACATCAGTCTGAGTAGTTATGTTCAGAAACTTATCAAAAAATGCATTGAATAGAAAGTAATGCATTCAACTCAAAGGAGTGTACAGTTCAATTTTGCTGAGAACTACTATGTGCTAACATGATGTAAACATTGTTAGCACACTAACCATATGATTTAGAGTTGTCTGCAACCAATTTTTTGAGTGTGCTACCTATGCTCCAGAAGTTACTTTCAGTAACGTTACCTTCTCTACACATTGGAACTTTAGTCTTTCTAGAATTAAACCAAGTCAATGGCTGTTCCACTGTAAATGGTACCAGGTAGGTTACTGAATCAAGCTTGCATTGGAGTATTCCATGCCACGTAGCACTCTACATGCAATATCTATACAGTTCCACATCAGTCTGAGTAGTTATGTACAGAAACTTATCAAAAAATGCATTGAATAGAAAGTAATGCATTCAACTCAAAGGAGTGTACAGTTCAATTTTGCTGAGAACTACTATGTGCTAACATGATGTAAACATTGTTAGCACACTAACCATATGATTTAGAGTTGTCTGCAACCAATTTTTTGAGTGTGCCTCCTATGCTCCAGAAGTTACTTTCAGTAACGTTACCTTCTCTACACATTGGAACTTTAGTCTTTCTAGAATTAAACCAAGTCAATGGCTGTTCCACTGTAAATGGTATCAGGTAGGTTCCTGAATTCAACTTGCATTGGAGTATTCCATGCCACCTAGCACTCTACATGCAATATCTATACAGTTCCACATCAGTCTGAGTAGTTATGTACAGAAACTTATCACAAAATGCATTGAATAGAAAGTAATGCATTCAACTCAAAGGAGTGTACAGTTCAATTTTGCTGATAAGTACTATGTGCTAACATGATGTAAACATTGTTAGCACACTAACCATATGATTTAGAGTTGTCTGCAACCAATTTTTTGAGTGTGCTACCTATGCTACTGAAGTTACTTTCAGTAGCATTACCTTCTCTACATTGGAATTTTAGACTTTACAGAATTAAACCAAGTCAATGGCTGTTCCACTGTAAATGGTACCAGGTAGGTTACTGAATTCAGCTTGCATTGGAGTATTCCATGGCACCTAGCACTCCACATGCAATATCTATACAGTTCCACATCAGTCTGAGTAGTTATGTACAGAAACTTATCACAAAATGCATTGAATAGAAAGTAATGCATTCAACTCAAAGGAGTGTACAGTTCAATTTTGCTGAGAACTACTATGTGCTAAAATGATGTAAACATTGTTAGCATACTAACCATATGATTTAGAGTTGTCTGCAACCAATTTTTTGAGTCTGCTACCTATGCTCCAGAAGTTACTTTCAGTAACGTTACCTTCTCTACACATTGGATCTTTAGTCTTTCTAGAATTAAACCAAGTCAATGGCTGTTCCACTGTAAATGGTACCAGGTAGTTTACTGAATTCAGCTTGCATTGGAGTATTCCATGCCACCTAGCACTCTACATGCAATATCTATACAGTTCCACATCAGTCTGAGTAGTTATGTACAGAAACTTATCACAAAATGCATTGAATAGAAAGTAATGCATTCAACTCAAAGGAGTGTACAGTTTAATTTTGCTGAGAACTACTATGTGCTAACATGATGTAAACATTGTTAGCACACTAACCATATGATTTAGAGTTGTCTGCAACCAATTTTTTGAGTGTGCTACCTATGCTCCAGAAGTTACTTTCAGTAACGTTACCTTCTCTACACATTCGAACTTTGGACTTTACAGAATTAAACCAAGTCAATGGCTGTTCCACTGTAAATGGTACAAGGTAGGTTCCTGAATTCAACTTGCATTGGAGTATTCCATGCCACCTAGCACTCTACATGCAATATCTATACAGTTCCACATCAGTCTGAGTAGTTATGTACAGAAACTTATCACAAAATGCATTGAATAGAAAGTAATGCATTCAACTCAAAGGAGTGTACAGTTCAATTTTGCTGAGAACTACTATGTGCTAACATGATGTAAACATTGTTAGCACACTAACCATATGATTTAGAGTTGTCTGCAACCAATTTTTTGAGTGTGCTACCTATGGTCCAGAAGTTACTTTCAGTAACGTTACCTTCTCTACACATTGGAACTTTAGTCTTTCTAGAATTAAACCAAGTCAATGGCTGTTCCACTGTAAATGGTACCAGGTAGTTTACTGAATTCAGCTTGCATTGGAGTATTCCATGCCACCTAGCACTCTACATGCAATATCTATACAGTTCCACATCAGTCTGAGTAGTTATGTACAGAAACTTATCACAAAATGCATTGAATAGAAAGTAATGCATTCAACTCAAAGGAGTGTACAGTTCAATTTTGCTGATAAGTACTATGTGCTAACATGATGTAAACATTGTTAGCACTCTAACCATATGATTTAGAGTTGTCTGCAACCAATTTTTTGAGTGTGCTACCTATGCTACTGAAGTTACTTTCAGTAGCATTACCTTCTCTACATTGGAATTTTAGACTTTACAGAATTAAACCAAGTCAATGGCTGTTCCACTGTAAATGGTATCAGGTAGGTTCCTGAATTCAACTTGCATTGGAGTATTCCATGCCACCTAGCACTCTACATGCAATATCTATACAGTTCCACATCAGTCTGAGTAGTTATGTACAGAAACTTATCACAAAATGCATTGAATAGAAAGTAATGCATTCAACTCAAAGGAGTGTACAGTTCAATTTTGCTGATAAGTACTATGTGCTAACATGATGTAAACATTGTTAGCACACTAACCATATGATTTAGAGTTGTCTGCAACCAATTTTTTGAGTGTGCTACCTATGCTACTGAAGTTACTTTCAGTAGCATTACCTTCTCTACATTGGAATTTTAGACTTTACAGAATTAAACCAAGTCAATGGCTGTTCCACTGTAAATGGTACCAGGTAGGTTACTGAATTCAGCTTGCATTGGAGTATTCCATGGCACCTAGCACTCCACATGCAATATCTATACAGTTCCACATCAGTCTGAGTAGTTATGTACAGAAACTTATCACAAAATGCATTGAATAGAAAGTAATGCATTCAACTCAAAGGAGTGTACAGTTCAATTTTGCTGAGAACTACTATGTGCTAAAATGATGTAAACATTGTTAGCATACTAACCATATGATTTAGAGTTGTCTGCAACCAATTTTTTGAGTGTGCTACCTATGCTCCAGAAGTTACTTTCAGTAACGTTACCTTCTCTACACATTGGATCTTTAGTCTTTCTAGAATTAAACCAAGTCAATGGCTGTTCCACTGTAAATGGTACCAGGTAGTTTACTGAATTCAGCTTGCATTGGAGTATTCCATGCCACCTAGCACTCTACATGCAATATCTATACAGTTCCACATCAGTCTGAGTAGTTATGTACAGAAACTTATCACAAAATGCATTGAATAGAAAGTAATGCATTCAACTCAAAGGAGTGTACAGTTTAATTTTGCTGAGAACTACTATGTGCTAACATGATGTAAACATTGTTAGCACACTAACCATATGATTTAGAGTTGTCTGCAACCAATTTTTTGAGTGTGCTACCTATGCTCCAGAAGTTACTTTCAGTAACGTTACCTTCTCTACACATTGGAACTTTGGACTTTACAGAATTAAACCAAGTCAATGGCTGTTCCACTGTAAATGGTACAAGGTAGGTTCCTGAATTCAACTTGCATTGGAGTATTCCATGCCACCTAGCACTCTACATGCAATATCTATACAGTTCCACATCAGTCTGAGTAGTTATGTACAGAAACTTATCACAAAATGCATTGAATAGAAAGTAATGCATTCAACTCAAAGGAGTGTACAGTTCAATTTTGCTGAGAACTACTATGTGCTAACATGGTGTAAACATTGTTAGCACACTAACCATATGATTTAGAGTTGTCTGCAACCAATTTTTTGAGTGTGCTACCTATGGTCCAGAAGTTACTTTCAGTAACGTTACCTTCTCTACACATTGGAACTTTAGTCTTTCTAGAATTAAACCAAGTCAATGGCTGTTCCACTGTAAATGGTACCAGGTAGTTTACTGAATTCAGCTTGCATTGGAGTATTCCATGCCACCTAGCACTCTACATGCAATATCTATACAGTTCCACATCAGTCTGAGTAGTTATGTACAGAAACTTATCACAAAATGCATTGAATAGAAAGTAATGCATTCAACTCAAAGGAGTGTACAGTTCAATTTTGCTGATAAGTACTATGTGCTAACATGATGTAAACATTGTTAGCACTCTAACCATATGATTTAGAGTTGTCTGCAACCAATTTTTTGAGTGTGCTACCTATGCTACTGAAGTTACTTTCAGTAGCATTACCTTCTCTACATTGGAATTTTAGACTTTACAGAATTAAACCAAGTCAATGGCTGTTCCACTGTAAATGGTACCAGGTAGGTTACTGAATTCAGCTTCCATTGGAGTATTCCATGGCACCTAGCACTCCACATGCAATATCTATACAGTTCCACATCAGTCTGAGTAGTTATGTACAGAAACTTATCACAAAATGCATTGAATAGAAAGTAATGCATTCAACTCAAAGGAGTGTACAGTTCAATTTTGCTGAGAACTACTATGTGCTAAAATGATGTAAACATTGTTAGCATACTAACCATATGATTTAGAGTTGTCTGCAACCAATTTTTTGAGTGTGCTACCTATGCTCCAGAAGTTACTTTCAGTAACGTTACCTTCTCTAAACATTGGAACTTTGGACTTTACACAATTAAACCAAGTCAATGGCTGTTCCACTGTAAATGGTACAAGGTAGGTTCCTGAATTCAACTTGCATTGGAGTATTCCATGCCACCTAGCACTCCACATGCAATATCTATACAGTTCCACATCAGTCTGAGTAGTTATGTACAGAAACTTATCACAAAATGCATTGAATAGAAAGTAATGCATTCAACTCAAAGGAGTGTACAGTTCAATTTTGCTGAGAACTACTATGTGCTAACATGATGTAAACATTGTTAGCACACTAACCATATGATTTAGAGTTGTCTGCAACCAACTTTTTGAGTGTGCTACCTATGGTCCAGAAGTTACTTTCAGTAACGTTACCTTCTCTACACATTGGAACTTTAGTCTTTCTAGAATTAAACCAAGTCAATGGCTGTTCCACTGTAAATGGTACCAGGTAGTTTACTGAATTCAGCTTGCATTGGAGTATTCCATGCCACCTAGCACTCTACATGCAATATCTATACAGTTCCACATCAGTCTGAGTAGTTATGTACAGAAACTTATCACAAAATGCATTGAATAGAAAGTAATGCATTCAACTCAAAGGAGTGTACAGTTCAATTTTGCTGATAAGTACTATGTGCTAACATGATGTAAACATTGTTAGCACTCTAACCATATGATTTAGAGTTGTCTGCAACCAATTTTTTGAGTGTGCTACCTATGCTACTGAAGTTACTTTCAGTAGCATTACCTTCTCTACATTGGAATTTTAGACTTTACAGAATTAAACCAAGTCAATGGCTGTTCCACTGTAAATGGTACCAGGTAGGTTACTGAATTCAGCTTGCATTGGAGTATTCCATGGCACCTAGCACTCCACATGCAATATCTATACAGTTCCACATCAGTCTGAGTAGTTATGTACAGAAACTTATCACAAAATGCATTGAATAGAAAGTAATGCATTCAACTCAAAGGAGTGTACAGTTCAATTTTGCTGAGAAATACTATGTGCTAAAATGATGTAAACATTGTTAGCATACTAACCATATGATTTAGAGTTGTCTGCAACCAATTTTTTGAGTGTGCTACCTATGCTCCAGAAGTTACTTTCCGTAACGTTACCTTCTCTACACATTGGATCTTTAGTCTTTCTAGAATTAAACCAAGTCAATGGCTGTTCCACTGTAAATGGTACCAGGTAGTTTACTGAATTCAGCTTGCATTGGAGTATTCCATGCCACCTAGCACTCTACATGCAATATCTATACAGTTCCA
Source organism: Hypanus sabinus (assembly GCF_030144855.1). NCBI lineage: Eukaryota > Metazoa > Chordata > Chondrichthyes > Myliobatiformes > Dasyatidae > Hypanus > Hypanus sabinus. Next base: position 4,529,163 of record NC_082733.1, read on the forward strand.
CATCAGTCTGAGTAGTTATGTTCAGAAACTTATCACAAAATGCATTGAATAGAAAGTAATGCATTCAACTCAAAGGAGTGTACAGTTCAATTTTGCTGAGAACTACTATGTGCTAACATGATGTAAACATTGTTAGCACACTAACCATATGATTTAGAGTTGTCTGCAAACAATTTTTTGAGTGTGCTACCTATGCTCCAGAAGTTACTTTCAGTAACGTTACCTTCTCTACACATTGGAACTTTAGTCTTTCTAGAATTAAACCAAGTCAATGGCTGTTCCACTGTAAATGGTATCAGGTAGGTTCCTGAATTCAACTTGCATTGGAGTATTCCATGCCACCTAGCACTCTACATGCAATATCTATACAGTTCCACATCAGTCTGAGTAGTTATGTACAGAAACTTATCACAAAATGCATTGAATAGAAAGTAATGCATTCAACTCAAAGGAGTGTACAGTTCAATTTTGCTGATAAGTACTATGTGCTAACATGATGTAAACATTGTTAGCACTCTAACCATATGATTTAGAGTTGTCTGCAACCAATTTTTTGAGTGTGCTACCTATGCTACTGAAGTTACTTTCAGTAGCATTACCTTCTCTACATTGGAATTTTAGACTTTACAGAATTAAACCAAGTCAATGGCTGTTCCACTGTAAATGGTACCAGGTAGGTTACTGAATTCAGCTTGCATTGGAGTATTCCATGGCACCTAGCACTCCACATGCAATATCTATACAGTTCCACATCAGTCTGAGTAGTTATGTACAGAAACTTATCACAAAATGCATTGAATAGAAAGTAATGCATTCAACTCAAAGGAGTGTACAGTTCAATTTTGCTGAGAACTACTATGTGCTAAAATGATGTAAACATTGTTAGCATACTAACCATATGATTTAGAGTTGTCTGCAACCAATTTTTTGAGTGTGCTACCTATGCTCCAGAAGTTACTTTCAGTAACGTTACCTTCTCTACACATTGGATCTTTAGTCTTTCTAGAATTAAACCAAGTCAATGGCTGTTCCACTGTAAATGGTACCAGGTAGTTTACTGAATTCAGCTTGCATTGGAGTATTCCATGCCACCTAGCACTCTACATGCAATATCTATACAGTTCCACATCAGTCTGAGTAGTTATGTTCAGAAACTTATCACAAAATGCATTGAATAGAAAGTAATGCATTCAACTCAAAGGAGTGTACAGTTCAATTTTGCTGAGAACTACTATGTGCTAACATGATGTAAACATTGTTAGCACACTAACCATATGATTTAGAGTTGTCTGCAACCAATTTTTTGAGTGTGCTACCTATGCTACTGAAGTTACTTTCAGTAGCATTACCTTCTCTACATTGGAATTTTAGACTTTACAGAATTAAACCAAGTCAATGGCTGTTCCACTGTAAATGGTACCAGGTAGGTTACTGAATTCAGCTTGCATTGGAGTATTCCATGGCACCTAGCACTCCACATGCAATATCTATACAGTTCCACATCAGTCTGAGTAGTTATGTACAGAAACTTATCACAAAATGCATTGAATAGAAAGTAATGCATTCAACTCAAAGGAGTGTACAGTTCAATTTTGCTGAGAACTACTATGTGCTAAAATGATGTAAACATTGTTAGCATACTAACCATATGATTTAGAGTTGTCTGCAACCAATTTTTTGAGTGTGCTACCTATGCTCCAGAAGTTACTTTCAGTAACGTTACCTTCTCTACACATTGGATCTTTAGTCTTTCTAGAATTAAACCAAGTCAATGGCTGTTCCACTGTAAATGGTACCAGGTAGTTTACTGAATTCAGCTTGCATTGGAGTATTCCATGCCACCTAGCACTCTACATGCAATATCTATACAGTTCCACATCAGTCTGAGTAGTTATGTACAGAAACTTATCACAAAATGCATTGAATAGAAAGTAATGCATTCAACTCAAAGGAGTGTACAGTTTAATTTTGCTGAGAACTACTATGTGCTAACATGATGTAAACATTGTTAGCACACTAACCATATGATTTAGAGTTGTCTGCAACCAATTTTTTGAGTGTGCTACCTATGCTCCAGAAGTTACTTTCAGTAACGTTACCTTCTCTACACATTGGAACTTTGGACTTTACAGAATTAAACCAAGTCAATGGCTGTTCCACTGTAAATGGTACAAGGTAGGTTCCTGAATTCAACTTGCATTGGAGTACTCCATGCCACCTAGCACTCTACATGCAATATCTATACAGTTCCACATCAGTCTGAGTAGTTATGTACAGAAACTTATCACAAAATGCATTGAATAGAAAGTAATGCATTCAACTCAAAGGAGGGTACAGTTCAATTTTGCTGATAAGTACTATGTGCTAACATGATGTAAACATTGTTAGCACACTAACCATATGATTTAGAGTTGTCTGCAACCAACTTTATGAGTGTGCTACCTATGCTCCAGAAGTTACTTTCAGTAACGTTACCTTCTCTACACATTGGAACTTTAGTCTTTCTAGAATTAAACCAAGTCAATGGCTGTTCCACTGTAAATGGTATCAGGTAGGTTCCTGAATTCAACTTGCATTGGAGTATTCCATGCCACCTAGCACTCTACATGCAATATCTATACAGTTCCACATCAGTCTGAGTAGTTATGTACAGAAACTTATCACAAAATGCATTGAATAGAAAGTAATGCATTCAACTCAAAGGAGTGTACAGTTCAATTTTGCTGATAAGTACTATGTGCTAACATGATGTAAACATTGTTAGCACACTAACCATATGATTTAGAGTTGTCTGCAACCAATTTTTTGAGTGTGCTACCTATGCTCCAGAAGTTACTTTCAGTAGCATTACCTTCTCTACTCATTGGAATTTTACACTTTACAGAATTAAACCAAGTCAATGGCTGTTCCACTGTAAATGGTACCAGGTAGGTTACTGAATTAAGCTTGCATTGGAGTATTCCATGGCACCTAGCACTCTACATGTAATATCTATACAGTTCCACATCAGTCTGAGTAGTTATGTACACAAATTTATCACAAAATGCATTGAATAGAAAAGTAATGCATTCAACTCAAAGGAGTCTACAGTTCAATTTTGCTGAGAACAACTATGTGCTAACATGATGTAAACATTGTTAGCACACTAACCATATGATTTAGAGTTGTCTGCAACCAATTTTATGAGTGTGCTACCTATGCTCCAGAAGTTACTTCAGTAACGTTACCTTCTCTACACATTGGAACTTTAGTCTTTCTAGAATTAAACCAAGTCAATGGCTGTTCCACTGTAAATGGTACCAGGTAGGTTAGTGAATTCAACTTGCATTGGGGTATTCCATGCCACCTAGCACTCTACATGCAATATCTGTACAGTTCCACATCAGTCTGACTAGTTATGTACAGAAACTTATCACAAAATGTATAGAATAGAAAGTAATGCATTCAACTCAAAGGAGTCTACAGTTCAATTTTGCTGAGAACTACTATGTGCTAACATGATGTAAACATTGTTAGCGCACTAACCATATGATTTAGAGTTCTCTGCAACCAATTTTTTGAGTGTGCTACCTATGCTACTGAAGTTACTTTCAGTAGCATTACCTTCTCTACACATTGGAACTTTAGACTTTCTAGAATTAAACCAAGTCAATGGCTGTTCCTCTGTAAATGGTACCAGGTAGGTTACTGAATTCAACTTGCATTGGAGTATTCCATGCCACCTAGCACTCTACATGCAATATCTATACAGTTCAACATCAGTCTTAGTTATGTACAGAAACTTATCACGAAAGGCATTGAATAGAAAGTAATGCATTCAACTCAAAGGAGTGTACAGTTCAATTTTGCTGAGAACTACTATGTGCTAACATGATGTAAACATTGTTAGCACACTAACCATATGATTTAGAGTTGTCTGCAACCAATTTTATGAGTGTGCTACCTATGCTCCAGAAGTTACTTCAGTAACGTTACCTTCTCTACACATTGGAACTTTAGTCTTTCTAGAATTAAACCAAGTCAATGGCTGTTCCACTGTAAATGGTACCAGGTAGGTTAGTGAATTCAACTTGCATTGGGGTATTCCATGCCACCTAGCACTCTACATGCAATATCTGTACAGTTCCACATCAGTCTGACTAGTTATGTACAGAAACTTATCACAAAATGTATTGAATAGAAAGTAATGCATTCAACTCAAAGGAGTCTACAGTTCAATTTTGCTGAGAACTACTATGTGCTAACATGATGTAAACATTGTTAGCGCACTAACCATATGATTTAGAGTTCTCTGCAACCAATTTTTTGAGTGTGCTACCTATGCTACTGAAGTTACTTTCAGTAGCATTACCTTCTCTACACATTGGAACTTTAGACTTTCTAGAATTAAACCAAGTCAATGGCTGTTCCTTTGTAAATGGTACCAGGTAGGTTACTGAATTCAACTTGCATTGGAGTATTCCATGCCACCTAGCACTCTACATGCAATATCTATACAGTTCAACATCAGTCTTAGTTATGTACAGAAACTTATCACGAAAGGCATTGAATAGAAAGTAATGCATTCAACTCAAAGGAGTGTACAGTTCAATTTTGCTGAGAACTACTATGTGCTAACATGATGTAAACATTGTTAGCACACTAACCATATGATTTAGAGTTGTCTGCGACCAATTTTATGAGTGTGCGACCTATGCTCCAGAAGTTACTTTCAGTAACGTTACCTTCTCTACACATTGGAACTTTAGTCTTTCTAGAATTAAACCAAGTCAATGGCTGTTCCACTGTAAATGGTACCAGGTAGGTTCCTGAATTCAACTTGCATTGGAGTATTCCATGCCACCTAGCACTCTACATGCAATATCTATACAGTTCCACATCAGTCTCAGTAGTTATGTACAGAAACTTATCACAAAATGCATTGAATAGAAAGTAATGCATTCAACTCAAAGTAGTGTACAGTTCAATTTTGCTGAGAACTACTATGTGCTAACATGATGTAAACATTGTTAGCACACTAACCATATGATTTAGAGTTGTCTGCAACCAATTGTTTGAGTGTGCTACCTATGCTACAGAAGTTACTTTCAGCAGCATTACCTTCTCTACTCATTGGAACTTTTGACTTTACAGAATTAAACCAAGTCAATGGCTGTTCCACTGTAAATGGTACCAGGTAGGTTACTGAATTCAACTTGCATTGGAGTATTCCATGCCATCTAGCACTCTACATGCAATATCTATACAGTTCCAAATCACACAGAGTAGTTATGTACACAACCTTACCACAAAATGCATTGAATAGAAAGTAATGCATTCAACTCAAAGGAGTGTACAGTTCAATTTTGCTGAGAACTACTATGTGCTAACATGATGTAAACATTGTTAGCACACTAACCATATGATCTAGAGTTGTCTGCAACCAATTTTTTGAGTGTGCTACCTATGCTCCAGAAGTTACTTTCAGTAACGTTACCTTCTCTACACATTGGAACTTTAGTCTTTCTAGAATTAAACCAAGTCAATGGCTGTTCCACTGTAAATGGTACCAGGTAGGTTACTGAATTCAGCTTGCATTGGAGTATTCCATGCCACCTAGCACTCTACATGCAATATCTATACAGTTCCACATCAGTCTGAGTAGTTATGTACAGAAACCTATCACAAAATGCATTGAATAGAAAGTAATGCATTCAACTCAAAGGAGTCTACAGTTCAATTTTGCTGATAAGTACTATGTGCTAACATGATGTAATCATTGTTAGCACACTAACCATATGATTTAGAGTTGTCTGCAACCAATTTTATGAGTGTGCTACCTATGCTCCAGAAGTTACTTCAGTAACGTTACCTTCTCTACACATTGGAACTTTAGTCTTTCTAGAATTAAAACAAGTCAATGGCTGTTCCACTGTAAATGGTACCAGGTAGGTTACTGAATTCAACTTGCATTGGAGTATTCCATGCCACCTAGCACTCTACGTGCAATATCTATACAGTTCCACATCAGTCTGAGTAGTTATGTACAGAAACTTATCACAAAATGCATTGAATAGAAAGTAATGCATTCAACTCAAAGTAGTGTACAGTTCAATTTTGCTGAGAACTACTATGTGCTAACATGATGTAAACATTGTTAGCACACTAACCATATGATTTTGAGTTGTCGGCAACCAATTGTTTGAGTGTGCTACCTATGCTACAGAAGTTACTTTCAGCAGCATTACCTTATCTACTCATTGGAACTTTGGACTTTACAGAATTAAACCAAGTCAATGGCTGTTCCACTGTAAATGGTATCAGGTAGGTTACTGAATTCAACTTGCATTGGAGTATTCCATGCCACCTAGCACTCTACATGCAATATCTATACAGTTCCAAATCACACAGAGTATTTATGTACACAACCTTACCACAAAATGCATTGAATAGAAAGTAATGCATTCAACTCAAAGGAGTCTACAGTTCAATTTTGCTGAGAACAACTATGTGCTAACATGATGTAAACATTGTTAGCACACTAACCATATGATTTAGAGTTGTCTGCAAACAATTTTTTGAGTGTGCTACCTATGCTCCAGAAGTTAATTTCAGAAACGTTACCTTCTCTACACATTGGAACTTTAGTCTTTCTAGAATTAAACCAAGTCAATGGCTGTTCCACTGTAAATGGTACCAGGTAGGTTACTGAATTCAGCTTGCATTGGAGTATTCCATGCCACCTAGCACTCTACATGCAATATCTATACAGTTCCACATCAGTCTGAGTAGTTATGTACAGAAACCCTTCACAAAATGCATTGAATAGAAAGTAATGCATTCAACTCAAAGGAGTGTACAGTTCAATTTTGCTGATAAGTACTATGTGCTAACATGATGTAATCATTGTTAGCACACTAACCATATGATTTAGAGTTGTCTGCAACCAATTTTATGAGTGTGCTACCTATGCTCCAGAAGTTACTTCAGTAACGTTACCTTCTCTACACATTGGAACTTTAGTCTTTCTAGAATTAAAACAAGTCAATGGCTGTTCCACTGTAAATGGTACCAGGTAGGTTACTGAATTCAACTTGCATTGGAGTATTCCATGCCATCTAGCACTCTACGTGCAATATCTATACAGTTCCACATCAGTCTGAGTAGTTATGTACACAACCTTACCACAAAATGCATTGAATAGAAAGTAATGCATTCAACTCAAAGGAGTGTACAGTTCAATTTTGCTGAGAACTACAATGTGCTAACATGATGTAAACATTGTTAGCACACTAACCATATGATTTAGAGTTGTCTGCAACCAATTTTTTGAGTGTGCTACCTATGCTACTGAAGTTACTTTCAGTAGCATTACCTTCTCTACTCATTGGAACTTTGGACTTTACAGAATTAAACCAAGTCAATGGCTGTTCCACTGTAAATGGTACCAGGAATGTTACTAAATACAACTTGCATTGGAGTATTCCATGGCACCTAGCGCTCTACATGCAATATCTATACTGTTCCACAACAGTATGAGTCGTTATGTACAGAAACTTATCACAAAATGCATTGAATAGAAAGTAATGCATTCAACTCAAAGGAGTGTACAGTTCAATTTTGCTGAGAACTACTATGTGCTAACATGATGTAAACATTGTTAGCACACTAACCATATGATTTAGAGTTGTCTGCAACCAATTTTTTGAGTGTGCTACCTATGCTCCAGAAGTTACTTTCAGAAACGTTACCTTCTCTACACATTGGAACTTTAGTCTTTCTAGAATTAAACCAAGTCAATGGCTGTTCCACTGTAAATGGTACCAGGTAGGTTACTGAATTCAGCTTGCATTGGAGTATTCCATGCCACCTAGCACTCTACATGCAATATCTATACAGTTCCACATCAGTCTGAGTAGTTATGTACAGAAACCTATCACAAAATGCATTGAATAGAAAGTAATGCATTCAACTCAAAGGAGTGTACAGTTCAATTTTGCTGATAAGTACTATGTGCTAACATGTAAACATTGTTAGCACACTAACCATATGATTTAGAGTTGTCTGCAACCAATTTTATGAGTGTGCTACCTATGCTCCAGAAGTTACTTCAGTAACGTTACCTTCTCTACACATTGGAACTTTAGTCTTTCTAGAATTAAACCAAGTCAATGGCTGTTCCACTGTAAATGGTACCAGGTAGGTTCCTGAATTCAACTTGCATTGGAGTATTCCATGCAACCTAGCACTCTACATGCAATATCTATACAGTTCCACATCAGTCTGAGTAGTTATGTACAGAAACTTATCACAAAATGCATTGAATAGAAAGTAATGCATTCAACTCAAAGGAGTGTACCGTTCAATTTTGCTGATAAGTACTATGTGCTAACATGATGTAAACATTGTTAGCACACTAACCATATGATTTAGAGTTGTCTGCAACCAATTTTTTGAGTGTGCTACCTATGCTACTGAAGTTACTTTCAGTAGAATTACCTTCTCTACTCATTGGAATTTTAGACTTTACAGAATTAAACCAAGTCAATGGCTGTTCCACTGTAAATGGTACCAGGTAGGTTACTGAATTCAGCTTGCATTGGAGTATTCCATGCCACCTAGCACTCTACATGCAATATCTATACTGTTCCACATCAGTCTGAGTAGTTATGTACAGAAACTTATCACAAAATGCATTGAATAGAAAGTAATGCATTCAACTCAAAGGAGTGTACAGTTCAATTTTGCTGAGAACTACTATGTGCTAACATGATGTAAACATTGTTAGCACACTAACCATATGATTTAGAGTTCTCTGCAACCAGGTTTTTGAGTGTGCTGCCTATGCTCCAGAAGTTACTTTCAGAAACGTTACCTTCTCTACAGATTGGAACTTTAGTCTTTCTAGAATTAAACTAAGTCAATGGCTGTTCCACTATAAATGGTACCAGGTAGGTTACTGAATTCAGCTTGCATTGGAGTATTCCATGCCACCTAGAACTCAACATGCAATATCTATACAGTTCCACATCAGTCTGAGTAGTTATGTACAGAAACCTATCACAAAATGCATTGAATAGAAAGTAATGCATTCAACTCAAAGGAGTGTACAGTTCAATTTTGCTGATAAGTACTATGTGCTAACATGATGTAAACATTGTTAGCACACTAACCATATGATTTAGAGTTGTCTGCAACCAATTGTTTGAGTGTGCTACCTATGCTCCAGAAGTTACTTTCAGTAACGTTACCTTCTCTACACATTGGAACTTTAGTCTTTCTAGAATTAAACCAAGTCAATGGCTGTTCCACTGTAAATGGTACCAGGTAGGTTCCTGAATTCAACTTGCATTGGAGTATTCCATGGCACCTAGCACTCTACATGAAATATCTATACAGTTCCACATCAGTCTGAGTAGTTATGTACACAAACTTATCACAAAATGCATTGAATAGAAAGTAATGCATTCAACTCAAAGGAGTGTACAGTTCAATTTCGCTGATAAGTACTATGTGCTAACATGATGTAAACATTGTTAGCACACTAACCTTATGATTTAGAGTTGTCTGCAAACAATTTTTTGAGTGTGCTACTTATGCTACTGAAGTTACTTTCAGTAGCATTACCTTCTCTACTCATTGGAATTTTAGACTTTACAGAATTAAACCAAGTCAATGGCTGTTCCACTGTAAATGGTACCAGGTAGGTTCCTGAATTCAACTTGCATTGGAGTATTCCATGCCACCTAGCACTCTACATGCAATATCTATACAGTTCCACATCAGTCTGAGCAGTTATGTACAGAAACTTATCACAAAATGCTTTGAATAGAATGTAATGCATTCAACTCAAAGGAGTGTACAGTTCAAGTTTGCTGAGAACTACTATGTGCTAACATGATGTAAACATTGTTAGCACACTAACCATATGATTTAGAGTTGTCTGCAAACAATTTTTTGAGTGTGCTACCTATGCTATTGAAGTTACTTTCAGTAGCATTACCTTCTCTACTCATTGGAACTTTGGACTTTACAGAATTAAACCAAGTCAATGGCTGTTCCACTGTAAATGGTACCAGGTATGTTACTGAATTCAACTTGCATTGGAGTATTCCATGCCATCTAGCACTCTACATGCAATATCTATACAGTTCCACATCAGTCTGAGTAGTTATGTACACAAACTTATCACAAAATGCATTGAATAGAAAGTAATGCATTCAACTCAAAGGAGTCTACAGTTCAATTTTGCTGAGAACAACTATGTGCTAACATGATGTAAACATTGTTAGCACACTAACCATATGATTTAGAGTTGTCTGCAACCAATTTTATGAGTGTGCTACCTATGCTCCAGAAGTTACTTTCAGTAACGTTACCTTCTCTACACATTGGAACTTTAGTCTTTCTAGAATTAAACCAAGTCAATGGCTGTTCCACTGTAAATGGTACCAGGTAGGTTCCTGAATTCAACTTGCATTGGAGTATTCCATGCCACCTAGCACTCTACATGCAATATCTATACAGTTCCACATCAGTCTGAGTAGTTATGTACAGAAACTTATCACAAAATGCATTGAATAGAAAGTAATGCATTCAACTCAAAGGAGTGTACAGTTCAATTTCACTGATAAGTACTATGTGCTAACATGATGTAAACATTGTTAGCACACTAACCATATGATTTAGAGTTGTCTGCAACCAATTTTTTGAGTGTGCTACCTATGCTACTGAAGTTACTTTCAGTAGCATTACCTTCTCTACTCATTGGTATTTTAGACTTTACAGAATTAAACCAAGTCAATGGCTGTTCCACTGTAAATGGTACCAGGTAGGTGACTGAATTCAGCTTGCATTGGAGTATTCCATGGCGCCTAGCACTCTACATGCAATATCTATACAGTTCCACATCAGTCTGAGTAGTTATGTACAGAAACTTATCACAAAATGTATTGAATAGAAAGTAATGCATTCAACTCAAAGGAGTGTACAGTTCAATTTTGCTGAGAACTACTATGTGCTAACATGATGTAAACATTGTTAGCACACTAACCATATGATTTAGAGTTGTCTGCAACCAATTTTTTGAGTGTGCTACCTATGCTACTGAAGTTACTTTCAGTAGCATTACCTTCTCGACTCATTGGAATTTTAGACTTTACAGAAATAAACCAAGTCAATGGCTGTTCCACTGTAAATGGTCCCAGGAAGGTTACTGAATTCAGCTTGCATTGGAGTATTCCATGGCACCTAGCACTCTACATGCAATATCTACACAGTTCCACATCAGTCTGAGTAGTTATGTACAGATACCTATCACAAAATGCATTGAATAGAAAGTAATGCATTCAACTCAAAGGAGTGTACAGTTCAATTTTGCTGAGAACTACTATGTGCTAACATGATGTAAACATTGCTGGCACACTAACCATATGATTTAGAGTTGTCTGCAACCAATTTTTTGAGTGTGCTACCTATGCTACTGAAGTTACTTTCAGTAGCATTACCTTCTCGACTCATTGGAATTTTAGACTTTACAGAATTAAACCAAGTCAATGGCTGTTCCACTGTAAATGGTCCCAGGTAGGTTACTGAATTCAGCTTGCATTGGAGTATTCCATGGCACCTAGCACTCTACATGCAATATCTATACAGTTCCACATCAGTCTGAGTAGTTATGTACAGAAACCTATCACAAAATGCATTGAATAGAAAGTAATGCATTCAACACAAAGGAGTGTACAGTTCAATTTTGCTGAGAACTACTATTTGCTAACATGATGTAAACATTGTTAGCACACTAACCATATGATTTAGAGTTGTCTGCAACCAATTTTATGAGTGTGCTACCTATGCTCCAGAAGTTACTTTCAGTAACGTTACCTTCTCTACACATTGGAACTTTAGTCTTTCTAGAATTAAACCAAGTCAATGGCTGTTCCACTGTAAATGGTACCAGGTAGGTTCCTGAATTCAACTTGCATTGGAGTATTCCATGCAACCTAGCACTCTACATGCAATATCTATACAGTTCCACATCAGTCTGAGTAGTTATGTACAGAAACTCATCACAAAATGCATTGAATAGAAAGTAATGCATTCAACTCAAAGGAGTGTACCGTTCAATTTTGCTGATAAGTACTATGTGCTAACATGATGTAAACATTGTTAGCACACTAACCATATGATTTAGAGTTGTCTGCAACCAATTTTTTGAGTGTGATACCTATGCTACAGAAGTTACTTTCAGCAGCATTACCTTCTCTACTCATTGGAACTTTGGACTTTACAGAATTAAACCAAGTCAATGGCTGTTCCACTGTAAATGGTACCAGGTAGGTTACTGAATTCAGCTTGCATTGGAGTATTCCATGCCACCTAGCACTCTACATGCAATATCTATACTGTTCCACATCAGTCTGAGTAGTTATGTACAGAAACTTATCACAAAATGCATTGAATAGAAAGTAATGCATTCAACTCAAAGGAGTGTACAGTTCAATTTTGCTGAGAACTACTATGTGCTAACATGATGTAAACATTGTTAGCACACTAACCATATGATTTAGAGTTCTCTGCAACCAAGTTTTTGAGTGTGCTACCTATGCTCCAGAAGTTACTTTCAGAAACGTTACCTTCTCTACAGATTGGAACTTTAGTCTTTCTAGAATTAAACCAAGTCAATGGCTGTTCCACTGTAAATGGTACCAGGTAGGTTACTGAATTCAGCTTGCATTGGAGAATTCCATGCCACCTAGCACTCAACATGCAATATCTATACAGTTCCACATCAGTCTGAGTAGTTATGTACAGAAACCTATCACAAAATGCATTGAATAGAAAGTAATGCATTCAACTCAAAGGAGAGTACAGTTCAATTTTGCTGATAAGTACTATGTGCTAACATGATGTAAACATTGTTAGCACACTAACCATATGATTTAGAGTTGTCTGCAACCAAATTTATGAGTGTGCTACCTATGCTCCAGAAGTTACTTCAGTAACGTTACCTTCTCTACACATTGGAACTTTAGTCTTTCTAGAATTAAACCAAGTCAATGGCTGTTCCACTGTAAATGGTACCAGGTAGGTTACTGAATTCAACTTGCATTGGAGTATTCCATGCCACCTAGCACTCTACGTGCAATATCTATACAGTTCCACATCAGTCTGAGTAGTTATGTACAGAAACTTATCACAAAATGCTTTGAATAGAAAGTAATGCATTCAACTCAAAGTAGTGTACAGTTCAATTTTGCTGAGAACTACTATGTGCTAACATGATGTAAACATTGTTAGCACACTAACCATATGATTTAGAGTTGTCTGCAACCAATTGTTTGAGTGTGCTACCTATGCTACAGAAGTTACTTTCAGCAGCATTACCTTCTCTACTCATTGGAACTTTGGACTTTACAGAATTAAACCAAGTCAATGGCTGTTCCACTGTAAATGGTACCAGGTAGGTTACTGAAATCAACTTGCATTGGAGTATTCCATGCCACCTAGCACTCTACATGCAATATCTATACAGTTCCAAATCACACAGAGTAGTTATGTACACAACCTTACCACAAAATGCATTGAATAGAAAGTAATGCATTCAACTCAAAGGAGTGTTCAGTTCAATTTTGCTGAGAACTACTATGTGCTAACATGATGTAAACATTGTTAGCACACTAACCATATGATTTAGAGTTGTCTGCAACCAATTTTTTGAGTGTGCTACCTATGCTACTGAAGTTACTTTCAGTAGCATTACCTTCTCTACTCATTGGAACTTTGGACTTTACAGAATTAAACCAAGTCAATGGCTGTTCCACTGTAAATGGTACCAGGTATGTTACTGAATTCAACTTGCATTGGAGCATTCCATGCCATCTAGCACTCTACATGCAATATCTATACAGTTCCACATCAGTCTGAGTAGTTATGTACACAAACTTATCACAAAATGCATTGAATAGAAAGTAATGCATTCAACTCAAAGGAGTCTACACTTCAATTTTGCTGAGAACAACTATGTGCTAACATGATGTAAACATTGTTAGCACACTAACCATATGATTTAGAATTGTCTGCAACCAATTTTATGTGTGTGCTACCTATGCTCCAGAAGTTACTTTCAGTAACGTTACCTTCTCTACACATTGGAACTTTAGTCTTTCTAGAATTAAACCAAGTCAATGGCTGTTCCACTGTAAATGGTACCAGGTAGGTTCCTGAATTCAACTTGCATTGGAGTATTCCATGGCACCTAGCACTCTACATGCAATATCTATACAGTTCCACATCAGTCTGAGTAGTTATGTACAGAAAATTATCACAAAATGCATTGAATAGAAAGTAATGCATTCAACTCAAAGGAGTGTACAGTTCAATTTCGCTGATAAGTACTATGTGCTAACATGATGTAAACATTGTTAGCACACTAACCATATGATTTAGAGTTGTCTGCAACCAATTTTTTGAGTGTGCTACCTATGCTACTGAAGTTACTTTCAGTAGCATTACCTTCTCTACTCATTGGAATTTTAGACTTTACAGAATTAAACCAAGTCAATGGCTGTTCCACTGTAAATGGTCCCAGGTAGGTTACTGAATTCAGCTTGCATTGGAGTATTCCATGGCACCTAGCACTCTACATGCAATATCTATACAGTTCCACATCAGTCTGAGTAGTTATGTACACAAACTTATCACAAAATGCATTGAATAGAAAGTAATGCATTCAACTCAAAGGAGTGTACAGTTCAATTTTGCTGAGAACAACTATGTGCTAACATGATGTAAACATTGTTAGCACACTAACCATATGATTTAGAGTTGTCTGCAACCAATTTTATGAGTGTGCTACCTATGCTCCAGAAGTTACTTTCAGTAACGTTACCTTCTCTACACATTGGAACTTTAGTCTTTCTAGAATTAAACCAAGTCAATGGCTGTTCCACTGTAAATGGTACCAGGTAGGTTACTGAATTCAGCTTGCATTGGAGTATTCAATGGCACCTAGCACTCTACATGCAATATCTATACAGTTCCACATCAGTCTGAGTAGTTATGTACAGAAACTTATCACAAAATGCATTGAATAGAAAGTAATGCATTCAACAGAAAGGAGTGTACAGTTCAATTTTGCTGAGAACTACTATGTGCTAACATGATGTAAACATTGTTAGCACACTAACCATATGATTTAGAGTTGTCTGCAACCAATTTTTTGAGTGTGCTACCTATGCTACTGAAGTTACTTTCAGTAGCATTACCTTCTCGACTCATTGGAATTTTAGACTTTACAGAATTAAACCGTCAATGGCTGTTCCACTGTAAATGGTCCCAGGTAGGTTACTGAATTCAGCTTGCATTGGAGTATTGCATGGCACCTAGCACTCTACATGCAATATCTATACAGTTCCACATCACTCTGAGTAGTTATGTACAGAAACCTATCACAAAATGCATTGAATAGAAAGTAATGCATTCAGATCAAAGGAGTGTACAGTTCAATTTTGCTGAGAACTACTATGTGCTAACATGATGTAAACAGTGTTAGCACAATAACCATATGATTTGGAGTTGTCTGCAACCAATTTTATGAGTGTGCTACCTATGCTCCAGAATTTACTTTCAGTAACGTTACCTTCTCTACACATTGGAACTTTAGTCTTTCTAGAATTAAACCAAGTCAATGGCTGTTCCACTGTAAATGGTACCAGGTAGGTTCCTGAATTCAACTTGCATTGGAGTATTCCATGCCACCTAGCACTCTACATGCAATATCTATACAGTTCCACATCAGTCTGAGTAGTTATGTACAGAAACTTATCACAAAATGCTTTGAATAGAAAGTAATGCATTCAACTCAAAGTAGTGTACAGTTCAATTTTGCTGAGAACTACTATGTGCTAACATGATGTAAACATTGTTAGCACACTAACCATATGATTTAGAGTTGTCTGCAACCAATTGTTTGAGTGTGCTACCTATGCTACTGAAGTTACTTTCAGTAGCATTACCTTCTCTACTCATTGGAACTTTGGACTTTACAGAATTAAACCAAGTCAATGGCTGTTCCACTGTAAATGGTACCAGGTATGTTACTGAATTCAACTTGCATTGGAGTATTCCATGCCATCTAGCACTCTACATGCAATATCCATACAGTTCCACATCAGTCTGAGTAGTTATGTACACAAACTTATCACAAAATGCATTGAATAGAAAGTAATGCATTCAACTCAAAGGAGTCTACAGTTCAATTTTGCTGAGAACAACTATGTGCTAACATGTTGTAAACATTGTTAGCACACTAACCATATGATTTAGAGTTTTCTGCAACCAATTTTATGAGTGTGCTACCTATGCTCCAGAAGTTACTTTCAGTAACGTTACCTTCTCTACACATTGGAACATTAGTCTTTCTAGAATTAAACCAAGTCAATGGCTGTTCCACTGTAAATGGTACCAGGTAGGTTCCTGAATTCAACTTGCATTGGAGTATTCCATGGCACCTAGCACTCTACATGCAATATCTATACAGTTCCACATCAGTCTGAGTAGTTATGTACAGAAACTTATCACAAAATGCATTGAATAGAAAGTAATGCATTCAACTCAAAGGAGTGTACAGTTCAATTTCGCTGATAAGTACTATGTGCTAACATGATGTAAACATTGTTAGCACACTAACCATATGATTTAGAGTTGTCTGCAACCAATTTTTTGAGTGTGCTACCTATGCTACTGAAGTTACTTTCAGTAGCATTACCTTCTCTACTCATTGGAATTTTAGACTTTACAGAATTAAACCAAGTCAATGGCTGTTCCACTGTAAATGGTACCAGGTAGGTTCCTGAATTCAACTTGCATTGGAGTATTCCATGCCACCTAGCACTCTACATGCAATATCTATACAGTTCCACATCAGTCTGAGTAGTTATGTACACAAACTTATCACAAAATGCATTGAATAGAAAGTAATGCATTCAACTCAAAGGAGTCTACAGTTCAATTTTGCTGAGAACAACTATGTGCTAACATGATGTAAACATTGTTAGCACACTAACCATATGATTTAGAGTTGTCTGCAACCAATTTTATGAGTGTGCTACCTATGCTCCAGAAGTTACTTTCAGTAACGTTACCTTCTCTACACATTGGAACTTTAGTCTTTCTAGAATTAAACCAAGTCAATGGCTGTTCCACTGTAAATGGTACCAGGTAGGTTACTGAATTCAGCTTGCATTGGAGTATTCCATGGCACCTAGCACTCTACATGCAATATCTATACAGTTCCACATCAGTCTGAGTAGTTATGTACAGAAACTTATCACAAAATGCATTGAACAGAAAGTAATGCATTCAACAGAAAGGAGTGTACAGTTCAATTTTGCTGAGAACTACTATGTGCTAACATGATGTAAACATTGTTAGCACACTAACCATATGATTTAGAGTTGTCTGCAACCAATTTTTTGAGTGTGCTACCTATGCTACTGAAGTTACTTTCAGTAGCATTACCTTCTCGACTCATTGGAATTTTAGACTTTACAGAATTAAACCAAGTCAATGGCTGTTCCACTGTAAATGGTCCCAGGTAGGTTACAGAATTCAGCTTGCATTGGAGTATTCCATGGCACCTAGCACTCTACATGCAATATCTATACAGTTCCACATCAGTCTGAGTAGTTATGCACAGAAACCTATCACAAAATGCATTGAATAGAAAGTAATGCATTCAACTCAAAGGAGTGTACAGTTCAATTTTGCTGAGAACTACTATGTGCTAACATGATGTAAACATTGTTAGCACACTAACCATATGATTTAGAGTTGTCTGCAACCAATTTTATGAGTGTGCTACCTATGCTCCAGAAGTTACTTTCAGTAACGTTACCTTCTCTACACATTGGAACTTTAGTCTTTCTAGAATTAAACCAAGTCAATGGCTGTTCCACTGTAAATGGTACCAGGTAGGTTCCTGAATTCAACTTGCATTGGAATATTCCATGCCACCTAGCACTCTACATGCAATATCTATACAGTTCCACATCAGTCTGAGTAGTTATGTACAGAAACTTATCACAAAATGCATTGAATAGAAAGTAATGCATTCAACTCAAAGGAGTGTACCGTTCAATTTTGCTGATAAGTACTATGTGCTAACATGATGTAAACATTGTTAGCACACTAACCATATGATTTAGAGTTGTCTGCAACCAATTTTATGAGTGTGCTACCTATGCTCCAGAAGTTACTTTCAGTAACGTTACCTTCACTACACTTTGGAACTTTACTTTCTAGAATTAAACCAAGTCAATGGCTGTTCCACTGTAAATGGTACCAGGTAGGTTCCTGAATTCAACTTGCATTGGAGTATTCCATGCCACCTAGCACTCAACATGCAATATCTATACAGTTCCACATCAGTCTGAGTAGTTATGTACAGAAACTTATCACAAAATGCATTGAATAGAAAGTAATGCATTCAACTCAAAGTAGTGTACAGTTCAATTTCGCTGATAAGTACTATGTGCTAACATGATGTAAACATTGTTAGCACACTAACCATATGATTTAGAGTTGTCTGCAACCAATTTTTTGAGTGTGCTACCTATGCTACTGAAGTTACTTTCAGTAGCATTACCTTCTCTACTCATTGGAACTTTAGTCTTTCTAGAATTAAACCAAATCAATGGCTGTTCCACTGTAAATGGTACCAGGTAGGTTACTGAATTCAGCTTGCATTGGAGTATTCCATGGCACCTAGCACTCTACATGCAATATCTATACAGTTCCACATCAGTCTGAGTAGTTATGTACACAAACTTATCACAAAATGCATTGAATAGAAAGTAATGCATTCAACTCAAAGGAGTCTACAGTTCAATTTTGCTGAGAACAACTATGTGCTAACATGATGTAAACATTGTTAGCACACTAACCATATGATTTAGAGTTGTCTGCAACCAATTTTATGAGTGTGCTACCTATGCTCCAGAAGTTACTTTCAGTAACGTTACCTTCTCTACACATTGGAACTTTAGTCTTTCTAGAATTAAACCAAGTCAATGGCTGTTCCACTGTAAATGGTACCAGGTAGGTTACTGAATTCAGCTTGCATTGGAGTATTCCATGGCACCTAGCACTCTACATGCAATATCTATACAGTTCCACATCAGTCTGAGTAGTTATGTACAGAAACTTATCACAAAATGCATTGAACAGAAAGTAATGCATTCAACAGAAAGGAGTGTACAGTTCAATTTTGCTGAGAACTACTATGTGCTAACATGATGTAAACATTGTTAGCACACTAACCATATGATTTAGAGTTGTCTGCAACCAATTTTTTGAGTGTGCTACCTATGCTACTGAAGTTACTTTCAGTAGCATTACCTTCTCGACTCATTGGAATTTTAGACTTTACAGAATTAAACCAAGTCAATGGCTGTTCCACTGTAAATGGTCCCAGGTAGGTTACTGAATTCAGCTTGCATTGGAGTATTCCATGGCACCTAGCACTCTACATGCAATATCTATACAGTTCCACATCAGTCTGAGTAGTTATGTACAGAAACCTATCACAAAATGCATTGAATAGAAAGTAATGCATTCAACTCAAAGGAGTGTACCGTTCAATTTTGCTGAGAACTACTATGTGCTGACATGATGTAAACATTGTTAGCACACTAACCATATGATTTAGAGTTGTCTGCAACCAATTTTATGAGTGTGCTACCTATGCTCCAGAAGTTACTTTCAGTAACGTTACCTTCTCTACACATTGGAACTTTAGTCTTTCTAGAATTAAACCAAGTCAATGGCTGTTCCACTGTAAATGGTACCAGGTAGGTTCCTGAATTCAACTTGCATTGGAGTATTCCATGGCACCTAGCACTCTACATGCAATATCTATACAGTTCCACATCAGTCTGAGTAGTTATGTACAGAAACTTATCACAAAATGCATTGAACAGAAAGTAATGCATTCAACAGAAAGGAGTGTACAGTTCAATTTTGCTGAGAACTACTATGTGCTAACATGATGTAAACATTGTTAGCACACTAACCATATGATTTAGAGTTGTCTGCAACCAATTTTTTGAGTGTGCTACCTATGCTACTGAAGTTACTTTCAGTAGCATTACCTTCTCGACTCATTGGAATTTTAGACTTTACAGAATTAAACCAAGTCAATGTCTGTTCCACTGTAAATGGTCCCAGGTAGGTTACTGAATTCAGCTTGCATTGGAGTATTCCATGGCACCTAGCACTCTACATGCAATATCTATACAGTTCCACATCAGTCTGAGTAGTTATGTACAGAAACCTATCACAAAATGCATTGAATAGAAAGTAATGCATTCAACTCAAAGGAGTGTACCGTTCAATTTTGCTGAGAACTACTATGTGCTAACATGATGTAAACATTGTTAGCACACTAACCATATGATTTAGAGTTGTCTGCAACCAATTTTATGAGTGTGCTACCTATGCTCCAGAAGTTACTTTCAGTAACGTTACCTTCACTACACATTGGAACTTCAGTCTTTCTAGAATTAAACCAAGTCAATGGCTGTTCCACTGTAAATGGTACCAGGTAGGTTCCTGAATTCAACTTGCATTGGAGTATTCCATGCCACCTAGCACTCTACATGCAATATCTATACAGTTCCACATCAGTCTGAGTAGTTATGTACAGAAACTTATCACAAAATGCATTGAATAGAAAGTAATGCATTCAACTCAAAGGAGTGTACAGTTCAATTTCGCTGATAAGTACTATGTGCTAACATGATGTAAACATTGTTAGCACACTAACCATATGATTTAGAGTTGTCTGCAACCAATTTTTTGAGTGTGCTACCTATGCTACTGAAGTTACTTTCAGTAGCATTACCTTCTCTACTCATTGGAATTTTAGACTTTACAGAATTAAACCAAGTCAATGGCTGTTCCACTGTAAATGGTACCAGGTAGGTTACTGAATTCAGCTTGCATTGGAGTATTCCATGGCACCTAGCACTCTACTTGCAATATCTATACAGTTCCACATCAGTCTGAGTAGTTATGTACACGAACTTATCACAAAATGCATTGAATAGAAAGTAATGCATTCAACTCAAAGGAGTCTACAGTTCAATTTTGCTGAGAACAACTATGTGCTAACATGATGTAAGCATTGTTAGCACACTAACCATATGATTTAGAGTTGTCTGCAAACAATTTTATGAGTGTGCTACCTATGCTCCAGAAGTTACTTTCAGTAACGTTACCTTCCCTACACATTGGAACTTTAGTCTTTCTAGAATTAAACCAAGTCAATGGCTGTTCCACTGTAAATGGTACCAGGTAGGTTACTGAATTCAGCTTGCATTGGAGTATTCCATGGCACCTAGCACTCTACATGCAATATCTATACAGTTCCACATCAGTCTGAGTAGTTATGTACAGAAACTTATCACAAAATGCATTGAACAGACAGTAATGCATTCAACAGAAAGGAGTGTACAGTTCAATTTTGCTGAGAACTACTATGTGCTAACATGATGTAAACATTGTTAGCACACTAACCATATGATTTAGAGTTGTCTGCAACCAATTTTTTGAGTGTGCTACCTATGCTACTGAAGTTACTTTCAGTAGCATTACCTTCTCGACTCATTGGAATTTTAGACTTTACAGAATTAAACCAAGTCAATGGCTGTTCCACTGTAAATGGTACCAGGTAGGTTACTGAATTCAGCTTGCATTGGAGTATTCCATGGCACCTAGCACTCTACATGCAATATCTATACAGTTCCACATCAGTCTGAGTAGTTATGTACACAAACTTATCACAAAATGCATTGAATAGAAAGTAATGCATTCAACTCAAAGGAGTCTACAGTTCAATTTTGCTGAGAACAACTATGTGCTAACATGATGTAAACATTGTTAGCACACTAGCCATATGATTTAGAGTTGTCTGCAACCAATTTTATGAGTGTGCTACCTATGCTCCAGAAGTTACTTTCAGTAACGTTACCTTCTCTACACATTGGAACTTTAGTCTTTCTAGAATTAAACCAAGTCAATGGCTGTTCCACTGTAAATGGTACCAGGTAGGTTCCTGAATTCAACTTGCATTGGAGTATTCCATGCCACCTAGCACTCTACATGCAATATCTATACAGTTCCACATAAGTCTGAGTAGTTATGTACAGAAACTTATCACAAAATGCATTGAATAGAAGGTAATGCATTCAACTCAAAGGAGTGTACAGTTCAATTTTGCTGAGAACTACTATGTGCTAACATGATGTAAGCATTGTTAGCACACTAACCATATGATTTAGAGTTGTCTGCAACCAATTTTTTGAGTGTGCTACCTATGCTACTGAAGTTACTTTCAGAAGCATTACCTTCTCGACTCATTGGAATTTTAGACTTTACAGAATTAAACCAATTCAATGGCTGTTCCACTCTAAATGGTCCCAGGTAGGTTACTGAATTCAGCTTGCATTGGAGTATTCCATGGCACCTAGCACTCTACATGCAATATCTATACAGTTCCAAATCAGTCTGAGTAGTTATGTACAGAAACTTATCACAAAATGCATTGAATAGAAAGTAATGCATTCAACTCAAAGGAGTGTACCGTTCAATTTTGCTGATAAGTACTATGTGCTAACATGATGTAAACATTGTTAGCACACTAACCATATGATTTAGAGTTGTCTGCAACCAATTTTTTGAGTGTGCTACCTATGCTACTGAAGTTACTTTCAGTTGCATTACCTTCTCTACTCATTGGAACTTTAGACTTTACAGAACTAAACCAAGTCAATGGCTGTTCCACTGTAAATGATACCAGGTAGGTTACTGAATTCAACTTGCATTGGAGTATTCCATGCCACCTAGCACTCTACATGCAATATCTATACAGTTCCACATCAGTCTGAGTAGTTATGTACAGAAACTTATCACAAAATGCATTGAATAGAAAGTAATGCATTCAACTCAAAGGAGTGTACCGTTCAATTTTGCTGATAAGTACTATGTGCTAACATGATGTAAACATTGTTAGCACACTAACCATATGATTTAGAGTTGTCTGCAACCAATTTTATGAGTGTGCTACCTATGCTCCAGAAGTTACTTTCAGTAACGTTACCTTCTCTACACATTGGAACTTTAGTCTTTCTAGAATTAAACCAAGTCAATGGCTGTTCCACTGTAAATGGTACCAGGTAGGTTCCTGAATTCAACTTGCATTGGAGTATTCCATGCCACCTAGCACTCTACATGAAATATCTATACAGTTCCACATCAGTCTGAGTAGTTATGTACAGAAACTTATCACAAAATGCATTGAATAGAAAGTAATGCATTCAACTCAGAGTGTACAGTTCAATTTTGCTGAGAACTACTATGTGCTAACATGATGTAAACATTGTTAGCACACTAACCATATGATTTAGAGTTCTCTGCAACCAAGTTTTTGAGTGTGCTACCTATGCTTCAGAAGTTACTTTCAGAAACATTACCTTCTCTACAGATTGGAACTTTAGTCTTTCTAGAATTAAACCAAGTCAATGGCTGTTCCACTCTAAATGGTCCCAGGTAGGTTACTGAATTCAGCTTGCATTGGAGTATTCCATGGCACCTAGCACTCTACATGCAATATCTATACAGTTCCACATCAGTCTGAGTAGTTATGTACAGAAACTTATCACAAAATGCATTGAATAGAAAGTAATGCATTCAACTCAAAGGAGTGTACCGTTCAATTTTGCTGATAAGTACTATGTGCTAACATGATGTAAACATTGTTAGCACACTAACCATATGATTTAGAGTTGTCTGCATCCAATTTTTTGAGTGTGCTACCTATGCTACTGAAGTTACTTTCAGTTGCATTACCTTCTCTACTCATTGGAACTTTAGACTTTACAGAACTAAACCAAGTCAATGGCTGTTCCACTGTAAATGATACCAGGTAGGTTACTGAATTCAACTTGCATTGGAGTATTCCATGCCACCTAGCACTCTACATGCAATATCTATACAGTTCCACATCAGTCTGAGTAGTTATGTACAGAAACTTATCACAAAATGCATTGAATAGAAAGTAATGCATTCAACTCAAAGGAGTGTACCGTTCAATTTTGCTGATAAGTACTATGTGCTAACATGATGTAAACATTGTTAGCACACTAACCATATGATTTAGAGTTGTCTGCAACCAATTTTATGAGTGTGCTACCTATGCTCCAGAAGTTACTTTCAGTAACGTTACCTTCTCTACACATTGGAACTTTAGTCTTTCTAGAATTAAACCAAGTCAATGGCTGTTCCACTGTAAATGGTACCAGGTAGGTTCCTGAATTCAACTTGCATTGGAGTATTCCATGCCACCTAGCACTCTACATGAAATATCTATACAGTTCCACATCAGTCTGAGTAGTTATGTACAGAAACTTATCACAAAATGCATTGAATAGAAAGTAATGCATTCAACTCAGAGTGTACAGTTCAATTTTGCTGAGAACTACTATGTGCTAACATGATGTAAACATTGTTAGCACACTAACCATATGATTTAGAGTTCTCTGCAACCAAGTTTTTGAGTGTGCTACCTATGCTCCAGAAGTTACTTTCAGAAACATTACCTTCTCTACAGATTGGAACTTTAGTCTTTCTAGAATTAAACCAAGTCAATGGCTGTTCCACTGTAAATGGTACCAGGTAGGTTACTGAATTCAGCTTGCATTGGAGTATTCCATGCCACCTAGCACTCAACATGCAATATCTATACAGTTCCACATCAGTCTGAGTAGTTAGGTACAGAAACCTATCACAAAATGCATTGAATAGAAAGTAATGCATTCAACTCAGAGGAGTGTACAGTTCAATTTTGCTGATAAGTACTATGTGCTAACATGATGTAAACATTGTTAGCACACTAACCATATGATTTAGAGTTGTCTGCAACCAAATTTATGAGTGTGCTACCTATGCTCCAGAAGTTACTTCGGTAACGTTACCTTCTCTACACATTGGAACTTTAGTCTTTCTAGAATTAAACCAAGTCAATGGCTGTTCCACTGTAAATGGTACCAGGTAGGTTACTGAATTCAGCTTGCATTGGAGTATTCCATGGCACCTAGCACTCTACATGCAATATCTATACAGTTCCACATCAGTCTGAGTAGTTATGTACACACACTTATCACAAAATGCATTGAATAGAAAGTAATGCATTCAACTCAAAGGAGTCTACAGTTCAATTTTGCTGAGAACAACTATGTGCTAACATGATGTAAACATTGTTAGCACACTAACCATATGATTTAGAGTTGTCTGCAACCAATTTTATGAGTGTGCTACCTATGCTCCAGAAGTTACTTTCAGTAACGTTACCTTCTCTACACATTGGAACTTTAGTCTTTCTAGAATTAAACCAAGTCAATGGCTGTTCCACTGTAAATGGTCCCAGGTAGGTTACTGAATTCAGCTTGCATTGGAATATTCCATGGCACCTAGCACTCTACATGCAATATCTATACAGTTCCACATCAGTCTGAGTAGTTATGTACAGAAACTTATCACAAAATGCATTGAATAGAAAGTAATGCATTCAACAGAAAGGAGTGTACCGTTCAATTTTGCTGATAAGTACTATGTGCTAACATGATGTAAACATTGTTAGCACACTAACCATATGATTTAGAGTTGTCTGCAACCAATTTTTTGAGTGTGCTACCTATGCTACTGAAGTTACTTTCAGTTGCATTACCTTCTCTACTCATTGGAACTTTAGACTTTATAGAACTAAACCAAGTCAATGGCTGTTCCACTGTAAATGATAGCAGGTAGGTTACTGAATTCAACTTGCATTGGAGTATTCCATGCCACCTAGCACTCTACATGCAATATCTATACAGTTCCACATCAGTCTGAGTAGTTATGTACAGAAACTTATCACAAAATGCATTGAATAGAAAGTAATGCATTCAACTCAAAGGAGTGTACCGTTTAATTTTGCTGCTAAGTACTATGTGCTAACATGATGTAAACATTGTTAGCACACTAACCATATGATTTAGAGTTGTCTGCAACCAATTTTATGAGTGTGCTACCTATGCTCCAGAAGTTACTTTCAGTAACGTTACCTTCTCTACACATTGGAACTTTAGTCTTTCTAGAATTAAACCAAGTCAATGGCTGTTCCACTGTAAATGCTACCAGGTAGGTTCCTGAATTCAACTTGCATTGGAGTATTCCATGCCACCTAGCACTCTACATGAAATATCTATACAGTTCCACATCAGTCTGAGTAGTTATGTACAGAAACTTATCACAAAATGCATTGAATAGAAAGTAATGCATTCAACTCAGAGTGTACAGTTCAGTTTTGCTGAGAACTACTATGTGCTAACATGATGTAAACATTGTTAGCACACTAACCATATGATTTAGAGTTCTCTGCAACCAAGTTTTTGAGTGTGCTACCTATGCTCCAGAAGTTACTTTCAGAAACGTTACCTTCTCTACAGATTGGAACTTTAGTCTTTCTAGAATTAAACCACTCAATGGCTGTTCCACTGTAAATGGTACCAGGTAGGTTACTGAATTCAGCTTGCATTGGAGTATTCCATGCCACCTAGCACTCAACATGCAATATCTATACAGTTCCACATCAGTCTGAGTAGTTATGTACAGAAACCTATCACAAAATGCATTGAATAGAAAGTAATGCATTCAACTCAAAGGAGTGTACAGTTCAATTTTGCTGATAAGTACTATGTGCTAACATGATGTAAACATTGTTAGCACACTAACCATATGATTTAGAGTTGTCTGCAACCAAATTTATGAGTGTGCTACCTATGCTCCAGAAGTTACTTCGGTAACGTTACCTTCTCTACACATTGGAACTTTAGTCTTTCTAGAATTAAACCAAGTCAATGGCTGTTCCACTGTAAATGGTACCAGGTAGGTTACTGAATTCAACTTGCATTGGAGTATTCCATGCCACCTAGCAATCTACGTGCAATATCTATACAGTTCCACATCAGTCTGAGTAGTTATGTACAGAAACTTATCACAAAATGCACTGAATAGAAAGTAATGCATTCAACTCAAAGTAGTGTACAGTTCAATTTTGCTGAGAACTACTATGTGCTAACATGATGTAAACATTGTTAGCACACTAACCATATGATTTAGAGTTGTCTGCAACCAATTGTTTGAGTGTGCTACCTATGCTACAGAAGTTACTTTCAGCAGCATTACCTTCTCTACTCATTGGAACTTTGGACTTTACAGAATTAAACCAAGTCAATGGCTGTTCCACTGTAAATGGTATCAGGTAGGTTACTGAATTCAACTTGCATTGGAGTATTCCATGCCACCTAGCACTCTACATGCAATATCTATACTGTTCCACAACAGTCTGAGTCGTTATGTACAGAAACTTATCACAAAATGCATTGAATAGAAAGTAATGCATTCAACTCAAAGGAGTGTACAGTTCAATTTTGCTGAGAACTACTATGTGCTAACATGATGTAAACATTGTTAGCACACTAACCATATGATTTAGAGTTGTCTGCAACCAATTTTTTGAGTGTGCTACCTATGCTCCAGAAGTTACTTTCAGAAACGTTACCTTCTCTACACATTGGAACTTTAGTCTTTCTAGAATTAAACCAAGTCAATGGCTGTTCCACTGTAAATGGTACCAGGTAGGTTACTGAATTCAGCTTGCATTGGAGTATTCCATGCCACCTAGCACTCTACATGCAATATCTATACAGTTCCACATCAGTCTGAGTAGTTATGTACAGAAACCTATCACAAAATGCATTGAATAGAAAGTAATGCATTCAACTCAAAGGAGTGTACAGTTCAATTTTGCTGATAAGTACTATGTGCTAACATGATGTAAACATTGTTAGCACACTAACCATATGATTTAGAGTTGTCTGCAACCAATTTTTTGAGTGTGCTACCTATGCTACTGCAGTTACTTTTAGTAGCATTACCTTCTCTACTCATTGGAATTTTAGACTTTACAGAATTAAACCAAGTCAATGGCTGTTCCACTGTAAATGGTACCAGGTAGGTTACTGAATTCAGCTTGCATTGGAGTATTCCATGGCGCCTAGCACTCTACATGCAATATCTATACAGTTCCACATCAGTCTGAGTAGTTATGTACAGAAACTTATCACAAAATGCATTGAATAGAAAGTAATGCATTAAACTCAGAGGAGTGTACAGTTCAATTTTGCTGAGAACTACTATGGCTAACATGATGTAACCATTGTTAGCACACTAACCATATGATTTAGAGTTGTCTGCAACCAATTTTTTGAGTGTGCTACCTATGCTACTGAAGTTACTTTCAGTAGCATTACCTTCTCGACTCATTGGAATTTTAGACTTTACAGAATTAAACCAAGTCAATGGCTGTTCCACTGTAAATGGTCCCAGGTAGGTTACTGAATTCAGCTTGCATTGGAGTATTCCATGGCACCTAGCACTCTACATGCAATATCTATACAGTTCCACATCAGTCTGAGTAGTTATGTACAGAAACCTATCACAAAATGCATTGAATAGAAAGTAATGCATTCAACTCAAAGGAGTGTACAGTTCAATTTTGCTGAGAACTACTATTTGCTAACATGATGTAAACATTGTTAGCACACTAACCATATGATTTAGAGTTGTCTGCAACCAATTTTATGAGTGTGCTACCTATGCTCCAGAAGTTACTTTCAGTAACGTTACCTTCTCTACACATTGGAATTTTAGACTTTACAGAATTAAACCAAGTCAATGGCTGTTCCACTGTAAATGGTACCAGGTAGGTTACTGAATTCAGCTTGCATTGGAGTATTCCATGCCACCTAGCACTCTACATGCAATATCTATACTGTTCCACATCAGTCTGAGTAGTTATGTACAGAAACTTATCACAAAATGCATTGAATAGAAAGTAATGCATTCAACTCAAAGGAGTGTACAGTTCAATTTTGCTGAGAACTACTATGTGCTAACATGATGTAAACATTGTTAGCACACTAACCATATGATTTAGAGTTGTCTGCAACCAATTTTATGAGTGTGCTACCTATGCTCCAGAAGTTACTTTCATTAACGTTACCTTCTCTACACATTGGAACTTTAGTCTTTCTAGAATTAAACCAAGTCAATGGCTGTTCCACTGTAAATGGTACCAGGTAGGTTCCTGAATTCAACTTGCATTGGAGTATTCCATGCAACCTAGCACTCTACATGCAATATCTATACAGTTCCACATCAGTCTGAGTAGTTATGTACAGAAACTTATCACAAAATGCATTGAATAGAAAGTAATGCATTCAACTCAAAGGAGTGTACCGTTCAATTTTGCTGATAAGTACTATGTGCTAACATGATGTAAACATTGTTAGCACACTAACCATATGATTTAGAGTTGTCTGCAACCAAGTTTTTGAGTGTGCTACCTATGCTCCAGAAGTTACTTTCAGAAACGTTACCTTCTCTACAGATTGGAACTTTAGTCTTTCTAGAATTAAACCAAGTCAATGGCTGTTCCACTGTAAATGGTACCAGGTAGGTTACTGAATTCAGCTTGCATTGGAGTATTCCATGCCACCTAGCACTCAACATGCAATATCTATACAGTTCCACATCAGTCTGAGTAGTTATGTACAGAAACCTATCACAAAATGCATTGAATAGAAAGTAATGCATTCAACTCAAAGGAGTGTACAGTTCAATTTTGCTGATAAGTACTATGTGCTAACATGATGTAAACATTGTTAGCACACTAACCATATGATTTAGAGTTGTCTGCAACCAATTTTATGAGTGTGCTACCTATGCTCCAGAAGTTACTTCAGTAACGTTACCTTCTCTACACATTGGAACTTTAGTCTTTCTAGAATTAAACCAAGTCAATGGCTGTTCCACTGTAAATGG
This sequence comes from Hypanus sabinus, assembly GCF_030144855.1. Taxonomy (NCBI): domain Eukaryota; kingdom Metazoa; phylum Chordata; class Chondrichthyes; order Myliobatiformes; family Dasyatidae; genus Hypanus; species Hypanus sabinus. The sequence goes on from NC_082733.1 coordinate 4,559,124, forward strand.
TACCAGGTAGGTTACTGAATTCAACTTGCATTGGAGTATTCCATGGCACCTAGCACTCTACGTGCAATATCTATACAGTTCCGCATCAGTCTGAGTAGTTATGTACAGAAACTTATCACAAAATGCATTGAATAGAAAGTAATGCATTAAACTCAGAGGAGTGTACAGTTCAATTTTGCTGAGAACTACTATGGCTAACATGATGTAACCATTGTTAGCACACTAACCATATGATTTAGAGTTGTCTGCAACCAATTTTTTGAGTGTGCTACGTATGCTACTGAAGTTACTTTCAGTAGCATTACCTTCTCGACTCCATTGGAATTTTAGACTTTACAGAATTAAACCAAGTCAATGGCTGTTCCACTGTAAATGGTCCCAGGTAGGTTACTGAATTCAGCTTGCATTGGAGTATTCCATGGCACCTAGCACTCTACATGCAATATCTATACAGTTCCACATCAGTCTGAGTAGTTATGTACAGAAACCTATCACAAAATGCATTGAATAGAAAGTAATGCATTCAACTCAAAGGAGTGTACAGTTCAATTTTGCTGAGAACTACTATTTGCTAACATGATGTAAACATTGTTAGCACACTAACCATATGATTTAGAGTTGTCTGCAACCAATTTTATGAGTGTGCTACCTATGCTCCAGAAGTTACTTTCATTAACGTTACCTTCTCTACACATTGGAACTTTAGTCTTTCTAGAATTAAACCAAGTCAATGGCTGTTCCACTGTAAATGGTACCAGGTAGGTTCCTGAATTCAACTTGCATTGGAGTATTCCATGCAACCTAGCACTCTACATGCAATATCTATACAGTTCCACATCAGTCTGAGTAGTTATGTACAGAAACTTATCACAAAATGCATTGAATAGAAAGTAATGCATTCAACTCAAAGGAGTGTACCGTTCAATTTTGCTGATAAGTACTATGTGCTAACATGATGTAAACATTGTTAGCACACTAACCATATGATTTAGAGTTGTCTGCAACCAATTTTTTGAGTGTGCTACCTATGCTACTGAAGTTACTTTCAGTAGCATTACCTTCTCGACTCATTGGAATTTTAGACTTTACAGAATTAAACCAAGTCAATGGCTGTTCCACTGTAAATGGTCCCAGGTAGGTTACTGAATTCAGCTTGCATTGGAGTATTCCATGGCACCTAGCACTCTACATGCAATATCTATACAGTTCCACATCAGTCTGAGTAGTTATGTACAGAAACCTATCACAAAATGCATTGAATAGAAAGTAATGCATTCAACTCAAAGGAGTGTACAGTTCAATTTTGCTGAGAACTACTATTTGCTAACATGATGTAAACATTGTTAGCACACTAACCATATGATTTAGAGTTGTCTGCAACCAATTTTATGAGTGTGCTACCTATGCTCCAGAAGTTACTTTCATTAACGTTACCTTCTCTACACATTGGAACTTTAGTCTTTCTAGCATTAAACCAAGTCAATGGCTGTTCCACTGTAAATGGTACCAGGTAGGTTCCTGAATTCAACTTGCATTGGAGTATTCCATGCAACCTAGCACTCTACATGCAATATCTATACAGTTCCACATCAGTCTGAGTAGTTATGTACAGAAACTTATCACAAAATGCATTGAATAGAAAGTAATGCATTCAACTCAAAGGAGTGTACCGTTCAATTTTGCTGATAAGTACTATGTGCTAACATGATGTAAACATTGTTAGCACACTAACCATATGATTTAGAGTTGTCTGCAACCAATTTTTTGAGTGTGCTACCTATGCTACTGAAGTTACTTTCAGTAAAATTACCTTCTCTACTCATTGGAATTTTAGACATTACAGAATTAAACCAAGTCAATGGCTGTTCCACTGTAAATGGTACCAGGTAGGTTACTGAATTCAGCTTGCATTGGTGTATTCCATGCCACCTAGCACTCTACATGCAATATCTATACTGTTCCACATCAGTCTGAGTAGTTATGTACAGAAACTTATCACAAAATGCATTGAATAGAAAGTAATGCATTCAACTCAAAGGAGTGCACAGTTCAATTTTGCTCAGAACTACTATGTGCTAACATGATGTAAACATTGTTAGCACACTAACCATATGATTTAGAGTTCTCTGCAACCAAGTTTTTGAGTGTGCTACCTATGCTCCAGAAGTTACTTTCAGAAACGTTACCTTCTCTACAGATTGGAACTTTAGTCTTTCTAGAATTAAACCAAGTCAATGGCTGTTCCACTGTAAATGGTACCAGGTAGGTTACTGAATTCAGCTTGCATTGGAGTATTCCATGCCACCTAGCACTCAACATGCAATATCTATACAGTTCAACATCAGTCTGAGTAGTTATGTACAGAAACCTATCACAAAATGCATTGAATAGAAAGTAATGCATTCAACTCAAAGGAGTGTACAGTTCAATTTTGCTGATAAGTACTATGTGCTAACATGATGTAAACATTGTTAGCACACTAACCATATGATTTAGAGTTGTCTGCAACCAATTTTATGAGTGTGCTACCTATGCTCCAGAAGTTACTTCAGTAACGTTACCTTCTCTACACATTGGAACTTTAGTCTTTCTAGAATTAAACCAAGTCAATGGCTGTTCCACAGTAAATGGTACCAGGTAGGTTACTGAATTCAACTTGCATTGGAGTATTCCTTGGCACCTAGCACTCTACGTGCAGTATCTATACAGTTCCGCATCAGTCTGAGTAGTTATGTACAGAAACTTATCACAAAATGCATTGAATAGAAAGTAATGCATTAAACTCAGAGGAGTGTACAGTTCAATTTTGCTGAGAACTACTATGGCTAACATGATGTAACCATTGTTAGCACACTAACCATATGATTTAGAGTTGTCTGCAACCAATTTTTTGAGTGTGCTACCTATGCTACTGAAGTTACTTTTAGTAGCATTACCTTCTCTACTCATTGGAATTTTAGACTTTACAGAATTAAACCAAGTCAATGGCTGTTCCACTGTAAATGGTCCCAGGTAGGTTACTGAATTCAGCTTGCATTGGAGTATTCCATGGCACCTAGCACTCTACATGCAATATCTATACAGTTCCACATCAGTCTGAGTAGTTATGTACAGAAACCTATCACAAAATGCATTGAATAGAAAGTAATGCATTCAACTCAAAGGAGTGTACAGTTCAATTTTGCTGAGAACTATTATTTGCTAACATGATGTAAACATTGTTAGCACACTAACCATATGATTTAGAGTTGTCTGCAACCAATTTTATGAGTGTGCTACCTATGCTCCAGAAGTTACTTTCAGTAACGTTACCTTCTCTACACATTGGAACTTTAGTCTTTCTAGAATTAAACCAAGTCAATGGCTGTTCCACTGTAAATGGTACCAGGTAGGTTCCTGAATTCAGCTTGCATTGGAGTATTCCATGCCACCTAGCACTCTACATGCAATATCTATACTGTTCCACATCAGTCTGAGTAGTTATGTACAGAAACTTATCACAAAATGCATTGAATAGAAAGTAATGCATTCAACTCAAAGGAGTGTACAGTTCAATTTTGCTGAGAACTACTATGTGCTAACATGATGTAAACATTGTTAGCACACTAACCATATGACTTAGAGTTCTCTGCAACCAAGTTTTTGAGTGTGCTACCTATGCTCCAGAAGTTACTTTCAGAAACGTTACCTTCTCTACAGATTGGAACTTTAGTCTTTCTAGAATTAAACCAAGTCAATGGCTGTTCCACTGTAAATGGTACCAGGTAGGTTACTGAATTCAGCTTGCATTGGAGTATTCCATGCCACCTAGCACTCAACATGCAATATCTATACAGTTCCACATCAGTCTGAGTAGTTATGTACAGAAACCTATCACAAAATGCATTGAATATAAAGTAATGCATTCAACTCAAAGGAGTGTACAGTTCAATTTTGCTGATAAGTACTATGTGCTAACATGATGTAAACATTGTTAGCACACTAACCATATGATTTAGAGTTGTCTGCAACCAATTTTATGAGTGTGCTACCTATGCTCCAGAAGTTACTTCAGTAACGTTACCTTCTCTACACATTGGAACTTTAGTCTTTCTAGAATTAAACCAAGTCAATGGCTGTTCCACAGTAAATGGTACCAGGTAGGTTACTGAATTCAACTTGCATTGGAGTATTCCATGGCACCTAGCACTCTACGTGCAGTATCTATACAGTTCCGCATCAGTCTGACTAGTTATGTACAGAAACTTATCACAAAATGCATTGAATAGAAAGTAATGCATTAAAGTCAGAGGAGTGTACAGTTCAATTTTGCTGAGAACTACTATGGCTAACATGATGTAACCATTGTTAGCACACTAACCATATGATTTAGAGTTGTCTGCAACCAATTTTTTGAGTGTGCTACCTATGCTACTGAAGTTACTTTTAGTAGCATTACCTTCTCTACTCATTGGAATTTTAGACTTTACAGAATTAAACCAAGTGAATGGCTGTTCCACTGTAAATGGTCCCAGGTAGGTTACTGAATTCAGCTTGCATTGGAGTATTCCATGGCACCTAGCACTCTACATGCAATATCTATACAGTTCCACATCAGTCTGAGTAGTTATGTACAGAAACCTATCACAAAATGCATTGAATAGAAAGTAATGCATTCAACTCAAAGGCGTGTACAGTTCAATTTTGCTGAGAACTACTATTTGCTAACATGATGTAAACATTGTTAGCACACTAACCATATGATTTAGAGTTGTCTGCAACCAATTTTATGAGTGTGCTACCTATGCTCCAGAAGTTACTTTCAGTAACGTTACCTTCTCTACACATTGGAACTTTAGTCTTTCTAGAATTAAACCAAGTCAATGGCTGTTCCACTGTAAATGGTACCAGGTAGGTTCCTGAATTCAACTTGCATTGGAGTATTCCATGCAACATAGCACTCTACATGCAATATCTATACAGTTCCACATAAGTCTGAGTAGTTATGTACACAAACTTATCACAAAATGAATTGAATAGAAAGTAATGCATTCAACTCAAAGGAGTGTACAGTTCAATTTTGCTGAGAACTACTATGTGCTAACATGATGTAAACATTGTTAGCACACTAACCATATGATTTAGAGTTGTCTGCAACCAATTTTTTGAGTGTGCTACCTATGCTACTGAAGTTACTTTCAGTAGCATTACCTTCTCGACTCATTGGAATTTTAGACTTTACAGAATTAAACCAAGTCAATGGCTGTTCCACTGTAAATGGTACCAGGTAGGTTACTGAATTCAACTTGCATTGGAGTATTCCATGCCACCTAGCACTCTACGTGCAATATCTATACAGTTCCACATCAGTCTGAGTAGTTATGTACAGAAACTTATCACAAAATGCTTTGAATAGAAAGTAATGCATTCAACTCAAAGTAGTGTACAGTTCAATTTTGCTGAGAACTACTATGTGCTAACATGATGTAAACATTGTTAGCACACTAACCATATGATTTAGAGTTGTCTACAACCAATTGTTTGAGTGTGCTACCTATGCTACAGAAGTTACTTTCAGCAGCATTACCTTCTCTACTCATTGGAACTTTGGACTTTACAGAATTAAACCAAGTCAATGGCTGTTCCATTGTAAATGGTACCAGGTAGGTTACTGAATTCAACTTGCATTGGAGTATTCCATGCCACCTAGCACTCTACATGCAATATCTATACAGTTCCAAATCACACAGAGTAGTTATGTACACAACCTTACCACAAAATGCATTGAATAGAAAGTAATGCATTCTACTCAAAGGAGTGTACAGTTCAATTTTGCTGAGAACTACTATGTGCTAACATGATGTAAACATTGTTAGCACACTAACCATATGATTTAGAGTTGTCTGCAACCAATTTTTTGAGTGTGCTACCTATGCTCCAGAAGTTACTTTCAGTAACGTTACCTTCTCTACACATTGGAACTTTAGTCTTTCTAGAATTAAACCAAGTCAATGGCTGTTCCACTGTAAATGGTACCAGGTAGGTTCCTGAATTCAACTTGCATTGGAGTATTCCATGGCACCTAGCACTCTACATGCAATATCTATACAGTTCCACATCAGTCTGAGTAGTTATGTACAGAAACTTATCACAAAATGCATTGAATAGAAAGTAATGCATTCAACTCAAAGGAGTGTACCGTTCAATTTTGCTGATAAGTACTATGTGCTAACATGATGTAAACATTGTTAGCACACTAACCATATGATTTAGAGTTGTCTGCAACCAATTTTTTGAGTGTGCTACCTATGCTACTGAAGTTACTTTCAGTAGCATTACCTTCTCTACTCATTGGAATTTTAGACTTTACAGAATTAAACCAAGTCAATGGCTGTTCCACTGTAAATGGTACCAGGTAGGTTACTGAATTCAGCTTGCATTGGAGTATTCCATGGCACCTAGCACTCTACATGCAATATCTATACAGTTCCACATCAGTCTGAGTAGTTATGTACAGAAACTTATCACAAAATGCATTGAATAGAAAGTAATGCATTCAACTCAAAGGAGTGTACCGTTCAATTTTGCTGATAAGTACTATGTGCTAACATGATGTAAACATTGTTAGCACACTAACCATATGATTTAGAGTTGTCTGCAACCAATTTTATGAGTGTGCTACCTATGCTCCAGAAGATACTTTCAGTAACGTTACCTTCTCTACACATTGGAACTTTAGTCTTTCTAGAATTAAACCAAGTCAATGGCTGTTCCACTGTAAATGGTACCAGGTATGTTACTGAATTCAACTTGCATTGGAGTATTCCATGCCATCTAGCACTCTACATGCAATATCTATACAGTTCCACATCAGTCTGAGTAGTTATGTACAGAAACTTATCACAAAATGCATTGAATAGAAAGTAATGCATTCAACTCAAAGGAGTCTACAGTTCAATTTTGCTGAGAACAACTATGTGCTAACATGAAGTAAACATTGTTAGCACACTAACCATATGATTTAGAGTTGTCTGCAACCAATTTTATGAGTGTGCTACCTATGCTCCAGAAGTTACTTTCAGTAACGTTACCTTCTCTACACGTTGGAACTTTAGTCTTTCTAGAATTAAACCAAGTCAATGGCTGTTCCACTGTAAATGGTACCAGGTAGGTTCCTGAATTCAACTTGCATTGGAGTATTCCATGCCACCTAGCACTCTACATGCAATATCTATACAGTTCCACATCAGTCTGAGTAGTTATGTACAGAAACTTATCACAAAATGCATTGAATAGAAAGTAATGCATTCAACTCAAAGGAGTGTACAGTTCAATTTCGCTGATACGTACTATGTGCTAACATGATGTAAACATTGTTAGCACACTAACCATATGATTTAGAGTTGTCTGCAACCAATTTTTTGAGTGTGCTACCTATGCTACTGAAGTTACTTTCAGTAGCATTACCTTCTCTACTCATTGGAATTTTAGACTTTACAGAATTAAACCAAGTCAATGGCTGTTCCACTGTAAATGGTACCAGGTAGGTTACTGAATTCAGCTTGCATTGGAGTATTCCATGGCACCTAGCACTCTACATGCAATATCTATACAGTTCCACATAAGTCTGAGTAGTTATGTACAGAAACTTATCACAAAATGCATTGAATAGAAAGTAATGCATTCAACAGAAAGGAGTGTACAGTTCAATTTTGCTGAGAACTACTATGTGCTAACATGATGTAAACATTGTTAGCACAGTAACCATATGATTTAGAGTTGTCTGCAACCAATTTTTTGAGTGTACTACCTATGCTACTGAAGTTACTTTCAGTAGCATTACCTTCTCTACTCATTGGAACTTTGGACTTTACAGAATTAAACCAAGTCAATGGCTGTTCCACTGTAAATGGTACCAGGTAGGTTCCTGAATTCAACTTGCATTGGAGTATTCCATGCCACCTAGCACTCTACATGCAATATCTATACAGTTCCACATCAGTCTGAGTAGTTATGTACAGAAACTTATCACAAAATGCATTGAATAGAAAGTAATGCATTCAACTCAAAGTAGTGTACAGTTCAATTTTGCTGAGAACTACTATGTGCTAACATGATGTAAACATTGTTAGCACACTAACCATATGATTTAGAGTTGTCTGCAACAAATTTTTTGAGTGTGCTACCTATGCTACTGACGTTACTTTCAGTAGCATTACCTTCTCTACTCATTGGAATTTTAGACTTTACAGAATTAAACCAAGTCAATGGCTGTTCCACTGTAAATGGTACCAGGTAGGATACTGAATTCAGCTTGCATTGGAGTATTCCATGGCGCCTAGCACTCTACATGCAATATCTATACAGTTCCACATCAGTCTGAGTAGTTATGTACAGAAACTTATCACAAAATGTATTGAATAGAAAGTAATGCATTCAACCCAGAGGAGTGTACAGTTCAATTTTGCTGAGAACTACTATGTGCTAACATGATGTAAACATTGTTAGCACACTAACCATATGATTTAGAGTTGTCTGCAACCAATTTTTTGAGTGTGCTACCTATGCTACTGAAGTTACTTTCAGTAGCATTACCTTCTCGACTCATTGGAATTTTAGACTTTACAGAATTAAACCAAGTCAATGGCTGTTCCACTGTAAATGGTCCCAGGTAGGTTACTGAATTCAGCTTGCATTGGAGTATTCCATGGCACCTAGCACTCTACATGCAATATCTATACAGTTCCACATCAGTCTGAGTAGTTATGTACAGAAACCTATCACAAAATGCATTGAATAGAAAGTAATGCATTCAACTCAAAGGAGTGTACAGTTGAATTTTGCTGAGAACTACTATGTGCTAACATGATGTAAACATTGTTAGCACACTAACCATATGATTTAGAGTTGTCTGCAACCAATTTTTTGAGTGTGCTACCTATGCTACTGAAGTTACTTTCAGTAGCATTACCTTCTCGACTCATTGGAATTTTAGACTTTACAGAATTAAACCAAGTCAATGGCTGTTCCACTGTAAATGGTACCAGGTAGGTTACTGAATTCAGCTTGCATTGGAGTATTCCATGGCACCTAGCACTCTACATGCAATATCTATACAGTTCCACATCAGTCTGAGTAGTTATGTACAGAAACTTCTCACAAAATGCATTGAACAGAAAGTAATGCATTCAACAGAAAGGAGTGTACAGTTCAATTTTGCTGAGAACTACTATGTGCTAACATGATGTAAACATTGTTAGCACACTAACCATATGATTTAGAGTTGTCTGCAACCAATTTTTTGAGTGTGCTACCTATGCTACTGAAGCTACTTTCAGTAGCATTACCTTCTCGACTCATTGGAATTTTAGACTTTACAGAATTAAACCAAGTCAATGGCTGTTCCACTGTAAATGGTCCCAGGTAGGTTACTGAATTCAGCTTGCATTGGAGTATTCCATGGCACCTAGCACTCTACATGCAATATCTATACAGTTCCACATCAGTCTGAGTAGTTATGTACAGAAACCTATCACAAAATGCATTGAATAGAAAGTAATGCATTCAACTCAAAGGAGTGTACAGTTCAATTTTGCTGAGAACTACTATGTGCTAACATGATGTAAACATTGTTAGCACACTAACCATATGATTTAGAGTTGTCTGCAACCAATTTTATGAGTGTGCTACCTATGCTCCAGAAGTTACTTTCAGTAACGTTACCTTCTCTACACATTGGAACTTTAGTCTTTCTAGAATTAAACCAAGTCAATGGCTGTTCCACTGTAAATGGTACCAGGTAGGTTCCTGAATTCAACTTGCATTGGAGTATTCCATGCCACCTAGCACTCTACATGCAATATCTATACAGTTCCACATCAGTCTGAGCAGTTATGTACAGAAACTTATCACAAAATGCATTGAATAGAAAGTAATGCATTCAACTCAAAGGAGTGTACCGTTCAATTTTGCTGAGAACTACTATGTCCTAACATGATGTAAACATTGTTAGCACACTAACCATATGATTTAGAGTTGTCTGCAACCAATTTTTTGAGTGTGCTACCTATGCTACTGAAGTTACTTTCAGTAGCATTACCTTCTCTACTCATTGGAATTTTAGACTTTACAGAATTAAACCAAGTCAATGGCTGTTCCACTGTAAATGGTACCAGGTAGGTTACTGAATTCAGCTTGCATTGGAGTATTCCATGGCACCTAGCACTCTACATGCAATATCTATACAGTTCCACATCAGTCTGAGTAGTTATGTACACAAACTTATCACAAAATGCATTGAATAGAAAGTAATGCATTCAACTCAAAGGAGTCTACAGTTCAATTTTGCTGAGAACAACTATGTGCTAACATGATGTAAACATTGTTAGCACACTAACCATATGATTTAGAGTTGTCTGCAACCAATTTTATGAGTGTGCTACCTATGCTCCAGAAGTTACTTTCATTAACGTTACCTTCTCTACACATTGGAACTTTAGTCTTTCTAGAATTAAACCAAGTCAATAGCTGTTCCACTGTAAATGGTACCAGGTAGGTTACTGAATTCAGCTTGCATTGGAGTATTCCATGGCACCTAGCACTCTACATGCAATATCTATACAGTTACACATCACTCTGAGTAGTTATGTACAGAAAATTATCACAAAATGCATTGAACAGAAAGTAATGCATTCAACAGAAAGGAGTGTACAGTTCAATTTTGCTGAGAACTACTATGTGCTAACATGATGTAAACATTGTTAGCACACTAACCATATGATTTAGAGTTGTCTGCAACCAATTTTTTGAGTGTGCTACCTATGCTACTGAAGTTACTTTCAGTAGCATTACCTTCTCGACTCATTGGAATTTTAGACTTTACAGAATTAAACCAAGTCAATGGCTGTTCCACTGTAAATGGTCCCAGGTAGGTTACTGAATTCAGCTTGCATTGGAGTATTCCATGGCACCTAGCACTCTACATGCAATATCTATACAGTTCCACATCAGTCTGAGTAGTTATGTACAGAAACTTATCACAAAATGCATTGAATAGAAAGTAATGCATTCAACTCAAAGGAGTGTACCGTTCAATTTTGCTGAGAACTACTATGTCCTAACATGATGTAAACATTGTTAGCACACTAACCATATGATTTAGAGTTGTCTGCAACCAATTTTATGAGTGTGCTACCTATGCTCCAGAAGTTACTTTCAGTAACGTTACCTTCTCTACACATTGGAACTTTAGTCTTTCTAGAATTAAACCAAGTCAATGGCTGTTCCACTGTAAATGGTACCAGGTAGGTTACTGAATTCAGCTTGCATTGGAGTATTCCATGGCACCTAGCACTCTACATGCAATATCTATACAGTTCCACATCAGTCTGAGTAGTTATGTACACAAACTTATCACAAAATGCATTGAATAGAAAGTAATGCATTCAACTCAAAGGAGTCTACAGTTCAATTTTGCTGAGAACAACTATGTGCTAACATGATGTAAACATTGTTAGCACACTAACCATATGATTTAGAGTTGTCTGCAACCAATTTTATGAGTGTGCTACCTATGCTCCAGAAGTTACTTTCATTAACGTTACCTTCTCTACACATTGGAACTTTAGTCTTTCTAGAATTAAACCAAGTCAATAGCTGTTCCACTGTAAATGGTACCAGGTAGGTTACTGAATTCAGCTTGCATTGGAGTATTCCATGGCACCTAGCACTCTACATGCAATATCTATACAGTTACACATCACTCTGAGTAGTTATGTACAGAAACTTATCACAAAATGCATTGAACAGAAAGTAATGCATTCAACAGAAAGGAGTGTACAGTTCAATTTTGCTGAGAACTACTATGTGCTAACATGATGTAAACATTGTTAGCACACTAACCATATGATTTAGAGTTGTCTGCAACCAATTTGTTGAGTGTGCTACCTATGCTACTGAAGTTACTTTCAGTAGCATTACCTTCTCGACTCATTGGAATTTTAGACTTTACAGAATTAAACCAAGTCAATGGCAGTTCCACTGTAAATGGTCCCAGGTAGGTTACTGAATTCAGCTTGCATTGGAGTATTCCATGGCACCTAGCACTCTACATGCAATATCTATACAGTTCCACATCAGTCTGAGTAGTTATGTACAGAAACGTATCACAAAATGCATTGAATAGAAAGTAATGCATTCAACTCAAAGGAGTGTACCGTTCAATTTTGCTGAGAACTACTATGTGCTAACATGATGTAAACATTGTTAGCACACTAACCATATGATTTAGAGTTGTCTGCAACCAATTTTATGAGTGTGCTACCTATGCTCCAGAAGTTACTTTCAGTAACGTTACCTTCTCTACACATTGGAACTTTAGTCTTTCTAGAATTAAACCAAGTCAATGGCTGTTCCACTGTAAATGGTACCAGGTAGGTTCCTGAATTCAACTTGCATTGGAGTATTCCATGCCACCTAGCACTCTACATGCAATATCTATACAATTCCACATCAGTCTGAGTAGTTATGTACAGAAACTTATCACAAAATGCATTGAATAGAAAGTAATGCATTCAACTCAAAGGAGTGTACAGTTCAATTTTGCTGATAAGTACTATGTGCTAACATGATGTAAACATTGTTAGCACACTAACCATATGATTTAGAGTTGTCTGCAACCAATTTTATGAGTGTGCTACCTATGCTCCAGAAGTTACTTTCAGTAACGTTACCTTCACTACACATTGGAACTTCAGTCTTTCTAGAATTAAACCAAGTCAATGGCTGTTCCACTGTAAATGGTACCAGGTAGGTTCCTGAATTCAACTTGCATTGGAGTATTCCATGCCACCTAGCACTCTACATGCAATATCTATACAGTTCCACATCAGTCTGAGTAGTTATGTACAGAAACTTATCACAAAATGCATTGAATAGAAAGTAATGCATTCAACTCAAAGGAGTGTACAGTTCAATTTCGCTGATAAGTACTATGTGCTAACATGATGTAAACATTGTTAGCACACTAACCATATGATTTAGAGTTGTCTGCAACCAATTTTTTGAGTGTGCTACCTATGCTACTGAAGTTACTTTCAGTAGCATTACCTTCTCTACTCATTGGAATTTTAGACTTTACAGAATTAAACCAAGTCAATGGCTGTTCCACTGTAAATGGTACCAGGTAGGTTACTGAATTCAGCTTGCATTGGAGTATTCCATGGCACCTAGCACTCTACATGCAATATCTATACAGTTCCACATCAGTCTGAGTAGTTATGTACACAAACTTATCACAAAATGCATTGAATAGAAAGTAATGCATTCAACTCAAAGGAGTCTACATTTCAATTTTGCTGAGAACAACTATGTGCTAACATGATGTAAACATTGTTAGCACACTAACCATATGATTTAGAGTTGTCTGCAACCAATTTTATGAGTGTGCTACCTATGCTCCAGAAGTTACTTTCAGTAACGTTACCTTCTCTACACATTGGAACTTTAGTCTTTCTAGAATTAAACCAAGTCAATGGCTGTTCCACTGTAAATGGTACCAGGTAGGTTACTGAATTCAGCTTGCATTGGAGTATTCCATGGCACTTAGCACTCTACATGCAATATCTATACAGTTCCACATCAGTCTGAGTAGTTATGTACAGAAACTTATCACAAAATGCATTGAACAGAAAGTAATGCATTCAACAGAAAGGAGTGTACAGTTCAATTTTGCTGAGAACTACTATGTGCTAACATGATGTAAACATTGTTAGCACACTAACCATATGATTTAGAGTTGTCTGCAACCAATTTTTTGAGTGTGCTACCTATGCTACTGAAGTTACTTTCAGTAGAATTACCTTCTCGACTCATTGGAATTTTAGACTTTACAGAATTAAACCAAGTCAATGGCTGTTCCACTGTAAATGGTCCCAGGTAGGTTACTGAATTCAGCTTGCATTGGAGTATTCCATGGCACCTAGCACTCTACATGCAATATCTATACAGTTCCACATCAGTCTGAGTAGTTATGTACAGAAACTTATCACAAAATGCATTGAATAGAAAGTAATGCATTCAACTCAAAGGAGTGTACCGTTCAATTTTGCTGATAAGTACTATGTGCTAACATGATGTAAACATTGTTGGCACACTAACCATATGATTTAGAGTTGTCTGCAACCAATTTTTTGAGCGTGCTACCTATGCTACTGAAGTTACTTTCATTTGCATTACCTTCTCTACTCATTGGAACTTCAGACTTTACAGAATTAAACCAAGTCAATGGCTGTTCCACTGTAAATGATACCAGGTAGGTTACTGAATTCAACTTGCATTGGAGTATTCCATGCCACCTAGCACTCTACATGCAATATCTATACAGTTCCACATCAGTCTGAGTAGTTATGTACACAACCTTACCACAAAATGCATTGAATAGAAAGTAATGCATTCAACTCAAAGGAGTGTACCGTTCAATTTTGCTGATAAGTACTATGTGCTAACATGGTGTAAACATTGTTAGCACACTAACCATATGATTTAGAGTTGTCTGCAACCAATTTTATGAGTGTGCTACCTATGCTCCAGAAGTTACTTTCAGTAACGTTACCTTCTCTACACATTGGAACTTTAGTCTTTCTAGAATTAAACCAAGTCAATGGCTGTTCCACTGTAAATGGTACCAGGTAGGTTCCTGAATTAAACTTGCATTGGAGTATTCCATGCCACCTAGCACTCTACATGCAATATCTATACTGTTCCACATCAGTCTGAGTAGTTATGTACAGAAACTTATCACAAAATGCATTGAATAGAAAGTAATGCATTCAACTCAAAGGAGTGTACAGTTCAATTTTGCTGAGAACTACTATGTGCTAACATGATGTAAACATTGTTAGCACACTAACCATATGATTTAGAGTTCTCTGCAACCAAGTTTTTGAGTGTGCTACCTATGCTCCAGAAGTTACTTTCAGAAACGTTACCTTCTCTACAGATTGGAACTTTAGACTTTCTAGAATTAAACCAAGTCAATGGCTCTTCCAATGTAAATGGTACCAGGTAGGTTACTGAATTCAGCTTGCATTGGAGTATTCCATGCCACCTAGCACTCAACATGCAATATCTATACAGTTCCACATCAGTCTGAGTAGTTATGTACAGAAACCTATCACAAAATGCATTGAATAGAAAGTAATGCATTCAACTCAAAGGAGTGTACAGTTCAATTTTGCTGATAAGTACTATGTGCTAACATGATGTAAACATTGTTGGCACACTAACCATATGATTTAGAGTTGTCTGCAACCAATTTTTTGAGCGTGCTACCTATGCTACTGAAGTTACTTTCATTTGCATTACCTTCTCTACTCATTGGAACTTCAGACTTTACAGAATTAAACCAAGTCAATGGCTGTTCCACTGTAAATGATACCAGGTAGGTTACTGAATTCAACTTGCATTGGAGTATTCCATGCCACCTAGCACTCTACATGCAATATCTATACAGTTCCACATCAGTCTGAGTAGTTATGTACACAACCTTACCACAAAATGCATTGAATAGAAAGTAATGCATTCAACTCAAAGGAGTGTACCGTTCAATTTTGCTGATAAGTACTATGTGCTAACATGGTGTAAACATTGTTAGCACACTAACCATATGATTTAGAGTTGTCTGCAACCAATTTTATGAGTGTGCTACCTATGCTCCAGAAGTTACTTTCAGTAACGTTACCTTCTCTACACATTGGAACTTTAGTCTTTCTAGAATTAAACCAAGTCAATGGCTGTTCCACTGTAAATGGTACCAGGTAGGTTCCTGAATTCAACTTGCATTGGAGTATTCCATGCCACCTAGCACTCTACATGCAATATCTATACTGTTCCACATCAGTCTGAGTAGTTATGTACAGAAACTTATCACAAAATGCATTGAATAGAAAGTAATGCATTCAACTCAAAGGAGTGTACAGTTCAATTTTGCTGAGAACTACTATGTGCTAACATGATGTAAACATTGTTAGCACACTAACCATATGATTTAGAGTTCTCTGCAACCAAGTTTTTGAGTGTGCTACCTATGCTCCAGAAGTTACTTTCAGAAACGTTACCTTCTCTACAGATTGGAACTTTAGACTTTCTAGAATTAAACCAAGTCAATGGCTCTTCCAATGTAAATGGTACCAGGTAGGTTACTGAATTCAGCTTGCATTGGAGTATTCCATGCCACCTAGCACTCAACATGCAATATCTATACAGTTCCACATCAGTCTGAGTAGTTATGTACAGAAACCTATCACAAAATGCATTGAATAGAAAGTAATGCATTCAACTCAAAGGAGTGTACAGTTCAATTTTGCTGATAAGTACTATGTGCTAACATGATGTAAACATTGTTAGCACACTAACCATATGATTTAGAGTTGTCTGCAACCAAATTTATGAGTGTGCTACCTATGCTCCAGAAGTTACTTCAGTAACGTTACCTTCTCTACACATTGGAACTTTAGTCTTTCTAGAATTAAACCAAGTCAATGGCTGTTCCACTGTAAATGGTACCAGGTAGGTTACTGAATTCAACTTGCATTGGAGTATTCCATGCCACCTAGCACTCTACGTGCAATATCTATACAGTTCCACATCAGTCTGAGTAGTTATGTACAGAAACTTATCACAAAATGCATTGAATAGAAAGTAATGCATTCAACTCAAAGTAGTGTACAGTTCAATTTTGCTGAGAACTACTATGTGCTAACATGATGTAAACATTGTTAGCACACTAACTATATGATTTAGAGTTGTCTGCAACCAATTGTTTGAGTGTGCTACCTATGCTCCAGAAGTTACTTTCAGCAGCATTACCTTCTCTACTCATTGGAACTTTGGACTTTACAGAATTAAACCAAGTCAATGGCTGTTCCACTGTAAATGGTACCAGGTAGGTTACTGAATTCAGCTTGCATTGGAGTATTCCATGGCACCTAGCACTCTACATGCAATATCTATACAGTTCCACATCAGTCTGAGTAGTTATGTACAGAAACTTATCACAAAATGCATTGAACAGAAAGTAATGCATTCAACAGAAAGGAGTGTACAGTTCAATTTTGCTGAGAACTACTATGTGCTAACATGATGTAAACATTGTTAGCACACTAACCATATGATTTAGAGTTGTCTGCAACGAAATTTATGAGTGTGCTACCTATGCTCCAGAAGTTACTTCAGTAACGTTACCTTCTCTACACATTGGAACTTTAGTCTTTCTAGAATTAAACCAAGTCAATGGCTGTTCCACTGTAAATGGTACCAGGTAGGTTACTGAATTCAACTTGCATTGGAGTATTCCATGCCACCTAGCAATCTACGTGCAATATCTATACAGTTCCAGATCAGTCTGAGTAGTTATGTACAGAAACTTATCACAAAATGCATTGAATAGAAAGTAATGCATTCAACTCAAAGTAGTGTACAGTTCAATTTTGCTGAGAACTACTATGTGCTAACATGATGTAAACATTGTTAGCACACTAACTATATGATTTAGAGTTGTCTGCAACCAATTGTTTGAGTGTGCTACCTATGCTCCAGAAGTTACTTGCAGCAGCATTACCTTCTCTACTCATTGGAACTTTGGACTTTACAGAATTAAACCAAGTCAATGGCTGTTCCACTGTAAATGGTACCAGGTAGGTTACAGAATTCAACTTGCATTGGAGTATTCCATGCCACCTAGCACTCTACATGCAATATCTATTCAGTTCCAAATCACACAGAGTAGTTATGTACACAACCTTACCACAAAATGCATTGAATAGAAAGTAATGCATTCAACTCAAAGGAGTGTACAGTTCAATTTTGCTGAGAACTACTATGTGCTAACATGATGTAAACATTGTTAGCACACTACCCATATGATTTAGAGTTGTCTGCAACCACTTTTATGAGTGTGCTACCTATGCTCCAGAAGTTACTTTCAGTAACATTACCTTCTCTACACATTGGAACTTTAGTCTTTCTAGAATTAAACCAAGTCAATGGCTGTTCCACTGTAAATGGTACCAGGTAGGTTCCTGAATTCAACTTGCATTGGAGTATTCCATGCCACCTAGCACTCTACATGCAATATCTATACAGTTCCACATCAGTCTGAGTAGTTATGTACAGAAACTTATCACAAGATGCATTGAATAGAAAGTAATGCATTCAACTCAAAGGAGTGTACCGTTCAATTTTGCTGATAAGTACTATGTGCTAACATGATGTAAACATTGTTAACACACTAACCATATGATTTAGAGTTGTCTGCAACCAGTTTTATGAGTGTGCTACCTATGCTCCAGAAGTTACTTTCAGTAACGTTACCTTCTCTACACATTGGAACTTTAGTCTTTCTAGAAATAAACCAAGTCAATGGCTGTTCCACTATAAATGGTACCAGGTAGGTTCCTGAATACAACTTGCATTGGAGTATTCCATGCCACCTAGCACTCTACATGAAATATCTATACAGTTCCACATCAGTCTGAGTAGTTATGTACAGAAACGTATCACAAAATGCATTGAATAGAAAGTAATGCATTCAACTCAGAGTGTACAGTTCAATTTTGCTGATAAGTACTATGTGCTAACATGATGTAAACATTGTTAGCACACTAACCATATGATTTAGAGTTGTCTGCAACCAATTTTTTGAGTGTGCTACCTATGCTACTGAAGTTACTTTCAGTAGAATTACCTTCTCTACTCATTGGAATTTTAGACTTTACAGAATTAAACCAAGTCAATGGCTGTTCCACTGTAAATGGTCCCAGGTAGGTTACTGAATTCAGCTTGCATTGGAGTATTCCATGGCACCTAGCACTCTACATGCAATATCTATACAGTTCTACATCAGTCTGAGTAGTTATGTACAGAAACCTATCACAAAATGCATTGAATAGAAAGTAATGCATTCAACTCAAAGGAGTGTACAGTTCAATTTTGCTGAGAACTACTATGTGCTAACATGATGTAAACATTGTTAGCACACTACCCATATGATTTAGAGTTGTCTGCAACCACTTTTATGAGTGTGCTACCTATGCTCCAGAAGTTACTTTCAGTAACATTACCTTCTCTACACATTGGAACTTTAGTCTTTCTAGAATTAAACCAAGTCAATGGCTGTTCCACTGTAAATGGTACCAGGTAGGTTCCTGAATTCAACTTGCATTGGAGTATTCCATGCCACCTAGCACTCTACATGCACTATCTATACAGTTCCACATCAGTCTGAGTAGTTATGTACAGAAACTTATCACAAGATGCATTGAATAGAAAGTAATGCATTCAACTCAAAGGAGTGTACCGTTCAATTTTGCTGATAAGTACTATGTGCTAACATGATGTAAACATTGTTAGCACACTAACCATATGATTTAGAGTTGTCTGCAACCAGTTTTATGAGTGTGCTACCTATGCTCCAGAAGTTACTTTCAGTAACGTTACCTTCTCTACACATTGGAACTTTAGTCTTTCTAGAATTAAACCAAGTCAATGGCTGTTCCACTGTAAATGGTACCAGGTAGGTTCCTGAATACAACTTGCATTGGAGTATTCCATGCCACCTAGCACTCTACATGAAATATCTATACAGTTCCACATCAGTCTGAGTAGTTATGTACAGAAACGTATCACAAAATGCATTGAATAGAAAGTAATGCATTCAACTCAGAGTGTACAGTTCAATTTTGCTGATAAGTACTATGTGCTAACATGATGTAAACATTGTTAGCACACTAACCATATGATTTAGAGTTGTCTGCGACCAATTTTTTGAGTGTGCTACCTATGCTACTGAAGTTACTTTCAGTAGAATTACCTTCTCTACTCATTGGAATTTTAGACTTTACAGAATTAAACCAAGTCAATGGCTGTTCCACTGTAAATGGTACCAGGTAGGTTACTGAATTCAGCTTGCATTGGAGTATTCCATGCCACCTAGCACTCAACATGCAATATCTATACAGTTCCACATCAGTCTGAGTAGTTATGTACAGAAACTTATCACAAAATGCATTGAATAGAAAGTAATGCATTCAACTCAAAGGAGTGTACAGTTCAATTTTGCTGAGAACTACTATGTGCTAACATGATGTAAACATTGTTAGCACACTAACCATATGATTTAGAGTTCTCTGCAACCAAGTTTTTGAGTGTGCTACCTATGCTCCAGAAGTTACTTTCAGAAACGTTACCTTCTCTACAGATTGGAACTTTAGTCTTTCTAGAATTAAACCAAGTCAAAGGCTGTTCCACTGTAAATGGTACCAGGTAGGTTACTGAATTCAGCTTGCAATGGAGTATTCCATGCCACCTAGCACTCAACATGCAATATCTATACAGTTCCACATCAGTCTGAGTAGTTATGTACAGAAACCTATCACAAAATGCATTGAATAGAAAGTAATGCATTCAACTCAAAGGAGTGTACAGTTCAATTTTGCTGATAGGTACTATGTGCTAACATGATGTAAACATTGTTAGCACACTAACCATATGATTTAGAGTTGTCTGCAACCAAATTTATGAGTGTGCTACCTATGCTCCAGAAGTTACTTCAGTAACGTTACCTTCTCTACACATTGGAACTTTAGTCTTTCTAGAATTAAACCAAGTCAATGGCTGTTCCACTGTAAATGGTACCAGGTAGGTTACTGAATTCAACTTGCATTGGAGTATTCCATGCCACCTAGCACTCTACGTGCAATATCTATACAGTTCCACATCAGTCTGAGTAGTTATGTACAGAAACTTATCACAAAATGCATTGAATAGAAAGTAATGCATTCAACTCAAAGTAGTGTACAGTTCAATTTTGCTGAGAACTACTATATGCTAACATGATGTAAACATTGTTAGCACACTAACTATATGATTTAGAGTTGTCTGCAACCAATTGTTTGAGTGTGCTACCTATGCTCCAGAAGTTACTTTCAGCAGCATTACCTTCTCTACTCATTGGAACTTTGGACTTTACAGAATTAAACCAAGTCAATGGCTGTTCCACTGTAAATGGTACCAGGTAGGTTCCTGAATTCAACTTGCATTGGAGTATTCCATGCCACCTAGCACTCTACATGCACTATCTATACAGTTCCACATCAGTCTGAGTAGTTATGTACAGAAACTTATCACAAGATGCATTGAATAGAAAGTAATGCATTCAACTCAAAGGAGTGTACCGTTCAATTTTGCTGATAAGTACTATGTGCTAACATGATGTAAACATTGTTAGCACACTAACCATATGATTTAGAGTTGTCTGCAACCAGTTTTATGAGTGTGCTACCTATGCTCCAGAAGTTACTTTCAGTAACGTTACCTTCTCTACACATTGGAACTTTAGTCTTTCTAGAATTAAACCAAGTCAATGGCTGTTCCACTGTAAATGGTACCAGGTAGGTTCCTGAATACAACTTGCATTGGAGTATTCCATGCCACCTAGCACTCTACATGAAATATCTATACAGTTCCACATCAGTCTGAGTAGTTATGTACAGAAACGTATCACAAAATGCATTGAATAGAAAGTAATGCATTCAACTCAGAGTGTACAGTTCAATTTTGCTGATAAGTACTATGTGCTAACATGATGTAAACATTGTTAGCACACTAACCATATGATTTAGAGTTGTCTGCGACCAATTTTTTGAGTGTGCTACCTATGCTACTGAAGTTACTTTCAGTAGAATTACCTTCTCTACTCATTGGAATTTTAGACTTTACAGAATTAAACCAAGTCAATGGCTGTTCCACTGTAAATGGTACCAGGTAGGTTACTGAATTCAGCTTGCATTGGAGTATTCCATGCCACCTAGCACTCAACATGCAATATCTATACAGTTCCACATCAGTCTGAGTAGTTATGTACAGAAACTTATCACAAAATGCATTGAATAGAAAGTAATGCATTCAACTCAAAGGAGTGTACAGTTCAATTTTGCTGAGAACTACTATGTGCTAACATGATGTAAACATTGTTAGCACACTAACCATATGATTTAGAGTTCTCTGCAACCAAGTTTTTGAGTGTGCTACCTATGCTCCAGAAGTTACTTTCAGAAACGTTACCTTCTCTACAGATTGGAACTTTAGTCTTTCTAGAATTAAACCAAGTCAAAGGCTGTTCCACTGTAAATGGTACCAGGTAGGTTACTGAATTCAGCTTGCAATGGAGTATTCCATGCCACCTAGCACTCAACATGCAATATCTATACAGTTCCACATCAGTCTGAGTAGTTATGTACAGAAACCTATCACAAAATGCATTGAATAGAAAGTAATGCATTCAACTCAAAGGAGTGTACAGTTCAATTTTGCTGATAGGTACTATGTGCTAACATGATGTAAACATTGTTAGCACACTAACCATATGATTTAGAGTTGTCTGCAACCAAATTTATGAGTGTGCTACCTATGCTCCAGAAGTTACTTCAGTAACGTTACCTTCTCTACACATTGGAACTTTAGTCTTTCTAGAATTAAACCAAGTCAATGGCTGTTCCACTGTAAATGGTACCAGGTAGGTTACTGAATTCAACTTGCATTGGAGTATTCCATGCCACCTAGCACTCTACGTGCAATATCTATACAGTTCCACATCAGTCTGAGTAGTTATGTACAGAAACTTATCACAAAATGCATTGAATAGAAAGTAATGCATTCAACTCAAAGTAGTGTACAGTTCAATTTTGCTGAGAACTACTATATGCTAACATGATGTAAACATTGTTAGCACACTAACTATATGATTTAGAGTTGTCTGCAACCAATTGTTTGAGTGTGCTACCTATGCTCCAGAAGTTACTTTCAGCAGCATTACCTTCTCTACTCATTGGAACTTTGGACTTTACAGAATTAAACCAAGTCAATGGCTGTTCCACTGTAAATGGTACCAGGTAGGTTACTGAATTCAACTTGCATTGGAGTATTCCATGCCACCTAGCACTCTACATGCAATATCTATACAGTTCCAAATCACACAGAGTAGTTATGTACACAACCTTACCACAAAATGCATTGAATAGAAAGTAATGCATTCAACTCAAAGGAGTGTACAGTTCAATTTTGCTGAGAACTACTATGTGCTAACATGATGTAAACATTGTTAGCACACTAACCATATGATTTAGAGTTGTCTGCAACCAATTTTTTGAGTGTGCTACCTATGCTACTGAAGTTACTTTCAGTAGCATTACCTTCTCTACTCATTGGAACTTTGGACTTTACAGAATTAAACCAAGTCAATGGCTGTTCCACTGTAAATGGTACCAGGTATGTTACTGAATTCAACTTGCATTGGAGTATTGCATGCCATCTAGCACTCTACATGCAATATCTATACAGTTCCACATCAGTCTGAGTAGTTATGTACACAAACTTATCACAAAATGCATTGAATAGAAAGTAATGCATTCAACTCAAAGGAGTCTACAGTTCAATTTTGCTGAGAACAACTATGTGCTAACATGATGTAAACATTGTTAGCACACTAACCATATGATTTAGAGTTGTCTGCAACCAATTTTATGAGTGTGCTACCTATGCTCCAGAAGTTACTTTCAGTAACGTTACCTTCTCTACACATTGGAACTTTAGTCTTTCTAGAATTAAACCAAGTCAATGGCTGTTCCACTGTGAATGGTACCAGGTAGGTTCCTGAATTCAACTTGCATTGGACTATTCCATGCCACCTAGCACTCTACATGCAATATCTAAAAAGTTCCACATCAGTCTGAGTAGTTATGTACAGAAACTTATCACAAAATGCATTGAATAGAAAGTAATGCATTCAACTCAAAGGAGTGTACAGTTCAATTTCGCTGATAAGTACTATGTGCTAACATGATGTAAACATTGTTAGCACACTAACCATATGATTTAGAGTTGTCTGCAACCAATTTTTTGAGTGTGCTACCTATGCTACTGAAGTTACTTTCAGTAGCATTACCTTCTCTACTCATTGGAATTTTAGAGTTTACAGAATTAAACCAAGTCAATGGCTGTTCCTCTGTAAATGGTACCAGGTAGGTTACTGAATTCAGCTTGCATTGGAGAATTCCATGGCACCTAGCACTCTACATGCAATATCTATACAGTTCCACATCAGTCTGAGTAGTTATGTACAGAAACTTATCACAAAATGCATTGAATAGAAAGTAATGCATTCAACAGAAAGGAGTGTACAGTTCAATTTTGCTGAGAACTACTATGTGCTAACATGATGTAAACATTGTTAGCACACTAACCATATGATTTAGATTTGTCTGCAACCAATTTTTTGAGTGTGCTACCTATGCTACTGAAGTTACTTTCAGTAGCATTACCTTCTCGACTCATTGGAATTTTAGACTTTACAGAATTAAACCAAGTCAATGGCTGTTCCACTGTAAATGGTCCCAGGTAGGTTACTGAATTCAGCTTGCATTGGAGTATTCCATGGCACCTAGCACTCTACATGCAATATCTATACAGTTCTACATCAGTCTGAGTAGTTATGTACAGAAACCTATCACAAAATGCATTGAATAGAAAGTAATGCATTCAACTCAAAGGAGTGTACAGTTCAATTTTGCTGAGAACTACTTTGTGCTAACATGATGTAAACATTGTTAGCACACTAACCATATGATTTAGAGTTGTCTGCAACCAATTTTGTGAGTTTGCTACCTATGCTCCAGAAGTTACTTTCAGTAACGTTACCTTCTCTACACATTGGAACTTTAGTCTTTCTAGAATTAAACCAAGTCAATGGCTGTTCCACTGTAAATGGTACCAGGTAGGTTCCTGAATTCAACTTGCATTGGAGTATTCCATGCCACCTAGCACTCTACATGCAATATCTATACAGTTCCACATCAGTCTGAGTAGTTATGTACACAAACTTATCACAAAATGCATTGAATAGAAAGTAATGCATTCAACTCAAAGGAGTGTACCGTTCAATTTTGCTGATAAGTACTATGTGCTAACATGATGTAAACATTGTTAGCACACTAACCATATGAGTTAGAGTTGTCTGCAACCAATTTTTTGAGTGTGCTACCTATGCTACTGAAGTTACTTTCAGTAGAATTACCTACTCTACTCATTGGAATTTTAGACTTTACAGAATTAAACCAAGTCAATGGCTGTTCCACTGTAAATGGTACCAGGTAGGTTACTGAATTCAGCTTGCATTGGAGTATTCCATGCCACCTAGCACTCTACATGCAATATCTATACTGTTCCACATCAGTCTGAGTAGTTATGTACAGAAACTTATCACAAAATGCATTGAATAGAAAGTAATGCATTCAACTCAAAGGAGTGTACAGTTCAATTTTGCTGAGAACTACTATGTGCTAACATGATGTAAACATTGTTAGCACACTAACCATATGATTTAGAGTTCTCTGCAACCAAGTTTTTGAGTGTGCTACCTATGCTCCAGAAGTTACTTTCAGAAACGTTACCTTCTCTACAGATTGGAACTTTAGTCTTTCTAGAATTAAACCAAGTCAATGGCTGTTCCACTGTAAATGGTACCAGGTAGGTTACTGAATTCAGCTTGCATTGGAGTATTCCATGCCACCTAGCACTCAACAGGCAATATCTATACTGTTACACATCAGTCTGAGTAGTTATGTACAGAAACCTATCACAAAATGCATTGAATAGAAAGTAATGCATTCAACTCAAAGGAGTGTACAGTTCAATTTTGCTGATAAGTACTATGTGCTAACATGATGTAAACATTGTTAGCACATTAACCATATGATTTA
Organism: Hypanus sabinus; assembly: GCF_030144855.1. Classification (NCBI taxonomy): domain Eukaryota; kingdom Metazoa; phylum Chordata; class Chondrichthyes; order Myliobatiformes; family Dasyatidae; genus Hypanus; species Hypanus sabinus. The sequence goes on from NC_082733.1 coordinate 4,584,914, forward strand.
GAGTTGTCTGCAAACAAATTTATGAGTGTGCTACCTATGCTCCAGAAGTTACTTCAGTAACGTTACCTTCTCTACACATTGGAACTTTAGTCTTTCTAGAATTAAACCAAGTCAATGGCTGTTCCACTGTAAATGGTACCAGGTAGGTTACTGAATTCAACTTGCATTGGAGTATTCCGTGCCACCTAGCACTCTACGTGCAATATCTATACAGTTCCACATCAGTCTGAGTAGTTATGTACACAAACTTATCACAAAATGCATTGAATAGAAAGTACTGCATTCAACTCAAAGTAGTGTACAGTTCAATTTTGCTGAGAACTACTATGTGCTAACATGATGTAAACATTGTTAGCACACTAACTATATGATTTAGAGTTGTCTGCAACCAATTGTTTGAGTGTGCTACCTATGCTACAGAAGTTACTTTCAGCAGCATTACCTTCTCTACTCATTGGAACTTTGGACTTTACAGAATTAAACCAAGTCAATGGCTGTTCCACTGTAAATGGTACCAGGTAGGTTACTGAATTCAACTTGCATTGGAGTATTCCATGCCACCTAGCACTCTACATGCAATATCTATACAGTTCCAAATCACACAGAGTAGTTATGTACACAACCTTACCACAAAATGCATTGAATAGAAAGTAATGCATTCAACTCAAAGGAGTGTACAGTTCAATTTTGCTGAGAACTACTATGTGCTAACATGATGTAAACATTGTTAGCACACTAACCATATGATTTAGAGTTGTCTGCAACCAATTTTTTGAGCGTGCTACCTATGCTACTGAAGTTAATTTCAGTAGCATTACCTTCTCTACTCATTGGAACTTTGGACTTTACAGAATTAAACCAAGTCAATGGCTGTTCCACTGTAAATGGTACCAGGTATGTTACTGAATTCAACTTGCATTGGAGTATTCCATGCCATCTAGCACTCTACATGCAATATCTATACAGTTCCACATCAGTCTGAGTAGTTATGTACACAAACTTATCACAAAATGCATTGAATAGAAAGTAATGCATTCAACTCAAAGGAGTCTACAGTTCAATTTTGCTGAGAACAACTATGTGCTAACATGATGTAAACATTGTTAGCACACTAACCATATGATTTAGAGTTGTCTGCAACCAATTTTATTAGTGTGCTACCTATGCTCCAGAAGTTACTTTCAGTAACGTTACCTTCTCTACACATTGGAACTTTAGTCTTTCTAGAATTAAACCAAGTCAATGGCTGTTCCACTGTAAATGGTACCAGGTAGGTTCCTGAATTCAACTTGCATTGGAGTATTCCATGCCACCTAGCACTCTACATGCAATATCTATACAGTTCCACATCAGTCTGAGTAGTTATGTACAGAAAATTATCACAAAATGCATTGAATAGAAAGTAATGCATTCAACTCAAAGGAGTGTACAGTTCAATTTCGCTGATAAGAACTATGTGCTAACATGATGTAAACATTGTTAGCACACTAACCATATGATTTAGAGTTGTCTGCAACCAATTTTTTGAGTGTGCTACCTATGCTACTGAAGTTACTTTCAGTAGCATTACCTTCTCTACTCATTGGAATTTTAGACTTTACAGAATTAAACCAAGTCAATGGCTGTTCCACTGTAAATGGTACCAGGTAGGTTACTGAATTCAGCTTCCATTGGAGTATTCCATGGCACCTAGCACTCTACATGCAATATCTATACAGTTCCACATCAGTCTGAGTAGTTATGTACACAAACTTATCACAAAATGCATTGAATAGAAAGTAATGCATTCAACTCAAAGGAGTCTACAGTTCAATTTTGCTGAGAACAACTATGTGCTAACATGATGTAAACATTGTTAGCACACTAACCATATGATTTAGAGTTGTCTGCAACCAATTTTATGAGTGTGCTACCTATGCTCCAGAAGTTACTTTCAGTAACGTTACCTTCTCTACACATTGGAACTTTAGACTTTCTAGAATTAAACCAAGTCAATGGCTGTTCCTCTGTAAATGGTACCAGGTAGGTTACTGAATTCAGCTTGCATTGGAGTATTCCATGGCACCTAGCACTCTACATGCAATATCTATACAGTTCCACATCTGTCTGAGTAGTTATGTACAGAAACTTATCACAAAATGCATTGAATAGAAAGTAATGCATTCAACAGAAAGGAGTGTACAGTTCATTTTGCTGAGAACTACTATGTGCTAACATGATGTAAACATTGTTGGCACACTAACCATATGATTTAGAGTTGTCTGCAACCAATTTTTTGAGTGTGCTACCTATGCTACTGAAGTTACTTTCAGTAGCATTACCTTCTCTACTCATTGGAACTTTGGACTTTACAGAATTAAACCAAGTCAATGGCTGTTCCACTGTAAATGGTACCAGGTATGTTACTGAATTCAACTTGCATTGGAGTATTCCATGCCATCTAGCACTCTACATGCAATATCTATACAGTTCCACATCAGTCTGAGTAGTTATGTACACAAACTTATCACAAAATGCATTGAATAGAAAGTAATGCATTCAACTCAAAGGAGTGTACAGTTCAATTTCGCTGATAAGTACTATGTGCTAACATGATGTAAACATTGTTAGCACACTAACCATATGATTTAGAGTTGTCTGCAACCAATTTTTTGAGTGTGCTACCTATGCTCCAGAAGTTACTTTCAGAAACGTTACCTTCTCTACACATTGGAACTTTAGTCTTTCTAGAATTAAACCAAGTCAATGGCTGTTCCACTGTAAATGGTACCAGGTATGTTACTGAATTCAGCTTGCATTGGAGTATTCCATGCCATCTAGCACTCTACATGCAATATCTATACAGTTCCACATCAGTCTGAGTAGTTATGTACACAAACTTATCACAAAGTGCATTGAATAGAAAGTAATGCATTCAACTCAAAGCAGTCTACAGTTCAATTTTGCTGAGAACAACTATGTGCTAACATGATGTAAACATTGTTAGCACACTAACCATATGATTTAGAGTTGTCTGCAACCAATTTTATGAGTGTGCTACCTATGCTCCAGAAGTTACTTTCAGTAACGTTACCTTCTCTACACATTGGAACTTTAGTCTTTCTAGAATTAAACCAAGTCAATGGATGTTCCACTGTAAATGGTACCAGGTAGGTTCCTGAATTCAACTTGCATTGGAGTATTCCATGCCACCTAGCACTCTACATGCAATATGTATACTGTTCCACATCAGTCTGAGTAGTGATGTACAGAAACTTATCACAAAATGCATTGAATAGAAAGTAATGCATTCAACTCAAAGGAGTGTACAGTTCAATTTCGCTGATAAGTACTATGTGCTAACATGATGTAAACATTGTTAGCACACTAACCATATGATTTAGAGTTGTCTGCAACCAATTTTTTGAGTGTGCTACCTATGCTACTGAAGTTACTTTCAGTAGCATTACCTTCTCTACTCATTGGAATTTTAGACTTTACAGAATTAAACCAAGTCAATGGCTGTTCCACTGTAAATGGTACCAGGTAGGTTACTGAATTCAGCTTGCATTGGAGTATTCCATGGGACCTAGCACTCTACATGCAATATCTATACAGTTCCACATCAGTCTGAGTAGTTATGTACACAAACTTATCACAAAATGCATTGAATAGAAAGTAATGCATTCAACTCAAAGGAGTCTACAGTTCAATTTTGCTGAGAACAACTATGTACTAACATGATGTAAACATTGTTAGCACACTAACCATATGATTTAGAGTTGTCTGCAACCAATTTTATGAGTGTGCTACCTATGCTCCAGAAGTTACTTTCAGTAACGTTACCTTCTCTACACATTGGAACTTTAGACATTTTAGAATTAAACCAAGTCAATGGCTGTTCCTCTGTAAATGGTACCAGGTAGGTTACTGAATTCAGCTTGCATTGGAGTATTCCATGGCACCTAGCACTCTACATGCAATATCTATACAGTTCTACATCAGTCTGAGTAGTTATGTACAGAAACTTATCACAAAATGCATTGAATAGAAAGTAATGCATTCAACAGAAAGGAGTGTACAGTTCAAATTTGCTGAGGACTACTATGTGCTAACATGATGTAAACATTGTTAGCACACTAACCATATGATTTAGAGTTGTCTGCAACCAATTTTTTGAGTGTGCTACCTATGCTACTGAAGTTACTTTCAGTAGCATTACCTTCTCTACTCATTGGAACTTTGGACTTTACAGAATTAAACCAAGTCAATGGCTGTTCCACTGTAAATGGTACCAGGTATGTTACTGAATTTAACTTGCATTGGAGTATTCCATGCCATCTAGCACTCTACATGCAATATCTATACAGTTCCACATCAGTCTGAGTAGTTATGTACACAAACTTATCACAAAATGCATTGAATAGAAAGTAATGCATTCAACTCAAAGGAGTCTACAGTTCAATTTTGCTGAGAACAACTATGTGCTAACATGATGTAAACATTGTTAGCACACTAACCATATGATTTACAGTTGTCTGCAACCAATTTTATGAGTGTGCTACCTATGCTCCAGAAGTTACTTTCAGTAACGTTACCTTCTCTACACATTGGAACTTTAGACTTTCTAGAATTAAACCAAGTCAATGGCTGTTCCTCTGTAAATGGTACCAGGTTGGTTACTGAATTCAGCTTGCATTGGAGTATTCCATGGCACCTAGCACTCTACATGCAATATCTATACAGTTCCACATCAGTCTGAGTAGTTATGTACAGAAACTTATCACAAAATGCATTGAATAGAAAGTAATGCATTCAACAGAAAGGAGTGTACAGTTCAATTTTGCTGAGAACTACTATGTGCTAACATGATGTAAACATTGTTAGCACACTAACCATATGATTTAGAGTTGTCTGCAACCAATTTTTTGAGTGTGCTACCTATGCTACTGAAGTTACTTTCAGTAACGTTACCTTCTCTACACATTGGAACTTTAGTCTTTCTAGAATTAAACCAAGTCAATGACTGTTCCACTGTAAATGGTACCAGGTAGGTTCCTGAATTCAACTTGCATTGGAGTATTCCATGCCACCTAGCACTCTACATGCAATATCTATACATTTCCACATCAGTCTGAGTAGTTATGTACAGAAACTTATCACAAAATGCATTGAATAGAAAGTAATGCATTCAACTCAAAGGAGTGTACCGTTCAATTTTGCTGATAAGTACTATGTGCTAACATGATGTAAACATTGTTAGCACACTAACCATATGATTTAGAGTTGTCTGCAACCAATTTTTTGAGTGTGCTACCTATGCTCCAGAAGTTACTTTTCAGAAACGTTACCTTCTCTACACATTGGAACTTTAGTCTTTCTAGAATTAAACCAAGTCAATGGCTGTTCCACTGTAAATGGTACCAGGTAGGTTACTGAATTCAGCTTGCATTGGAGTATTCCATGCCACCTAGCACTCTACATGCAATATCTATACAGTTCCACATCAGTCTGAGTAGTTATGTACAGAAACCTATCACAAAATGCATTGAATAGAAAGTAATGCATTCAACTCAAAGGAGTGTACAGTTCAATTTTGCTGAGAACTACTATGTGCTAACATGATGTAATCATTGTTAGCACACTAACCATATGATTTAGAGTTGTCTGCAACCAATTTTTTGAGTGTGCTACCTATGCTCCAGAAGTTACTTTCAGAAACGTTACCTTCTCTACACATTGGAACTTCAGTCTTTCTAGAATTAAACCAAGTCAATGGCTGTTCCACTGTAAATGGTACCTGGTAGGTTACTGAATTCAGCTTGCATTGGAGTATTCCATGCCACCTAGCACTCTACATGCAATATCTATACAGTTCCACATCAGTCTGAGTAGTTATGTACAGAAACTTATCACAAAATGCATTGAATGGAAAGTAATGCATTCAACTCAAAGTAGTGCACAGTTCAATTTTGCTGAGAACTACTATGTGCTAACATGATGTAAACATTGTTAGCACACTAACCATATGATTTAGAGATGTCTGCAACCAATTTTTTGAGTGTGCTACCTATGCTACTGAAGTTACTTTCAGTAGAATTACCTTCTCTACTCATTGGAATTTTAGACTTTACAGAATTAAACCAAGTCAATGGCTGTTCCACTGTAAATGGCACCAGGTAGGTTACTGAATTCAGCTTGCATTGGAGTATTCCATGCCACCTAGCACTCTACATGCAATATCTATACTGTTCCACATCAGTCTGAGTAGTTATGTACAGAAACTTATCACAAAATGCATTGAATAGAAAGTAATGCATTCAACTCAAAGGAGTGTACAGTTCAATTTTGCTGAGAACTACTATGTGCTAACATGATGTAAACATTGTTAGCACACTAACCATATGATTTAGAGTTGTCTGCAACCAATTTTTTGAGTGTGCTACCTATGCTCCAGAAGTTACTTTCAGAAACGTTACCTTCTCTACACATTGGAACTTTAGTCTTTCTAGAATTAAACCAAGTCAATGGCTGTTCCACTGTAAATGGTACCAGGTAGGTTACTGAATTCAGCTTGCATTGGAGTATTCCATGCCACCTAGCACTCTACATGCAATATCTATACAGTTCCACATCAGTCTGAGTAGTTATGTACAGAAACCTATCACAAAATGCATTGAATAGAAAGTAATGCATTCAACTCAAAGGAGTGTACAGTTCAATTTTGCTGAGAACTACTATGTGCTAACATGATGTAAACATTGTTAGCACACTAACCATATGATTTAGAGTTGTCTGCAACCAATTTTTTGAGTGTGCTACCTATGCTCCAGAATTTACTTTCAGAAACGTTACCTTCTCTACACATTGGAACTTTAGTCTTTCTAGAATTAAACCAAGTCAATGGCTGTTCCACTGTAAATGGTACCAGGTAGGTTACTGAATTCAGCTTGCATTGGAGTATTCCATGCCACCTAGCACTCTACATGCAATATCTATACAGTTCCACATCAGTCTGAGTAGTTATGTACAGAAACCTATCACAAAATGCATTGAATAGAAAGTAATGCATTCAACTCAAAGGAGTGTACAGTTCAATTTTGCTGAGAACTACTATGTGCTAACATGATGTAAACATTGTTAGCACACTAACCATATGATTTAGAGTTGTCTGCAACCAATTTTATGAGTGTGCTACCTATGCTCCAGAAGTTACTTTCAGTAACGTTACCTTCTCTACACATTGGAACTTTAGTCTTTCTAGAATTAAACCAAGTCAATGGCTGTTCCACTGTAAATGGTACCAGGTAGGTTCCTGAATTCAACTTGCATTGGAGTATTCCATGCCACCTAGCACTCTACATGCAATATCTATACAGTTCCGCATCAGTCTGAGTAGTTATGTACAGAAACTTATCACAAAATGCATTGAATAGAAAGTAATGCATTCAACTCAAAGGAATGTACCGTTCAATTTTGCTGATAAGTACTATGTGCTAACATGATGTAAACATTGTTAGCACACTAACCATATGATTTAGAGTTGTCTGCAACCAATTTTTTGAGTGTGCTACCTATGCTACTGAAGTTACTTTCAGTAGAATTACCTTCTCTACTCATTGGAATTTTAGACTTTACAGAATTAAACCAAGTCGATGGCTGTTCCACTGTAAATGGCACCAGGTAGGTTACTGAATTCAGCTTGCATTGGAGTATTCAATGGCACCTAGCACTCTACATGCAATATCTATACTGTTCCACATCAGTCTGAGTAGTTATGTACAGAAACTTATCACAAAATGCATTGAATAGAAAGTAATGCATTCAACTCAAAGGAGTGTACAGTTCAATTTTGCTGAGAACTACTATGTGCTAACATGATGTAAACATTGTTAGCACACTAACCATATGATTTAGAGTTGTATGCAACCAATTTTTTGAGTGTGCTACCTATGCTCCAGAAGTTACTTTCAGAAACGTTACCTTCTCTACACATTGGAACTTTAGACTCTCTAGAATTAAACCAAGTCAATGGCTGTTCCACTGTAAATGGTACCAGGTAGGTTACTGAATTCAGCTTGCATTGGAGTATTCCATGCCACCTAGCACTCTACATGCAATATCTATACAGTTCCACATCAGTCTGAGTAGTTATGTACAGAAACTTATCACAAAATGCATTGAATGGAAAGTAATGCATTCAACTCAAAGTAGTGCACAGTTCAATTTTGCTGAGAACTACTATGTGCTAACATGATGTAAACATTGTTAGCACACTAACCATATGATTTAGAGATGTCTGCAACCAATTTTTTGAGTGTGCTACCTATGCTACTGAAGTTACTTTCAGTAGAATTACCTTCTCTACTCATTGGAATTTTAGACTTTACAGAATTAAACCAAGTCAATGGCTGTTCCACTGTAAATGGCACCAGGTAGGTTACTGAATTCAGCTTGCATTGGAGTATTCCATGCCACCTAGCACTCTACATGCAATATCTATACTGTTCCACATCAGTCTGAGTAGTTATGTACAGAAACTTATCACAAAATGCATTGAATAGAAAGTAATGCATTCAACTCAAAGGAGTGTACAGTTCAATTTTGCTGAGAACTACTATGTGCTAACATGATGTAAACATTGTTAGCACACTAACCATATGATTTAGAGTTGTCTGCAACCAATTTTTTGAGTGTGCTACCTATGCTCCAGAAGTTACTTTCAGAAACGTTACCTTCTCTACACATTGGAACTTTAGTCTTTCTAGAATTAAACCAAGTCAATGGCTGTTCCACTGTAAATGGTACCAGGTAGGTTACTGAATTCAGCTTGCATTGGAGTATTCCATGCCACCTAGCACTCTACATGCAATATCTATACAGTTCCACATCAGTCTGAGTAGTTATGTACAGAAACCTATCACAAAATGCATTGAATAGAAAGTAATGCATTCAACTCAAAGGAGTGTACAGTTCAATTTTGCTGAGAACTACTATGTGCTAACATGATGTAAACATTGTTAGCACACTAACCATATGATTTAGAGTTGTCTGCAACCAATTTTTTGAGTGTGCTACCTATGCTCCAGAATTTACTTTCAGAAACGTTACCTTCTCTACACATTGGAACTTTAGACTTTCTAGAATTAAACCAAGTCAATGGCTGTTCCACTGTAAATGGTACCAGGTAGGTTACTGAATTCAGCTTGCATTGGAGTATTCCATGCCACCTAGCACTCTACATGCAATATCTATACAGTTCCACATCAGTCTGAGTAGTTATGTACAGAAACCTATCACAAAATGCATTGAATAGAAAGTAATGCATTCAACTCAAAGGAGTGTACAGTTCAATTTTGCTGAGAACTACTATGTGCTAACATGATGTAAACATTGTTAGCACACTAACCATATGATTTAGAGTTGTCTGCAACCAATTTTATGAGTGTGCTACCTATGCTCCAGAAGTTACTTTCAGTAACGTTACCTTCTCTACACATTGGAACTTTAGTCTTTCTAGAATTAAACCAAGTCAATGGCTGTTCCACTGTAAATGGTACCAGGTAGGTTCCTGAATTCAACTTGCATTGGAGTATTCCATGCCACCTAGCACTCTACATGCAATATCTATACAGTTCCGCATCAGTCTGAGTAGTTATGTACAGAAACTTATCACAAAATGCATTGAATAGAAAGTAATGCATTCAACTCAAAGGAATGTACCGTTCAATTTTGCTGATAAGTACTATGTGCTAACATGATGTAAACATTGTTAGCACACTAACCATATGATTTAGAGTTGTCTGCAACCAATTTTTTGAGTGTGCTACCTATGCTACTGAAGTTACTTTCAGTAGAATTACCTTCTCTACTCATTGGAATTTTAGACGTTACAGAATTAAACCAAGTCAATGGCTGTTCCACTGTAAATGGCACCAGGTAGGTTACTGAATTCAGCTTGCATTGGAGTATTCCATGGCACCTAGCACTCTACATGCAATATCTATACTGTTCCACATCAGTCTGAGTAGTTATGTACAGAAACTTATCACAAAATGCATTGAATAGAAAGTAATGCATTCAACTCAAAGGAGTGTACAGTTCAATTTTGCTGAGAACTACTATGTGCTAACATGATGTAAACATTGTTAGCACACTAACCATATGATTTAGAGTTGTCTGCAACCAATTTTTTGAGTGTGCTACCTATGCTCCAGAAGTTACTTTCAGAAACGTTACCTTCTCTACACATTGGAACTTTAGTCTCTCTAGAATTAAACCAAGTCAATGGCTGTTCCACTGTAAATGGTACCAGGTAGGTTACTGAATTCAGCTTGCATTGGAGTATTCCATGCCACCTAGCACTCTACATGCAATATCTATACAGTTCCACATCAGTCTGAGTAGTTATGTACAGAAACCTATCACAAAATGCATTGAATAGAAAGTAATGCATTCAACTCAAAGGAGTGTACAGTTCAATTTTGCTGAGAACTACTATGTGCTAACATGATGTAAACATTGTTAGCACACTAACCATATGATTTAGAGTTGTCTGCAACCAATTTTTTGAGTGTGCTACCTATGCTCCAGAAGTTACTTTCAGAAACGATACCTTCTCTACACATTGGAACTTTAGTCTTTCTAGAATTAAACCAAGTCAATGGCTGTTCCACTGTAAATGGTACCAGGTAGGTTACTGAATTCAGCTTGCATTGGAGTATTCCATGCCACCTAGCACTCTACATGCAATATCTATACAGTTCCACATCAGTCTGAGTAGTTATGTACAGAAACCTATCACAAAATGCATTGAATAGAAAGTAATGCATTCAACTCAAAGGAGTGTACAGTTCAATTTTGCTGAGAACTACTATGTGCTAACATGATGTAAACATTGTTAGCACACTAACCATATGATTTAGAGTTGTCTGCAACCAATTTTATGAGTGTGCTACCTATGCTCCAGAAGTTACTTTCAGTAACGTTACCTTCTCTACACATTGGAACTTTAGTCTTTCTAGAATTAAACCAAGTCAATGGCTGTTCCACTGTAAATGGTACCAGGTGGGTTCCTGAATTCAACTTGCATTGGAGTATTCCATGCCACCTAGCACTCTACATGCAATATCTATACAGTTCCACATCAGTCTGAGTAGTTATGTACAGAAACTTATCACAAAATGCATTTAATAGAAAGTAATGCATTCAACTCAAAGGAATGTACCGTTCAATTTTGCTGATAAGTACTATGTGCTAACATGATGTAAACATTGTTAGCACACTAACCATATGATTTAGAGTTGTCTGCAACCAATTTTTTGAGTGTGCTACCTATGCTACTGAAGTTACTTTCAGTAGAATTACCTTCTCTACTCATTGGAATTTTAAACTTTACAGAATTAAACCAAGTCAATGGCTGTTCCACTGTAAATGGCACCAGGTAGGTTACTGAATTCAGCTTGCATTGGAGTATTCCATGGCACCTAGCACTCTACATGCAATATCTATACTGTTCCACATCAGTCTGAGTAGTTATGTACAGAAACTTATCACAAAATGCATTGAATAGAAAGTAATGCATTCAACTCAAATGAGTGTACAGTTCAATTTTGCTGAGAACTACTATGTGCTAACATGATGTAAACATTGTTAGCACACTAACCATATGATTTAGAGTTGTCTGCAACCAATTTTTTGAGTGTGCTACCTATGCTCCAGAAGTTACTTTCAGAAACGTTACCTTCTCTACACATTGGAACTTTAGTCTTTCTAGAATTAAACCAAGTCAATGGCTGTTCCACTGTAAATGGTACCAGGTAGGTTACTGAATTCAGCTTGCATTGGAGTATTCCATGCCACCTAGCACTCTACATGCAATAGCTATACAGTTCCACATCAGTCTGAGTAGTTATGTACAGAAACCTATCACAAAATGCATTGAATAGAAAGTAATGCATTCAACTCAAAGGAGTGTACAGTTCAATTTTGCTGAGAACTACTATGTGCTAACATGATGTAAACATTGTTAGCACACTAACCATATGATTTAGAGTTGTCTGCAACCAATTTTTTGAGTGTGCTACCTATGCTCCAGAAGTTACTTTCAGAAACGTTACCTTCTCTACACATTGGAACTTTAGTCTTTCTAGAATTAAACCAAGTCAATGGCTGTTCCACTGTAAATGGTACCAGGTAGGTTACTGAATTCAGCTTGCATTGGAGTATTCCATGCCACCTAGCACTCTACATGCAATATCTATACAGTTCCACATCAGTCTGAGTAGTTATGTACAGAAACTTATCACAAAATGCATTGAATGGAAAGTAATGCATTCAACTCAAAGTAGTGCACAGTTCAATTTTGCTGATAAGTACTATGTGCTAACATGATGTAAACATTGTTAGCACACTAACCATATGATTTAGAGTTGTCTGCAACCAATTGTTTGAGTGTGCTATCTATGCTACAGAAGTTACTTTCAGCAGCATTACCTTCTCTACTCATTGGAACTTTGGACTTTACAGAATTAAACCAAGTCAATGGCTGTTCCACTGTAAATGGTACCAGGTATGTTACTGAATTCAACTTGCATTGGAGTATTCCATGCCATCTAGCACTCTACATGCAATATCTATACAGTTCCACATCAGTCTGAGTAGTTATGTACAGAAACTTATCACAAAATGCTTTGAATAGAAAGTAATGCATTCAACTCAAAGGAGTCTACAGTTCAATTTTGCTGAGAACAACTATGTGCTAACATGATGTAAACATTGTTAGCACACTAACCATATGATTTAGAGTTGTCTGCAACCAATTTTATGAGTGTGCTACCTATGCTCGAGAAGTTACTTTCAGTAACGTTACCTTCTCTACACATTGGAACTTTAGTCTTTCTAGAATTAAACCAAGTCAATGGCTGTTCCACTGTAAATGGTACCAGGTAGGTTCCTGAATTCAACTTGCATTGGAGTATTCCATGCCACCTTGCACTCTACATGCAATATCTATACAGTTCCACATCAGTCTGAGTAGTTATGTACAGAAACCTATCACAAAATGCATTGAATAGAAAGTAATGCATTCAACTCAAAGGAGTGTACAGTTCAATTTTGCTGAGAACTACTATGTGCTAACATGATGTAAACATTGTTAGCACACTAACCATATGATTTAGAGTTGTCTGCAACCAATTTTTTGAGTGTGCTACCTATGCTCCAGAAGTTACTTTCAGAAACGTTACCTTCTCTACACATTGGAACTTTAGTCTTTCTAGAATTAAACCAAGTCAATGGCTGTTCCACTGTAAATGGTACCAGATAGGTTACTGAATTCAGCTTGCATTGGAGTATTCCATGCCACCTAGCACTCTACATGCAATATCTATACAGTTCCACATCAGTCTGAGTAGTTATGTACAGAAACTTATCACAAAATGCATTGAATGGAAAGTAATGCATTCAACTCAAAGTAGTGCACAGTTCAATTTTGCTGATAAGTACTATGTGCTAACATGATGTAAACATTGTTAGCACACTAACCATATGATTTAGAGTTGTCTGCAACCAATTGTTTGAGTGTGCTATCTATGCTACAGAAGTTACTTTCAGCAGCATTACCTTCTCTACTCATTGGAACTTTGGACTTTACAGAATTAAACCAAGTCAATGGCTGTTCCACTGTAAATGGTACCAGGTATGTTACTGAATTCAACTTGCATTGGAGTATTCCATGCCATCTAGCACTCTACATGCAATATCTATACAGTTCCACATCAGTCTGAGTAGTTATGTACAGAAACTTATCACAAAATGCTTTGAATAGAAAGTAATGCATTCAACTCAAAGGAGTCTACAGTTCAATTTTGCTGAGAACAACTATGTGCTAACATGATGTAAACATTGTTAGCACACTAACCATATGATTTAGAGTTGTCTGCAACCAATTTTATGAGTGTGCTACCTATGCTCGAGAAGTTACTTTCAGTAACGTTACCTTCTCTACACATTGGAACTTTAGTCTTTCTAGAATTAAACCAAGTCAATGGCTGTTCCACTGTAAATGGTACCAGGTAGGTTCCTGAATTCAACTTGCATTGGAGTATTCCATGCCACCTTGCACTCTACATGCAATATCTATACAGTTCCACATCAGTCTGAGTAGTTATGTACAGAAACCTATCACAAAATGCATTGAATAGAAAGTAATGCATTCAACTCAAAGGAGTGTACAGTTCAATTTTGCTGAGAACTACTATGTGCTAACATGATGTAAACATTGTTAGCACACTAACCATATGATTTAGAGTTGTCTGCAACCAATTTTTTGAGTGTGCTACCTATGCTCCAGAAGTTACTTTCAGAAACGTTACCTTCTCTACACATTGGAACTTTAGTCTTTCTAGAATTAAACCAAGTCAATGGCTGTTCCACTGTAAATGGTACCAGGTAGGTTACTGAATTCAGCTTGCATTGGAGTATTCCATGCCAACTAGCACTCTACATGCAATATCTATACAGTTCCACATCAGTCTGTGTAGTTATGTACAGAAACTTATCACAAAATGCATTGAATGGACAGTAATGCATTCAACTCAAAGTAGTGTACAGTTCAATTTTGCTGAGAACTACTATGTGCTAACATGATGTAAACATTGTTAGCACACTAACCATATGATTTAGAGTTGTCTGCAACCAATTGTTTGAGTGTGCTATCTATGCTACAGAAGTTACTTTCAGCAGCATTACCTTCTCTACTCATTGGAACTTTGGACTTTACAGAATTAAACCAAGTCAATGGCTGTTCCACTGTAAATGGTACCAGGTAGGTTACTGAATTCAGCTTGCATTGGAGTATTCCATGCCACCTAGCACTCTACATGCAATATCTATACAGTTCCACATCAGTCTGAGTAGTTATGTACAGAAACTTATCACAAAATGCATTGAATGGAAAGTAATGCATTCAACTCAAAGTAGTGCACAGTTCAATTTTGCTGATAAGTACTATGTGCTAACATGATGTAAACATTGTTAGCACACTAACCATATGATTTAGAGTTGTCTGCAACCAATTGTTTGAGTGTGCTATCTATGCTACAGAAGTTACTTTCAGCAGCATTACTTTCTCTACTCATTGGAACTTTGGACTTTACAGAATTAAACCAAGTCAATGGCTGTTCCACTGTAAATGGTACCAGGTATGTTACTGAATTCAACTTGCATTGGAGTATTCCATGCCATCTAGCACTCTACATGCAATATCTATACAGTTCCACATCAGTCTGAGTAGTTATGTACAGAAACTTATCACAAAATGCTTTGAATAGAAAGTAATGCATTCAACTCAAAGGAGTCTACAGTTCAATTTTGCTGAGAACAACTATGTGCTAACATGATGTAAACATTGTTAGCACACTAACCATATGATTTAGAGTTGTCTGCAACCAATTTTATGAGTGTGCTACCTATGCTCGAGAAGTTACTTTCAGTAACGTTACCTTCTCTACACATTGGAACTTTAGTCTTTCTAGAATTAAACCAAGTCAATGGCTGTTCCACTGTAAATGGTACCAGGTAGGTTCCTGAATTCAACTTGCATTGGAGTATTCCATGCCACCTTGCACTCTACATGCAATATCTATACAGTTCCACATCAGTCTGAGTAGTTATGTACAGAAACCTATCACAAAATGCATTGAATAGAAAGTAATGCATTCAACTCAAAGGAGTGTACAGTTCAATTTTGCTGAGAACTACTATGTGCTAACATGATGTAAACATTGTTAGCACACTAACCATATGATTTAGAGTTGTCTGCAACCAATTTTTTGAGTGTGCTACCTATGCTCCAGAAGTTACTTTCAGAAACGTTACCTTCTCTACACATTGGAACTTTAGTCTTTCTAGAATTAAACCAAGTCAATGGCTGTTCCACTGTAAATGGTACCAGATAGGTTACTGAATTCAGCTTGCATTGGAGTATTCCATGCCACCTAGCACTCTACATGCAATATCTATACAGTTCCACATCAGTCTGAGTAGTTATGTACAGAAACTTATCACAAAATGCATTGAATGGAAAGTAATGCATTCAACTCAAAGTAGTGCACAGTTCAATTTTGCTGATAAGTACTATGTGCTAACATGATGTAAACATTGTTAGCACACTAACCATATGATTTAGAGTTGTCTGCAACCAATTGTTTGAGTGTGCTATCTATGCTACAGAAGTTACTTTCAGCAGCATTACCTTCTCTACTCATTGGAACTTTGGACTTTACAGAATTAAACCAAGTCAATGGCTGTTCCACTGTAAATGGTACCAGGTATGTTACTGAATTCAACTTGCATTGGAGTATTCCATGCCATCTAGCACTCTACATGCAATATCTATACAGTTCCACATCAGTCTGAGTAGTTATGTACAGAAACCTATCACAAAATGCTTTGAATAGAAAGTAATGCATTCAACTCAAAGGAGTCTACAGTTCAATTTTGCTGAGAACAACTATGAGCTAACATGATGTAAACATTGTTAGCACACTAACCATATGATTTAGAGTTGTCTGCAACCAATTTTATGAGTGTGCTACCTATGCTCGAGAAGTTACTTTCAGTAACGTTACCTTCTCTACAGATTGGAACTTTAGTCTTTCTAGAATTAAACCAAGTCAATGGCTGTTCCACTGTAAATGGTACCAGGTAGGTTCCTGAATTCAACTTGCATTGGAGTATTCCATGCCACCTTGCACTCTACATGCAATATCTATACAGTTCCACATCAGTCTGAGTAGTTATGTACAGAAACCTATCACAAAATGCATTGAATAGAAAGTAATGCATTCAACTCAAAGGAGTGTACAGTTCAATTTTGCTGAGAACTACTATGTGCTAACATGATGTAAACATTGTTAGCACACTAACCATATGATTTAGAGTTGTCTGCAACCAATTTTTTGAGTGTGCTACCTATGCTCCAGAAGTTACTTTCAGAAACGTTACCTTCTCTACACATTGGAACTTTAGACTTTCTAGAATTAAACCAAGTCAATGGCTGTTCCACTGTAAATGGTACCAGGTAGGTTACTGAATTCAGCTTGCATTGGAGTATTCCATGCCAACTAGCACTCTACATGCAATATCTATACAGTTCCACATCAGTCTGTGTAGTTATGTACAGAAACTTATCACAAAATGCATTGAATGGAAAGTAATGCATTCAACTCAAAGTAGTGTACAGTTCAATTTTGCTGAGAACTACTATGTGCTAACATGATGTAAACATTGTTAGCACACTAACCATATGATTTAGAGTTGTCTGCAACCAATTGTTTGAGTGTGCTATCTATGCTACAGAAGTTACTTTCAGCAGCATTACCTTCTCTACTCATTGGAACTTTGGACTTTACAGAATTAAACCAAGTCAATGGCTGTTCCACTGTAAATGGTACCAGGTATGTTACTGAATTCAACTTGCATTGGAGTATTCCATGCCATCTAGCACTCTACATGCAATATCTATACAGTTCCACATCAGTCTGAGTAGTTATGTACAGAAACCTATCACAAAATGCATTGAATAGAAAGTAATGCATTCAACTCAAAGGAGTCTACAGTTCAATTTTGCTGAGAACAACTATGTGCTAACATGATGTAAACATTGTTAGCACACTAACCATATGATTTAGAGTTGTCTGCAACCAATTTTATGAGTGTGCTACCTATGCTCCAGAAGTTACTTTCAGTAACGTTACCTTCTCTACACATTGGAACTTCAGTCTTTCTAGAATTAAACCAAGTCAATGGGTGTTCCACTGTAAATGGTACCAGGTAGGTTCCTGAATTCAACTTGCATTGGAGTATTCCATGCCACCTAGCACTCTACATGCAATATCTATACAGTTCCACATCAGTCTGAGTAGTTATGTACAGAAACTTATCACAAAATGCATTGAATAGAAAGTAATGCATTCAACTCAAAGGAGTGTACAGTTCAATTTCGCTGATAAGTACTATGTGCTAACATGATGTAAACATTGTTAGCACACTAACCATATGATTTAGAGTTGTCTGCAACCAATTTTTTGAGTGTGCTACCTATGCTACTGAAGTTACTTTCAGTAGCATTACCTTCTCTACTCATTGGAATTTTAGACTTTACACAATTAAACCAAGTCAATGGCTGTTCCACTGTAAATGGTACCAGGTAGGTTACTAAATTCAGCTTGCATTGGAGTATTCCATGGCACCTAGCACTCTACATGCAATATCTATACAGTTCCACATCAGTCTGAGTAGTTATGTACACAAACTTATCACAAAATGCATTGAATAGAAAGTAATGCATTCAACTCAAAGGAGTCTACAGTTCAATTTTGCTGAGAACTACTATGTGCTAACATGATGTAAACATTGTTAGCACACTAACCATATGATTTAGAGTTGTCTGCAACCAATTTTTTGAGTGTGCTACCTATGCTCCAGAAGTTACTTTCAGAAACGTTACCTTCTCTACACATTGGAACTTTAGTCTTTCTGGAATTAAACCAAGTCAATGGCTGTTCCACTGTAAATGGTACCAGGTAGGTTACTGGATTCAGCTTGCATTGGAGTATTCCATGCCACCTAGCACTCTACATGCAATATCTATACAGTTCCACATCAGTCTGAGTAGTTATGTACAGAAACCTATCACAAAATGCATTGAATAGAAAGTAATGCATTCAACTCAAATGAGTGTACAGTTCAATTTTGCTGATAAGTACTATGTGCTAACATGATGTAAACATTGTTAGCACACTAACCATATGATTTAGAGTTGTCTGCAACCAATTTTATGAGTGTGCTACCTATGCTCCAGAAGTTACTTCAGTAACGTTACCTTCTCTACACATTGGAACTTTAGTCTTTCTAGAATTAAACCAAGTCAATGGCTGTTCCACTGTAAATGGTACCAGGTAGGTTACTGAATTCAGCTTGCATTGGAGTATTCCATGCCACCTAGCACTCTACATGCAATATCTATACAGTTCCACATCAGTCTGAGTAGTTATGTACAGAAACTTATCACAAAATGCATTGAATGGAAAGTAATGCATTCAACTCAAAGTAGTGTACAGTTCAATTTTGCTGAGAACTGCTATGTGCTAACATGATGTAAACATTGTTAGCACACTAACCATATGATTTAGAGTTGTCTGCAACCAATTGTTTGAGTGTGCTACCTATGCTACAGAAGTTACTTTCAGCAGCATTACCTTCTCTACTCATTGGAACTTTGGACTTTACAGAATTAAACCAAGTCAATGGCTGTTCCACTGTAAATGGTACCAGGTATGTTACTGAATTCAACTTGCACTGGAGTATTCCATGGCACCTAGCACTCTACATGCAATATCTATACTGTTCCACATCAGTCTGAGTTGTTATGTACAGAAACTTATCACAAAATGCATTGAATAGAAAGTAATGCATTCAACTCAAAGGAGTATACAGTTCAATTTTGCTGAGAACTACTATGTGCTAACATGATGTAAACATTGTTAGCACACTAAACATATGATTTAGAGTTGTCTGCAACCAATTTTTTGAGTGTGCTACCTATGCTCCAGAAGTTACTTTCAGAAACGTTACCTTCTCTACACATTGGAACTTTAGTCTTTCTAGAATTAAACCAAGTCAATGGCTGTTCCACTGTAAATGGTACCAGGTAGGTTACTGAATTCAGCTTGCATTGGAGTATTCCATGCCACCTAGCACTCTACATGCAATATCTATACAGTTCCACATCAGTCTGAGTAGTTATGTACAGAAACTTATCACAAAATGCATTGAATAGAAAGTAATGCATTCAACTCAAAGTAGTGTACAGTTCAATTTTGCTGAGAACTACTATGTGCTAACATGATGTAAACAGTGTTAGCACACTAACCATACGATTTAGAGTTGTCTGCAACCAATTTTTTGAGTGTGCTACCTATGCTACTGAAGTTACTTTCAGTAGCATTACCTTCTCGACTCATTGGAATTTTAGACTTTACAGAATTAAACCAAGTCAATGGATGTTCCACTGTAAATGGTCCCAGGTAGGTTACTGAATTCAGCTTGCATTCGAGTATTCCATGCCATCTAGCACTCTCCATGCAATATCTATACAGTTCCACATCAGTCTGAGTAGTTATGTACAGAAACCTAACACAAAATGCATTGAATAGAAAGTAATGCATTCAACTCAAAGGAGTGTACAGTTCAATTTTGCTGAGAACTACTATGTGCTAACATGATGTAAACATTGTTAGCACACTAACCATATGATTTAGAGTTGTCTGCAACCAATTTTATGAGTGTGCTACCTATGCTCCAGAAGTTACTTTCAGTAACGTTACCTTCACTACACATTGGAACTTCAGTCTTTCTAGAATTAAACCAAGTCAATGGCTGTTCCACTGTAAATGGTACCAGGTAGGTTCCTGAATTCAACTTGCATTGGAGTATGCCATGGCACCTAGCACTCTACATGCAATATCTATACAGTTCCACATCAGTCTGAGTAGTTATGTACAGAAACTTATCACAAAATGAATTGAATAGAAAGTAATGCATTAAACTCAGAGGAGTGTACAGTTCAATTTTGCTGATAAGTACTATGTGCTAACATGATGTAAACATTGTTAGCACACTAACCATATGATTTAGAGTTGTCTGCAACCAATTTTCTGAGTGTGCTACCTATGCTACTGAAGTTACTTTCAGTAGCATTACCTTCGCTACTCATTGGAATTTTAGACTTTACAGAATTAAACCAAGTCAATGGCTGTTCCACTGTAAATGGTACCAGGTAGGTTACTGAATTCAGCTTGCATTGGAGTATTCCATGGCACCTAGCACTCTACATGCAATATCTATACAGTTCCACATCAGTCTGAGTAGTTATGTACAGAAACTTATCACAAAATGCATTGAATAGAAAGTAATGCATTCAACTCAAAGGAGTGTACAGTTCAATTTTGCTGAGAACTACTATGTGCTAACATGATGTAAACAGTGTTAGCACACTAACCATACGATTTAGAGTTGTCTGCAACCAATTTTTTGAGTGTGCTACCTATGCTACTGAAGTTACTTTCAGTAGCATTACCTTCTCGACTCATTGGAATTTTAGACTTTACAGAATTAAACCAAGTCAATGGATGTTCCACTGTAAATGGTCCCAGGTAGGTTACTGAATTCAGCTTGCATTCGAGTATTCCATGCCATCTAGCACTCTACATGCAATATCTATACAGTTCCACATCAGTCTCAGTAGTTATGTACAGAAACCTAACACAAAATGCATTGAATAGAAAGTAATGCATTCAACTCAAAGGAGTGTACCGTTCAATTATGCTGAGAACTACTATGTGCTAACATGATGTAAACATTGTTAGCACACTAACCATATGATTTAGAGTTGTCTGCAACCAATTTTATGAGTGTGCTACCTATGCTCCAGAAGTTACTTTCAGTAACGTTACCTTCTCTACAGATTGGAACTTTAGTCTTTCTAGAATTAAACCAAGTCAATGGCTGTTCCACTGTAAATGGTACCAGGTAGGTTCCTGAATTCAACTTGCATTGGAGTATGCCATGGCACCTAGCACTCTACATGCAATATCTATACAGTTCCACATCAGTCTGAGTAGTTATGTACACAAACTTATCACAAAATGCATTGAATAGAAAGTAATGCATTCAACTCAAAGGAGTGTACAGTTCAATTTTGCTGATAAGTACTATGTGCTAACATGATGTAAGCATTGTTAGCACACTAACCATATGATTTAGAGTTGTCTGCAACCAATTTTCTGAGTGTGCGACCTATGCTACTGAAGTTACTTTCAGTAGCATTACCTTCTCTACTCAATGGAATTTTAGACTTTACAGAATTAAACCAAGTCAATGGCTGTTCCACTGTAAATGGTACCAGGTAGGTTACTGAATTCAGCTTGCATTGGAGTATTCCATGGCACCTAGCACTCTACATGCAATATCTATACAGTTCCACATCAGTCTGAGTAGTTATGTACAGAAACTTATCACAAAATGCATTGCATAGAAAGTAATGCATTTAACTCAAAGGAGTGTACAGTTCAATTTTGCTGAGAACTACTATGTGCTAACATGATGTAAACATTGTTAGCACACTAACCATACGATTTAGAGTTGTCTGCAAACAATTTTTTGAGTGTGCTACCTATGCTACTGAAGTTACTTTCAGTAGCATTACCTTCTCGACTCATTGGAATTTTAGACTTTACAGAATTAAACCAAGCCAATGCCTGTTCCACTGTAAATGGTCCCAGGTAGGTTACTGAATTCAGCTTGCATTGGAGTATTCCATGGCACCTAGCACTCTACATGCAATATCTATACAGTTACACATCAGTCTGAGTAGTTATGTACAGAAACCTATCACAAAATGCATTGAATAGAAAGTAATGCATTAAACTCAGAGGAGTGTACAGTTCAATTTTGCTGATAAGTACTATGTGCTAACATGATGTAAACATTGTTAGCACACTAACCATATGATTTAGAGTTGTCTGCAACCAATTTTTTGAGTGTGCTACCTATTCTACTGAAGTTACTTTCAGTAGAATTAC
This sequence comes from Hypanus sabinus, assembly GCF_030144855.1. Taxonomy (NCBI): domain Eukaryota; kingdom Metazoa; phylum Chordata; class Chondrichthyes; order Myliobatiformes; family Dasyatidae; genus Hypanus; species Hypanus sabinus. Next base: position 4,607,539 of record NC_082733.1, read on the forward strand.
CTTCTCTACTCATTGGAATTTTAGACTTTACAGAATTAAACCAAGTCAATGGCTGTTCCACTGTAAATGGCATCAGGTAGTTTACTGAATTCAGCTTGCATTGGAGTATTCCATGGCACCGAGCACTCTACATGCAATATCTATACAGTTCCACATCAGTCTGAGTAGTTATGTACAGAAACCTATCACAAAATGCATTGAATAGAAAGTAATGCATTAAACTCAGAGGAGTGTACAGTTCAATTTTGCTGATAAGTACTATGTGCTAACATGATGTAAACATTGTTAGCACACTTACCATATGATTTAGAGTTGTCTGCAACCAATTTTTTGAGTGTGCTACCTATGCTCCAGAAGTTACTTTCAGAAACGTTACCTTCTCTACACATTGGAACTTTAGTCTTTCTAGAATTAAACCAAGTCAATGGCTGTTCCACTGTAAATGGTACCAGGTAGGTTACTGAATTCAGCTTGCATTGGAGTATTCCATGCCACCTAACACTCTACATGCAATATCTATACAGTTCCACATCAGTCTGAGTAGTTATGTACAGAAACCTATCACAAAATGCATTGAATAGAAAGTAATGCATTCAACTCAAAGGAGTGTACAGTAAAATTTTGCTGATAAGTGCTATGTGCTAACATGATGTAAACATTGTTAGCACACTAACCATATGATTTAGAGTTGTCTGCAACCAAATTTTTGAGTGTGCTACCTATGCTACTGAAGTTACTTTCAGTAGAATTACCTTCTCTACTCATTGGAATTTTAGACTTTACAGAATTAAACCAAGTCAATGGCTGTTCCACTGTAAATGGCACCAGGTAGGTTACTGAATTCAGCTTGCATTGGAGTATTCCATGGCACCTAGCACTCTACATGCAATATCTATACAGTTCCACATCAGTCTGAGTAGTTATGTACAGAAACCTATCACAAAATGCATTGAATAGAAAGTAATGCATTAAACTCAGAGGAGTGTACAGTTCAATTTTGCTGATAAGTACTATGTGCTAACATGATGTAAACATTGTTAGCACACTAACCATATGATTTAGAGTTGTCTGCAACCAATTTTTTGAGAGTGCTACCTATGCTACTGAAGTTACTTTCAGTAACGTTACCTTCTCTACACAATGGAACTTTAGTCTTTCTAGAATTATACCAAGTCAATGGCTGTTCCACTGTAAATGGTACCAGGTAGGTTACTGAATTCAGCTTGCATTGGAGTATTCCATGGCACCTAGCACTCTACATGCAATATCTATACAGTTCCACATCAGTCTGAGTAGTTATGTACAGAAACTTATCACAAAATGCATTGAATAGAAAGTAATGCATTCAACTCAAAGGAGCGTACAGTTCAATTTTGCTGAGAACTACTATGTGCTAACATGATGTAAACAGTGTTAGCACACTAACCATACGATTTAGAGTTGTCTGCAACCAATTTTCTGAGTGTGCTACCTATGCTACTGAAGTTACTTTCAGTAGCATTACCTTCGCTACTCATTGGAATTTTAGACTTTACAGAATTAAACCAAGTCAATGGCTGTTCCACTGTAAATGGTACCAGGTAGGTTACTGAATTCAGCTTGCATTGGAGTATTCCATGGCACCTAGCACTCTACATGCAATATCTATACAGTTCCACATCAGTCTGAGTAGTTATGTACAGAAACTTATCACAAAATGCATTGAATAGAAAGTAATGCATTCAACTCAAAGGAGTGTACAGTTCAATTTTGCTGAGAACTACTATGTGCTAACATGATGTAAACAGTGTTAGCACACTAACCATACGATTTAGAGTTGTCTGCAACCAATTTTTTGAGTGTGCTACCTATGCTACTGAAGTTACTTTCAGTAGCATTACCTTCTCGACTCATTGGAATTTTAGACTTTACAGAATTAAACCAAGTCAATGGATGTTCCACTGTAAATGGTCCCAGGTAGGTTACTGAATTCAGCCTGCATTGGAGTATTCCATGCCATCTAGCACTCTACATGCAATATCTATACAGTTCCACATCAGTCTGAGTAGTTATGTACACAAACTTCTCACAAAATGCATTGAATAGAAAGTAATGCATTCAAATCAAAGGAGTGTACCGTTCAATTTTGCTGAGAACTACTATGTGCTAACATGATGTAAACATTGTTAGCACACTAACCATATGATTTAGAGTTGTCTGCAACCAATTTTATGAGTGTGCTACCTATGCTCCAGAAGTTACTTTCAGTAACGTTACCTTCTCTACAGATTGGAACTTTAGTCTTTCTAGAATTAAACCAAGTCAATGGCTGTTCCACTGTAAATGGTACCAGATAGGTTCCTGAATTCAACTTGCATTGGAGTATGCCATGGCACCTAGCACTCTACATGCAATATCTATACAGTTCCACATCAGTCTGAGTAGTTATGTACAGAAACTTATCACAAAATGAATTGAATAGAAAGTAATGCATTAAACTCAGAGGAGTGTACAGTTCAATTTTGCTGAGAACTACTATGTGCTAACATGATGTAAACATTGTTAGCACACTAACCATATGATTTAGAGTTGTCTGCAACCAATTTTCTGAGTGTGCTACATATGCTACTGAAGTTACTTTCAGTAGCATTACCTTCTCTACTCATTGGAATTTTAGACTTTACAGAATTAAACCAAGTCAATGGCTGTTCCACTGTAAATGGTACCAGGTAGGTTACTGAATTCAGCTTGCATTGGAGTATTCCATGGCACCTAGCACTCTACATGCAATATCTATACAGTTCCACATCAGTCTGAGTAGTTATGTACAGAAACTTATCACAAAATGCATTGAATAGAAAGTAATGCATTCAACTCAAAGGAGTGTACAGTTCAATTTTGCTGAGAACTACTATGTGCTAACATGATGTAAACAGTGTTAGCACACTAACCATACGATTTAGAGTTGTCTGCAACCAATTTTTTGAGTGTGCTACCTATGCTACTGAAGTTACTTTCAGTAGCATTACCTTCTCGACTCATTGGAATTTTAGACTTTACAGAATTAAACCAAGTCAATGGATGTTCCACTGTAAATGGTCCCAGGTAGGTTACTGAATTCAGCTTGCATTGGAGTATTCCATGCCATCTAGCACTCTACATGCAATATCTATACAGTTCCACATCAGTCTGAGTAGTTATGTACACAAACTTATCACAAAATGCATTGAATAGAAAGTAATGCATTCAACTCAAAGGAGTGTACCGTTCAATTATGCTGAGAACTACTATGTGCTAACATGATGTAAACATTGTTAGCACACTAACCATATGATTTAGAGTTGTCTGCAACCAATTTTATGAGTGTGCTACCTATGCTCCAGAAGTTAATTTCAGTAACGTTACCTTCTCTACAGATTGGAACTTTAGTCTTTCTAGAATTAAACCAAGTCAATGGCTGTTCCACTGTAAATGGTACCAGGTAGGTTCCTGAATTCAACTTGCATTGGAGTATGCCATGGCACCTAGCACTCTACATGCAATATCTATACAGTTCCACATCAGTCTGAGTAGTTATGTACAGAAACTTATCACAAAATGCATTGAATAGAAAGTAATGCATTAAACTCAGAGTGCACAGTTCAATTTTGCTGATAAGTACTATGTGCTAACATGATGTAAACATTGTTAGCACACTAACCATATGATTTAGAGTTGTCTGCAACCAATTTTCTGAGTGTGCTACCTATGCTACTGAAGTTACTTTCAGTAGCATTACCTTCTCTACTCAATGGAATTTTAGACTTTACAGAATTAAACCAAGTCAATGGCTGTTCCACTGTAAATGGTACCAGGTAGGTTACTGAATTCAGCTTGCATTGGAGTATTCCATGGCACCTAGCACTCTACATGCAATATCTATACAGTTCCACATCAGTCTGAGTAGTTACGTACAGAAACTTATCACAAAATGCATTGAATAGAAAGTAATGCATTAAACTCAGAGGAGTGTACAGTTCAATTTTGCTGATAAGTACTATGTGCTAACATGATGTAAACATTGTTAGCACACTAACCATATGATTTAGAGTTGTCTGCAACCAATTTTTTGAGTGTGCTACCTATGCTACTGAAGTTACTTTCAGTAGAATTACCTTCTCTACTCATTGGAATTTTAGACTTTACAGAATTAAACCAAGTCAATGGCTGTTCCACTGTAAATGGCACCAGGTAGGTTACTGAATTCAGCTTGCATTGGAGTATTCCATGGCACCTAGCACTCTACATGCAATATCTATACAGTTCCACATCAGTCTGAGTAGTTATGTACAGAAACCTATCACAAAATGCATTGAATAGAAAGTAATGCATTAAACTCAGAGGAGTGTACAGTTCAATTTTGCTGATAAGTACTATGTGCTAACATGATGTAAACATTGTTAGCACACTAACCATATGATTTAGAGTTGTCTACAACCAATTTTTTGAGTGTACTACCTATGCTCCAGAAGTTACTTTCAGAAACGTTACCTTCTCTACACATTGGAACTTTAGTCTTTCTAGAATTAAACCAAGTCAATGGCTGTTCCACTGTAAATGGTACCAGGTAGGTTACTGAATTCAGCTTGCATTGGAGTATTCCATGCCACCTAGCACTCTACATGCAATATCTATACAGTTCCACATCAGTCTGAGTAGTTATGTACAGAAACCTATCACAAAATGCATTGAATAGAAAGTAATGCATTCAACTCAAAGGAGTGTACAGTTCAATTTTGCTGATAAGTACTATGTGCTAACATGATGTAAACATTGTTAGCACACTAACCATATGATTTAGAGTTGTCTTCAACCAATTTTCTGAGTCTGCTACCTATGCTACTGAAGTTACTTTCAGTAGCATTACCTTCTCTACTCATTGGAATTTTAGACTTTACAGAATTAAACCAAGTCAATGGCTGTTCCACTGTAAATGGTACCAGGTAGGTTACTGAATTCAGCTTGCATTGGAGTATTCCATGGCACCTAGCACTCTACATGCAATATCTATACAGTTCCACATCAGTCTGACTAGTTATGTACAGAAACTTATCACAAAATGCATTGAATAGAAAGTAATGCATTTAACTCAAAGGAGTGTACAGTTCAATTTTGCTGAGAACTACTATGTGCTAACATGATGTAAACATTGTTAGCACACTAACCATACGATTTAGAGTTGTCTGCAACCAATTTTTTGAGTGTGCTACCTATGCTACTGAAGTTACTTTCAGTAGCATTACCTTCTCGACTCATTGGAATTTTAGACTTTACAGAATTAAACCAAGCCAATGGCTGTTCCACTGTAAATGGTCCCAGGTAGGTTACTGAATTCAGCTTGCATTGGAGTATTCCATGTCACCTAGCACTCTACATGCAATATCTATACAGTTCCACATCAGTCTGAGTAGTTATGTACAGAAACCTATCACAAAATGCATTGAATAGAAAGTAATGCATTCAACTCAAAGGAGTGTACAGTTCAATTTTGCTGAGAACTACTATGTGCTAACATGATGTAAACATTGTTAGCACACTAACCATATGATTTAGAGTTGTCTGCAACCAATTTTTTGAGTGTGCTACCTATGCTACTGAAGTTACTTTCAGTAGCATTACCTTCTCTACTCATTGGAACTTTGGACTTTACAGAATTAAACCAAGTCAATGGCTGTTCCACTGTAAATGGTACCAGGTATGTTACTGAATTCAACTTGCATTGGAGTATTCCATGCCATCTAGCACTCTACATGCAATATCTATACAGTTCCACATCAGTCTGAGTAGTTATGTACAGAAACTTATCACAAAATGCATTGAATAGAAAGTAATGCATTCAACTCAAAGGAGTGTACAGTTCAATTTTGCTGATAAGTACTATGTGCTAACATGATGTAAACATTGTTAGCACACTAACCATATGATTTAGAGTTGTCTGCAACCAATTTTTTGAGTGTGCTACCTATGCTACTGAAGTTACTTTCAGTAGCATTACCTTCTCTACTCATTGGAATTTTAGACTTTACAGAATTAAACAAAGTCAATGGCTGTTACACTGTAAATGGTACCAGGTAGGTTACTGAATTCAGATGGCATTGGAGTATTCCATGGCACCTAGCACTCTACATGCAATATCTATACAGTTCCACATCAGTCTGAGTAGTTATGTACAGAAACTTATCACAAAATGCATTGAATAGAAAGTAATGCATTCAACTCAAAGGAGTGTACAGTTCAATTTTGCTGAGAACTACTATGTGCTAACATGATGTAAACATTGTTAGCACACTAACCATATGATTTAGAGTTGTCTGCAACCAATTTTTTGAGTGTGCTACCTATGCTCCAGAAGTTACTTTCAGTAACGTTACCTTCTCTACACATTGGAACTTTAGTCTTTCTAGAATTAAACCAAGTCAATGGCTGTTCCACTGTAAATGGTACCAGGTAGGTTACAGTATTCAGCTTGCATTGGAGTTTTCCATGCCACCTAGCACTCTACATGCAATATCTATACAGTTCCACATCAGTCTGAGTAGTTATGTACAGAAACTTATCACAAAATGCATTGAATAGAAAGTAATGCATTCAACTCAAAGGAGTGTACAGTTCAATTTTGCTGATAAGTACCTTGTGCTAACATGATGTAAACATTGTTAGCACACTAACCATATGATTTAGAGTTGTCTGCAACCAATTTTATGAGTGTGCTACCTATGCTCCAGAAGTTACTTCAGTAACGTTACCTTCTCTACACATTGGAACTTTAGTCTTTCTAGAATTAAACCAAGTCAATGGCTGTTCCACTGTAAATGGTACCAGGTAGGTTAGTGAATTCAACTTGCATTGGAGTATTCCATGCCACCTAGCACTCTACATGCATTATCTATACAGTTCCACATCAGTCTGAGTAGTTATGTACAGAAACTTATCACAAAATGCATTGAATAGAAAGTAATGCATTCAACTCAAAGGAGTGTACAGTTCAATTTTGCTGAGAACAACTATGTGCTAACATGATGTAAACATTGTTAGCACACTAACCATATGATTTAGAGTTGTCTGCAACCAATTTTTTGAGTGTGCTACCTATGCTACTGAAGTTACTTTCAGTAGCATTTCCTTCTCTACTCATTGGAACTTTGGACTTTACAGAAATAAACCAAGTCAATGGCTGTTCCACTGTAAATGGTACCAGGTATGTTACTGAATTCAACTTGCATTGGAGTATTCCATGCCATCTAGCACTCTACATGCAATATCTATTACAGTTCCACATCAGTCTGAGTAGTTATGTACACAAACTTATCACAAAATGCATTGAATAGAAAGTAATGCATTCAACTCAAAGGAGTCTACAGTTCAATTTTGCTGAGAACAACTATGTGCTAACATGATGTAAACATTGTTAGCACACTAACCCTATGATTTAGAGTTGTCTGCAACCAATTTTATGAGTGTGCTACCTATGCTCCAGAAGTTACTTTCAGCAGCGTTACCTTCTCTACACATTGGAACTTTAGTCTTTCTAGAATTAAACCAAGTCAATGGCTGTTCCACTGTAAATGGTACCAGGTAGGTTCCTGAATTCAACTTGCATTGGAGTATTCCATGGCACCTAGCACTCTACATGCAATATCTATACAGTTCCACATCAGTCTGAGTACTTATGTACAGAAACTTATCACAAAATGCATTGAATAGAAAGTAATGCATTCAACTCAAAGGAGTGTACAGTTCAATTTTGCTGAGAACTACTATGTGCTAACATGATGTAAACATTGTTAGCACACTAACCATATGATTTAGAGTTGTCTGCAACCAATTTTTTGAGTGTGCTACCTATGCTCCAGAAGTTACTTTCAGTAACGTTACCTTCTCTACACATTGGAACTTTAGTCTTTCTAGAATTAAACCAAGTCAATGGCTGTTCCACTGTAAATGGTACCAGGTAGGTAACTGAATTCAGCTTGCATTGGAGTATTCCATGCCACCTAGCACTCTACATGCAATATCTAAACAGTTCCACATCAGTCTGAGTAGTTATGTACAGAAACTTATCACAAAATGCATTGAATAGAAAGTAATGCATTCAACTCAAAGGAGTGTACAGTTCAATTTTGCTGAGAACTACTATGTGCTAACATGATGTAAACATTCTTAGCACACTAACCATATGATTTAGAGTTGTCTGCAACCAATTGTTTGAGTGTGCTACCTATGCTACTAAAGTTACTTTCAGCAGCATTACCTTCTCTACTCATTGGAACTTTGGACTTTACAGAATTAAACCAAGTCAATGGCTGTTCCACTGTAAATGGTACCAGGTAGGTTACTGAATTCAACTTGCATTGGAGTATTCCATGCCACCTAGCACTCTACATGCAATATCTATACAGTTCCAAATCACACAGAGTAGTTATGTACACAACCTTACCACAAAATGCATTGAATAGAAAGTAATGCATTCAACTCAAAGGAGTGTACAGTTCAATTTTGCTGAGAACTACTATGTGCTAACATGATGTAAACATTGTTAGCACACTAACCATATGATTTAGAGTTGTCTGCAACCAATTTTTTGAGTGTGCTACCTATGCTCCAGAAGTTACTTTCAGTAACGTTACCTTCTCTACACATTGGAACTTTAGTCTTTCTAGAATTAAACCAAGTCAATGGCTGGTCCACTGTAAATGGTACCAGGTAGGTTACAGTATTCAGCTTGCATTGGAGTTTTCCATGCCACCTAGCACTCTACATGCAATATCTATACAGTTCCACATCAGTCTGAGTAGTTATGTACAGAAACTTATCACAAAATGCATTGAATAGAAAGTAATGCATTCAACTCAAAGCAGTGTACAGTTCAATTTTGCTGATAAGTACCTTGTGCTAACATGATGTAAACATTGTTAGCACACTAACCATATGATTTAGAGTTGTCTGCAACCAATTTTTTGAGTGTGCTACCTATGCTACTGAAGTTACTTTCAGTAGCATTACCTTCTCTACTCATTGGAACTTTGGACTTTACAGAATTAAACCAAGTCAATGGCTGTTCCACTGTAAATGGTACCAGGTATGTTACTGAATTCAACTTGCATTGGAGTATTCCATGCCATCTAGCACTCTACATGCAATATCTATTACAGTTCCACATCAGTCTGAGTAGTTATGTACACAAACTTATCACAAAATGCATTGAATAGAAAGTAATGCATTCAACTCAAAGGAGTCTACAGTTCAATTTTGCTGAGAACAACTATGTGCTAACATGATGTAAACATTGTTAGCACACTAACCATATGATTTAGAGTTGTCTGCAACCAATTTTATGAGTGTGCTACCTATGCTCCAGAAGTTACTTTCAGTAACGTTACCTTCTCTACACATTGGAACTTTAGTCTTTCTAGAATTAAACCAAGTCAATGGCTGTTCCACTGTAAATGGTACCAGGTAGGTTCCTGAATTCAACTTGCATTGGAGTATTCCATGCCACCTAGCACTCTACATGCAATATCTATACAGTTCCACATCAGTCTGAGTAGTTATGTACAGAAACTTATCACAAAATGCATTGAATAGAAAGTAATGCATTCAACTCAAAGGAGTGTACAGTTCAATTTTGTTGATAAGTACTATGTGCTAACATGATGTAAACATTGTTAGCACACTAACCATATGATTTAGAGTTGTCTGCAACCAATTTTTTGAGTGTGCTACCTATGCTACTGAAGTTACTTTCAGTAGCATTACCTTCTCTACTCATTGGAATTTTAGACTTTACAGAATTAAACCAAGTCAATGGCTGTTACACTGTAAATGGTACCAGGTAGGTTACTGAATTCAGCTTGCATTGGAGTACTCCATGGCACCTAGCACTCTACATGCAATATCTATACAGTTCCACATCAGTCTGAGTACTTATGTACAGAAACTTATCACAAAATGCATTGAATAGAAAGAAATGCATTCAACTCAAAGGAGTGTACAGTTCAATTTTGCTGAGAACTACTATGTGCTAACATGATGTAAACATTGTTAGCACACTAACCATATGATTTAGAGTTGTCTGCAACCAATTTTTTGAGTGTGCTACCTATGCTCCAGAAGTTACTTTCAGTAACGTTACTTTCTATACACATTGGAACTTTAGTCTTTCTAGAATTAAACCAAGTCAATGGCTGTTCCACTGTAAATGGTACCAGGTAGGTAACTGAATTCAGCTTGCATTTGAGTATTCCATGCCACCTAGCACTCTACATGCAATATCTAAACAGTTCCACATCAGTCTGAGTAGTTATGTACAGAAACTTATCACAAAATGCATTGAATAGAAAGTAATGCATTCAACTCAAAGGAGTGTACAGTTCAATTTTGCTGAGAACTACTATGTGCTAACATGATGTAAACATTCTTAGCACACTAACCATATGATTTAGAGTTGTCTGCAACCAATTGTTTGAGTGTGCTACCTATGCTACTAAAGTTACTTTCAGCAGCATTACCTTCTCTACTCATTGGAACTTTGGACTTTACAGAATTAAACCAAGTCAATGGCTGTTCCACTGTAAATGGTACCAGGTAGGTTACTGAATTCAACTTCCATTGGAGTATTCCATGCCACCTAGCACTCTACATGCAATATCTATACAGTTCCAAATCACACAGAGTAGTTATGTACACAACCTTACCACAAAATGCATTGAATAGAAAGTAATGCATTCAACTCAAAGGAGTCTACAGTTCAATTTTGCTGAGAACAGATATGTGCTAACATGATGTAAACATTGTTAGCACACTAACCATATGATTTAGAGTTGTCTGCAACCAATTTTATGAGTGTGCGACCTATGCTCCAGAAGTTACTTTCAGTAACGTTACCTTCTCTACACATTGGAACTTTAGTCTTTCTAGAATTAAACCAAGTCAATGGCTTTTCCACTGTAAATGGTACCAGGTAGGTTCCTGAATTCAACTTGCATTGGAGTATTCCATGCCACCTAGCACTCTACATGCAATATCTATACAGTTCCACATCAGTCTGAGTAGTTATGTACAGAAACTTATCACAAAATGCATTGAATAGAAAGTTATGCATTCAACTCAAAGGAGTGTACAGTTCAATTTTGCTGATAAGTACTATGTGCTAACATGATGTAAACATTGTTAGCACACTAACCATATGATTTAGAGTTGTCTGCAACCAATTTTATGAGTGTGCTACCTATGCTCCAGAAGTTACTTTCAGTAACGTTAGCTTCTCTACACATTGGAACTTTAGTCTTTCTAGAATTAAACCAAGTCAATGGCTGTTCCACTGTAAATGGTACCAGGTAGGTTCCTGAATTCAACTTGCATTGGAGTATTCCATGCCACCTAGCACTCTACATGCAATATCTATACAGTTCCACATCAGTCTGAGTAGTTATGTACACAAACTTATCACAAAATGCATTGAATAGAAAGTATTGCATTCAACTCAAAGGAGTGTACAGTTCAATTTTGCTGATAAGTACTATGTGCTAACATGATGTAAATATTGTTAGCACACTAACCATATGATTTAGAGTTGTCTGCAACCAAATTTATGAGTGTGCTACCTATGCTCCAGAAGTTACTTCAGTAACGTTACCTTCTCTACACATTGGAACTTTAGTCTTTCTAGAATTAAACCAAGTCAATGGCTGTTCCATTGTAAATGGTACCAGGTAGGTTACTGAATTCAAGTTGCATTGGAGTATTCCATGCCACCTAGCACTCTACATGCAATATCTATACAGTTCCACATCAGTCTGAGTAGTTATGTACAGAAACTTATCACAAAATGCATTGAATAGAAAGTTATGCATTCAACTCAAAGGAGTGTACAGTTCAATTTTGCTGATAAGTACTCTGTGCTAACATGATGTAAACATTGTTAGCACACTAACCATATGATTTAGAGTTGTCTGCAACCAATTTTATGAGTGTGCTACCTATGCTCCAGAAGTTACTTTCAGTAACGTTAGCTTCTCTACACATTGGAACTTTAGTCTTTCTAGAATTAAACCAAGTCAATGGCTGTTCCACTGTAAATGGTACCAGGTAGGTTCCTGAATTCAACTTGCATTGGAGTATTCCATGCCACCTAGCACTCTACATGCAATATCTATACAGTTCCACATCAGTCTGAGTAGTTATGTACACAAACTTACCACAAAATGCATTGAATAGAAAGTATTGCATTCAACTCAAAGGAGTGTACAGTTCAATTTTGCTGATAAGTACTATGTGCTAACATGATGTAAACATTGTTAGCACACTAACCATATGATTTAGAGTTGTCTGCAACCAAATTTATGAGTGTGCTACCTATGCTCCAGAACTTACTTCAGTAACGTTACCTTCTCTACACATTGGAACTTTAGTCTTTCTAGAATTAAACCAAGTCAATGGCTGTTCCATTGTAAATGGTACCAGGTAGGTTACTGAATTCAAGTTGCATTGGAGTATTCCATGCCACCTAGCACACTACATGCAATATCTATACAGTTCAACATCAGTCTTAGTTATATACAGAAACTTATCAGAAAATGCATTGAATAGAAAGTAATGCATTCAACTCAAAGGAGTGTACAGTTCAATTTTGCTGAGAACTACTAAGTGCTAACATGATGTAAACATTGTTAGCACACTAACCATATGATTTAGAGTTGTCTGCAACCAATTTTATGAGTGTGCTACCTATGCTCCAGAAGTTACTTTCACTAACGTTACCTTCTCTACACATTGGAACTTTAGTCTTTCTAGAATTAAACCAAGTCAATGGCTGTTCCACTGTAAATGGTACCAGGTATGTTACTGAATTCAACTTGCATTGGAGTATTCCATGCCATCTAGCACTCTACATGCAATATCTATACAGTTCCACACCAGTCTGAGTAGTTATGTACACAAACTTATCACAAAATGCATTGAATAGAAAGTAATGCATTCAACTCAAAGGAGTCTACAGTTCAATTTTCCTGAGAACAGCTATGTGCTAACATGATGTAAACATTGTTAGCACACTAACCATATGATTTAGAGTTGTCTGCAACCAATTTTATGAGTGTGCTACCTATGCTCCAGAAGTTACTTTCAGTAACGTTACCTTCTCTACACATTGGAACTTTAGTCTTTCTAGAATTAAACCAAGTCAATGGCTGTTCCACTGTAAATGGTACCAGGTAGGTTCCTGAATTCAACTTGCATTGGAGTATTCCATGCCACCTAGCACTCTACATGCAATATCTATACAGTTCCACATCAGTCTGAGTAGTTATGTACAGAAACTTATCACAAAATGCATTGAATAGAATGTTATGCATTCAACTCAAAGGAGTGTACAGTTCAATTTTGCTGAGAACTACTATGTGCTAACATGATGTAAACATTGTTAGCACACTAACCATATGATTTAGAGTTGTCTGCAACCAATTTTATGAGTGTGCTACCTATGCTCCAGAAGTTACTTTCAGTAACGTTAGCTTCTCTACACATTGGAACTTTAGTCTTTCTAGAATTAAACCAAGTCAATGGCTGTTCCACTGTAAATGGTACCAGGTAGGTTCCTGAATTCAACTTGCATTGGAGTATTCCATGCCACCTAGCACTCTACATGCAATATCTATACAGTTCCACATCAGTCTGAGTAGTTATGTACACAAACTTATCACAAAATGCATTGAATAGAAAGTATTGCATTCAACTCAAAGGAGTGTACAGTTCAATTTTGCTGATAAGTACTATGTGCTAACATGATGTAAACATTGTTAGCACACTAACCATATGATTTAGAGTTGTCTGCAACCAAATTTATGAGTGTGCTACCTATGCTCCAGAAGTTACTTCAGTAACGTTACCTTCTCTACACATTGGAACTTTAGTCTTTCTAGAATTAAACCAAGTCAATGTCTGTTCCACTGTAAATGGTACCAGGTAGGTTACTGAATTCAACTTGCATTGGAGTATTCCATGGCACCTAGCACTCTACGTGCAGTATCTATACAGTTCCGCATCAGTCTGAGTAGTTATGTACAGAAACTTATCACAAAATGCATTGAATAGAAAGTAATGCATTAAACTCAGAGGAGTGTACAGTTCAATTTTGCTGAGAACTACTATGGCTAACATGATGTAACCATTGTTAGCACACTAACCATATGATTTAGAGCTGTCTGCAACCAATTTTATGAGTGTGCTACCTATGCTCCAGAAGTTACTTTCAGTAACGTTACCTTCTCTACACATTGGAACTTTAGTCTTTCTAGAATTAAACCAAGTCAATGGCTGTTCCACTGTAAATGGTACCAGGTAGGTTCCTGAATTCAACTTGCGTTGGAGTATTCCATGCCACCTAGCACTCTACATGCAATATCTATACAGTTCCACATCAGTCTGAGTAGTTATGTACAGAAACTTATCACAAAATGCATTGAATAGAAAGTAATGCATTCAACTCAAAGGAGTGTACAGTTCAATTTTGCTGAGAACTACTATGTGCTAACATGATGTAAACATTGTTAGCACACTAACCATATGATTTAGAGTTGTCTGCAACCAATTTTTTGAGTGTGCTACCTATGCTCCAGAAGTTACTTTCAGTAACGTTACTTTCTATACACATTGGAACTTTAGTCTTTCTAGAATTAAACCAAGTCAATGGCTGTTCCACTGTAAATGGTACCAGGTAGGTAACTGAATTCAGCTTGCATTTGAGTATTCCATGCCACCTAGCACTCTACATGCAATATCTAAACAGTTCCACATCAGTCTGAGTAGTTATGTACAGAAACTTATCACAAAATGCATTGAATAGAAAGTAATGCATTCAACTCAAAGGAGTGTACAGTTCAATTTTGCTGAGAACTACTATGTGCTAACATGATGTAAACATTCTTAGCACACTAACCATATGATTTAGAGTTGTCTGCAACCAATTGTTTGAGTGTGCTACCTATGCTACTAAAGTTACTTTCAGCAGCATTACCTTCTCTACTCATTGGAACTTTGGACTTTACAGAATTAAACCAAGTCAATGGCTGTTCCACTGTAAATGGTACCAGGTAGGTTACTGAATTCAACTTCCATTGGAGTATTCCATGCCACCTAGCACTCTACATGCAATATCTATACAGTTCCAAATCACACAGAGTAGTTATGTACACAACCTTACCACAAAATGCATTGAATAGAAAGTATTGCATTCAACTCAAAGGAGTGTACAGTTCAATTTTGCTGAGAACTACTATGTGCTAACACGATGTAAACATTGTTAGCACACTAACCATATGATTTAGAGTTGTCTGCAACCAATTTTTTGAGTGTGCTACCTATGCTACTGAAGTTACTTTCAGTAGCATTGCCTTCTCTACTCATTGGAACTTTGGACTTTACAGAATTAAACCAAGTCAATGGCTGTTCCACTGTAAATGGTACCAGGTATGTTACTGAATTCAACTTGCATTGGAGTATTCCATGCCATCTAGCACTCTACATGCAATATCTATACAGTTCCACATCAGTCTGAGTAGTTATGTACACAAACTTATCACAAAATGCATTGAATAGAAAGTAATGCATTCAACTCAAAGGAGTCTACAGTTCAATTTTGCTGAGAACAGATATGTGCTAACATGATGTAAACATTGTTAGCACACTAACCATATGATTTAGAGTTGTCTGCAACCAATTTTATGAGTGTGCGACCTATGCTCCAGAAGTTACTTTCAGTAACGTTACCTTCTCTACACATTGGAACTTTAGTCTTTCTAGAATTAAACCAAGTCAATGGCTTTTCCACTGTAAATGGTACCAGGTAGGTTCCTGAATTCAACTTGCATTGGAGTATTCCATGCCACCTAGCACTCTACATGCAATATCTATACAGTTCCACATCAGTCTGAGTAGTTATGTACAGAAACTTATCACAAAATGCATTGAATAGAAAGTTATGCATTCAACTCAAAGGAGTGTACAGTTCAATTTTGCTGATAAGTACTATGTGCTAACATGATGTAAACATTGTTAGCACACTAACCATATGATTTAGAGTTGTCTGCAACCAATTTTATGAGTGTGCTACCTATGCTCCAGAAGTTACTTTCAGTAACGTTAGCTTCTCTACACATTGGAACTTTAGTCTTTCTAGAATTAAACCAAGTCAATGGCTGTTCCACTGTAAATGGTACCAGGTAGGTTCCTGAATTCAACTTGCATTGGAGTATTCCATGCCACCTAGCACTCTACATGCAATATCTATACAGTTCCACATCAGTCTGAGTAGTTATGTACACAAACTTATCACAAAATGCATTGAATAGAAAGTATTGCATTCAACTCAAAGGAGTGTACAGTTCAATTTTGCTGATAAGTACTATGTGCTAACATGATGTAAACATTGTTAGCACACTAACCATATGATTTAGAGTTGTCTGCAACCAAATTTATGAGTGTGCTACCTATGCTCCAGAAGTTACTTCAGTAACGTTACCTTCTCTACACATTGGAACTTTAGTCTTTCTAGAATTAAACCAAGTCAATGGCTGTTCCATTGTAAATGGTACCAGGTAGGTTACTGAATTCAAGTTGCATTGGAGTATTCCATGCCACCTAGCACTCTACATGCAATATCTATACAGTTCCACATCAGTCTGAGTAGTTATGGACAGAAACTTATCACAAAATGCATTGAATAGAAAGTTATGCATTCAACTCAAAGGAGTGTACAGTTCAATTTTGCTGATAAGAACTCTGTGCTAACATGATGTAAACATTGTTAGCACACTAACCATATGATTTAGAGTTGTCTGCAACCAATTGTTTGAGTGTGCTACCTATGCTACTAAAGTTACTTTCAGCAGCATTACCTTCTCTACTCATTGGAACTTTGGACTTTACAGAATTAAACCAAGTCAATGGCTGTTCCACTGTAAATGGTACCAGGTAGGTTACTGAATTCAACTTCCATTGGAGTATTCCATGCCACCTAGCACTCTACATGCAATATCTATACAGTTCCAAATCACACAGAGTAGTTATGTACACAACCTTACCACAAAATGCATTGAATAGAAAGTATTGCATTCAACTCAAAGGAGTGTACAGTTCAATTTTGCTGAGAACTACTATGTGCTAACACGATGTAAACATTGTTAGCACACTAACCATATGATTTAGAGTTGTCTGCAACCAATTTTTTGAGTGTGCTACCTATGCTACTGAAGTTACTTTCAGTAGCATTGCCTTCTCTACTCATTGGAACTTTGGACTTTACAGAATTAAACCAAGTCAATGGCTGTTCCACTGTAAATGGTACCAGGTATGTTACTGAATTCAACTTGCATTGGAGTATTCCATGCCATCTAGCACTCTACATGCAATATCTATACAGTTCCACATCAGTCTGAGTAGTTATGTACACAAACTTATCACAAAATGCATTGAATAGAAAGTAATGCATTCAACTCAAAGGAGTCTACAGTTCAATTTTGCTGAGAACAGATATGTGCTAACATGATGTAAACATTGTTAGCACACTAACCATATGATTTAGAGTTGTCTGCAACCAATTTTATGAGTGTGCGACCTATGCTCCAGAAGTTACTTTCAGTAACGTTAGCTTCTCTACACATTGGAACTTTAGTCTTTCTAGAATTAAACCAAGTCAATGGCTGTTCCACTGTAAATGGTACCAGGTAGGTTCCTGAATTCAACTTGCATTGGAGTATTCCATGCCACCTAGCACTCTACATGCAATATCTATACAGTTCCACATCAGTCTGAGTAGTTATGTACACAAACTTATCACAAAATGCATTGAATAGAAAGTATTGCATTCAACTCAAAGGAGTGTACAGTTCAATTTTGCTGATAAGTACTATGTGCTAACATGATGTAAACATTGTTAGCACACTAACCATATGATTTAGAGTTGTCTGCAACCAAATTTATGAGTGTGCTACCTATGCTCCAGAAGTTACTTCAGTAACGTTACCTTCTCTACACATTGGAACTTTAGTCTTTCTAGAATTAAACCAAGTCAATGGCTGTTCCATTGTAAATGGTACCAGGTAGGTTACTGAATTCAAGTTGCATTGGAGTATTCCATGCCACCTAGC
This sequence comes from Hypanus sabinus, assembly GCF_030144855.1. Classification (NCBI taxonomy): domain Eukaryota; kingdom Metazoa; phylum Chordata; class Chondrichthyes; order Myliobatiformes; family Dasyatidae; genus Hypanus; species Hypanus sabinus. The sequence goes on from NC_082733.1 coordinate 4,625,700, forward strand.
ACTCTACATGCAATATCTATACAGTTCCACATCAGTCTGAGTAGTTATGGACAGAAACTTATCACAAAATGCATTGAATAGAAAGTTATGCATTCAACTCAAAGGAGTGTACAGTTCAATTTTGCTGATAAGTACTCTGTGCTAACATGATGTAAACATTGTTAGCACACTAACCATATGATTTAGAGTTGTCTGCAACCAATTTTATGAGTGTGCTACCTATGCTCCAGAAGTTACTTTCAGTAACGTTAGCTTGTCTACACATTGGAACTTTAGTCTTTCTAGAATTAAACCAAGTCAATGGCTGTTCCACTGTAAATGGTACCAGGTAGGTTCCTGAATTCAACTTGCATTGGAGTATTCCATGCCACCTAGCACTCTACATGCAATATCTATACAGTTCCACATCAGTCTGAGTAGTTATGTACACAAACTTATCACAAAATGCATTGAATAGAAAGTATTGCATTCAACTCAAAGGAGTGTACAGTTCAATTTTGCTGATAAGTACTATGTGCTAACATGATGTAAACATTGTTAGCACACTAACCATATGATTTAGAGTTGTCTGCAACCAAATTTATGAGTGTGCTACCTATGCTCCAGAAGTTACTTCAGTAACGTTACCTTCTCTACACATTGGAACTTTAGTCTTTCTAGAATTAAACCAAGTCAATGGCTGTTCCATTGTAAATGGTACCAGGTAGGTTACTGAATTCAAGTTGCATTGGAGTATTCCATGCCACCTAGCACTCTACATGCAATATCTATACAGTTCCACATCAGTCTGAGTAGTTATGGACAGAAACTTATCACAAAATGCATTGAATAGAAAGTTATGCATTCAACTCAAAGGAGTGTACAGTTCAATTTTGCTGATAAGTACTCTGTGCTAACATGATGTAAACATTGTTAGCACACTAACCATATGATTTAGAGTTGTCTGCAACCAATTGTTTGAGTGTGCTACCTATGCTACTAAAGTTACTTTCAGCAGCATTACCTTCTCTTCTCATTGGAACTTTGGACTTTACAGAATTAAACCAAGTCAATGGCTGTTCCACTGTAAATGGTACCAGGTAGGTTACTGAATTCAACTTCCATTGGAGTATTCCATGCCACCTAGCACTCTACATGCAATATCTATACAGTTCCAAATCACACAGAGTAGTTATGTACACAACCTTACCACAAAATGCATTGAATAGAAAGTATTGCATTCAACTCAAAGGAGTGTACAGTTCAATTTTGCTGAGAACTACTATGTGCTAACACGATGTAAACATTGTTAGCACACTAACCATATGATTTAGAGTTGTCTGCAACCAATTTTTTGAGTGTGCTACCTATGCTACTGAAGTTACTTTCAGTAGCATTGCCTTCTCTACTCATTGGAACTTTGGACTTTACAGAATTAAACCAAGTCAATGGCTGTTCCACTGTAAATGGTACCAGGTATGTTACTGAATTCAACTTGCATTGGAGTATTCCATGCCATCTAGCACTCTACATGCAATATCTATACAGTTCCACATCAGTCTGAGTAGTTATGTACACAAACTTATCACAAAATGCATTGAATAGAAAGTAATGCATTCAACTCAAAGGAGTCTACAGTTCAATTTTGCTGAGAACAGATATGTGCTAACATGATGTAAACATTGTTAGCACACTAACCATATGATTTAGAGTTGTCTGCAACCAATTTTATGAGTGTGCGACCTATGCTCCAGAAGTTACTTTCAGTAACGTTACCTTCTCTACACATTGGAACTTTAGTCTTTCTAGAATTAAACCAAGTCAATGGCTTTTCCACTGTAAATGGTACCAGGTAGGTTCCTGAATTCAACTTGCATTGGAGTATTCCATGCCACCTAGCACTCTACATGCAATATCTATACAGTTCCACATCAGTCTGAGTAGTTATGTACACAAACTTATCACAAAATGCATTGAATAGAAAGTTATGCATTCAACTCAAAGGAGTGTACAGTTCAATTTTGCTGATAAGTACTATGTGCTAACATGATGTAAACATTGTTAGCACACTAACCATATGATTTAGAGTTGTCTGCAACCAATTTTATGAGTGTGCTACCTATGCTCCAGAAGTTACTTTCAGTAACGTTAGCTTCTCTACACATTGGAACTTTAGTCTTTCTAGAATTAAACCAAGTCAATGGCTGTTCCACTGTAAATGGTACCAGGTAGGTTCCTGAATTCAACTTGCATTGGAGTATTCCATGCCACCTAGCACTCTACATGCAATATCTATACAGTTCCACATCAGTCTGAGTAGTTATGTACACAAACTTATCACAAAATGCATTGAATAGAAAGTATTGCATTCAACTCAAAGGAGTGTACAGTTCAATTTTGCTGATAAGTACTCTGTGCTAACATGATGTAAACATTGTTAGCACACTAACCATATGATTTAGAGTTGTCTGCAACCAATTGTTTGAGTGTGCTACCTATGCTACTAAAGTTACTTTCAGCAGCATTACCTTCTCTACTCATTGGAACTTTGGACTTTACAGAATTAAACCAAGTCAATGGCTGTTCCACTGTAAATGGTACAAGGTAGGTTACTGAATTCAACTTCCATTGGAGTATTCCATGCCACCTAGCACTCTACATGCAATATCTATACAGTTCCAAATCACACAGAGTAGTTATGTACACAACCTTACCACAAAATGCATTGAATAGAAAGTATTGCATTCAACTCAAAGGAGTGTACAGTTCAATTTTGCTGAGAACTACTATGTGCTAACACGATGTAAACATTGTTAGCACACTAACCATATGATTTAGAGTTGTCTGCAACCAATTTTTTGAGTGTGCTACCTATGCTACTGAAGTTACTTTCAGTAGCATTGCCTTCTCTACTCATTGGAACTTTGGACTTTACAGAATTAAACCAAGTCAATGGCTGTTCCACTGTAAATGGTACCAGGTATGTTACTGAATTCAACTTGCATTGGAGTATTCCATGCCATCTAGCACTCTACATGCAATATCTATACAGTTCCACATCAGTCTGAGTAGTTATGTACACAAACTTATCACAAAATGCATTGAATAGAAAGTAATGCATTCAACTCAAAGGAGTCTACAGTTCAATTTTGCTGAGAACAGATATGTGCTAACATGATGTAAACATTGTTAGCACACTAACCATATGATTTAGAGTTGTCTGCAACCAATTTTATGAGTGTGCGACCTATGCTCCAGAAGTTACTTTCAGTAACGTTAGCTTCTCTACACATTGGAACTTTAGTCTTTCTAGAATTAAACCAAGTCAATGGCTGTTCCACTGTAAATGGTACCAGGTAGGTTCCTGAATTCAACTTGCATTGGAGTATTCCATGCCACCTAGCACTCTACATGCAATATCTATACAGTTCCACATCAGTCTGAGTAGTTATGTACACAAACTTATCACAAAATGCATTGAATAGAAAGTATTGCATTCAACTCAAAGGAGTGTACAGTTCAATTTTGCTGATAAGTACTATGTGCTAACATGATGTAAACATTGTTAGCACACTAACCATATGATTTAGAGTTGTCTGCAACCAAATTTATGAGTGTGCTACCTATGCTCCAGAAGTTACTTCAGTAACGTTACCTTCTCTACACATTGGAACTTTAGTCTTTCTAGAATTAAACCAAGTCAATGGCTGTTCCATTGTAAATGGTACCAGGTATGTTACTGAATTCAAGTTGCATTGGAGTATTCCATGCCACCTAGCACTCTACATGCAATATCTATACAGTTCCACATCAGTCTGAGTAGTTATGGACAGAAACTTATCACAAAATGCATTGAATAGAAAGTTATGCATTCAACTCAAAGGAGTGTACAGTTCAATTTTGCTGATAAGTACTCTGTGCTAACATGATGTAAACATTGTTAGCACACTAACCATATGATTTAGAGTTGTCTGCAACCAATTTTATGAGTGTGCTACCTATGCTCCAGAAGTTACTTTCAGTAACGTTAGCTTGTCTACACATTGGAACTTTAGTCTTTCTAGAATTAAACCAAGTCAATGGCTGTTCCACTGTAAATGGTACCAGGTAGGTTCCTGAATTCAACTTGCATTGGAGTATTCCATGCCACCTAGCACTCTACATGCAATATCTATACAGTTCCACATCAGTCTGAGTAGTTATGTACACAAACTTATCACAAAATGCATTGAATAGAAAGTATTGCATTCAACTCAAAGGAGTGTACAGTTCAATTTTGCTGATAAGTACTATGTGCTAACATGATGTAAACATTGTTAGCACACTAACCATATGATTTAGAGTTGTCTGCAACCAAATTGATGAGTGTGCTACCTATGCTCCAGAAGTTACTTCAGTAACGTTACCTTCTCTACACATTGGAACTTTAGTCTTTCTAGAATTAAACCAAGTCAATGGCTGTTCCATTGTAAATGGTACCAGGTAGGTTACTGAATTCAAGTTGCATTGGAGTATTCCATGCCACCTAGCACTCTACATGCAATATCTATACAGTTCCACATCAGTCTGAGTAGTTATGTACAGAAACTTATCACAAAATGCATTGAATAGAAAGTTATGCATTCAACTCAAAGGAGTGTACAGTTCAATTTTGCTGATAAGTACTATGTGCTAACATGATGTAAACATTGTTAGCACACTAACCATATGATTTAGAGTTGTCTGCAACCAATTTTATGAGTGTGCTACCTATGCTCCAGAAGTTACTTTCAGTAACGTTAGCTTCTCTACACATTGGAACTTTAGTCTTTCTAGAATTAAACCAAGTCAATGGCTGTTCCACTGTAAATGGTACCAGGTAGGTTCCTGAATTCAACTTGCATTGGAGTATTCCATGCCACCTAGCACTCTACATGCAATATCTATACAGTTCCACATCAGTCTGAGTAGTTATGTACACAAACTTATCACAAAATGCATTGAATAGAAAGTATTGCATTCAACTCAAAGGAGTGTACAGTTCAATTTTGCTGATAAGTACTCTGTGCTAACATGATGTAAACATTGTTAGCACACTAACCATATGATTTAGAGTTGTCTGCAACCAATTGTTTGAGTGTGCGACCTATGCTCCAGAAGTTACTTTCAGTAACGTTACCTTCTCTACACATTGGAACTTTAGTCTTTCTAGAATTAAACCAAGTCAATGGCTTTCCCACTGTAAATGGTACCAGGTAGGTTCCTGAATTCAACTTGCATTGGAGTATTCCATGCCACCTAGCACTCTACATGCAATATCTATACAGTTCCACATCAGTCTGAGTAGTTATGTACAGAAACTTATCACAAAATGCATTGAATAGAAAGTTATGCATTCAACTCAAAGGAGTGTACAGTTCAATTTTGCTGATAAGTACTATGTGCTAACATGATGTAAACATTGTTAGCACACTAACCATATGATTTAGAGTTGTCTGCAACCAATTTTATGAGTGTGCTACCTATGCTCCAGAAGTTACTTTCAGTAACGTTAGCTTCTCTACACATTGGAACTTTAGTCTTTCTAGAATTAAACCAAGTCAATGGCTGTTCCACTGTAAATGGTACCAGGTAGGTTCCTGAATTCAACTTGCATTGGAGTATTCCATGCCACCTAGCACTCTACATGCAATATCTATACAGTTCCACATCAGTCTGAGTAGTTATGTACACAAACTTATCACAAAATGCATTGAATAGAAAGTATTGCATTCAACTCAAAGGAGTGTACAGTTCAATTTTGCTGATAAGTACTATGTGCTAACATGATGTAAACATTGTTAGCACACTAACCATATGATTTAGAGTTGTCTGCAACCAAATTTATGAGTGTGCTACCTATGCTCCAGAAGTTACTTCAGTAACGTTACCTTCTCTACACATTGGAACTTTAGTCTTTCTAGAATTAAACCAAGTCAATGGCTGTTCCATTGTAAATGGTACCAGGTAGGTTACTGAATTCAAGTTGCATTGGAGTATTCCATGCCACCTAGCACTCTACATGCAATATCTATACAGTTCCACATCAGTCTGAGTAGTTATGGACAGAAACTTATCACAAAATGCATTGAATAGAAAGTTATGCATTCAACTCAAAGGAGTGTACAGTTCAATTTTGCTGATAAGTACTCTGTGCTAACATGATGTAAACATTGTTAGCACACTAACCATATGATTTAGAGTTGTCTGCAACCAATTTTATGAGTGTGCGACCTATGCTCCAGAAGTTACTTTCAGTAACGTTAGCTTCTCTACACATTGGAACTTTAGTCTTTCTAGAATTAAACCAAGTCAATGGCTGTTCCACTGTAAATGGTACCAGGTAGGTTCCTGAATTCAACTTGCATTGGAGTATTCCATGCCACCTAGCACTCTACATGCAATATCTATACAGTTCCACATCAGTCTGAGTAGTTATGTACACAAACTTATCACAAAATGCATTGAATAGAAAGTATTGCATTCAACTCAAAGGAGTGTACAGTTCAATTTTGCTGATAAGTACTATGTGCTAACATGATGTAAACATTGTTAGCACACTAACCATATGATTTAGAGTTGTCTGCAACCAAATTTATGAGTGTGCTACCTATGCTCCAGAAGTTACTTCAGTAACGTTACCTTCTCTACACATTGGAACTTTAGTCTTTCTAGAATTAAACCAAGTCAATGGCTGTTCCATTGTAAATGGTACCAGGTAGGTTACTGAATTCAAGTTCCATTGGAGTATTCCATGCCACCTAGCACTCTACATGCAATATCTATACAGTTCAACATCAGTCTTAGTTATATACAGAAACTTATCAGAAAATGCATTGAATAGAAAGTAATGCATTCAACTCAAAGGAGTGTACAGTTCAATTTTGCTGAGAACTACTAAGTGCTAACATGATGTAAACATTGTTAGCACACTAACCATATGATTTAGAGTTGTCTGCAACCAATTTTATGAGTGTGCTACCTATGCTCCAGAAGTTACTTTCACTAACGTTACCTTCTCTACACATTGGAACTTTAGTCTTTCTAGAATTAAACCAAGTCAATGGCTGTTCCACTGTAAATGGTACCAGGTATGTTACTGAATTCAACTTGCATTGGAGTATTCCATGCCATCTAGCACTCTACATGCAATATCTATACAGTTCCACACCAGTCTGAGTAGTTATGTACACAAACTTATCACAAAATGCATTGAATAGAAAGTAATGCATTCAACTCAAAGGAGTCTACAGTTCAATTTTGCTGAGAACAGCTATGTGCTAACATGATGTAAACATTGTTAGCACACTAACCATATGATTTAGAGTTGTCTGCAACCAATTTTATGAGTGTGCTACCTATGCTCCAGAAGTTACTTTCAGTAACGTTACCTTCTCTACACATTGGAACTTTAGTCTTTCTAGAATTAAACCAAGTCAATGGCTGTTCCACTGTAAATGGTACCAGGTAGGTTCCTGAATTCAACTTGCATTGGAGTATTCCATGCCACCTAGCACTCTACATGCAATATCTATACAGTTCCACATCAGTCTGAGTAGTTATGTACAGAAACTTATCACAAAATGCATTGAATAGAAAGTTATGCATTCAACTCAAAGGAGTGTACAGTTCAATTTTGCTAATAAGTACTATGTGCTAACATGATGTAAACATTGTTAGCACACTAACCATATGATTTAGAGTTGTCTGCAACCAATTTTATGAGTGTGCTACCTATGCTCCAGAAGTTACTTTCAGTAACGTTAGCTTCTCTACACATTGGAACTTTAGTCTTTCTAGAATTAAACCAAGTCAATGGCTGTTCCACTGTAAATGGTACCAGGTAGGTTCCTGAATTCAACTTGCATTGGAGTATTCCATGCCACCTAGCACTCTACGTGCAATATCTATACAGTTCCACATCAGTCTGAGTAGTTATGTACACAAACTTATCACAAAATGCATTGAATAGAAAGTATTGCATTCAACTCAAAGGAGTGTACAGTTCAATTTTGCTGATAAGTACTATGTGCTAACATGATGTAAACATTGTTAGCACACTAACCATATGATTTAGAGTTGTCTGCAACCAAATTTATGAGTGTGCTACCTATGCTCCAGAAGTTACTTCAGTAACGTTACCTTCTCTACACATTGGAACTTTAGTCTTTCTAGAATTAAACCAAGTCAATGGCTGTTCCATTGTAAATGGTACCAGGTAGGTTACTGAATTCAAGTTGCATTGGAGTATTCCATGCCACCTAGTACTCTACATGCAATATCTATACAGTTCCACATCAGTCTGAGTAGTTATGTACAGAAACATATCACAAAATGCATTGAATAGAAAGTAATGCATTCAACTCAAAGGAGTGTACAGTTCAATTCTGCTGAGAACTACTATGTGCTAACATGATGTAAACATTGTTAGTACACTAAACATATGATTTAGAGTTGTCTGCAACCAATTTTTTGAGTGTGCTACCTATGCTCCAGAAGTTACTTTCAGTAACGTTACCTTCTCTACACATTGGAACTTTAGTCTTTCTAGAATTAAACCAAGTCAATGGCTGTTCCACTGTAAATGGTACCAGGTAGGTTACTGAATCAAGCTTGCATTGGAGTATTCCATGCCACCTAGCACTCTACATGCAATATCTATACAGTTCCACATCAGTCTGAGTAGTTATGTACACAAACTTATCACAAAATGCATTGAATAGAAAGTAATGCATTCAACTCAAAGGAGTCTACAGTTCAATTTTGCTGAGAACAACTATGTGCTAACATGATGTAAACATTGTTAGCACACTAACCATATGATTTAGAATTGGCTGCAACCAATTTTTTGAGTGTGCTACCTATGCTCCAGAAGTTACTTTCAGTAACGTTACCTTCTCTACACATTGGAACTTTAGTCTTTCTAGAATTAAACCAAGTCAATGGCTGTTCTACTGTAAATGGTATCAGGTAGGTTCCTGAATTCAACTTGCATTGGAGTATTCCATGCCACCTAGCACTCTACATGCAATATCTATACAGTTCCACATCAGTCTGAGTAGTTATGTACAGAAACTTATCACAAAATGCATTGAATAGAAAGTAATGCATTCAACTCAAAGGAGTGTACAGTTCAATTTTGCTGATAAGTACTATGTGCTAACATGATGTAAACATTGTTAGCACATTAACCATATGATTTAGAGTTGTGTGCAACCAATTTTATGAGTGTGCTACCTATGCTCCAGAAGTTACTTTCAGTAACGTTACCTTCTCTACACATTGGAACTTTAGTCTTTCTAGAATTAAACCAAGTCAATGGCTGTTCCACTGTAAATGGTACCAGGTAGGTTCCTGAATTCAACTTGCATTGGAGTATTCCATGCCATCTAGCACTCTACATGCAATATCTATACAGTTCCACATCAGTCTGAGTAGTTATGTACACAAACTTATCACAAAATGCATTGAATAGAAAGTAATGCATTCAACTCAAAGGAGTGTACAGTTCAATTTTGCTGAGAACTACTATGTGCTAACATGATGTAAACATTGTTAGCACACTAACCATATGATTTAGAGTTGTCTGCAACCAATTTTATGAGTGTGCTACCTATGCTCCAGAAGTTACTTTCAGTAACGTTACCTTCTCTACACATTGGAACTTTAGTCTTTCTAGAATTAAACCAAGTCAATGGCTGTTCCACTGTAAATGGTACCAGGTAGGTTCCTGAATTCAACTTGCATTGGAGTATTCCATGCCACCTAGCACTCTACATGCAATATCTATACAGTTCCACATCAGTCTGAGTAGTTATGTACAGAAACTTATCACAAAATGCATTGAATAGAAAGTAATGCATTCAACTCAAAGGAGTGTACAGTTCAATTTTGCTGATAAGTACTATGTGCTAACATGATGTAAACATTGTTAGCACACTAACCATATGATTTAGAGTTGTCTGCAACCAATTTTTTGAGTGTGCTACCTATGCTACTGAAGTTACTTTCAGTAGCATTACCTTCTCTACTCATTGGAATTTTAGACTTTACAGAATTAAACCAAGTCAATGGCTGTTCCACTGTAAATGGTACCAGGTAGGTTACTGAATCAAGCTTGCATTGGAGTATTCCATGCCACCTAGCACTCTACATGCAATATCTATACAGTTCCACATCAGTCTGAGTAGTTATGTACACAAACTTATCACAAAATGCATTGAATAGAAAGTAATGCATTCAACTCAAAGGAGTCTACAGTTCAATTTTGCTGAGAACAACTATGTGCTAACATGATGTAAACATTGTTAGCACACTAACCATATGATTTAGAATTGGCTGCAACCAATTTTATGAGTGTGCGACCTATGCTCCAGAAGTTACTTTCAGTAACGTTACCTTCTCTACACATTGGAACTTTAGTCTTTCTAGAATTAAACCAAGTCAATGGCTGTTCCACTGTAAATGGTACCAGGTAGGTTCCTGAATTCAACTTGCATTGGAGTATTCCATGCCACCTAGCACTCTACATGCAATATCTATACAGTTCCACATCAGTCTGAGTAGTTATGTACAGAAACTTATCACAAAATGCATTGAATAGAAAGTAATGCATTCAACTCAAAGGAGTGTACAGTTCAATTTTGCTGATAAGTACTATGTGCTAACATGATGTAAACATTGTTAGCACATTAACCATATGATTTAGAGTTGTCTGCAACCAATTTTATGAGTGTGCTACCTATGCTCCAGAAGTTACTTCAGTAACGTTACCTTCTCTACACATTGGAACTTTAGTCTTTCTAGAATTAAACCAAGTCAATGGCTGTTCCACTGTAAATGGTACCAGGTAGGTTACTGAATTCAACTTGCATTGGAGTATTCCATGCCATCTAGCACTCTACATGCAATATCTATACAGTTCCACATCAGTCTGAGTAGTTATGTACAGAAACTTATCACAAAATGCATTGAATAGAAAGTAATGCATTCAACTCAAAGGAGTGTACAGTTCAATTTTGCTGAGAACTACTATGTGCTAACATGATGTAAACATTGTTAGCACACTAACCATATGATTTAGAGTTGTCTGCAACCAATTTTATGAGTGTGCTACCTATGCTCCAGAAGTTACTTTCAGTAACGTTACCTTCTCTACACATTGGAACTTTAGTCTTTCTAGAATTAAACCAAGTCAATGGCTGTTCCACTGTAAATGGTACCAGGTAGGTTCCTGAATTCAACTTGCATTGGAGTATTCCATGCCACCTAGCACTCTACATGCAATATCTATACAGTTCCACATCAGTCTGAGTAGTTATGTACAGAAACGTATCACAAAATGCATTGAATAGAAAGTAATGCATTCAACTCAAAGGAGTGTACAGTTCAATTTTGCTGATAAGTACTATGTGCTAACATGATATAAACATTGTTAGCACACTAACCATATGATTTAGAGTTGTCTGCAACCAATTTTTTGAGTGTGCTACCTATGCTACTGAAGTTACTTTCAGTAGCATTACCTTCTCTACTCATTGGAATTTTAGACTTTACACAATTAAACCAAGTCAATGGCTGTTCCACTGTAAATGGTACCAGGTAGGTTACTGAATTCAGCTTGCATTGGAGTCTTCCATGGCACCTAGCACTCTACATGCAATATCTATACAGTTCCACATCAGTCTGAGTAGTTATGTACACAAACATATCACAAAATGCATTGAATAGAAAGTAATGCATTCAACTCAAAGGAGTGTACAGTTCAATTTTGCTGAGAACTACTATGTGCTAACATGATGTAAACATTGTTAGCACACTAACCATATGATTTAGAGTTGTCTGCAACCAATTTTATGAGTGTGCTACCTATGCTCCAGAAGTTACTTTCAGTAACGTTACCTTCTCTACACATTGGAACTTTAGTCTTTCTAGAATTAAACCAAGTCAATGGCTGTTCCACTGTAAATGCTACCAGGTAGGTTACTGAATTCAGCTTGCATTGGAGTATTCCATGGCACCTAGCACTCTACATGCAATATCTATACAGTAGTCTGAGTAGTTATGTACAGAAACTTATCACAAAATGCATTGAATAGAAAGTAATGCATTCAACTCAAAGGAGTGTACAGTTCAATTTTGCTGATAAGTACTATGTGCTAACATGATGTAAACATTGTTAGCACACTAACCACATGATTTAGAGTTGTCTGCAACCAATTTTATGAGTGTGCTACCTATGCTCCAGAAGTTACTTCAGTAACGTTACCTTCTCTACACATTGGAACTTTAGTCTTTCTAGAATTAAACCAAGTCAATGGCTGTTCCACTGTAAATGGTACCAGGTAGGTTACTGAATTCAACTTGCATTGGAGTATTCCATGCCACCTAGCACTCTACATGCAATATCTATACATTTCCACATCAGTCTGAGTAGTTATGTACAGAAACTTATCACAAAATGCATTGAATAGAAAGTAATGCATTCAACACAAAGGAGTGTACAGTTCAATTTTGCTGAGAACTACTATGTGCTAACATGATGTAAACATTGTTAGCACACTAACCATATGATTTAGAGTTGTCTGCAACCAATTTTATGAGTGTGCTACCTATGCTCCAGAAGTTACTTTCAGTAACGTTACCTTCTCTACACATTGGAACTTTAGTCTTTCTAGAATTAAACCAAGTCAATGGCTGGTCCACTGTAAATGGTACCAGGTAGGTTCCTGAATTCAACTTGCATTGGAGTATTCCATGCCACCTAGCACTCTACATGCAATATCTATACAGTTCCACATCAGTCTAAGTAGTTATGTACAGAAACTTATCACAAAATGCATTGAATAGAAAGTAATGCATTCAACTCAAAGGAGTGTACAGTTCAATTTTGCTGAGAACTACTATGTGCTAACATGATGTAAACATTGTTAGCACACTAACCATATGATTTAGAGTTGTCTGCAACCAATTTTTTGAGTGTGCTACCTATGCTCCAGAAGTTACTTTCAGTAACGTTACCTTCTCTACACATTGGAACTTTAGTCTTTCTAGAATTAAACCAAGTCAATGGCTGTTCCACTGTAAATGGTACCAGGTAGGTTACTGAATTCAGCTTGCATTGGAGTATTCCATGGCACCTAGCACTCTACATGCAATATCTATACAGTTACACATCAGTCTGAGTAGTTATGTACAGAAACTTATCACAAAATGCATTGAATAGAAAGTAATGCATTCAACTCAAAGGAGTGTACAGTTCAATTTTGCTGATAAGTACTATGTGCTAACATGATGTAAACATTGTTAGCACACTAACCATATGATTTAGAGTTGTCTGCAACCAAATTTATGAGTGTGCTTCCTATGCTCCAGAAGTTACTTCAATAACGTTACCTTCTCTACACATTGGAACTTTAGTCTTTCTAGAATTAAACCAAGTCAATGGCTGTTCCACTGTAAATGGTACCAGGAAGGTTACTGAATTCAACTTGCATTGGAGTACTCCATGCCACCTAGCACTCTACATGCAATATCTATACAGTTCAACATCAGTCTTAGTTATGTACAGAAACTTATCACAAAATGCATTGAATAGAAAGTAATGCATTCAACTCAAAGGAGTGTACAGTTCAATTTTGCTGAGAACTACTATGTGCTAACATGATGTAAACATTGTTAGCACAGTAACCATATGATTTAGAGTTGTCTGCAACCAATTGTTTGAGTGCGCTACCTATGCTACTGAAGTTACTTTCAGTAGCATTACCTTCTCTACTCATTGGAACTTTGGACTTTACAGAATTAAACCAAGTCAATGGCTGTTCCACTGTAAATGGTACCAGGTAGGTTACTGAATTCAACTTGCATTGGAGTATTCCATGCCACCTAGCAATCTACATTCAATATCTATACAGTTCCACATCAGTCTGAGTAGTTATGTACAGAAACTTATCACAAAATGCATTGAATAGAAAGTAATGCATTCAACACAAAGGAGTGTACAGTTCAATTTTGCTGAGAACTACTATGTGCTAACATGATGTAAACATTGTTAGCACACTAACCATATGATTTAGAGTTGTCTGCAAACAATTTTATGAGTGTGCTACCTATGCTCCAGAAGTTACTTTCAGTAACGTTACCTTCTCTACACATTGGAACTTTAGTCTTTCTAGAATTAAACCAAGTCAATGGCTGGTCCACTGTAAATGGTACCAGGTAGGTTCCTGAATTCAACTTGCATTGGAGTATTCCATGCCACCTAGCACTCTACATGCAATATCTATACAGTTCCACATCAGTCTAAGTAGTTATGTACAGAAACTTATCACAAAATGCATTGAATAGAAAGTAATGCATTCAACTCAAAGGAGTGTACAGTTCAATTTTGCTGAGAACTACTATGTGCTAACATGATGTAAACATTGTTAGCACACTAACCATATGATTTAGAGTTGTCTGCAACCAATTTTTTGAGTGTGCTACCTATGCTCCAGAAGTTACTTTCAGTAACGTTACCTTCTCTACACATTGGAACTTTAGTCTTTCTAGAATTAAACCAAGTCAATGGCTGTTCCACTGTAAATGGTACCAGGTAGGTTACTGAATTCAGCTTGCATTGGAGTATTCCATGGCACCTAGCACTCTACATGCAATATCTATACAGTTCCACATCAGTCTGAGTAGTTATGTACAGAAACTTATCACAAAATGCATTGAATAGAAAGTAATGCATTCAACTCAAAGGAGTGTACAGTTCAATTTTGCTGATAAGTACTATGTGCTAACATGATGTAAACATTGTTAGCACACTAACCATATGATTTAGAGTTGTCTGCAACCAAATTTATGAGTGTGCTTCCTATGCTCCAGAAGTTACTTCAATAACGTTACCTTCTCTACACATTGGAACTTTAGTCTTTCTAGAATTAAACCAAGTCAATGGCTGTTCCACTGTAAATGGTACCAGGTAGGTTACTGAATTCAACTTGCATTGGAGTACTCCATGCCACCTAGCACTCTACATGCAATATCTATACAGTTCAACATCAGTCTTAGTTATGTACAGAAACTTATCACAAAATGCATTGAATAGAAAGTAATGCATTCAACTCAAAGGAGTGTACAGTTCAATTTTGCTGAGAACTACTATGTGCTAACATGATGTAAACATTGTTAGCACACTAAGCATATGATTTAGAGTTGTCTGCAAACAATTTTATGAGAGTGCTACCTATGCTCCAGAAGTTACTTTCAGTAACGTTACCTTCTCTACACATTGGAACTTTAGTCTTTCTAGAATTAAACCAAGTCAATGGCTGGTCCACTGTAAATGGTACCAGGTAGGTTCCTGAATTCAACTTGCATTGGAGTATTCCATGCCACCTAGCACTCTACATGCAATATCTATACAGTTCCACATCAGTCTAAGTAGTTATGTACAGAAACTTATCACAAAATGCATTGAATAGAAAGTAATGCATTCAACTCAAAGGAGTGTACAGTTCAATTTTGCTGATAAGTACTATGTGCTAACATGATGTAAACATTGTTAGCACACTAACCATATGATTTAGAGTTGTCTGCAACCAATTTTTTGAGTGTGCTACCTATGCTACTGAAGTTACTTTCAGTAGCATTACCTTCTCTTCTCATTGGAATTTTAGACTTTACAGAATTAAACCAAGTCAATGGCTGTTCCACTGTAAATGGTACCAGGTAGGATACTGAATTCAGCTTGCATAGGAGTTTTCCATGGCACCTAGCACTCTACATGCAATATCTATACGGTTCCACATCAGTCTGAGTAGTTATGTACAGAAACTTATCACAAAATGCATTGAATAGAAAGTAATGCATTCAACTCAAAGGAGTGTACAGTTCAATTTTGCTGAGAACTACTATGTGCTAACATGATGTAAACATTGTTAGCACACTAACCATATGATTTAGAGTTGTCTGCAACCAAATTTATGAGTGTGCTTCCTATGCTCCAGAAGTTACTTCAATAACGTTACCTTCTCTACACATTGGAACTTTAGTCTTTCTAGAATTAAACCAAGTCAATGGCTGTTCCATTGTAAATGGTACCAGGTAGGTTACTGATTTCAACTTGCATTGGAGTACTCCATGCCACCTAGCACTCTACATTCAATATCTATACAGTTCCACATCAGTCTGAGTAGTTATGTACAGAAACTTATCACAAAATGCATTGAATAGAAAGTAATGCATTCAACACAAAGGAGTGTACAGTTCAATTTTGCTGAGAACTACTATGTGCTAACATGATGTAAACATTGTTAGCACACTAACCATATGATTTAGAGTTGTCTGCAAACAATTTTATGAGTGTGCTACCTATGCTCCAGAAGTTACTTTCAGTAACGTTACCTTCTCTACACATTGGAACTTTAGTCTTTCTAGAATTAAACCAAGTCAATGGCTGGTCCACTGTAAATGGTACCAGGTAGGTTCCTGAATTCAACTTGCATTGGAGTATTCCATGCCACCTAGCACTCTACATGCAATATCTATACAGTTCCACATCAGTCTAAGTAGTTATGTACAGAAACTTATCACAAAATGCATTGAATAGAAAGTAATGCATTCAACTCAAAGGAGTGTACAGTTCAATTTTGCTGATAAGTACTATGTGCTAACATGATGTAAACATTGTTAGCACACTAACCATATGATTTAGAGTTGTCTGCAACCAAATTTATGAGTGTGCTTCCTATGCTCCAGAAGTTACTTCAATAACGTTACCTTCTCTACACATTGGAACTTTAGTCTTTCTAGAATTAAACCAAGTCAATGGCTGTTCCACTGTAAATGGTACCAGGAAGGTTACTGAATTCAACTTGCATTGGAGTACTCCATGCCACCTAGCACTCTACATGCAATATCTATACAGTTCAACATCAGTCTTAGTTATGTACAGAAACTTATCACAAAATGCATTGAATAGAAAGTAATGCATTCAACTCAAAGGAGTGTACAGTTCAATTTTGCTGAGAACTACTATGTGCTAACATGATGTAAACATTGTTAGCACAGTAACCATATGATTTAGAGTTGTCTGCAACCAATTGTTTGAGTGCGCTACCTATGCTACTGAAGTTACTTTCAGTAGCATTACCTTCTCTACTCATTGGAACTTTGGACTTTACAGAATTAAACCAAGTCAATGGCTGTTCCACTGTAAATGGTACCAGGTAGGTTACTGAATTCAACTTGCATTGGAGTATTCCATGCCACCTAGCAATCTACATTCAATATCTATACAGTTCCACATCAGTCTGAGTAGTTATGTACAGAAACTTATCACAAAATGCATTGAATAGAAAGTAATGCATTCAACACAAAGGAGTGTACAGTTCAATTTTGCTGAGAACTACTATGTGCTAACATGATGTAAACATTGTTAGCACACTAACCATATGATTTAGAGTTGTCTGCAAACAATTTTATGAGTGTGCTACCTATGCTCCAGAAGTTACTTTCAGTAACGTTACCTTCTCTACACATTGGAACTTTAGTCTTTCTAGAATTAAACCAAGTCAATGGCTGGTCCACTGTAAATGGTACCAGGTAGGTTCCTGAATTCAACTTGCATTGGAGTATTCCATGCCACCTAGCACTCTACATGCAATATCTATACAGTTCCACATCAGTCTAAGTAGTTATGTACAGAAACTTATCACAAAATGCATTGAATAGAAAGTAATGCATTCAACTCAAAGGAGTGTACAGTTCAATTTTGCTGAGAACTACTATGTGCTAACATGATGTAAACATTGTTAGCACACTAACCATATGATTTAGAGTTGTCTGCAACCAATTTTTTGAGTGTGCTACCTATGCTCCAGAAGTTACTTTCAGTAACGTTACCTTCTCTACACATTGGAACTTTAGTCTTTCTAGAATTAAACCAAGTCAATGGCTGTTCCACTGTAAATGGTACCAGGTAGGTTACTGAATTCAGCTTGCATTGGAGTATTCCATGGCACCTAGCACTCTACATGCAATATCTATACAGTTCCACATCAGTCTGAGTAGTTATGTACAGAAACTTATCACAAAATGCATTGAATAGAAAGTAATGCATTCAACTCAAAGGAGTGTACAGTTCAATTTTGCTGATAAGTACTATGTGCTAACATGATGTAAACATTGTTAGCACACTAACCATATGATTTAGAGTTGTCTGCAACCAAATTTATGAGTGTGCTTCCTATGCTCCAGAAGTTACTTCAATAACGTTACCTTCTCTACACATTGGAACTTTAGTCTTTCTAGAATTAAACCAAGTCAATGGCTGTTCCACTGTAAATGGTACCAGGTAGGTTACTGAATTCAACTTGCATTGGAGTACTCCATGCCACCTAGCACTCTACATGCAATATCTATACAGTTCAACATCAGTCTTAGTTATGTACAGAAACTTATCACAAAATGCATTGAATAGAAAGTAATGCATTCAACTCAAAGGAGTGTACAGTTCAATTTTGCTGAGAACTACTATGTGCTAACATGATGT
The DNA here is from genome assembly GCF_030144855.1 of Hypanus sabinus. Lineage (NCBI taxonomy): Eukaryota > Metazoa > Chordata > Chondrichthyes > Myliobatiformes > Dasyatidae > Hypanus > Hypanus sabinus. Next base: position 4,644,241 of record NC_082733.1, read on the forward strand.
AAACATTGTTAGCACACTAAGCATATGATTTAGAGTTGTCTGCAAACAATTTTATGAGAGTGCTACCTATGCTCCAGAAGTTACTTTCAGTAACGTTACCTTCTCTACACATTGGAACTTTAGTCTTTCTAGAATTAAACCAAGTCAATGGCTGGTCCACTGTAAATGGTACCAGGTAGGTTCCTGAATTCAACTTGCATTGGAGTATTCCATGCCACCTAGCACTCTACATGCAATATCTATACAGTTCCACATCAGTCTAAGTAGTTATGTACAGAAACTTATCACAAAATGCATTGAATAGAAAGTAATGCATTCAACTCAAAGGAGTGTACAGTTCAATTTTGCTGATAAGTACTATGTGCTAACATGATGTAAACATTGTTAGCACACTAACCATATGATTTAGAGTTGTCTGCAACCAATTTTTTGAGTGTGCTACCTATGCTACTGAAGTTACTTTCAGTAGCATTACCTTCTCTTCTCATTGGAATTTTAGACTTTACAGAATTAAACCAAGTCAATGGCTGTTCCACTGTAAATGGTACCAGGTAGGATACTGAATTCAGCTTGCATAGGAGTTTTCCATGGCACCTAGCACTCTACATGCAATATCTATACGGTTCCACATCAGTCTGAGTAGTTATGTACAGAAACTTATCACAAAATGCATTGAATAGAAAGTAATGCATTCAACTCAAAGGAGTGTACAGTTCAATTTTGCTGAGAACTACTATGTGCTAACATGATGTAAACATTGTTAGCACACTAACCATATGATTTAGAGTTGTCTGCAACCAAATTTATGAGTGTGCTTCCTATGCTCCAGAAGTTACTTCAATAACGTTACCTTCTCTACACATTGGAACTTTAGTCTTTCTAGAATTAAACCAAGTCAATGGCTGTTCCATTGTAAATGGTACCAGGTAGGTTACTGATTTCAACTTGCATTGGAGTACTCCATTCCACCTAGCACTCTACATTCAATATCTATACAGTTCCACATCAGTCTGAGTAGTTATGTACAGAAACTTATCACAAAATGCATTGAATAGAAAGTAATGCATTCAACACAAAGGAGTGTACAGTTCAATTTTGCTGAGAACTACTATGTGCTAACATGATGTAAACATTGTTAGCACACTAACCATATGATTTAGAGTTGTCTGCAAACAATTTTATGAGTGTGCTACCTATGCTCCAGAAGTTACTTTCAGTAACGTTACCTTCTCTACACATTGGAACTTTAGTCTTTCTAGAATTAAACCAAGTCAATGGCTGGTCCACTGTAAATGGTACCAGGTAGGTTCCTGAATTCAACTTGCATTGGAGTATTCCATGCCACCTAGCACTCTACATGCAATATCTATACAGTTCCACATCAGTCTAAGTAGTTATGTACAGAAACTTATCACAAAATGCATTGAATAGAAAGTAATGCATTCAACTCAAAGGAGTGTACAGTTCAATTTTGCTGATAAGTACTATGTGCTAACATGATGTAAACATTGTTAGCACACTAACCATATGATTTAGAGTTGTCTGCAACCAATTTTTTGAGTGTGCTACCTATGCTACTGAAGTTACTTTCAGTAGCATTACCTTCTCTACTCATTGGAATTTTAGACTTTACAGAATTAAACCAAGTCAATGGCTGTTCCACTGTAAATGGTACCAGGTAGGATACTGAATTCAGCTTGCATAGGGGTTTTCCATGGCACCTAGCACTCTACATGCAATATCTATACGGTTCCACATCAGTCTGAGTAGTTATGTACAGAAACTTATCACAAAATGCATTGAATAGAAAGTAATGCATTCAACTCAAAGGAGTGTACAGTTCAATTTTGCTGAGAACTACTATGTGCTAACATGATGTAAACATTGTTAGCACACTAACCATATGATTTAGAGTTGTCTGCAACCAAATTTATGAGTGTGCTTCCTATGCTCCAGAAGTTACTTCAATAACGTTACCTTCTCTACACATTGGAACTTTAGTCTTTCTAGAATTAAACCAAGTCAATGGCTGTTCCACTGTAAATGGTACCAGTTAGGTTACTGAATTCAACTTGCATTGGAGTACTCCATGCCACCTAGCACTCTACATGCAATATCTATACAGTTCAACATCAGTCTTAGTTATGTACAGAAACTTATCACAAAATGCATTGAATAGAAAGTAATGCATTCAACTCAAAGGAGTGTACAGTTCAATTTTGCTGAGAACTACTATGTGCTTACATGATGTAAACATTGTTAGCACACTAACCATATGATTTAGAGTTGTCTGCAACCAATTGTTTGAGTGCGCTACCTATGCTACTGAAGTTACTTTCAGTAGCATTACCTTCTCTACTCATTGGAACTTTGGACTTTACAGAATTAAACCAAGTCAATGGCTGTTCCACTGTAAATGGTACCAGGTAGGTTACTGAATTCAACTTGCATTGGAGTATTCCATGCCACCTAGCACTCTACATGCAATATCTATACAGTTCCAAATCACACAGAGTAGTTATGTACACAACCTTACCACAAAATGCATTGAATAGAAAGTAATGCATTCAACTCAAAGGAGTGTACAGTTCAATTTTGCTGAGAACTACTATGTGCTAACATGATGTAAACATTGTTAGCACACTAACTATATGATTTAGAGTTGTCTGCAACCAATTTTTTGAGTGTGCTACCTATGCTACTGGTTACTTTCAGTAGCATTACCTTCTCTACTCATTGGAACTTTGGACTTTACAGAATTAAACCAAGTCAATGGCTGTTCCACTGTAAATGGTACCAGGTATGTTACTGAATTCAACATGCATTGGAGTATTCCATGCCATCTGGCACTCTACATGCAATATCTATACAGTTCCACATCAGTCTGAGAAGTTATGTACAGAAACTTATCACAAAATACATTGAATAGAAAGTAATGCATTCAACTCAAAGGAGTCTACAGTTCAATTTTGCTGAGATCAACTAGGTGCTAACATGATGTAAACATTGTTAGCACACTAACTATATGATTTAGAGTTGTCTGCAACCAATTTTTTGAGTGTGCTCCCTATGCTCCAGAAGTTACTTTCAGTAACGTTACCTTCTCTACACATTGGAACTTTAGTCTTTCTAGAATTAAACCAAGTCAATGGCTGTTCCACTGTAAATGGTACCAGGTAGGTTCCTGAATTCAACTTGCATTGGAGTATTCCATGGCACCTAGCACTCTACATGCAATATCTATACAGTTCCACATCAGTCTGAGTAGTTATGTACACAAACTTATCACAAAATGCATTGAATAGAAAGTAATGCATTCAACTCAAAGGAGTCTACAGTTCAATTTTGCTGAGAACAACTATGTGCTAACATGATGTAAACATTGTTAGCACACTAACCATATGATTTAGAGTTGTCTGCAACCAATTTTTTGAGTGTGCTACCTATGCTCCAGAAGTTACTTTCAGTAACGTTACCTTCTCTACACATTGGAACTTTAGTCTTTCTAGAATTAAACCAAGTCAATGGCTGTTCCACTGTAAATGGTACCAGGTAGGTTACTGAATTCAGCTTGCATTGGAGTATTCCATGCCACCTAGCACTCTACATGCAATATCTATACAGTTCCACATCAGTCTGAGTAGTTATGTACAGAAACTTATCAGAAAATGCATTGAATACAAAGTAATGCATTCAACTCAAAGGAGTGTACAGTTCAATTTTGCTGATAAGTACTATGTGCTAACATGATGTAAACATTGTTAGCACACTAACCATATGATTTAGAGTTGTCTGCAACCAATTTTCTGAGTGTGCTACCTATGCTACTGAAGTTACTTTCAGTAGCATTACCTTCTCTACTCATTGGAACTTTGGACTTTACAGAATTAAATCAAGTCAATGGCTGTTCCACTGTAAATGGTACCAGGTATGTTACTGAATTCAACATGCATTGGTGTATTCCATGCAATCTAGCACTCTACATGCAATATCTATACAGTTCCACATCAGTCTGAGTAGTTATGTACAGAAACATATCACAAAATGCATTGAATAGAAAGTAATGCATTCAACTCAAAGGAGTCTACAGTTCAATTTTGCTGAGAACAACTATGTGCTAACATGATGTAAACATTGTTAGCACACTAACTATATGATTTAGAGTTGTCTGCAACCAATTTTATGAGTGTGCTACCTATGCTCCAGAAGTTACTTTCAGTAACGTTACCTTCTCTACACATTGGAACTTTAGTCTTTCTAGAATTAAACCAAGTCAATGGCTGTTCCACTGTAAATGGTACCAGGTAGGTTACTGAATTCAACTTGCATTGGAGTATTCCATGGCACCTAGCACTCTACATGCAATATCTATACAGTTCCACATCAGTCTGAGTAGTTATGTACAGAAACTTATCACAAAATGCATTGAATAGAAAGTAATGCCTTCAACTCAAAGGAGTGTACAGTTCAATTTTGCTGATACGTACTATGTGCTAACATGATGTAAACATTGTTAGCACACTAACCATATGATTTAGAGTTGTCTGCAACCAATTTTTTGAGTGTGCTACCTATGCTCCAGAAGTTACTTTCAGTAACGTTACCTTCTCTACACATTGGAACTTTAGTCTTTCTAGAATTAAACCAAGTCAATGGCTGTTCCACTGTAAATGGTACCAGGTAGGTTCCTGAATTCAACTTGCATTGGAGTATTCCATGCCACCTAGCACTCTACATGCAATATCTATACAGTTCCACATCAGTCTGAGTAGTTATGTACAGAAACGTATCACAAAATGCATTGAATAGAAAGTAATGCATTCAACTCAAAGGAGTGTACAGTTCAATTTTGCTGATAAGTACTATGTGCTAACATGATATAAACATTGTTAGCACACTAACCATATGATTTAGAGTTGTCTGCAACCAATTTTTTGAGTGTGCTACCTATGCTACTGAAGTTACTTTCAGTAGCATTACCTTCTCTACTCATTGGAATTTTAGACTTTACACAATTAAACCAAGTCAATGGCTGTTCCACTGTAAATGGTACCAGGTAGGTTACTGAATTCAGCTTGCATTGGAGTATTCCATGCCACCTAGCACTCTACATTCAATATCTATACAGTTCCACATCAGTCTGAGTAGTTATGTACAGAAACTTATCACAAAATGCATTGAATAGAAAGTAATGCATTCAACACAAAGGAGTGTACAGTTCAATTTTGCTGAGAACTACTATGTGCTAACATGATGTAAACATTGTTAGCACACTAACCATATGATTTAGAGTTGTCTGCAAACAATTTTATGAGTGTGCTACCTATGCTCCAGAAGTTACTTTCAGTAACGTTACCTTCTCTACACATTGGAACTTTAGTCTTTCTAGAATTAAACCAAGTCAATGGCTGGTCCACTGTAAATGGTACCAGGTAGGTTCCTGAATTCAACTTGCATTGGAGTATTCCATGCCACCTAGCACTCTACATGCAATATCTATACAGTTCCACATCAGTCTAAGTAGTTATGTACAGAAACTTATCACAAAATGCATTGAATAGAAAGTAATGCATTCAACTCAAAGGAGTGTACAGTTCAATTTTGCTGATAAGTACTATGTGCTAACATGATGTAAACATTGTTAGCACACTAACCATATGATTTAGAGTTGTCTGCAACCAATTTTTTGAGTGTGCTACCTATGCTACTGAAGTTACTTTCAGTAGCATTACCTTCTCTACTCATTGGAATTTTAGACTTTACAGAATTAAACCAAGTCAATGGCTGTTCCACTGTAAATGGTACCAGGTAGGATACTGAATTCAGCTTGCATAGGGGTTTTCCATGGCACCTAGCACTCTACATGCAATATCTATACGGTTCCACATCAGTCTGAGTACTTATGTACAGAAACTTATCACAAAATGCATTGAATAGAAAGTAATGCATTCAACTCAAAGGAGTGTACAGTTCAATTTTGCTGAGAACTACTATGTGCTAACATGATGTAAACATTGTTAGCACACTAACCATATGATTTAGAGTTGTCTGCAACCAAATTTATGAGTGTGCTTCCTATGCTCCAGAAGTTACTTCAATAACGTTACCTTCTCTACACATTGGAACTTTAGTCTTTCTAGAATTAAACCAAGTCAATGGCTGTTCCACTGTAAATGGTACCAGTTAGGTTACTGAATTCAACTTGCATTGGAGTACTCCATGCCACCTAGCACTCTACATGCAATATCTATACAGTTCAACATCAGTCTTAGTTATGTACAGAAACTTATCACAAAATGCATTGAATAGAAAGTAATGCATTCAACTCAAAGGAGTCTACAGTTCAATTTTGCTGAGAACTACTATGTGCTTACATGATGTAAACATTGTTAGCACACTAACCATATGATTTAGAGTTGTCTGCAACCAATTGTTTGAGTGCGCTACCTATGCTACTGAAGTTACTTTCAGTAGCATTACCTTCTCTACTCATTGGAACTTTGGACTTTACAGAATTAAACCAAGTCAATGGCTGTTCCACTGTAAATGGTACCAGGTAGGTTACTGAATTCAACTTGCATTGGAGTATTCCATGCCACCTAGCACCCTACATGCAATATCTATACAGTTCCAAATCACACAGAGTAGTTATGTACACAACCTTACCACAAAATGCATTGAATAGAAAGTAATGCATTCAACTCAAAGGAGTGTACAGTTCAATTTTGCTGAGAACTACTATGTGCTAACATGATGTAAACATTGTTAGCACACTAACTATATGATTTAGAGTTGTCTGCAACCAATTTTTTGAGTGTGCTACCTATGCTACTGGTTACTTTCAGTAGCATTACCTTCTCTACTCATTGGAACTTTGGACTTTACAGAATTAAACCAAGTCAATGGCTGTTCCACTGTAAATGGTACCAGGTATGTTACTGAATTCAACATGCATTGGAGTATTCCATGCCATCTGGCACTCTACATGCAATATCTATACAGTTCCACATCAGTCTGAGAAGTTATGTACAGAAACTTATCACAAAATACATTGAATAGAAAGTAATGCATTCAACTCAAAGGAGTCTACAGTTCAATTTTGCTGAGATCAACTAGGTGCTAACATGATGTAAACATTGTTAGCACACTAACTATATGATTTAGAGTTGTCTGCAACCAATTTTTTGAGTGTGCTCCCTATGCTCCAGAAGTTACTTTCAGTAACGTTACCTTCTCTACACATTGGAACTTTAGTCTTTCTAGAATTAAACCAAGTCAATGGCTGTTCCACTGTAAATGGTACCAGGTAGGTTCCTGAATTCAACTTGCATTGGAGTATTCCATGGCACCTAGCACTCTACATGCAATATCTATACAGTTCCACATCAGTCTGAGTAGTTATGTACACAAACTTATCACAAAATGCATTGAATAGAAAGTAATGCATTCAACTCAAAGGAGTCTACAGTTCAATTTTGCTGAGAACAACTATGTGCTAACATGATGTAAACATTGTTAGCACACTAACCATATGATTTAGAGTTGTCTGCAACCAATTTTTTGAGTGTGCTACCTATGCTCCAGAAGTTACTTTCAGTAACGTTACCTTCTCTACACATTGGAACTTTAGTCTTTCTAGAATTAAACCAAGTCAATGGCTGTTCCACTGTAAATGGTACCAGGTATGTTACTGAATTCAGCTTGCATTGGAGTATTCCATGCCACCTAGCACTCTACATGCAATATCTATACAGTTCCACATCAGTCTGAGTAGTTATGTACAGAAACTTATCAGAAAATGCATTGAATACAAAGTAATGCATTCAACTCAAAGGAGTGTACAGTTCAATTTTGCTGATAAGTACTATGTGCTAACATGATGTAAACATTGTTAGCACACTAACCATATGATTTAGAGTTGTCTGCAACCAATTTTATGAGTGTGCTACCTATGCTCCAGAAGTTACTTCAGTAACGTTACCTTCTCTACACATTGGAACTTTAGGCTTTCTAGAATTAAACCAAGTCAATGGCTGTTCCACTGTAAATGGTACCAGGTAGGTTACTGAATTCAACTTGCATTGGAGTATTCCATGCCAGCTAGCACTCTAGATGCAATATCTATACAGTTCCACATCAGTCTGAGTAGTTATGTACAGAAACTTATCACAAAATGCATTGAATAGAAAGTAATGCATTCAACTCAACGGAGTGTACAGTTCAATTTTGCTGAGAACTACTATGTGCTAACATGATGTAAACATTGTTAGCACACTAACCATATGATTTAGAGTTGTCTGCAACCAATTTTCTGAGTGTGCTACCTATGCTACTGAAGTTACTTTCAGTAGCATTACCTTCTCTACTCATTGGAACTTTGGACTTTACAGAATTAAATCAAGTCAATGGCTGTTCCACTGTAAATGGTACCAGGTATGTTACTGAATTCAACATGCATTGGTGTATTCCATGCAATCTAGCACTCTACATGCAATATCTATACAGTTCCACATCAGTCTGAGTAGTTATGTACAGAAACATATCACAAAATGCATTGAATAGAAAGTAATGCATTCAACTCAAAGGAGTCTACAGTTCAATTTTGCTGAGAACAACTATGTGCTAACATGATGTAAACATTGTTAGCACACTAACTATATGATTTAGAGTTGTCTGCAACCAATTTTATGAGTGTGCTACCTAAGCTCCAGAAGTTACTTTCAGTAACGTTACCTTCTCTACACATTGGAACTTTAGTCTTTCTAGAATTAAACCAAGTCAATGGCTGTTCCACTGTAAATGGTACCAGGTAGGTTACTGAATTCAACTTGCATTGGAGTATTCCATGGCACCTAGCACTCTACATGCAATATCTATACAGTTCCACATCAGTCTGAGTAGTTATGTACAGAAACTTATCACAAAATGCATTGAATAGAAAGTAATGCCTTCAACTCAAAGGAGTGTACAGTTCAATTTTGCTGATACGTACTATGTGCTAACATGATGTAAACATTGTTAGCACACTAACCATATGATTTAGAGTTGTCTGCAACCAATTTTTTGAGTGTGCTACCTATGCTCCAGAAGTTACTTTCAGTAACGTTACCTTCTCTACACATTGGAACTTTAGTCTTTCTAGAATTAAACCAAGTCAATGGCTGTTCCACTGTAAATGGTACCTGGTAGGTTACTGAATTCAGCTTGCATTGGAGTATTCCATGCCACCTAGCACTCTACATGCAATATCTATACAGTTCTACATCTGTCTGAGTAGTTATGTACAGAAACTTATCACAAAATGCATTGAATAGAAAGTAATGCATTCAACTCAAAGGAGTGTACAGTTCAATTTTGCTGATAAGTACTATGTGCTAACATGATGTAAACATTGTTAGCACACGAACCATATGATTTAGAGTTGTCTGCAACCAATTGTTTGAGTGCGCTACCTATGCTACTGAAGTTACTTTCAGTAGCATTACCTTCTCTACTCATTGGAACTTTGGACTTTACAGAATTAAACCAAGTCAATGGCTGTTCCACTGTAAATGGTACAAGGTAGGTTACTGAATTCAACTTGCATTGGAGTATTCCATGCCACCTAGCACCCTACATGCAATATCTATACAGTTCCAAATCACACAGAGTAGTTATGTACACAACCTTACCACAAAATGCATTGAATAGAAAGTAATGCATTCAACTCAAAGGAGTGTACAGTTCAATTTTGCTGAGAACTACTATGTGCTAACATGATGTAAACATTGTTAGCACACTAACTATATGATTTAGAGTTGTCTGCAACCAATTTTTTGAGTGTGCTACCTATGCTACTGGTTACTTTCAGTAGCATTACCTTCTCTACTCATTGGAACTTTGGACTTTACAGAATTAAACCAAGTCAATGGCTGTTCCACTGTAAATGGTACCAGGAATGTTACTGAATTCAACATGCATTGGAGTATTCCATGCCATCTGGCACTCTATATGCAATATCTATACAGTTCCACATCAGTCTGAGAAGTTATGTACAGAAACTTATCACAAAATACATTGAATAGAAAGTAATGCATTCAACTCAAAGGAGTCTACAGTTCAATTTTGCTGAGATCAACTATGTGCTAACATGATGTAAACATTGTTAGCACACTATCTATATGATTTAGAGTTGTCTGCAACCAATTTTTTGAGTGTGCTACCTATGCTCCAGAAGTTACTTTCAGTAACGTTACCTTCTCTACACATTGGAACTTTAGTCTTTCTAGAATTAAACCAAGTCAATGGCTGTTCCACTGTAAATGGTACCAGGTAGGTTCCTGAATTCAACTTGCATTGGAGTATTCCATGGCACCTAGCACTCTACATGCAATATCTATACAGTTCCACATCAGTCTGAGTAGTTATGTACAGAAACTTATCACAAAATGCATTGAATAGAAAGTAATGCCTTCAACTCAAAGGAGTGTACAGTTCAATTTTGCTGATACGTACTATGTGCTAACATGATGTAAACATTGTTAGCACACTAACCATATGATTTAGAGTTGTCTGCAACCAATTTTTTGAGTGTGCTACCTATGCTCCAGAAGTTACTTTCAGTAACGTTACCTTCTCTACACATTGGAACTTTAGTCTTTCTAGAATTAAACCAAGTCAATGGCTGTTCCACTGTAAATGGTACCAGGTAGGTTACTGAATTCAGCTTGCATTGGAGTATTCCATGCCACCTAGCACTCTACATGCAATATCTATACAGTTCCACATCAGTCTGAGTAGTTATGTACAGAAACTTATCACAAAATGCATTGAATAGAAAGTAATGCATTCAACTCAAAGGAGTGTACAGTTCAATTTTGCTGATAAGTACTATGTGCTAACATGATGTAAACATTGTTAGCACACTAACCATATGATTTAGAGTTGTCTGCAACCAATTTTATGAGTGTGCTACCTATGCTCCAGAAGTTACTTCAGTAACGTTACCTTCTCTACACATTGGAACTTTAGGCTTTCTAGAATTAAACCAAGTCAATGGCTGTTCCACTGTAAATGGTACCAGGTAGGTTACTGAATTCAACTTGCATTGGAGTATTCCATGGCACCTAGCACTCTACATGCAATATCTATACAGTTCCACATTAGTCTGAGTAGTTATGTACACAAACTTATCACAAAATGCATTGAATAGAAAGTAATGCATTCAACTCAAAGGAGTGTACAGTTCAATTTTGCTGAGAACAACTATGTGCTAACATGATGTAAACATTGTTAGCACACTAACCATATGATTTAGAGTTGTCTGCAACCAATTTTATGAGTGTGCTACCTATGCTCCAGAAGTTACTTTCAGTAACGTTACTTTCTCTACACATTGGAACTTTAGTCTTTCTAGAATTAAACCAAGTCAATGGCTGTTCCACTGTAAATGGTACCAGGTAGGTTCCTGAATTCAACTTGCATTGGAGTATTCCATGGCACCTAGCACTCTACATGAAATATCTATACAGTTCCACATCAGTCTGAGTAGTTATGTACAGAAACTTATCACAAAATGCATTGAATAGAAAGTAATGCATTCAACTCAAAGGAGTGTACAGTTCAATTTTGCTGATAAGTACTATGTGCTAACATGATGTAAACATTGTTAGCACACTAACCATATGATTGAGAGTTGTCTGCAACCAATTTTTTGAGTGTGCTACCTCTGCTACTGGTTACTTTCAGTAGCATTACCTTCTCTATTCATTGGAACTTTGGACTTTACAGAATTAAACCCAGTCAATGGCTGTTCCACTGTAAATGGTACCAGGTAGGTTACTGAATTCAGCTTGCATTGGAGTATTCCATGGCACCTAGCACTCTACATGCAATATCTATACAGTTCCACATCAGTCTGAGTAGTTATGTACAGAAACTTATCACAAAATGCATTGAATAGAAAGTAATGCATTCAACTCAAAGGAGTCTACAGTTCAATTTTGCTAAGAACAACTATGTGCTAACATGATGTAAACATTGTTAGCACACTAACCATATGATTTAGAGTTGTCTGCAAACAATTTTATGAGTGTGCTACCTATGCTCCAGAATTTACTTTCAGTAACGTTACCTTCTCTACTCATTGGAACTTTAGACTTTACAGAATTAAACCAAGTCAATGGCTGTTCCACTGTAAATGGTACCAGGTAGGTTACTGAATTCAGCTTGCATTGGAGTATTCCATGGCACCTAGCACTCTACATGCAATATCTATACAGTTCCACATCAGTCTGAGTAGTTATGTACAGAAACTTATCACAAAATGCATTGAATAGAAAGTAATGCATTCAACTCAAAGGAGTGTACAGTTCAATTTTGCTGAGAACTACTATGTGCTAACATGATGTAAACATTGTTAGCACACTAACCATATGATTTAGAGTTGTCTGCAACCAATTTTATGAGTGTGCTACCTATGCTCCAGAATTTACTTTCAGTAACGTTACCTTCTCTACTCATTGGAACTTTAGACTTTACAGAATTAAACCAAGTCAATGGCTGTTCCACTGTAAATGGTACCAAGTAGGTTACTGAATTCAGCTTGCATTGGAGTATTCCATGGCACCTAGCACTCTACATGCAATATCTATACATTTCCACATCAGTCTGAGTAGTTATGTACAGAAACTTATCACAAAATGCATTGAATAGAAAGTAATGCATTCAACTCAAAGGAGTCTACAGTTCAATTTTGCTGAGAACTACTATGTGCTAACATGATGTAAACATTGTTAGCACACTAACCATATGATTTAGAGTTGTCTGCAACCAATTTGATGAGTGTGCTACCTATGCTCCAGAAGTTACTTTCAGTAACGTTACCTTCTCTACACATTGGAACTTTTTGTCTTTCTAGAATTAAACCAAGTCAATGGCTGTTCCACTGTAAATGGTACCAGGTAGGTTACTGAATCAAGCTTGCATTGGAGTATTCCATGCCACCTAGCACTCTACATGCAATATCTATACAGTTCCACATCAGTCTGAGTAGTTATGTACAGAAACTTATCACAAAATGCATTGAATAGAAAGTAATGCATTCAACTCAAAGGAGTCTACAGTTCAATTTTGCTAAGAACAACTATGTGCTAACATGATGTAAACATTGTTAGCACACTAACCATATGATTTAGAGTTGTCTGCAAACAATTTTATGAGTGTGCTACCTATGCTCCAGAATTTACTTTCAGTAACGTTACCTTCTCTACTCATTGGAACTTTAGACTTTACAGAATTAAACCAAGTCAATGGCTGTTCCACTGTAAATGGTACCAGGTAGGTTACTGAATTCAGCTTGCATTGGAGTATTCCATGGCACCTAGCACTCTACATGCAATATCTATACAGTTCCACATCAGTCTGAGTAGTTATGTACAGAAACTTACCACAAAATGCATTGAATAGAAAGTAATGCATTCAACTCAAAGGAGTGTACAGTTCAATTTTGCTGAGAACTACTATGTGCTAACATGATGTAAACATTGTTAGCACACTAACCATATGATTTAGAGTTCTCTGCAACCAATTTTTTGAGTGTGCTACCTATGCTACTGAAGTTACTTTCAGTAGCATTACCTTCTCTACTCATTGGAATTGTAGACTTTACAGAATTAACCCAAGTCAATGGCTGTTCCACTGTAAATGGTACCAGGTAGGTTACTGAATTCAGCTTGCATTGGAGTATTCCATGGCACCTAGCACTCTAGATGCAATATCTATACAGTTCCACATCAGTCTGAGTAGTTATGTACACAAATGTATCACAAATTGCATTGAATAGAAAGTAATGCATTCAACTCAAAGGAGTGTACAGTTCAATTTTGCTGAGAACAACTATGTGCTAACATGATGTAAACATTGTTAGCACACTAACCATATGATTTAGAGTTGTCTGCAACCAATTTTATGAGTGTGCTACCTATGCTCCAGAAGTTACTTTCAGTAACGTTACCTTCTCTACACATTGGAACTTTAGTCTTTCTAGAATTAAACCAAGTCAATGGCTGTTCCACTGTAAATGGTACCATGTAGGTTCCTGAATTCAACTTGCATTGGAGTATTCCATGGCACCTAGCACTCTACATGCAATATCTATACAGTTCCACATCAGTCTGAGTAGTTATGTACAGAAACTTATCACAAAATGCATTGAATAGAAAGTAATGCATTCAACTCAAAGGAGTCTACAGTTCAATTTTGCTAAGAACAACTATGTGCTAACATGATGTAAACATTGTTAGCACACTAACCATATGATTTAGAGTTGTCTGCAACCAATTTTATGAGTGTGCTACCTATGCTCCAGAAGTTACTTTCAGTAACGTTACCTTCTCTACACATTGGAACTTTTTGTCTTTCTAGAATTAAACCAAGTCAATGGCTGTTCCACTGTAAATGGTACCAGGTAGGTTACTGAATCAAGCTTGCATTGGAGTATTCCATGCCACCTAGCACTCTACATGCAATATCTATACAGTTCCACATCAGTCTGAGTAGTTATGTACAGAAACTTATCACAAAATGCATTGAATAGAAAGTAATGCATTCAACTCAAAGGAGAGTACAGTTCAATTTTGCTGATAAGTACTATGTGCTTACATGATGTAAACATTGTTAGCACACTAACCATATGATTTAGAGTTCTCTGCAACCAATTTTTTGAGTGTGCTACCTATGCTACTGAAGTTACTTTCAGTAGCATTACCTTCTCTACTCATTAGAATTGTAGACTTTACAGAATTAACCCAAGTCAATGGCTGTTCCACTGTAAATGGTACCAGGTAGGTTACTGAATTAAGCTTGCATTGGAGTATTCCATGGCACCTAGCACTCTACATGCAATATCTATACAGTTCCACATCAGTCTGAGTAGTTATGTACACAAACGTATCACAAATTGCATTGAATAGAAAGTAATGCATTCAACTCAAAGGAGTCTACAGTTCAATTTTGCTGAGAACAACTATGTGCTAACATGATGTAAACATTGTTAGCACACTAACCATATGATTTAGAGTTGTCTGCAACCAATTTTATGAGTGTGCTACCTATGCTCCAGAAGTTACTTTCAGTAACGTTACCTTCTCTACACATTGGAACTTTAGTCTTTCTAGAATTAAACCAAGTCAATGGCTGTTCCACTGTAAATGGTACCATGTAGGTTCCTGAATTCAACTTGCATTGGAGTATTCCATGGCACCTAGCACTCTACATGCAATATCTATACAGTTCCACATCAGTCTGAGTAGTTATGTACAGAAACTTATCACAAAATGCATTGATTAGAAAGTAATGCATTCAACTCAAAGGAGTCTACAGTTCAATTTTGCTAAGAACAACTATGTGCTAACATGATGTAAACATTGTTAGCACACTAACCATATGATTTAGAGTTGTCTGCAAACAATTGTTTGAGTGTGCTACCTATGCTCCAGAAGTTACTTTCAGTAACGTTACCTTCTCTACACATTGGAACTTTAGTCTTTCTAGAATTAAACCAAGTTAATGGCTGTTCCACTGTAAATGGTACCAGGTAGGTTACTGAATTCAACTTGCATTGGAGTATTCCATGCCACCTAGCACTCTACGTGCAGTATCTATACAGTTCCACATCAGTCTGAGTAGTTATGTACAGAAACCTATCACAAAATGCATTGAATAGAAAGTAATGCATTCAACTCAAAGGAGTCTACAGTTCAATTTTGCTGAGAACAACTATGTGCTAACATGATGTAAACATTGTTAGCACACTAACCATATGATTCAGAGTTGTCTGCAACCAATTTTATGAGTGTGCTACCTATGCTCCAGAAGTTACTTTCAGTAACGTTACCTTTTCTACACATTGGAACTTTAGTCTTTCTAGAATTAAACCAAGTCAATGGCTGTTCCACTGTAAATGGAACCAGGTAGGTTCCTGAATTCAACTTGCATTGGAGTATTCCATGGCACCTAGCACTCTACATGCAATATCTATACAGTTCCACATCAGTCTGAGTAGTTATGTACAGAAACTTATCACAAAATGCATTGAATAGAAAGTAATGCATTCAACTCAAAGGAGTGTACAGTTCAATTTTGCTGATAAGTACTATGTGCTAACATGATGTAAACATTGTTAGCACACTAACCATATGATTTAGAGTTGTCTGCAACCAATTTTTTGAGTGTGCTACCTATGCTACTGAAGTTACTTTCAGTAGCATTACCTTCTCTACTCACTGGAATTTTAGACTTTACAGAATTAAACCAAGTCAATGGCTGTTCCACTGTAAATGGTACCAGGTAGGTTACTGAATTCAGCTTGCATTGGAGTATTCCATGGCACCTAGCACTCAACATGCAATATCTATACAGTTCCACATCAGTCTGAGTAGTTATGTACAGAAACCTATCACAAAATGCATTGAATAGAAAGTAATGCATTCAACTCAAAGGAGTGTACAGTTCAATTTTGCTGATAAGTACTATGTGCTAACATGATGTAAACATTGTTAGCACACTAACCATATGATTTAGAGTTGTCTGCAACCAATTTTATGAGTGTGCTACCTATGCTCCAGAAGTTACTTCAGTAACGTTACCTTCTCTACACATTGGAACTTTAGTCTTTCTAGAATTAAACCAAGTTAATGGCTGTTCCACTGTAAATGGTACCAGGTAGGTTACTGAATTCAACTTGCATTGGAGTATTCCATGCCAGCTAGCACTCTACGTGCAGTATCTATACAGTTCCACATCAGTCTGAGTAGTTATGTACAGAAACCTATCACAAAATGCATTGAATAGAAAGTAATGCATTCAACTCAAAGGAGTGTACAGTTCAATTTTGCTGATAAGTACTATGTGCTAACATGATGTAAACATTGTTAGCACACTAACCATATGATTTAGAGTTGTCTGCAACCAATTTTTTGAGTGTGCTACCTATGCTACTGAAGTTACTTTCAGTAGCATTACCTTCTCTACTCACTGGAATTTTAGACTTTACAGAATTAAACCAAGTCAATGGCTGTTCCACTGTAAATGGTACCAGGTAGGTTACTGAATTCAGCTTGCATTGGAGTATTCCATGGCACCTAGCACTCAACATGCAATATCTATACAGTTCCACATCAGTCTGAGTAGTTATGTACAGAAACCTATCACAAAATGCATTGAATAGAAAGTAATGCATTCAACTCAAAGGAGTGTACAGTTCAATTTTGCTGATAAGTACTATGTGCTAACATGATGTAAACATTGTTAGCACACTAACCATATGATTTAGAGTTGTCTGCAACCAATTTTATGAGTGTGCTACCTATGCTCCAGAAGTTACTTCAGTAACGTTACCTTCTCTACACATTGGAACTTTAGTCTTTCTAGAATTAAACCAAGTCAATGGCTCTTCCACTGTAAATGGTACCAGGTAGGTTACTGAATTCAACTTGCATTGGAGTATTCCATGGCACCTAGCACTCTACGTGCAGTATCTATACAGTTCCGCATCAGTCTGAGTAGTTATGTACAGAAACTTATCACAAAATGCATTGAATAGAAAGTAATGCATTAAACTCAGAGGAGTGTACAGTTCAATTTTGCTGAGAACTACTATGGCTAACATGATGTAACCATTGTTAGCACACTAACCATATGATTTAGAGTTGTCTGCAACCAATTTTTTGAGTGTGCTACCTATGCTACTGCAGTTACTTTTAGTAGCATTACCTTCTCTACTCATTGGAATTTTAGACTTTACAGAATTAAACCAAGTCAATGGCTGTTCCACTGTAAATGGTACCAGGTAGGTTACTGAATTCAGCTTGCATTGGAGTATTCCATGGCGCCTAGCACTCTACATGCAATATCTATACAGTTCCACATCAGTCTGAGTAGTTATGTACAGAAACTTATCACAAAATGCATTGAATAGAAAGTAATGCATTCAACTCAAAGGAGTGTACAGTTCAATTTTGCTGAGAACTACTATGTGCTAACATGATGTAAACATTGTTAGCACACTAACCATATGATTTAGAGTTGTCTGCAAACAATTGTTTGAGTGTGCTACCTATGCTCCAGAAGTTACTTTCAGTAACGTTACCTTCTCTACACATTGGAACTTTAGTCTTTCTAGAATTAAACCAAGTTAATGGCTGTTCCACTGTAAATGGTACCAGGTAGGTTACTGAATTCAACTTGCATTGGAGTATTCCATGCCACCTAGCACTCTACGTGCAGTATCTATACAGTTCCACATCAGTCTGAGTAGTTATGTACAGAAACCTATCACAAAATGCATTGAATAGAAAGTAATGCATTCAACTCAAAGGAGTCTACAGTTCAATTTTGCTGAGAACAACTATGTGCTAACATGATGTAAACATTGTTAGCACACTAACCATATGATTCAGAGTTGTCTGCAACCAATTTTATGAGTGTGCTACCTATGCTCCAGAAGTTACTTTCAGTAACGTTACCTTTTCTACACATTGGAACTTTAGTCTTTCTAGAATTAAACCAAGTCAATGGCTGTTCCACTGTAAATGGAACCAGGTAGGTTCCTGAATTCAACTTGCATTGGAGTATTCCATGGCACCTAGCACTCTACATGCAATATCTATACAGTTCCACATCAGTCTGAGTAGTTATGTACAGAAACTTATCACAAAATGCATTGAATAGAAAGTAATGCATTCAACTCAAAGGAGTGTACAGTTCAATTTTGCTGATAAGTACTATGTGCTAACATGATGTAAACATTGTTAGCACACTAACCATATGATTTAGAGTTGTCTGCAACCAATTTTTTGAGTGTGCTACCTATGCTACTGAAGTTACTTTCAGTAGCATTACCTTCTCTACTCACTGGAATTTTAGACTTTACAGAATTAAACCAAGTCAATGGCTGTTCCACTGTAAATGGTACCAGGTAGGTTACTGAATTCAGCTTGCATTGGAGTATTCCATGGCACCTAGCACTCAACATGCAATATCTATACAGTTCCACATCAGTCTGAGTAGTTATGTACAGAAACCTATCACAAAATGCATTGAATAGAAAGTAATGCATTCAACTCAAAGGAGTGTACAGTTCAATTTTGCTGATAAGTACTATGTGCTAACATGATGTAAACATTGTTAGCACACTAACCATATGATTTAGAGTTGTCTGCAACCAATTTTATGAGTGTGCTACCTATGCTCCAGAAGTTACTTCAGTAACGTTACCTTCTCTACACATTGGAACTTTAGTCTTTCTAGAATTAAACCAAGTCAATGGCTCTTCCACTGTAAATGGTACCAGGTAGGTTACTGAATTCAACTTGCATTGGAGTATTCCATGGCACCTAGCACTCTACGTGCAGTATCTATACAGTTCCGCATCAGTCTGAGTAGTTATGTACAGAAACTTATCACAAAATGCATTGAATAGAAAGTAATGCATTAAACTCAGAGGAGTGTACAGTTCAATTTTGCTGAGAACTACTATGGCTAACATGATGTAACCATTGTTAGCACACTAACCATATGATTTAGAGTTGTCTGCAACCAATTTTTTGAGTGTGCTACCTATGCTACTGCAGTTACTTTTAGTAGCATTACCTTCTCTACTCATTGGAATTTTAGACTTTACAGAATTAAACCAAGTCAATGGCTGTTCCACTGTAAATGGTACCAGGTAGGTTACTGAATTCAGCTTGCATTGGAGTATTCCATGGCGCCTAGCACTCTACATGCAATATCTATACAGTTCCACATCAGTCTGAGTAGTTATGTACAGAAACTTATCACAAAATGCATTGAATAGAAAGTAATGCATTCAACTCAAAGGAGTGTACAGTTCAATTTTGCTGAGAACTACTATGTGCTAACATGATGTAAACATTGTTAGCACACTAACCATATGATTTAGAGTTGTCTGCAAACAATTGTTTGAGTGTGCTACCTATGCTCCAGAAGTTACTTTCAGTAACGTTACCTTCTCTACACATTGGAACTTTAGTCTTTCTAGAATTAAACCAAGTTAATGGCTGTTCCACTGTAAATGGTACCAGGTAGGTTACTGAATTCAACTTGCATTGGAGTATTCCATGCCACCTAGCACTCTACGTGCAGTATCTATACAGTTCCACATCAGTCTGAGTAGTTATGTACAGAAACCTATCACAAAATGCATTGAATAGAAAGTAATGCATTCAACTCAAAGGAGTCTACAGTTCAATTTTGCTGAGAACAACTATGTGCTAACATGATGTAAACATTGTTAGCACACTAACCATATGATTCAGAGTTGTCTGCAACCAATTTTATGAGTGTGCTACCTATGCTCCAGAAGTTACTTTCAGTAACGTTACCTTTTCTACACATTGGAACTTTAGTCTTTCTAGAATTAAACCAAGTCAATGGCTGTTCCACTGTAAATGGAACCAGGTAGGTTCCTGAATTCAACTTGCATTGGAGTATTCCATGGCACCTAGCACTCTACATGCAATATCTATACAGTTCCACATCAGTCTGAGTAGTTATGTACAGAAACTTATCACAAAATGCATTGAATAGAAAGTAATGCATTCAACTCAAAGGAGTGTACAGTTCAATTTTGCTGATAAGTACTATGTGCTAACATGATGTAAACATTGTTAGCACACTAACCATATGATTCAGAGTTGTCTGCAACCAATTTTATGAGTGTGCTACCTATGCTCCAGAAGTTACTTTCAGTAACGTTACCTTTTCTACACATTGGAACTTTAGTCTTTCTAGAATTAAACCAAGTCAATGGCTGTTCCACTGTAAATGGAACCAGGTAGGTTCCTGAATTCAACTTGCATTGGAGTATTCCATGGCACCTAGCACTCTACATGCAATATCTATACAGTTCCACATCAGTCTGAGTAGTTATGTACAGAAACTTATCACAAAATGCATTGAATAGAAAGTAATGCATTCAACTCAAAGGAGTGTACAGTTCAATTTTGCTGATAAGTACTATGTGCTAACATGATGTAAACATTGTTAGCACACTAACCATATGATTTAGAGTTGTCTGCAACCAATTTTTTGAGTGTGCTACCTATGCTACTGAAGTTACTTTCAGTAGCATTACCTTCTCTACTCACTGGAATTTTAGACTTTACAGAATTAAACCAAGTCAATGGCTGTTCCACTGTAAATGGTACCAGGTAGGTTACTGAATTCAGCTTGCATTGGAGTTTTCCATGGCACCTAGCACTCAACATGCAATATCTATACAGTTCCACATCAGTCTGAGTAGTTATGTACAGAAACCTATCACAAAATGCATTGAATAGAAAGTAATGCATTCAACTCAAAGGAGTGTACAGTTCAATTTTGCTGATAAGTACTATGTGCTAACATGATGTAAACATTGTTAGCACACTAACCATATGATTTAGAGTTGTCTGCAACCAATTTTATGAGTGTGCTACCTATGCTCCAGAAGTTACTTCAGTAACGTTACCTTCTCTACACATTGGAACTTTAGTCTTTCTAGAATTAAACCAAGTCAATGGCTCTTCCACTGTAAATGGTACCAGGTAGGTTACTGAATTCAACTTGCATTGGAGTATTCCATGGCACCTAGCACTCTACGTGCAGTATCTATACAGTTCCGCATCAGTCTGAGTAGTTATGTACAGAAACTTATCACAAAATGCATTGAATAGAAAGTAATGCATTAAACTCAGAGGAGTGTACAGTTCAATTTTGCTGAGAACTACTATGGCTAACATGATGTAACCATTGTTAGCACACTAACCATATGATTTAGAGTTGTCTGCAACCAATTTTTTGAGTGTGCTACCTATGCTACTGCAGTTACTTTTAGTAGCATTACCTTCTCTACTCATTGGAATTTTAGACTTTACAGAATTAAACCAAGTCAATGGCTGTTCCACTGTAAATGGTACCAGGTAGGTTACTGAATTCAGCTTGCATTGGAGTATTCCATGGCGCCTAGCACTCTACATGCAATATCTATACAGTTCCACATCAGTCTGAGTAGTTATGTACAGAAACTTATCACAAAATGCATTGAATAGAAAGTAATGCATTCAACTCAAAGGAGTGTACAGTTCAATTTTGCTGAGAACTACTATGTGCTAACATGATGTAAACATTGTTAGCACACTATCCATATGATTTAGAGTTGTCTGCAAACAATTGTTTGAGTGTGCTACCTATGCTCCAGAAGTTACTTTCAGTAACGTTACCTTCTCTACACATTGGAACTTTAGTCTTTCTAGAATTAAACCAAGTTAATGGCTGTTCCACTGTAAATGGTACCAGGTAGGTTACTGAATTCAACTTGCATTGGAGTATTCCATGCCACCTAGCACTCTACGTGCAGTATCTATACAGTTCCACATCAGTCTGAGTAGTTATGTACAGAAACCTATCACAAAATGCATTGAATAGAAAGTAATGCATTCAACTCAAAGGAGTCTACAGTTCAATTTTGCTGAGAACAACTATGTGCTAACATGATGTAAACATTGTTAGCACACTAACCATATGATTCAGAGTTGTCTGCAACCAATTTTATCAGTGTGCTACCTATGCTCCTGAAGTTACTTTCAGTAACGTTACCTTTTCTACACATTGGAACTTTAGTCTTTCTAGAATTAAACCAAGTCAATGGCTGTTCCACTGTAAATGGAACCAGGTAGGTTCCTGAATTCAACTTGCATTGGAGTATTCCATGCCACCTAGCACTCTACATGCAATATCTATACAGTTCCACATCAGTCTGAGTAGTTATGTACAGAAACCTATCACAAAATGCATTGAATAGAAAGTAATGCATTCAACTCAAAGGAGTGTACAGTTCAATTTTGCTGATAAGTACTATGTGCTAACATGATGTAAACATTGTTAGCACACTAACCATATGATTTAGAGTTGTCTGCAACCAATTTTTTGAGTGTGCTACCTATGCTACTGAAGTTACTTTCAGTAGCATTACCTTCTCTACTCACTGGAATTTTAGACTTTACAGAATTAAACCAAGTCAATGGCTGTTCCACTGTAAATGGTACCAGGTAGGTTACTGAATTCAGCTTGCATTGGAGTATTCCATGGCACCTAGCACTCTACATGCAATATCTATACAGTTCCACATCAGTCTGAGTAGTTATGTACAGGAACTTATCACAAAATGCATTGAATAGAAAGTAATGCATTCAACTCAAAGGAGTGTACAGTTCAATTTTGCTGAGAACTACTATGTGCTAACATGATGTAAACATTGTTAGCACACTAACCATATGATTTAGAGTTGTCTGCAACCAATTTTTTGAGTGTGCTACCTATGCTACTGAAGTTACTTTCAGTAGCATTACCTTCTCTACTCACTGGAATTTTAGACTTTACAGAATTAAACCAAGTCAATGGCTGTTCCACTGTAAATGGTACCAGGTAGGTTACTGAATTCAGCTTGCATTGGAGTATTCCATGGCACCTAGCACTCTACATGCAATATCTATACAGTTCCACATCAGTCGGAGTAGTTATGTACAGAAACTTATCACAAAATGCATTGAATAGAAAGTAATGCATTCAACTCAAAGGAGTGTACAGTTCAATTTTGCTGAGAACTACTATGTGCTAACATGATGTAAACATTGTTAGCACACTAACCATATGATTTAGAGTTGTCTGCAACCAATTTTTTGAGTGTGCTACCTATGCTCCAGAAGTTACTTTCAGTAACGTTACCTTCTCTACACATTGGAACTTTAGTCTTTCTAGAATTAAACCAAGTCAATGGCTGTTCCACTGTAAATGGTACCAGGTAGGTTACTGAATTCAGCTTGCATTGGAGTATTCCATGCCACCTAGCACTCTACATGCAATATCTATACAGTTCCACATCAGTCTGAGTAGTTATGTACAGAAACTTATCACAAAATGCATTGAATAGAAAGTAATGCATTCAACTCAAAGGAGTGTACAGTTCAATTTTGCTGAGAACTACTATGTGCTAACATGATGTAAACATTGTTAGCACACTAACCATATGATTTAGAGTTGTCTGCAACCAATTGTTTGAGTGTGCTACCTATGCTACTGAAGTTACTTTCAGTAGCATTACCTTCTCTACTCATTGGAACTTTGGACTTTACAGAATTAAACCAAGTCAATGGCTGTTCCACTGTAAATGGTACCAGGTCGGTTACTGAATTCAACTTGCATTGGAGTATTCCATGCCACCTAGCACTCTACATGCAATATCTATACAGTTCCAAATCAGCCTGAGTAGTTATGTGCAGGAACTTATCACAAAATGCATTGAATAGAAAGTAATGCATTTAACTCAATGGAGTGTACAGTTCAATTTTGCTGATAACTACTATGTGCTAACATGATGTAAACATTGTTAGCACACTAACCATATGATTTAGAGCTGTCTGCAATCAATTTTATGTGTCCTACCTATGCTCCAGAAATTACTTTCAGTAGCATTACCTTCTCTACACGTTGGATCTTTAGCCTTTTCAGAATTAAACCAAGTCAATGGCTGTTCCACTGTAAATGGTACCAGGTAGGTTACTGAATTCAGCTTGCATTGGAGTATTCCGTGGCACCTAGCACTCTACAGGCAATATCTATACAGTTCCAAATCACCCAGAGTAGTTATGTACAAAACCTTACCACAGAATGCATTGAATAGAAAGTAATGCATTCAACTCAATGGAGTGTACGATTCAATTTTGCTGATAACTACTAGGTGCTAACATGATGTAACCATTGTTAGCACACTACCCATATAGTTTTGAGTTGTCTGCAACCAATTTTATGAGTGTGCTACCTATGCTCCAGAAGTTACTTTCAGTAACGTTATCTTCTCTACACATTGGAACTTTAGCCTTTGCAGAATTAAACCAAGTCAATGGCTGTTCCACTGTAAATGGTACCATGTAGGTTACTGAATTCAGCTTGCATTGGAGTACTCCATGGCACTGAGCACACTACATGCATTATGTATACAGTTCCATTTCACTCAGAGTTGTTATGTACACAACCTTAACACAGAATGCTTTGAATAGAACGTAATGCATTCAACTCAATGGAGTGTACAGTTCAATTTTGCTGATAATGACTATGTGCTAACATGATGTGAACATTGTTAGCACACTAACCATATGATTTAGAGTTGTCTGCAACCAATTTTATCAGTGTGCTACCTATGCTCCTGAAGTTACTTTCAGTAACATTACCTTCTCTACACAGTGGATCTTTAGCCTTTGCAGAATTAAACCAAGTCAATGGGTGTTCCACTCTAAATGGTAACAGGTAGGTTACTGAATTCAGCTTGCATTGGAGTATTCCATGGCACTGAGCACACTACATGCAATATCTATACAGTTCCAAACCACCCAGAGTAGTTATGTACACAACGTAACCACAGAATGCATTGAATAGAAAGTAATGTATTCAACTCAATGGAGTGTACAGTTCAATTTTGCTGATAACTACTATGCGCTAACATGATGTAAACATTGTTAGTACACTAACCATATCATTTAGATTTGTCTGCAACCTATTTTATCAGTGTGCTACCTATGCTCCAGAATTTACTTTCATTAGCATTACCTTCTCTACACAGTGGAACTTTCGCCTTTTAGAATTAAACCAAGTCAATGACTGTTCCACTGTAAATGGTACCAGGTAGTTTTTTGAATTGAGCTGGCATTGGAGTATTCCATGGCACTGAGCACTCTACATGCAATATGTATACAGTTCCAAATCACACAAAGTAGTTATGTACACAACCTTACCACAGAATGCATTGTATAGAACTCAATGGAGTGTACAGTTCAATTTTGCTGATAACTACTATGTGCTAACAGGATGTAAACATTGTTAGCACACTAACCATATGATTTAGAGTTGTCTGCAAACAATTTTATGAGTGTGCTACCTATGCTCCAGAAGTTACTTTCAGTAACGTTACCTTCTCTACACAGTGGAACTTTAGCCTTTGCAGAATTAAACCAAGTCAATGGCTGTTCCACTGTAAATGGCACCAGGTAGGTTACTGAATTCAGCTTGCATTGGAGTATTCCATGGCACTGAGCACTCTACATTGAAAATCTATGCAGTTCCAAACCACCCAGAGTAGTTATGTACACAAGCCTATCACAAAATGCATTGAATATAAAGTAATGCATTCTACTCAAAGCAGTGGACAGTTGAATTTTGCTGAAAACTAGTATGTGCTAACATGATGTAAACCTTATTATTATACTGACCATATGATTCAGAGTAGTCTGCAACCAATTCTAAGAGTGTGCTACCTAAGCTAAAGAAGTTCCTTTCAGTAACATCAGATTCTCTATACAGTAGAACATTACCGTTTACAGAACTCAACCAACTCATTGGGTGTTCCACTCCAAATGGTACTAGGTAGGTTACTAAATTCAGCTTGCGTTGGAGTTTTGCATGGCACTGAGTACTCTACATGCAATATCTATACAGTTTGAAATCACCCTGTGTAGTTATGTGCACAACCTTATCACAAATTGCATTGAATATAAAGTAATGCATTCTACTCAAAGCAGTGGACAGTTGAATTTTGCTGAAAACTAGTATGTGCTAACATGATGTAAACCTTATTATTATACTCACCATATGATTCAGAGTAGTCTGCAACCAATTCTAAGAGTGTGCTACCTAAGCTAAAGAAGTTCCTTTCAGTAACTTCAGGTTCTCTATACAGTAGAACATTACCGTTTACAGAACTAAACCAAGTCTTTAGCTGTTCCACTCCAAAAGGTACTAGGTTGGTTACTGAATTCAGCTTGCATTAGAGTATTCCATGGCACTGAGCACTCCACATGCAAAATCTATACATATCCAAATCAACCTGAGTAGTTATGTATACAAGCCTATCACAAAATGCATTGAATATAAAGTAATGCATTCTACTCAAAGCAGGGGACTGTTGAATTTTGCTGAAAGCTAGTATGTGCTAATATGATGTAAACCTTATTATTATACTCACCATATCATTTAGAGTAGTCTGCAAACAATTTTATGAGTGTGCTACCTAAGCTCCAGAAGTTACTGTCAGTAACATCACCTTCTGTACACAGTGGAACATTAGCTTTTGCAGAACTAAACCAAGTGAAAGGCTGTTCCACTGTAAATGGTACCAGGTAGGTTACTGAATTCAGCTTGCATTGGATTATTACATGGCACTGAGCACTCCACATTCAATATCTATACAGTACCGCATCACCCTGAGTAGTTATGTACAGAAACTTATCACAAAATGCATTGAATATAAAGTAATGCATTCTACTCAAAGCAGTGTACAGTTGAAATTTGCTGAAAACTTGTATGCGCTAACATGACGTAAACCTTATTATTATACTCACCATATGATTTAGAGTAGTCTACAACCAATTCTAAGAGTGTGCTACCTAAGCTAAAGAAGTTCCTTTCAGTAACTTCAGGTTCTCTATACAGTAGAACATTACCGTTTACAGAACTAAACCAAGTCTTTAGCTGTTCCACTCCAAAAGGTATGAGGTTGGTTACTGAATTCAGCTTGCATTAGAGTATTCCATGGCACTGAGCACTCCACATGCAAAATCTATACATATCCAAATCAACCTGAGGAGTTATGTATACAAGCCTATCACAAAATGCATTGAATATAAAGTCATGCATTCTACTCAAAGCAGTGTACAGTTGAAATGTGCTGAAAACTAGTATGTGCTAACATGATGTAAACCTTATCAATATACTCACAATATGATTTAGAGTAGTCTGCAACCAATTTTATGAGTGTGCTACCTAAGCTCCTGAAGTTACTTTCAGTAACGTCATGTTTTCTACACTGTTGAACATTAGCTTTTCCAGAACTAAAGCAAGTGAAAGGCTGTTCCACTGTAAATGGTACAAGGTAGTTTACTGAATTCAGCGTGCACTGGAGTATTGCATGGCACTGACCACCCTACAAGCAATACCTGTACAGTTCCAAATCACCCTGAGTAGTTATATACACAACCATATCACAAAAATGCCTCGAATAGAAAGTACAGCATTCAATACAATGGAGTGTACAGTTCACTTTTGCCTAAAAGTGGGATGTGCTAACAAGATATAAACCTTATCAATATACTCACAATATGATTTAGAGTAGTCTGCAACCAATTTTACGAGTGTGCTACCTAAGCTTCTGAAGTTACTTTCAGTAACATCATGTTTTCTACACAGTTGAACATTGGCTTTTCCAGAACTAAACCAAGTGAAAGGCTGTTCCATTGTAAATGGAACCAGGTAGGTTACTGAATTCAGCTTGCATTGGATTATTACATGGAACTGAGCACTCCACATTCAATATCTATACAGTACCGCATCACCCTGAGTAGTTATGTACAGAAACTTATCACAAAATGCATTGAATATAAAGTAATGCATTCTACTCAAAGCAGTGTACAGTTGAAATTTGCTGAAAACTAGTATATGCTAACATGATGTCAACCTTGTTAGTATACTGACCATATGATTTAGAGAAGTCCGCAACCAATTCTAGGAGTGCGCTACCTGAGCTCCAGTAGTTCCTTTCAGTAACATTAGGATCTCTATACAGTGGAACATTACCGTTTACAGAACTCAACCAAGTCATTGGCTGTTCCACTCCAAATGGTACCAGGTAGCTTACTGAATTCAGCTTGCACTGTTGTATTGCATGGCACAGAGCAACCTACAAGGAATACCTATACAGTTCCAAATCACCCTGATTTGTTATATACACAACATTATCACAAAATGCTTTGAATAGAAAGTAAAATCTTTACGATTTATGTCAATGATTTAGATGAGGGCATTGAAAACTATATCAGCAAGTTTGCTGACGATACTAAACTGGATGACAGTGTGACATGCGAAGAGGACGTTAGGAGAATACAGGGAGACTTGGATAGGCTGAGTGAGTGGGCAGATACTTGGCAGATGTCATTCAATGTGAATAAATGTGAAGTTATCCACTTTGGAAGCTGGAACAAGAGGGCAGAGTATTGTCTGAATGGTGTCGAGTTAGGTAAGCGAGAAATGCAAAGAGACCTAGGAGTCCTAGTTCACCAGTCAATGAAGGTGAATGAGCAGGTGCAACAGGCAGTGAAGAGGGCAAATGGAATGTTGGCCTTTGTTACAAGGGGAATTGAATACCAGAGCAAAGATGTTCTTTTGCATTTGTACAGGGCACTGGTGAGACCACGCCTGGAATATTGTGTACAGTTTTGGTCTCCAGGTTTAAGGAAGGATATTCTGGCAATTGAGGAAGTGCAGCGTAGATTCACTAGGTTGATTCCTGGGATGGCAGGGCTGTCTTACGCAGAGAGATTGGAGAGATTGGGCTTGTACACGCTGGAATTGAGGAGATTGAGAGGGGATCTGATTGAAACGTATAAGATAATTAAAGGATTTGATAGGATTGAGGCAGGAAATATGTTCCAGATGTTGGGAGAGTCCAGTACCAGAGGGCACGGATTGAGAATAAGAGGTCAGTTATTTAAAACAGAGTTGAGGAAGTGCTTCTTCTCCCAGAGAGTTGTGGAGGTGTGGAATGCACTGCCTCGGAAGACGGTGGAGGCCAATTCTCTGGATGCTTTCAAGAAGGAGCTGGATAGTTATCTGATGGATAGGGGAATCAAGGGATATGGGGACAAGGCAGGGACTGGGTATTGATAGTGAATGATCAGCCATGATCTCAGAATGGCGGTGCAGACTCGAGGGGCTGAATGGTCTACTTCTGCACCTATTGTCTATTGTCTATTGTCTATAAAGCTTTCAACACAATGGAGTGTACAGTTCATGGTTGCCTAAAAGTGGAATGTGCTAACATGATGTAAACTTTATTATTACACTCACAATATGATTTAGAGAAGTCTGCAATCAATTCTAAGAGTGTGCTACCTGAGCTACAGTAGTTCCTTTCAGTAACATTAGGATCTCTATACAGTAGAACATTACCGTTTACAGAACTAAACCAAGCCATTGGCGGTTTCACTCCAAATGGTACCAGGTAGGTCACTGACTTCAGCTTGCATTGGAGTATAGTATGGCACTGAGCACTCCACATTCAATATCTATACAATTCCAAATCACCCTGACTAGTTATGTGTCACAAAATGCATCGAATAGAAAGTAAAGTATTCAACACAATGGAGTGTACAGTTCACTTTTGCCTAAAATTGCTATGTGCTAATATGATGTAAACCTTATTATTATACTCACAATATGATTTAGAGTAGTCTGCAAACAATTTTTTGAGTGTGAGTCCTAAGCTCCAGAAGTTACTTTCAGTATCATCACGTTTTCTACACAGTTGATCATTAGCGTTTGCAGAACTAAACCAAGTGAAAGGCTGGTCCACTGGAAATGGTACGAAGTAGGTTACAGAATTCAGCTTGCATTGGAGTATTGCATGGCACTGAGCACTCTACATGCAATATCTATACATTTCCAAATCACCCTGAGTAGACCTGTACACAAAGTTATCACAAAATGCATTGAATATAAAGTAATGCATTCTACTCAATGGAGTGTACAGTTGAATTTTGCATAAAAGTGCTATGTGTTAACATGATGCAAACCTTATTATTATACGCACAATATGATTTAGAGTAGTCTGCAACCAATTTTTTGAGTGTGAGTCCTAAGCTCAAGAAGTTACTTTCAGTAACATCAGGTTCTCTACACAGTAGAACATTACCGTTTACAGAACTAAACCAAGTCATTGGCTGTTCCACTGCTAATGGTCCCAGGTAGGTTACTGAATTCAGCTTGCACTGGAGTATTGCATGGCCCTGAGCACACTACTAGTTATACCTATACAGTTCCAAATCAACCTGAGAAGTTATATTCACAACCGTATCACAAACTGCTTTGAATACAATGTGAAGCATTCAAGCAAAATGGAGTGTACAGTTCACTTTTGCGATAAGTGGAAAATGCTAACATGATGTAAACTTTATTATTATACTCACCATAAGATATAGAGTAGTCTGCAAACAATTTGATGAGTGTGCTACCTAAGCTCCAGAAGTTGCTTTCAGTAACATCATGTTTTCTACGCTGTTCAACAATAGCGTTTGCAGAACTAAACCAAGTTGAGAGGCTGTTTCACTGTAAATGGTACCAGGTATGTTACTGAATTCAGTATGGCACTGAGTACTCTACATGCACTATCTATAGAGTTTGAAATCACCCTGAGTAGTTATGTACTCAAAATGTATTGAATAGAAAGTAATGCTTTCAACTCAATGGAGTGTACAGTTCAATTTTGCTGAAAACTAGTATGTGCTAATATGATGTAAACATAAACGTTTGCAGAAGTGAAGCAAGTCAATGGCTGATCCACTGTAAATGGTACCAGGTCAGTCACTGAATTCCGCTTGCACTGTTGTACTGCATGACACTGAGTAACCTACAAGCAATACCTATACAGTTCCAGATCACCCTGAGTAGTTTTATACACAACCTTATCACAAAATGCTTTGAATAGATAGTAAAGCATTCAACTCAATGGAGTGTACAGTTCACGGTTGCCTAAAAGTGGGATGTGCTAACATGATATGAACTTTATTATTACACTCACAATGTGATTCTGCAATACACCTATGCAAACTGAAATCAGTAACCTACCTGGTACCATTTGGAGAGGAAAAGCCAATGACTTGGTTTAGTTCTGTAAACAGTAATGTTCTACTGTGTAGAGAACCTGATGTTACTGAAAGTATCTTCTGGAGCTTAGGAAGCACACTCTTAGAATTGGTTGCAGACTACTCTAAATCATATTGTGAGTATAATAATGAGGTTTACATCATGTCAGCACATACCACTTTTAGGCAAAAGTGAACTGTACACTCCATTGTGTTGAATGCTTTACTTTCTATTCAAAGCATTTTGTGATAGGTTTGTGTACATAACTACCCAGGGTGATGTGCAACTGTACAGATATTGAATGTGGAGTGCTCAGTGCCGTGCAATACTCCAATGCAAACTGAAATCAGAAACCTACCCTGTACCATTTGGAGTGGAACAGCCAATGACTTGGTTTAGTTCTGTTAACAGTAGAAAACTCATAGAATTGGTGGCAGACTACTCTAGATCATATGGTGAGTATAATTATAAGGTTTGCATCATGTTAGCAGGTACTAGTTTTTAGGAAAATTGAACTGTACACTCCATTGAGTTGAAAACAGTACTTTATATTCAATGAAATTTGTGTACTCAGGGTGATTTGGAACTGTATACGTATTGCTTGTAGGATGCTAGGTGCCATGGAATACTCTAATGCAAGCTGAATTCAGTAACCTATCTGGTAGCATTTACAGTGGAATAGCCATTGACTTGCTTTAATTCGGCAAACACTAATGTTCCACTTTGTAGAGAAGGTGATGTCACTGAAAGTAACTTCTGGAGCTTAGGTAGCATACTCAAAAATTGGTTGCATACTACTCTAAATGATTTGCTGAGTGTAATAATGGTTACATCATGTTAGCACATACTAGTTTTCAGCAAAATTGAAATGTACACTCCATTGAGTTGAAAACTTTACTTTGTATTCAAAGCATTTTGTGATACGGTTGTGCACATAACTACTCAGCGTGATTTGGAACTGTATAGATATTGCATGTAGAGTGCTGAGTGACATGGAATACTCCAATACAAGCTGCAATCAGTAACCTACCTGGTACCATTTGGAGTGGAACAGCCAATGACTTGGTTGAGTTCAGTAAACGGTAATGTTCTACTGTGTAGAGATCCTGATGTTACTGAAAGTAACTTCTGGAGCTCAGGTAGCACAATCATACAATTGGTTGCAGACTACTCTAAATCATATGGTGAGTATAATAATAAGGTTTACATCATTTTAGCACATACTAATATTCAGCAAAATTGAACTGTACATTCCATTGAGTTGAAAGCAGTATTTTCTATTCAAAGCATTTTGTGATAAGGTTGTGTACATAACTACTCATGGTGATTTGGAACTGTATAGATATTGCTTGTATAGTTCTCAGTGCCATGGAATACTCCAATGCAAGCTGAATTCACTAACCTCACTGGGATCATTTGGAGTGGTACAGCCAATGAGGTGGTTGAGTTCTGTAAACGGTAACGTACTACTGTGTAGAGATCCTGATGTTACTGAAAGTAACTTCTGGAGCTCAGGTAGCAGACTTATCGAATTGGTTGCAGACTACTCTAAATCATGTGGTGAGTATAATAATAAGGTTTACATCAGGTTAGCACATACTTGTTTTTGGCAAAACTGAACTGTACACTCAATGGGTTTGAAAACATTACTTTGTATTCAAAGCATTTTGTGATACGGTTGTGCACATCACTACTCAGGGTGATTTGGAACTGTATAGATATTGCATGTAGCGTGCTCAGTGCCATGGAACACTCAAATGCAAGCTGAATTCAGTAACCTACCTGGTATCATTTACAGTGGAACAACCTTTGACTTGCTTTACTTCTGCAACCGCTAATGTTCCAATGAGTAGAGAAGGTGATGTTACTGAAAGTAACTTCTGGAGTTTTGGTAGCAAAATTCATTGCAGACTACTCTACATCATATGGTGTGGATAATTATAAGGTTTGCATCATGTTAGCAGGTACTAGTTTTTAGGAAAATTGAACTGTACACTCCATTGATTAGAGTGCTTTACTTTCTATTCAAAGCATTTTGTGATAAGGTTGTGTATATAACTACCCAGGGTAATTTGAACCTGTATAGGTTTTGCTTGTAGAGTGCTCAGTGCCATGCAATACTCCAATGCAAGCTGAATTCAGCAACCTACCTGGTACCATTTGGAGTGGTACAGCCAATGACGTGGTCGAGTTCTGTAAACGGTAATGTTCTACTGTGTAGAGATCCTGATGTTACTGAAAGTAACTTCTGGAGCTCAGGTAGCACACTCATACAATTGGTTGCAGACTACTCTAAATCATATGGTGAGTATAATAATAAGGATTACATCATGTTAGCACATACTAGTTTTCAGCAAAACTGAACTGTACACTCCATTGAGTTGAAAGCAGTACTTTGTATTCAAAGCATTTTGTGATAAGGTTGTGTACATAACTACTCATGGTCATTTGGCACTGTATAGATATTGCTTGTAGAGTGCTCAGTGCCATGGAATACTCCAATGCAAGCTGAATTCAGTAATCTACCTGGTACCATTTGGAGTGGTACAGCCAATGACGTGGTCGAGTTCTGTAAACAGTAATGTTCTTCTGTGTCGAGATCCTGATGTCACTGAAAGTAACTTCTGGAGCTCAGGTAGCAGACTCATAGAATTGGTTGCAGACTACTCTAAATCATATTGTGAGTATAATAATGAGGTTTACGTCACGTTAGCACATACCACATTTAGACAAAAGTGAACTGTACACTCCATTGTGTTGAATGCTTTACTTTCTGTTCAATGCATTTTGTGATAGGATTGTGTACATAACTACCCAGGGTGATATGGAACTGCACAGATATTGAATGTGGCGTGCTCAGTGCCATACAATACTCCAATGCAAGCTGAATTCAGTAACCTACCTGGTACCATTTGGAGTGGAACAGCCAATGACTTGGTTGGGTTCTGTAAACGGTAATGTTCTACTCTGTAGAGATCCTGATATTACTGAAAGTAACTTATGGAGCTCAGGTAGCACACACATATAATTGGTTGCAGACTACTCTAAATGATATGCTGAGTATAATAATGTTTACATCATGTTAGCACATACTAATATTCAGCAAAATTGAACTGTACATTCCATTGAGTTGAAAGCAGTATTTTCTATTCAAAGCATTTTGTGATAAGGTTGTGTACATAACTACTCATGGTGATTTGGAACTGTATAGATATTGCTTGTAGAGTTCTCAGTGCAATGTAATAATCCAATTCAAGCTGAATTCAGTAACCTTCCTGGTACCATTTACAGTGGAACAGCCTTTCACTCTTTTCAGTTCTGTGAAAGCTAATGTTCAACTGTGTAGAAAACGTGATGTTACTGAATGTACCTTCTGGAGCTTAGGTAGCACACTCATAAAATTGGTTGCAGACTACTCTAAATGATATGGTGAGTATAATAATAAGCTTGACATCATGTTAGCACATCCCGCTTTTAGGCAAATGTGAACTGTACACTCCATTGTGTTGAATGCTTTACTTTCTATACAATGCATTTTGTGATAGGTTTGTGTACATGACTACTCAGGGTGATTTGGAACTGTATAGGTATTGCTTGTAGAGTGCTAGGTGCCATGCAATACACCAATGCACGCTGAATTCAGTATCCTACCTGATACCATTTACAGTGGAACAGCCGTTCACTTGTTTTAGTTCTGCAGACACTAATGTCCAACTGTGTAGAAAACCTGATGTTACTGAAAGTCACTTCTGGAGCTTAGGTAGCACACTCATAAAATTGGTTGCAGACTACTCTAAATCATATGGAGAGTATAATACTCAGGTTTACATCATGTTAGCACATCCCACTTTTAGGCAAAGGTGAACTGTACACTCCTTTGTGTTGAATGCTATACTTTGTATTCAAAGCATTTTGTGATAAGGCTGTGTATATAACTACTCAGGGTGATTTGAACCTGTATGGGTTTTGCCTGTAGAGTGCTCAGTGTCATGGAATACACCAATCGAAGCTGAATTAAGTAACCTACCTGGTACCATTTCCAGTGGAACTGCCAATGACTTGGTTTAGTACTGCAAAAGCTAATTTTCAACTGTGTAGAAAACGTGATGTTACTGAAAGTAACTTCTGGAGCACAGGTAGCACACACAGAAAATTGGTTGCAAACTATTCAAAATTATATGGTGCATATAAAAATAAGGTTCACATAATGTTAGCATATACTAGTTTCAGCACAATTGAACTTTACACTCCATGGAGAGGATTGTATTACTTTCTATTCAAAGCATTTTGTGATAAGGTTGTGTACATAACTACTCAGGGGGATTTGGAACGGTATAGATATTGCATGTAAACTGCTCAGTGCCATGGAATACTCCAATGCAAGCTGAATTCAGTAACCTACATGGTACCATTTACAGTGGAACTGCCATTGACTTGCTTTAAATCTGCAAACTCTAATGGTCCACTGTGTAGATAAGGAGATGTCACTGAAAGTAACTTCTGGAGCTTTGGTAGCAAACTCATGAAATTGGTTGCAGACTACTCTAAATGATCTGGTGAGTATAATTATATGGTTTACATCATGTTAGCAAATACCAGTTTTCAGCTAATTTGAACTGTACAGACCATTGAGCTGAATGTGTTATTTCTATTTAATGCATTTTGTGTACATTACTTCTCTGGGTGATTTGGAACTGTATAGATAGTACATGTAGAGTGCTCAGTGCCATGCAATAATCCAATTCAAGCTGAATTCAGTAAACGACCTGGTACCATTTACAGTGGAACAGCCTTTCACTTGTCTCAGTTCTGCAAAAGCTAATGTTCAACACTGCAGAAAACGTGATGTTACTGAATGCAACTTCTGGAGCTTAGTGGGCACTGTCATGAAATTGGTTGCAGACTACTCTATATGATATGGTGAGTATAATAATAAGGTTTACATCATGTTAGCACATACTGGTTTTCGGCAAAACTGAACTATACACTCCATTGAGTAGAGTGCATTACTTTCTATTCAAAGCATTTTGTGATAAGGTTGTGTACATAACTACACAGGATGATTTGAAACTGTATAGTTATTGCTTGTAGATTGCTAGGTGCCATGGAATACACCAATGCAAGCGGAATTCAGTAACCTACCTGGTACCATTTACAGTGGAACAGACTTTCACTTGGTTTAGTTCTGCAGACACTAATGTCCAACTGTGTAGAAAACCTGATGTTACTGAAAGTAACTTCTGGAGCTTTGGTAGCACACTCATAAAATTGGTTGCAGACCATATGGTGAGTATAATTATAAGGTTTGCATCATGTTAGCAGATACTAGTTTTCAGCAAAATTGAACTGCACACTCCATTGAGTAGAGTGCATTACTTTCTATTCAAAGCATTTTGTGATAAGGTTGTGTACATAACTACTCAGGGTGATTTGGAACTGTATAGATATTGCATGTAGAGTTCTCAGTGCCTTGGAATACTCCAATGCAAGCTGAATTCAGTAACCTACCTGGCGCCATTTACAGTGGAACAGCCATTGACTTGCTTTACTTCTGCAAACGCTAATGATCCACTTGCAAGAGAAGGTGATATTACTGAAAGTAACTTCTGGAGCTTTGGTAGCACACTCATAAAATTGGTCGCAGACTACTCTACATCATATGGTGAGTATAATTATAAGGTTTGCATCATGTTAGCAGATACTAGTTTTCAGCAAAATTGAACTGTACTCTCCATGGAGTAGATTGCATTACTTTCTATTCAGAGCATATTGTGATACGGTTGTGTACATAACTACTCAGGATGATTTGGAACTGTATAGATATTGCAATAGACTGCTCAGAGCCATGTAATAATCCAGTTCAAGCTGAATTCAGTAACCTACCTGGTAACATTTACTGTGGAACAGCCATTGACTTGCATTACTTCTGTAAACGCTAATGTTCCACTGTGTAGAGAAGGCGATCTTACTGAAAATAACTTCCAGAGGTTTGGTAGCACACTCATAAAATTCATTGCAGACTACTGTAAATCATATGGTGTGTATAATTATAAGGTTTACATCACGTTAGCTAATACTAGTTTTCAGCAAATTTGAACTGTACACTCCTTTGAGTTGAATGCATTATTTTTATTGAATTCATTTTGTGTACATAACTACTCAGGGTGATTTCGAACTGTATAGATAGTGCATGTAGAGTGCTCAGTGCCTTGGAATACAGCAATGCAAGCTGAATTCCGTATCCTACCTGGTACCATTCACAGTTGAACAGCCGTTCACTTGTTTTAGTTCTGCAGACACTAATGTCCAACTGTGTAGAAAACCTGATGTTACTGAAAGTAACTTCTGGAGCATAGGTGGCACACTCTTAGAATTGGTTGCAGACTACTCTAAATCATATGGTGAGTATAGCAATAAGGTTTACCTCATGTTAGCACATAGACTATTAGTCAAAAGTGAACTGTACACTCCATTGAGTTGAATGCATTATATCTATTTAATGCATTTTGTGTACAATACTACTCGGGGGATTTGAAACTCTAAAGATAGTGCATGTAGAGTTCTCAGTGCAATGCAATACTCCAATGCAAGCTGAATTCAGTAACCTACCTGGTACCATTTGGAGTGGAACGGCCATTGACTTTCTTTAATTCTGCAAATGCTAATGTTCCACCGTGTAGAGAAGGTGATGTCACTGAAAGTAACTTCTGGAGCTTTGGTAGCACACTCATAAAATTGGTTGCAGACTACTCTAAATCATATGGTGAGTACAATTATACGGTTTGCATCATGTTAGCAGATACTAGTTATCAGCAAAATTGAACTGCACACTCCATTGAGTAGAGTACATAACTGTCTATTCAATGCATTTTGTGATAAGGTTGTGCAAATAACTACTCAGGGGGATTTGGAACTGTATAGATATTGAAAGTAGAGTGTTCGGTGCCATGTAATCATCCATTTCAAGCTGAGTTCAGTAACCTACCTGGTACCATTTACAGTGGAACAGCCTTTCCCTTGTTTCAGTTCTACAAAAGCTAATGTTCAACTGCTTTGAAAATGTAATGTTATTGAATGTAACATCTGGAGCTTAGGTAGCACACTCATAAAATTGGTTGTAGACTACTCTAAATGATATGGTGAGTATAATAATAAGCTTGACATCATGTTAGCACATCTGACTTTTAGGCAAAATGAACTTAACACTCCGTTGTGTTGAATGGTTTCCATTCTATGCATTTGCTGCTAGTTTTGTGTATATAACTACTCAGGGTGATTTGGAACTGTATAGGTATTGCTTGTAGAGTGCTCCGTGCCATGCAATACACCAATGCAGCTGACTTCAGTAACCTACCTGGTACCATTTGGAGTGGAACATCCAATGACTTGGTTTAGTTCTGCAAACGGTAATGTTCCACTGTGTCGAGAACGTGATGTTACCGAAAGTAACTTCTGGAGCTTAGGTGGCACACTCTTAGAATTGGTTGCCGACTACTCTAAATCATATGTTGAGAAGAACAATAAGGCTTACATCATGTTAGCACATACTAGTTTTCCGCAAAACTGAACTGTACACTCCATTGAGAAGAGTGCATTACTTTCTATTCAAAGCATTTTGTGATAAGGTTGTGTACATGACTACTCAGGGTGATTTGGAACTGTATAGATATTGCATGTAGAGTTCTCAGTTCCTTGGAATACTCCAATGCAAGCTGAATTCAGTAACCTACCTGGTACCATTTACAGTGGAACAGCCATTGACTTGATTTACTTCTGCAAACGCTAATGTTCCACTTGCAAGAGAAGGTGATATTACTGAAAGTAACTTCTGGAGCTTTGGTAGCACACTCATAAATATGGTTGCAGACTACTCTAAATCATATGGTGAGTATAATTATAAGTTTTGCAACATGTTAGCAGTTACTATCTTTCAGCAAAATTGAATTGTACACTCCTTTGAGTTGAATGCATTATTTTTATTGAATGCATTTTGTGTACATAACTACTCAGGGGGGTTTAGAACGGTATAGATAATGCATGTAGAGTGCTCAGTGCCATGGAATACTCCAATGCAAGCTGAATTCAGTAACCTACATGGTACCATTTACAGTGGAACTGCCATTGACTTGCTTTACTTCTGCAATCTCTAATGGTCCACTGTGTAGATAAGGTGATGTCACTGAAAGTAACTTCTGGAGCTTTGGTAGCACACTCATGAAATTGGTTGCAGACTACTCTAAATCATATGGTGAGTATAATTACATGGTTTACATCATGTTAGCAGATACCAGTTTTCAGCAAATTTGAACTGTACAGACCATTGAGTTGAAGGCGTTATTTCTATTTAATGCATTTTGTGTACATTACTTCTCTGGGTGAATTGGAACTGTATAGATAGTACATTTAGAGTGCTCAGTGCCATGCAATACTCCAATGCAAGCTGAATTCAGTATCCTACCTGGTACCATTTACAGTGGAACAGCCTTTCACTTCGCTTAGTTCTACAAAATCTTATGTTCAACTGTGTAGAAAACGAGATGTTACTGAAAGTAACTTCTGGAGCTTATGTAGCACAGTCATAAAATTGGTGGCAGACTACTGTGAATCATATGGTGAGAATAATAATAAGGTTTACATCATGTTTGCACATCCCACTTTCAGGCAACAGTGAACTGTACACCCCATTGTGTTGAAAGCTTTTCTTTCTATTCAAAGCATTTCGTGATACAGTTGTGTACATAACTACTCAGGATGATTTGGAACTGTATAGCTATTGCATGTAGAGTGCTCAGTGCCATGTAATAATCCAATTCAAGCTGAATTCAGTAAACGACCTGGTACCATTTACAGTGGAACAGCCTTTCACTTGTCTCAGTTCTGCAAAAGCTAATGTTCAACAGTGTAGAAAACGTGATGTTACTGAATGTAACTTCTGGAGATTAGTGGGCACCGTCATAAAATTGGTTGCAGACTACTCTAAATGATATGGTGAGTATAATAATAAGGTTTACATCATGTTAGCACATACTGGTTTTCAGCAAAACTGAACTGTACACTCCATTGAGTAGAGTGCATTACTTTCTATTCAAAGCATTTTGTGATAAGGTTGTGTACATAACTACACAGGATGATTTGGAACTGTATAGATAGTACATTTAGAGTGCTCAGTGCCATGCAATACTCCAATGCAAGCTGAATTCAGTAACCTACCTGGTACCATTTACAGTGGAACAGACTTTCACTTAGTTTAGTTCTGCAAACGTTAATGTTCAACTGTGTAGAAGACGTGATGTTACTGAAAGGAATTTCTGGAGCTTAGGTAGCACCCTCATAAAATTGGTTGCAGACTACACTAAATCATATGGTGAGTTTAATTGTAAGGTTTACATCATGTTAGCACATCCCACTTTTAGGCAAATCTGAACTGTACACTCCATTGTGTTGAATGCTTTACTTTTTATTGAAAGCATTTTGTGATAAGGTTGTGTACATAATACACAGGGTGATTTGGAACTGTATAGATAGTGCATATAGAGTGCTCAGTGCCTTGGAATACTCCAGTGCAAGCTGAATTCAGTAACCTACCTGGTACCATTTACAGTGGAACAGCTATTGACTTGCTTTACTTCTGCAAACGCTAAAGTTCCACTTGCAAGAGAAGGTGATATTACTGAAAGTAACTTCTAGAGCTTTGGTAGCACACTCCTAAAATTGGTTGCAGACTACTCTAAATCATATGGTGAGTATAATTATAAGGTTTGCAACATGTTAGCAGTTACTATTTTTCAGCAAAATTGAACTGTACACTCCTTTGAGTTGAATGCATTATTTTTATTGAATGCATTTTGTGTACATAACTACTCAGGGTGATTTGGAACTGTATAGATAGTGCATGTAGAGTGCTCAGTGCCTTGGAATACACCAATGCAAGCTGAATTCAATATCCTGCCTGGTACCATTTACAGTGGGACAGCCGTTCACTTGTTTTAGTTCTGCAGACACGAATGTCCAACTGTGTAGAAAACCTGATGTTACAGAAAGTAACTTCTGGAGCTCAGGTAGCACACTCATAAAACTGGTTGCAGACTACTCTAAATCATATGGAGAGTATAATATTCAGGTTTACATCATGTTAGCACATCCCACTTTTAGGCAAAAGTGAACTGTACACTCCTTTGTGTTGATTGCTATACTTTGTATTCAAAGCATTTTGTGATAAGGCTGTGTATATAACTACTCAGGGTGATTTGAACCTGTATGGGTTTTGCCTGTAGAGTGCTCAGTGCCATGGAATACTCCAATGCAAGCTGAATTAAGTAACCTACCTGGTACCATTTCCAGTGGAACTGCCAATGACTTGGTTTAGTTCTGCAAAAGCTAATTTTCAACTGTGTAGAAAACGTGATATTACTGAAAGTAACTTCTGGAGCACAGGTAGCACACACATAAAATTGGTTGCCAACTACTCTAAATGATATGGTGCATATAAAAATAAGGTTCACATCATGTTAGCATATACTAGTTTTCAGCACAATTGAACTGTACACTCCATGGAGAGGATTGCATTACTTTCTATTCAAAGCATTTTGTGATAAGGTTGTGTACATAACTACTCAGGGGGATTTGGAACGGTATAGATATTGCATGTAGAGTGCTCAGTGCCATGCAATACTCCAATGCAAGCTGAATTCAGTAACCTACATGGTACCATTCACAGTGGAACTGCCATTGACTTGTTCTACTTCTGCAAACTCTAATGGTCCACTGTGTAGATAAGGTGATGTCACTGAAAGTAACTTCTGGAGCTTTGGTAGCAAACTCATGAAATTGGTTGCATACTACTCTAAATCATACGGTGAGTATAACTATATGGTTTACATCATGTTAGCAGATACCAGTTTTCAGCAAATTTGAACTGTACAGACCATTGAGCTGAATGCGTTATTTCTATTTAATGCATTTTGTGTACATTACCTCTCTGGGTGATCTGGAACTGTATAGATAGTGCATGTAGAGTGCTCAGTGCCATGCAATACTCCAATGCAAGCTGAATTCAGTATCCTACCTGGTACCATTTACAGTGGAACAGCCTTTCACTTCGTTTAGTTCTGCAAAATCTAATGTTCAACTGTGTAGAAAACGAGATGTTAGTGAAAGTAACTTCTGGAGCTTATGTAGCACAGTCATAAAATTGGTGGCAGACTACTCTGAATCATATGGTGAGTATAGTAATAAGGTTTACATCATGTTAGTACATCCCACTTTCAGGCAACAGTGAACTGTACACTCCATTGAGTTGAATGCATTATATCTATTTAATGCATTTTGTGTACAATACTACTTGGGGTGATTTGGAACTCTATAGATAGTGCATGTAGAGTTCTCAGTGCAATGCAATACTCCAATGCAAGCTGAATTCAGTAACCTACCTGGTATCATTTGGAGTGGAACGGCCATTGACTTGCTTTAATTCTGCAAACACTAATGTTCCACTTTTTAGAGAATGTGATGTTACTGAAATTTACTTCTAGAGCTTAGGTAGCACACTCAAAAATTGGTTTTAGACTACTCTAAATGATATGGTGAGTAGAATAATAAGCTTGACATCATGTTAGCACATCCCACTTTTAGGCAAAAGTGAACTGTACACTGCATTGTGTTGAATGGTTTACTTTCTATTCT
The DNA here is from genome assembly GCF_030144855.1 of Hypanus sabinus. Classification (NCBI taxonomy): domain Eukaryota; kingdom Metazoa; phylum Chordata; class Chondrichthyes; order Myliobatiformes; family Dasyatidae; genus Hypanus; species Hypanus sabinus. Next base: position 4,687,645 of record NC_082733.1, read on the forward strand.
ATGCATTTTGTGATAGGTTTGTGTACATAAATACTCAGGGTGATTTGGAACTGTATAGGTATTGCTTTTAGAGTGCTCAGTGCCATGCAATACTCCAATGCAGCTGACTTCAGTAAACTACCTGGTACCATTTGGAGTGGAACAGCCAATGACTTGGTTTAGTTCTGTAAACGGTAATGTTCTACTGTGCCAAGAACATGATGTTACTGAAAGTAACTTCTGGAGCTTAGGTGGCACACTCTTAGAATTGGTTGCCGACTACTCTGAATCATATGGTGAGTATAATTATAAGGTTTGCATCATGTTAGCACATACTAGTTTTCAGCAAAATTGAACTGTACACTCCATGGAGTAGATTGCATTACCTTCTATTCAAAGCATATTGTGATATGGTTGTGTACATAACTACTCAGGATGATTTGGAACTGTATAGATATTGCACGTAGAGCGCTCAGTGCCATGCAATACACCAATGCAGCTGACTTCAGTAACCTACCTGGTACCATTTACAGTGGAACTGCCATTGACTTGCTTTACTTCTGCAAACACTAATGTTCCACCGTGTAGAGAAGGTGATGTCACTGAAAGTAACTTCTGGAGCTTTGGTAGCACACTCATAAAATTGGTTGCAGACTACTCTAAATGATATGGTGCATATAAAACTATGGTTTACATCATGTTAGCACATACTAGTTTTCAGCAAAATTGTATTGTACACTCCATTGAGTAGAGGACATTACTTTCTATTCAATGCATTTTGTGATAAGGTTGTGTACATAACTACTCAGGGGGTATTGGAACTGTATAGATATTGCATGTAGAGTGCTCTGTGCCATGTAATAATCCTATTCAAGCTGAATTCATTAACCTTCCTGGTACCATTTGGAGTGGAACAGCCAATGACTTGGTTTAGTTCTGCAAAAGCTAATGTTCAACAGTGTAGAAAACGTGATGTTACTGAATGTAACTTCTGGAGCTTAGAGGGCACCGTCATAAAATTGGTTGCAGACTATTCTAAATGATACGGTGAGTATAATAATAAGCTTGACATCATGTTAGCACATCCCACTTTTAGGCAAAATGTTGAATGGTTTACTTTCTATTCTATGCATTTTGTGATAGGTTTGTGTACATAACTACTCAGGGTGTTTTGGAACTGTATAGGTATTGCTTTTAGAGCGCTCAGTGCCATGCAATACTCCAATGCAGCTGACTTCAGTAACCTACCTGGTACCATTTGGAGTGGAACATCCAATGACTTGGTTTAGTTCTGTAAACGGCAATGTTCTACTGTGTCGAGAACCTGATGTTACTGAAAGTAACTTCTGGAGCTTAGGTGGCACACTCTTAGAATTGGTTGCCGACTACTCTGAATCATATGTTGAGAAGACCAATAAGGCTTACATCATGTTAGCACATACTGGTTCTCCGCAAAACTGAACTGTACACTCCATTGTGTTGAATGCTTTACTTTTTATTCAAAGCTGTTTGTGATAACATTGTGTATATAACTACTCAGGGTGATTTGCAACTGTATGGCTATTGCATTTAGAGTGCTCAGTGCCATGGAATACTAAACTGCAAGCTGAATTCAGTAACCTGACTGGTACCATTTACAGTCTGACAGCCATTGGCTTGCTTTACTTCTGCAAACGCTAATGTTCAACGGTGTAGAAAACGTGATGTTACTGAAACTAACTTCTGGAGCTTAGGTAGCACACTCATAAAATTGGTTGCCAACTACTCAAAATCATATGCTGAGTATAATAATAAGGTTTACATCATTTTAGCACATACTACTTTTCGGCAAAACTGAACTGTACACTCAATTGAGTTGAAAACATTACTTTCTGCTCAAAGCATTTTGTGTTAAGGTTGTGTATGTAACTAATCAGGGTGATTTGGAACTGTATAGATATTGCATGTAGAGTGCCAGGTGCCATGTAATACTCCAACGCAAGCTGAATTCAGTAACCTACCTGGTACCATTTGGTGTGGAACAGCCAATGACTTGGTTGAGTTCAGTAAATGGTAATGTTCTACTGTGTACAGAGCCTGATGTTTACTGAAAGTAACTTCTGGAGCTTAGGAATCACACTCAAGAAATTGGTTGCAGACTACTCTAAATCATATTGTGAGTATAATTATGTTTACATCAGGTTAGCAGATACTAGTTTTCAGCAAAATTGAACTGTACACTCCATTGAGTTGAAAGCATTGCTTTCTATTCAATGCATTTTGTGTACATAACTACTCAGGATGATTTGGAACTGTATAGATAGTGCCATGCAATACTCCAATGCAAGCTGAGTTCAGTAACCAACCTGGTACCATTTACAGTGGAACAGCCTTTCACTTGGTTTAGTTCTGCAAATGCTATTGTTCAACTGTCTAGAAAACTTGATGTTACTGAATGTAACTTCTGGAGCTTAGGTAGCACACTCATAAAATTGCTTGCAGACTACTCTAAATCATATGGTGAGTATAATAATAAGGTTTACATCATGTTAGCACATTCCACTTTTAGGCAAAATTGAACTGTACACTCCATTGTGTTGAATGCTTTACTTTTTATACAAAGCTGTTTGTGATAACGTTGTGTATATAACTACTCAAGGTGATTTGCAACTGTATAGGTATTGATTGTAGAGTGCTCAATGCCATGCAATACAACAGTGCAAGCTGAATTCAGTAATCTGCCTGGTAGCATTTGGAGTGGAACAGCCAATGACTTGGTTTAGTTCTGTAAACGCTAATGTTCCACTGTGTAGAGAAGGTGATGTCACTGACAGTAACGTCTTGAGCTTAGGTAGCACACTCATAAAATTGTTTGCAGACTACTCTAAATGAAATGGTGAGTATACTTATAAGGTTTGCATCATGTTAGCATATACTAGTTTTCAGCAAAATTGAACTGTACACTCCACTGAGTTGAAAGCAGTACTTTCTGTTCGATGCATTTCGTGTACATAACTACTCAGGGTGATTTGGAACTGTCTGGATATTGCATGTAGAGTGCTCAGTGCCATGGAATACTAAACTGCAAGCTGAATTCAGTAACCTGACTGGTACCATTTACAGTCTGACAGCCATTGGCTTGCTTTACTTCTGCAAACGCTAATGTTCAACGGTGTAGAAAACGTGATGTTACTGAAACTAACTTCTGGAGCTTAGGTAGCACACTCATAAAATTGGTTGCCAACTACTCTAAATCATATGATGAGTATAATAATATGGTTTACGTCATGTTAGCACATACTACTTTTCGGCAAAACTGAACTGTACACTCAATTGAGTTGAAAACATTACTTTCTACTCAAAGCATTTTGTGTTAAGGTTGTGTATATAACTAATCAGGGTGATTTCGAACTGTAGAGATACTGCATTTAGAGTGCTCAGTGCCATGGAATACTCCAACGCAAGCTGAATTCAGTAACCTACCTGGTAGCATTTGGAGTGGAACAGCCAATGACTTGGTTGAGTTCAGTAAATGGTAATGTTCTACTGTGTACAGAGCCTGATGTTACTGAAAGTAACTTCTGGAGCTTAGGAATCACACTCAAAAAATTGGTTGCAGACTACTCTAAATCATATTGTGAGTATAATAATAAGGTTTACATCATGTTAGCACGTAGCACTTTCAGGCAAAAGTGAACTGTGCACTCCATTGTGTTGAATGATTTACTTTCTATTCAATGCATTTTGTGATACGTTTCTGTACATAACTACTCAGGGTGATGTGGAACTGTATAGATATTGAATAGTGATAGTGCTCAGTGCCATACAATACTCCAATGCAAGCTGAATTCAGTCACCTACCTGGTACCATTTGGAGTGGAACACCCAATGACTTGGTTGATTCTGTAAATGGTAATATTCTACTGTATAGAGAACCTGAAATTACTGAAAGGAACTTCTGGAGCTTAGGTAGCACACTCTTAGAATTGCAGACTACTCTACATGATATGGTGAGTATAATTATAAGATTTACATCATGTTAGCACATACTAGTTTTCAGCAAAATTCAACTGTACACTCCATTGAGTTGAAAGCAGTACTTTCTATTCAAAGCATTTTGTGTACATAACTGCTCAGGGTGATTTGGAACTGTATAGATAGTGCATGTCGAGTGCTCAGTGCCATACAATACTCCAATGCAAGCTGAATTCAGTAACCTATCTGGTCCCATTTGGAGTGGAACAGCCATTGGACTTGCTTTACTTCTGCAAACGCTAATGCTCCTCTGTGTAGAGAAGGTGATGTTACTGACAGTAACTTCTGGAGCTTTGCTGGCACTATCATAAAATTGGTTGCAGACTACTCTACATGATATGGTGAGTATAATTATGTTTACATCATGTTAGCACATACTAGTTTTCAGCAAAATTGAACTGTACAGTCCATTGAGTTGAAAGCAGTACTTTCTAGTCAATGCATTTTTTGTACATAACTGCTCAGGGTGATTTGGAACTGTCTGGATATTGCATGTAGAGTGCTCAGTGCCATGGAATACTAAACTGCAAGCTGAATTCAGTAACCTGACTGGTACCATTTACAGTCTGACAGCCATTGGCTTGCTTTACTTCTGCAAACGCTAATGTTCAACGGTGTAGAAAACGTGATGTTACTGAAACTAACTTCTGGAGCTTAGGTAGCACACTCATAAAATTGGTTGCCAACTACTCTAAATCATATGATGAGTATAATAATATGGTTTACGTCATGTTAGCACATACTACTTTTCGGCAAAACTGAACTGTACACTCAATTGAGTTGAAAACATTACTTTCTACTCAAAGCATTTTGTGTTAAGGTTGTGTATATAACTAATCAGGGTGATTTCGAACTGTAGAGATACTGCATTTAGAGTGCTCAGTGCCATGGAATACTCCAACGCAAGCTGAATTCAGTAACCTACCTGGTAGCATTTGGAGTGGAACAGCCAATGACTTGGTTGAGTTCAGTAAATGGTAATGTTCTACTGTGTACAGAGCCTGATGTTACTGAAAGTAACTTCTGGAGCTTAGGAATCACACTCAAAAAATTGGTTGCAGACTACTCTAAATCATATTGTGAGTATAATAATAAGGTTTACATCATGTTAGCACGTAGCACTTTCAGGCAAAAGTGAACTGTGCACTCCATTGTGTTGAATGATTTACTTTCTATTCAATGCATTTTGTGATACGTTTCTGTACATAACTACTCAGGGTGATGTGGAACTGTATAGATATTGAATAGTGATAGTGCTCAGTGCCATACAATACTCCAATGCAAGCTGAATTCAGTCACCTACCTGGTACCATTTGGAGTGGAACACCCAATGACTTGGTTGATTCTGTAAATGGTAATATTCTACTGTATAGAGAACCTGAAATTACTGAAAGGAACTTCTGGAGCTTAGGTAGCACACTCTTAGAATTGCAGACTACTCTACATGATATGGTGAGTATAATTATAAGATTTACATCATGTTAGCACATACTAGTTTTCAGCAAAATTCAACTGTACACTCCATTGAGTTGAAAGCAGTACTTTCTATTCAAAGCATTTTGTGTACATAACTGCTCAGGGTGATTTGGAACTGTATAGATAGTGCATGTCGAGTGCTCAGTGCCATACAATACTCCAATGCAAGCTGAATTCAGTAACCTATCTGGTCCCATTTGGAGTGGAACAGCCATTGGACTTGCTTTACTTCTGCAAACGCTAATGCTCCTCTGTGTAGAGAAGGTGATGTTACTGACAGTAACTTCTGGAGCTTTGCTGGCACTATCATAAAATTGGTTGCAGACTACTCTACATGATATGGTGAGTATAATTATGTTTACATCATGTTAGCACATACTAGTTTTCAGCAAAATTGAACTGTACAGTCCATTGAGTTGAAAGCAGTACTTTCTAGTCAATGCATTTTTTGTACATAACTGCTCAGGGTGATTTGGAACTGTCTGGATATTGCATGTAGAGTGCTCAGTGCCATGGAATACTAAACTGCAAGCTGAATTCAGTAACCTGACTGGTACCATTTACAGTCTGACAGCCATTGGCTTGCTTTACTTCTGCAAACGCTAATGTTCAACGGTGTAGAAAACGTGATGTTACTGAAACTAACTTCTGGAGCTTAGGTAGCACACTCATAAAATTGGTTGCCAACTACTCTAAATCATATGATGAGTATAATAATATGGTTTACGTCATGTTAGCACATACTACTTTTCGGCAAAACTGAACTGTACACTCAATTGAGTTGAAAACATTACTTTCTACTCAAAGCATTTTGTGTTAAGGTTGTGTATATAACTAATCAGGGTGATTTCGAACTGTAGAGATACTGCATTTAGAGTGCTCAGTGCCATGGAATACTCCAACGCAAGCTGAATTCAGTAACCTACCTGGTAGCATTTGGAGTGGAACAGCCAATGACTTGGTTGAGTTCAGTAAATGGTAATGTTCTACTGTGTACAGAGCCTGATGTTACTGAAAGTAACTTCTGGAGCTTAGGAATCACACTCAAAAAATTGGTTGCAGACTACTCTAAATCATATTGTGAGTATAATAATAAGGTTTACATCATGTTAGCACGTAGCACTTTCAGGCAAAAGTGAACTGTGCACTCCATTGTGTTGAATGATTTACTTTCTATTCAATGCATTTTGTGATACGTTTCTGTACATAACTACTCAGGGTGATGTGGAACTGTATAGATATTGAATAGTGATAGTGCTCAGTGCCATACAATACTCCAATGCAAGCTGAATTCAGTCACCTACCTGGTACCATTTGGAGTGGAACACCCAATGACTTGGTTGATTCTGTAAATGGTAATATTCTACTGTATAGAGAACCTGAAATTACTGAAAGGAACTTCTGGAGCTTAGGTAGCACACTCTTAGAATTGCAGACTACTCTACATGATATGGTGAGTATAATTATAAGATTTACATCATGTTAGCACATACTAGTTTTCAGCAAAATTCAACTGTACACTCCATTGAGTTGAAAGCAGTACTTTCTATTCAAAGCATTTTGTGTACATAACTGCTCAGGGTGATTTGGAACTGTATAGATAGTGCATGTCGAGTGCTCAGTGCCATACAATACTCCAATGCAAGCTGAATTCAGTAACCTATCTGGTCCCATTTGGAGTGGAACAGCCATTGGACTTGCTTTACTTCTGCAAACGCTAATGCTCCTCTGTGTAGAGAAGGTGATGTTACTGACAGTAACTTCTGGAGCTTTGCTGGCACTATCATAAAATTGGTTGCAGACTACTCTACATGATATGGTGAGTATAATTATGTTTACATCATGTTAGCACATACTAGTTTTCAGCAAAATTGAACTGTACAGTCCATTGAGTTGAAAGCAGTACTTTCTAGTCAATGCATTTTTTGTACATAACTGCTCAGGGTGATTTGGAACTGTATAGATATTGCATGTATAGTGCTCAGTGCCATGTATTAATGCAAAGCAAGCTGAATTCAGTAACCTACCTGGTACCATTTACAGTGGAACAGCCTTTCACTTGGTTTAGTTCTGCAAATGCTATTGTTCAACTGTCTAGAAAACTTGATGTTACTGAATGTAACTTCTGGAGCTTAGGTAGCACACTCATAAAATTGCTTGCAGACTACTCTAAATCATATGGTGAGTATAATAATAAGGTTTACATCATGTTAGCACATTCCACTTTTAGGCAAAATTGAACTGTACACTCCATTGTGTTGAATGCTTTACTTTTTATACAAAGCTGTTTGTGATAACGTTGTGTATATAACTACTCAAGGTGATTTGCAACTGTATAGGTATTGATTGTAGAGTGCTCAATGCCATGCAATACAACAGTGCAAGCTGAATTCAGTAATCTGCCTGGTAGCATTTGGAGTGGAACAGCCAATGACTTGGTTTAGTTCTGTAAACGCTAATGTTCCACTGTGTAGAGAAGGTGATGTCACTGACAGTAACGTCTTGAGCTTAGGTAGCACACTCATAAAATTGTTTGCAGACTACTCTAAATGAAATGGTGAGTATACTTATAAGGTTTGCATCATGTTAGCATATACTAGTTTTCAGCAAAATTGAACTGTACACTCCACTGAGTTGAAAGCAGTACTTTCTGTTCGATGCATTTCGTGTACATAACTACTCAGGGTGATTTGGAACTGTCTGGATATTGCATGTAGAGTGCTCAGTGCCATGGAATACTAAACTGCAAGCTGAATTCAGTAACCTGACTGGTACCATTTACAGTCTGACAGCCATTGGCTTGCTTTACTTCTGCAAACGCTAATGTTCAACGGTGTAGAAAACGTGATGTTACTGAAACTAACTTCTGGAGCTTAGGTAGCACACTCATAAAATTGGTTGCCAACTACTCTAAATCATATGATGAGTATAATAATATGGTTTACGTCATGTTAGCACATACTACTTTTCGGCAAAACTGAACTGTACACTCAATTGAGTTGAAAACATTACTTTCTACTCAAAGCATTTTGTGTTAAGGTTGTGTATATAACTAATCAGGGTGATTTCGAACTGTAGAGATACTGCATTTAGAGTGCTCAGTGCCATGGAATACTCCAACGCAAGCTGAATTCAGTAACCTACCTGGTAGCATTTGGAGTGGAACAGCCAATGACTTGGTTGAGTTCAGTAAATGGTAATGTTCTACTGTGTACAGAGCCTGATGTTACTGAAAGTAACTTCTGGAGCTTAGGAATCACACTCAAAAAATTGGTTGCAGACTACTCTAAATCATATTGTGAGTATAATAATAAGGTTTACATCATGTTAGCACGTAGCACTTTCAGGCAAAAGTGAACTGTGCACTCCATTGTGTTGAATGATTTACTTTCTATTCAATGCATTTTGTGATACGTTTCTGTACATAACTACTCAGGGTGATGTGGAACTGTATAGATATTGAATAGTGATAGTGCTCAGTGCCATACAATACTCCAATGCAAGCTGAATTCAGTCACCTACCTGGTACCATTTGGAGTGGAACACCCAATGACTTGGTTGATTCTGTAAATGGTAATATTCTACTGTATAGAGAACCTGAAATTACTGAAAGGAACTTCTGGAGCTTAGGTAGCACACTCTTAGAATTGCAGACTACTCTACATGATATGGTGAGTATAATTATAAGATTTACATCATGTTAGCACATACTAGTTTTCAGCAAAATTCAACTGTACACTCCATTGAGTTGAAAGCAGTACTTTCTATTCAAAGCATTTTGTGTACATAACTGCTCAGGGTGATTTGGAACTGTATAGATAGTGCATGTCGAGTGCTCAGTGCCATACAATACTCCAATGCAAGCTGAATTCAGTAACCTATCTGGTCCCATTTGGAGTGGAACAGCCATTGGACTTGCTTTACTTCTGCAAACGCTAATGCTCCTCTGTGTAGAGAAGGTGATGTTACTGACAGTAACTTCTGGAGCTTTGCTGGCACTATCATAAAATTGGTTGCAGACTACTCTACATGATATGGTGAGTATAATTATGTTTACATCATGTTAGCACATACTAGTTTTCAGCAAAATTGAACTGTACAGTCCATTGAGTTGAAAGCAGTACTTTCTAGTCAATGCATTTTTTGTACATAACTGCTCAGGGTGATTTGGAACTGTCTGGATATTGCATGTAGAGTGCTCAGTGCCATGGAATACTAAACTGCAAGCTGAATTCAGTAACCTGACTGGTACCATTTACAGTCTGACAGCCATTGGCTTGCTTTACTTCTGCAAACGCTAATGTTCAACGGTGTAGAAAACGTGATGTTACTGAAACTAACTTCTGGAGCTTAGGTAGCACACTCATAAAATTGGTTGCCAACTACTCTAAATCATATGATGAGTATAATAATATGGTTTACGTCATGTTAGCACATACTACTTTTCGGCAAAACTGAACTGTACACTCAATTGAGTTGAAAACATTACTTTCTACTCAAAGCATTTTGTGTTAAGGTTGTGTATATAACTAATCAGGGTGATTTCGAACTGTAGAGATACTGCATTTAGAGTGCTCAGTGCCATGGAATACTCCAACGCAAGCTGAATTCAGTAACCTACCTGGTAGCATTTGGAGTGGAACAGCCAATGACTTGGTTGAGTTCAGTAAATGGTAATGTTCTACTGTGTACAGAGCCTGATGTTACTGAAAGTAACTTCTGGAGCTTAGGAATCACACTCAAAAAATTGGTTGCAGACTACTCTAAATCATATTGTGAGTATAATAATAAGGTTTACATCATGTTAGCACGTAGCACTTTCAGGCAAAAGTGAACTGTGCACTCCATTGTGTTGAATGATTTACTTTCTATTCAATGCATTTTGTGATACGTTTCTGTACATAACTACTCAGGGTGATGTGGAACTGTATAGATATTGAATAGTGATAGTGCTCAGTGCCATACAATACTCCAATGCAAGCTGAATTCAGTCACCTACCTGGTACCATTTGGAGTGGAACACCCAATGACTTGGTTGATTCTGTAAATGGTAATATTCTACTGTATAGAGAACCTGAAATTACTGAAAGGAACTTCTGGAGCTTAGGTAGCACACTCTTAGAATTGCAGACTACTCTACATGATATGGTGAGTATAATTATAAGATTTACATCATGTTAGCACATACTAGTTTTCAGCAAAATTCAACTGTACACTCCATTGAGTTGAAAGCAGTACTTTCTATTCAAAGCATTTTGTGTACATAACTGCTCAGGGTGATTTGGAACTGTATAGATAGTGCATGTCGAGTGCTCAGTGCCATACAATACTCCAATGCAAGCTGAATTCAGTAACCTATCTGGTCCCATTTGGAGTGGAACAGCCATTGGACTTGCTTTACTTCTGCAAACGCTAATGCTCCTCTGTGTAGAGAAGGTGATGTTACTGACAGTAACTTCTGGAGCTTTGCTGGCACTATCATAAAATTGGTTGCAGACTACTCTACATGATATGGTGAGTATAATTATGTTTACATCATGTTAGCACATACTAGTTTTCAGCAAAATTGAACTGTACAGTCCATTGAGTTGAAAGCAGTACTTTCTAGTCAATGCATTTTTTGTACATAACTGCTCAGGGTGATTTGGAACTGTATAGATATTGCATGTATAGTGCTCAGTGCCATGTATTAATGCAAAGCAAGCTGAATTCAGTAACCTACCTGGTACCATTTACAGTGGTACAGCCATTGACTTGCTTTACTTCTGCAAACGCTAATGTTCCAATGTGTAGAAAACGTGATGTTACTGAAAATAACTTCTGGAGCTTATCAATAACTTCTGGAGCACACTCATCATATTGGTTGCAGACTACTCTAAATCATATGGAGGGTATAATAATAAGGTTTACATCATGTTAGCTCATCCCAGTTTTAGGCAAAAGTGAACTGTGCACTCCATTGTGTTGAATGCTTTACTTTCTAATCAAAGCATTTTGTGATAAGGTGGGAAGTTTGCAATTTCCGAATAGATTGGGAAACTCGGATACCAAGAGACAGAATTTGTAGAATGCCGATGAGATGCTTTTTAGAGCAGCTTGTGGTTGAGTCCAGAAGGGGAAAGGCTATTCTGGATTGGGTGTTGTGTAGTGAATCAGATTTGATTAGCAAGCTTAAGGTAAAGGAATCATTTGGAGCAGTGGTCATAATTTGATAGAATTCACCCAGCAAATTGAGATGGAGAAGTTACAGCCAAAAGTTTCAGTATTACAGTGGAGTAAAGGGAATTACAGAGGCATGAAAGAGGAGCTGGCCAAAACTGAGTGGAAGGAGACACTAGCAGGGATGACAGCTAAGCAGCAATGGATGGGGTTCCTGGGAGCAACTTGAAAGGTGCAGGATAGATACATCCCAAGGAAGTAGTATTCTAAAGGCAGAATGACACAGCCATGGCTGGCAAGGGAAGAAGAGCAGAAGAGGGGGTATATAGTAGAGCAAAATAATAGAGGGAAGTTAGAGGACTGGGAAGCTTTTTAAATCCAACAGAAGGCAACTAAAAAAGTCATAAGGAGGGAAAAGATGAAATATAAAGATAAGCTAGCCAATAATATCAACCAGAATATCAGAAGTCTTTCTTTAAGGGGGCAGATGTGAGGGCAATTGTTAATATTGGGGAGAGGGTTCTTGGGAAGCTGAAATGTCTGAAGGTAGATAAGACACCTGGACCATGGGCTACACCCCAGGTTCCGAAAGAGGTTGCTGAAGAAATTGTAGAGGCATTAGTAGTGATCATTCAAGAATCTCTAGATTCTTACAGGTTCCAGAGGACTTAAAATTTGCAAATGTCAGTCCATTCTTCAAGAAGGGAGGGAGGTAGAAGAAAGGAAACTGTAGGCCAGTTTGTCTGACCTCAGTGGTTGGAAAGATGTTGGAGTCAATTGATAAGGATAAGGTTTTGGGGTACTTGGAGGCACATAGAAACATAGAAACCCTACAGCACAATACAGGCCCTTCAGCCCACAATGCTGTGCCAAACACGTTCTTACTTAAGAAATTACCTAGGGTTACCCATCGTCCTTTATTTTTCTAATCTCCACGTACCACATAAAATAAGCCAAACTCAACATGGCTTCCTCAAAGAAAAATCTTGCCTGATCAATCAGTAGGAATTTTTTGAGGAAGCCACAAGCAGGATAAACAAAGCAGAATCGGTGAATGTTTCACAGGAAAGATACTAGCATGATTAGCAGAAGGCAAAGAAACAAATAAAAGGAGCATTTTCTGATTGGCTGCTGGTGACTAGTGGTGTTTTGCAAGGCTTGTGTCTTTTTATGCAGTGTGACAATGATGTGGATGATGGAACTGATAGCTTTAGGCCAAGTTTGTGGATGATATCAAACTATATAGAGGGGTAGATGATGTTGAGGAAGCAGTGAAGCTACAGAAGGACTGAGACAGATTAGGAGAATGGGCAAAGAAGTGGCAGATGGAATACAGTGTACAGAAGTGTATAAACTATAAGACTGGGAAAAAGTCCAAAACCCAAGTCCATATTTATATCCATATGTAAAATGCAGAAAACTCGGGTAACAGTCTTTGGGCACAGTGGCAGCCTCTCCCCTCTCTGATAACAGAGTGATCCCACCAGTGATCACAAGGCAGTCTCCCCTTTCTGGTAACAGAGTGATCCCACCAGAGATCTCAAAGTAGTCTCCCCTCTCTTGTAACAGAGTGATCCCACCAGTGATCACAAGGTAGTCTCCCCTCTCTGGTAACAGAGTGATCCCACCAGTGATCACAAGGCAGTCTCCCCTCTCTGATAACACAGTGATCCCACCAGTGATCACAAGGTTGTCTCCCCTCTCTGATAACAGAGTGATCCCACCAGTGATCTCAAGGCACTCTCCCCTCTCTGGTAACAGAGTGATCCCACCAGTGATCACAAGGCAGTCTCCCCTCTCTGGTAACAGAGTGATCCCACCAGTGATCACAAAGCTGTCTCCCCTCTCTTGTAACAGAGTGATCCCAGCAGTGATCACAAGGCAGTCTCCCCTCTCTGATAACAGAGTGATCCCACCAGTGATCACAAGGCAGTCTCCCCTCTCTGATAACAGAGTGATCCCACCAGTGATCTCTAGGTAGTCTCCCCTCTCTGGTAACAGAGTGATCCCACCAGTGATCACAAGGTAGTCTCCCCTCTCTGGTAGCAGAGAGATCCCACCAGCGATCACAAGGCAGTCTCCCCTCTCTGGTAACAGAGTGATCCCAGCTGTGATCACAAGGCAGTCTCCCCTCTCTGATAACAGAGTGATCCCACCAGCGATCACAAGGCGGTCTCCCCTCTCTGATAACAGAGTGATCCCACCAGTGATCACAAGGCAGTCTCCCCTCTCTGATAACAGAGTGATCCCATCGGCGATCAATGACAGTGTCCCGTCTCCATAGCAGAGCATTGCCTCCAGTGATCCGCTGGTTCCAGTCAAGATGGTGGGTGCGTACAGCTCTCCCATGGTTGAAATTGTCTGGATTGACAATTAAACCATGAATAAGGGGAGATCTCATTGAAACTTATCAAATGTTGAAAGGCCCAGATAGAGTGGATGTGTCCTGTAGTAGTGGGGTCTAGGACCAGAGGGCACAACAGAGGGGTGTCCATTTAGAATGGTGATGAGGAGGAAGTTCTTAAACCAGAGGGTGGAGAATCTGTTGAATTCATTGCTACAGGTGACTGTAGAGGCCACGCCAATGACGTATTTAAGGCAGTGTTTGAGAGGTTCTTGATTAGTCGGGGCATGAAAGTTTACAGGAAGAAGGCAAGAGAATGGGGTTGAGAGGCAAATGGATCAGCTTTGGTCTAATGGTGGAGCAGACTCTGGGCTGACTGGCCGGATTCTGCCCCTGGGTGTTATGTTCCAAGGTACCATGTGAGTTGATGTAAAGCAACGAGGCTAAAATTTAAAGGGAAAAAATTGCTAAATCAGGAATTCTGATCTGTGTTGAATAATTCAATGCAGGTCTGGTAAGAGTAGATTATATATCTCGTACATTATGTGACTCCTGGTTTCTAGAGAAGATGCTTAATTCAAAATAAGGTCATCCGCATTTCAGGACATTAGTGTTGGCCTTAATGAAACCACTTGAGTGGCAGTGACGGGTCGAGGGTACATAGACTTTTCTTGAGGCGTGTAATGGGTATCGATCTGAGGATCCTCCCTTTCCTGAACGTTCCTGAGGAGTTGAACCTTGGTGGATTGCCTCTACACATGTGACCCCCCAGGGCCTCAGCACGGCTTTCACTTAGAAAGGGAACCATTTAAATTATACCAGTCTCATGTGAAGTATGGGTTGGATCTTTACTTTGTCTTACTCCCACTAGTAAATAAGACAGGGTTGGGCACAATCAGATTCATTCAGATTAGTATATTCACATTGTGTTACTGATTAATAATTTCAGAATTGAAAGTTCAATTTATGCAAGTTAAAGAGGAAATATTCCAATCGCACCCCAGCATCCCTAACCTCTGCCCCAGTAATTGTCCAGACAGCTTTTCACTTTACTAACGGTCTCAGAGACAAAGAGCCTACCCTTCTTATATTCTCACCCCTTAGATAAAGACCGATTGCAGGGTCTTCCAACCCAGTGGGAAAAAGATGTTTGCTGCGCACACAAAGAAGATGAAAAATTTGGACCACATTTGCTTGCTTTATTCAGTCCATGTGAGAAAGAATTTCCTTCATTCTTAAAACATGCAACAGTAAATACTGTTTAAAACAGTAAATATCCAAGATGATGGAAATGCTTAACCAAGTCTCAAGAATTACCCTTAATCTGATTTGAAATTTAGTTAACAGCATAGTGCCAACTACACATGACTTTTTACCAAATCACGAGCTGCCATTCAATCTGAAAATCATTTCAGACTGAACCAGTGGAGGGAGCCACAACCTGTCATATTCATCCCCTGGCCCTGGTAATGATAGCACAGGAAGATGCTGCCACAGAACTGGTGACTGCAACTTCAGCATTGGCATCTGCATTCACATTGGCATTGGCATTCACGGCATCTGCCCTTTTCAGATGAATGTGTGTGGAAATTTCAAAACTCGTATTAATGATATTATAAGCAGAGTCTTTTGCAGAGGTAAAGAATGTAATATTAGTGAATTAACATACTTTATCTTCTTTCTACACTGTATATTCCACTGAAAATGTCAGTGCCCTGTCAGTAATTACTAAATGCAATTATTTTATATAGCCTGGAAATATCACCTTATATAGCCTGAATGATTTTGTTTACATCATTATGAGTAAACAATAGAATTTACGAAAAACTATATATTAACGAAGACTGACAAACAGCCAATGTGCAAAAGAAGATGACCTGTAGAAATACAAAATAACACTGAGAGCATGAGTTAGAAAGGGTTCTTGAAAGTGAGTCTGTAGGTTTTAGAAACTGTCGGAGTAGTGGTGATTGGAATTATCCACACCAGTACAGGAGGCTGATGGCTGGAGGGTAATAATTGTTCCTGAACGTGTGTGTGACTGTGGAACAAAAAGAATGTAGCCGGATAGAAGGTTAAAAGTATAGGAATGTAGAGTTAAAATACTTGCCGCTCTTGTCTTAACTTCTATCCTTCCCTGTTAACTAGTCCACATTCCCCCACCACCACCCCACCCCCTGTTGTCAAACATTAATTGAATTCATTCTGAAGACTGTTTAACGCAGTTTAAAGAGAAGACTCATACCTCAGGCTTTAAAATGCATGCATTAACTCCAGGGTTATTTTCCAAACCCACATTCAATAACTGGGATGCAGAAGGATCAGACGACCTTCTGGTTCACTAAAGTAGGTGATCCACTTCTTAGCAGAATATTCCAAATATGGTCACCAGATCTCCTTTGAAGCGTGAATAGAGTAGTTCCACTGATTACTGGCAGAGGGCAGTACTGTTCCTTTACTCAATTACCCGCATCTCTGACTTTCTGCAAGAGCCAGAACAGGGTTGAAAATCTGCAGAAGTTGAATTCCCATTTAAGAAGGATCAGAAGTAGGTAAGAATTATAAAGAAGTATATTTAGCATTGCATGTGTGAGTGAAACTATTGCTAGAGCTTAAACAACCGAAATCAGCAGAGGGCATGGTGAGATCGCCACTGTTAGAAAGTCATCCTCAATTAAGTCAATGTCTTCTGTGGACATCAGAACCTAAGCAGAAAGAATTCTGTGCCCTCCAGCCACCGTGTAACTTCCTGAGCCAAAATCCTTTGTCTGAATGTCATTAGTTTGTGTTTGCAGGTTGTGTGAAATTTCACTGCAAATGGAATTGGAATTGGTTTATTATTATCACGGGTACCAATATACAGTAAAAAAAATATTGTTTTGCATGCCATTCATATAGATCATTTCAAAATATGAATACGTTGAGGTAGTAACGAAAGGATGAAAAATATACACTCAGTGGCCACTTTATTACGCACATTTGTACACATGCTCATTAATGCAAATATCTAATCAACCAATCATATGGCAGCAACTCAACGCATAAAAGCATGCAGACATGGTCAAGAGGTTCAGATCCAAGTTCAAGTTCCAGTTTAATTGTCATTCAACATAGAAGGTTGCAGTAAACTTATAGTCACACAAAAAATATGTATTGCCCAAGTCCCTGAGTGACATGTACTGTAAATTGATGGTGCATGGTGTTGTCAGCAAGAACAGGCAGTTTTCTGTAGTCCGCACGCACACAAGCAATCAAGCATCTCTTCCACTGAGGGCAGCACCGACAGAGGGGTCAGCCCCCGATCCAGCACATTGCCTCCAGTATCTCCCTACTGGACTGCTGCAACAGTCAAGCCTGCAGCACCTCGCTACACCCGGAACCAAGCAACTTCTCTGCCAATGGGCCCGCCAGTGAACCAGACTTACAGTATTTTACATTACCAATGTCCAACAAAGTCTTGTGGCCATAAGAAGAACATCCAAGACAAACACTCGCTGTTATGCACTGACCCCAATGCCCCTCTGCAGCAGGCAGCAACACGGTCCGCACCGTCTAGCTCCTCTGCTGACGAGAAACACCTGTGGCTGGCCCCATAGAGGCCATGGCGTCTTACTGGAAGAAATGTGATCTGTGACTTTTACCAGCCAATTTATTTATCTATTTATTGAGATATGGCCCTTCGAGCTGTGCCGCCCAGAACCCCCAATTTAACCCTAGCCTGACCATGGGACAATTTACAATGACCAATTAATCAAGCAACTGGTGCATCTTTGGAATGTGGGAGGAAACCAGAGCCCCCAGAGGAAACCCAGAGGAAGAGAACTCCTCACAGACAGTGACAGGAATTGAACCTGAGTCGCTGGTATTATAAATTGTAAACTATGCTATTGTTGGTTCCAGACAGGGTGGTTTGCGTATCACAGAAAATGCTGGTCTCCTGGGACTTTGCATGCAAAATGTCTCTAGAGCTTACAGAGAATGGTACGAAAAACAAACAGCCAATGAGCGGCATTTTTGTGGGTGAAAAAACCTTGTTAATAAGAGAGGTCAGAGGAGAATGGGCAGACTGGTTCAAGCTGACAGAAAGATGACAGCAACTCAAATAACCATGTAATACAACAGTGGCGTGCAGAACATCTCTGAATGCACAACACGTCGAACCATGGACCACACCAGGTTCCACTCCGGTAGCTAATAAAGTGGCTGCTCAGTGTAGTTCGGTTAGACAATAAGCAGAAGGGCAATGACGAGGTTCATCGTGAGGTCAAGGGTTCACTTTTAATGTACACGAGGTCTGTTCAAAGGTCTTATAAAAGTGGAATGAACGCTGTCAGTAGATCTCTTCAACTCGGTGGTCAATATTTTCGAGCTTTTGTATTGTCTGCCTGATAGAAGGGCGGAGAAGAGAAAATGTCTGGGTTGGGAGGTGTGGTGATATCATGTGCAATGATGTGCCAGTACGTGATTTGGCAGAGCACTGAGCGTGTGCAGGATTGCTAGAATGTTCCAGCATGTGGCTGTGTTTGTTTATTACTGTAAATAAAAGTTGTCTAATTCTTCCAGAATATGATTCCTCATTGTTAACCCACAGTACATTTAAACAGAAGTAACATAACATGGTGTCTAAAGTGGTTCTGGGAGAATAATACGGGAGAATCGAGAATCAAAGGTAATCGAAAAAAAGAAGAAAAAAAGTTTGAACTGTAAACTGTAACATGGAAGGCTTACAACCCCCATCAAAACTTCAGCTGACTGGCAATGTAGCTGAGAATTGGAGGATCTTCAAGCAACAATTTGAACTGTACTTATCGGCAATCGATTACGAAGAAAAAAACGGAAAAAACCAAAGCTGCGCTTTTGCTTCATGTAATCGGGAATGAAGCAGCAGAGGTATATAATAATTTTGTCTTTGAAGATGGAGATGATTTCAATTTAAAGTTGATAATGGACAGATTTGAAGTATTTTGTATACCTAAGCATAATTTAACGTATCAGCAATATAAATTCTTCACATGTGCGCAGAAAGCTGCTGAAACAATTGATCAGTACGTTACTGAGTTACGAAAGCATCGTAGAATGTGCGAGTTTGGATTGCTCACAGACTCTCATAGTGTTGTTTGTGGCATTTGAGATCATGCTCTGAGAGAAAGGCTGTTGAGAGAGCAAGATTTAAATTTTGAAAAAGCTTTGGTGCTTTGCAAAGCTTCTGAGACTGTGACATTACAGGCTGAAGAGCTTTTTGTTGAAATCTACAATGTAAGTGCTGTAAAAAAGCACGACTACATCAATAAATATAATAATATGTTGACAAAACTGACACAGAGCAAGATGGCCTTGGAAAGAAAGAAGTCATGTGATCGCTGTGCACGGGAACATTGTCCAAATCAGTGCCCTGCAAATGGCAAAGTTTGCAATGGCTGCAGGAAGATTAATCATTTTTCACGCTGTTGTAAAAGTAGAAAGAAGGAAAATAAAATGAAACAAGTAAATGCTGTGCTTGAAGATGAACGTGAGGAATTTTATATTGATGTGCTTTGTGAAAATAAACAAAGTAAGAATGACTGGACTATTCCATTGCAAGTGAATCAAAACAATATTCTGTTTAAACTTGATACTGGAGCGCAAGTAAATGTTTTTGCAGAATCTGAGATTCTTTAAAGCCAAGACCAAAGTTACATCAGACAAATATAAAAGTGTTACGATACAGCAACAATGAATATACAATTGAGACAGGTTTTTATAAACAAATAAAACATTTATTAAACACTGCTCAATAAAAAAACCAAAAGTAAACAAACTACTAACTTAACTGGAAGTTAACTGCTATACGGCAACTCAAACAGTTCTTAAAGTGTTAAATGTGAACACAGTTCTTAAAAGTAGTAAACGTAAAAGTCCAAATGATTTATACAGTCAATTAGGAGAGATTTTCCTGAAGTAATGAATCCCTCGATGATGCGATATTACTGCTGATCCCAGCCAAAGGATTGACGACGAAGGAAGTAAAATGGTTTAAAGGCACTGACCTTTCCTTGGCAGAACCTTGCTCCAGTCCTTTCTGCTCTTTTAGCAGGGACTATCTCTGATGCAGGTTACTAATTCCTTCCGAATGAGGATCAAATAAGGTCGAACATGTTTCACTGCCGACAACACCAACTTTTCTCGATCCTTCGGGTTTTCCATACTTCAATAAATTCTTCACTCTCCAACTGGACTAGACGGGCAGTATTGTAGCGAAAGTGCCGGTAATAACCTTTGAGACTTAAGGCAGAAAGTAAAACTCCACTTTAAAACAAAACTGCGTCATGAGACGAACACGCGGCATAACGGAGTCACTTACGAATTAAGCCACGAACTGACCTGCATCACAGCGAGGCATGCTCCTTTTACACCTGTTGTTATACCTGTTATACCATCACATGACCTCTCACTGGCGAGAAAATTACATCACTCCACCATCACAAGGCCATTACATCCTGCCCAACAGAGACTCAATTACATTATGGTGATGTGACAGTCACAAGATACCCACAAGGTATGTAACAAAAATAACTGGGTAGTCAGGTGCTGACATTCCAGTTAATGGAACATGCGTGGTAAAGGTATCACACAAAAATATTGTGCATACGCCTTCATTCGTGGTCGTGCCAAAAAATGTAGAGTCAATTCTGGGTTTATCTGCCTGTGAAAGACAATTTGGTGAAAAGAATTTTAGTCCTGGATAGTGACAGAGTCAGAATACAGTGACTTGATGAAAGAGTATGAAGACTTGTTTAAAGGGCTTGGTTGTCTCCCAGGAGAGCACTCGATTAAAATTGACGACACAGTGCAACCCATAGTACATCCATGCTGAAAAGTACCTTTTGCACTACGTCAGCAATTGAAAACAGAACTGGACAGAATGGAACGGCTAGGTGTCATAAAAAAATTGATGAACCAACCAAATGGGTCAATTCGCTTGTCATTGTTGATAAGAAAAATGGAAAACTGTGGATTTGTTTAGATCCACGAGACTTGAATTGGGCCATTAAAAGAGAGCATTTCAAATTGCCCACTCATGAAGAATGAATACTAATGCAAAGCATTTTAGTAAATTAGATACATCCTCCAGATTCTGGCAACTTAAATTAGATGAACTGAGTTCAGAATTGTGTAACACTCCTTTTGCCAGATACTGTTTTCTTAGGCTTCCCTTTGGAATTGCATCAGCTCCTGAAGTGTACCATAAACCATTCACATGCTATATGAACACATTGAGGGTGTAGATACATCCATGGATGACATTATTATTTAGGGATCGACTAAACAAGAGCATAACGCCAGGCTCAGACAAGTCTTTGAGACAACACGCAAGGCTAACCTGAAATTGAATAAAGACAATTGTCAGCTAGGAGTGACTGAACTTATGTTTGTGGGTGATATCATCAGCAGTGAGGGTCTGTGTCCTGATCCTTTGAAGGTTTCTGCTATTGAGAACATGCCAAGACCGCAATGTAAAAAAAAGTTCAAAGGTTTATGGGAATGGTTAACTAAATGGGAAAATTCATACCCAATCTCTCGCAACAGCTTGCTCCATTGAGGCAGCTAACAGAAAAGAGAAATGAATGGAGCTGGAACCATGAACAGGAGAAGGCATGGCAAATCTGAAGAAAGTGCTCACTAAAGAACCTCTGTTGAAATTCTATGATGCTGAGAGACCCGTCAAAATCTCATGTGATGCATCTCAAGCAGGCTTAAGGGCAGAATTACTCAAAAACATGATCAGGAATGGCTACCAGTGGCATATGCATCTCATGCAATATCTGATCCAGAAACAAGTTATGCCCAAATTGAAAAAAGAATTGCTCAGTATTATGTTTGCTTGTGAGAGATTTCATCAGTTTGTGTCAGGGTAATCTATTGATGTTGAAACTGATCATAAGCCTTTGATTGCATTGTTTAACAAATCATTAAGTGACTATCCTTTGCAAATTCAGCGAATGATGATCAAATTGCAAAGATATGCATTAAATGTGTCATACACACCTAGAAAATTCATGTACACAGCTAACACACTTTCCAGAGCTGTGGATCCAACAACAAAAGACAGTCACGGGAATGTTATTGATGTTCAGGTATTCATTGATAAGGTCATAGAGACTGTACCTGTTGCTCCCAAAAAGTTGGAACTGCTGCGTCTTGAGACAGAGAAGGACAAAATTCTCAGTCAGGTAATACAAGTGGTGTTGGATAGATGGCCAGATAATAGGCATGACTGTACCTCAGTAGTACAAGATTATTGGAACTGAAGATCAGAACTGTCTGTTGTGGATAGCATATTGTACAAAGGTAGTAGAATTGTTATGCCTAAAATTCTCCATAAAGAAATGCTTGATAAAATTCATGAAGGCCACCTAGACATTGAAAAATATAGGAGAAGGGCATGGGAACTGATGTTTTGGCCCAGGATGAATCAAGAGATTGCAGAATTGGTGCCTTCTTGTCAAATATGCCTTAAACGCCAACCTAACAACCCTAAGGAGGCACTGCATGCACATCCGAATCCTCATAGACCTTATCAGAAGGTAGGCATTAATCTTTTTATAACTAACAACAAAGACTATCTATTAATAACAGATTACAACTCATTGTATCCTGAAGTGAGTTGTCTGGGCAAAACGACTGCAGAAAATGTAATTATATGCATGAATCAAGATGGCGGCGCAACGCAGCGCACAGCGGCCACTTTGGAAATTAATATCTGTAATCTGTGAAGAAATCTGCCATGTACAATCCTGATTTGATGGAGACGGACATGTGAAGCACGGAGAAACATTTGGTGAAACTTTTGAAGTGCCTGTTTCGCTGCTGCTGCTACTGTGCGATCGGAAAAATCTCTGGGAGGAAGGCCCCGAATCCTCGGCTTTGCCTGTTGCTTGGCAGCTGGGGCTGGGGTCGAAGCGCTTGGCAGAGATGGTGCTCGGTGTTGGGGGGCTGGTCAGAGGCTTGAAGTTTTCGGACGGATTCGGAATTGGTTGTGGTCGGGGCTCCTAAAGTGCTGTATCGGCAAGCTGCGGCGCTGGAGGTTCATGGAAGGAAGAGTTTTTCTTCCTTCTACCGTCTACGTGAGCTGATGGGCTGTCAGGACTTTGAGACTTTCTTTTAAACCGTGCCATGGACTGCTCTTTATCAGATGACGGTATTGCTTTGCACTGTTGAAACTATGTGTTATAATTATTATATAACACATAACTATGTGTTATGTGGTCTTTGTCAGTTAGTCTTTTATCAATTAATGTATTGTCTGCACTGTTGCAACTATATGTTAACTATAACTATATGTAACTATACAGTTTTGTGTAGGTCTTATAGCTTTAGTTTTGTCTGATGGGTTTGTAGTTCCTTTCCGGGTAACGTGCTAAGACGGTAGCGCGATATCAATACGCAGCAGCCTCTCAGGACTCTGGATTGGGGATTACCAGACATTATGTGGTTTTTTCTTGTGTGGTCTGTTTTGTGCTTTATCTTGATATCATTCCAGAGAACGTTGTCTCATTTTTTAACTGCATTGCATTGTGGCTTCTAAATGACAATAAACTGAATCTGAATCTGAAAATAGTTTTTTCAAGACATTGTGTATCTGATGAAGTTTTCACAGACAATGGTCCACAATCCAGTAGTGAATGTATGAAACATTTTACTCGTGAATGGGGCTTTGTTCATACAACATCTAGCCCATTTTCCCTCAGTCTAATGGATTAGTTTAGAAATTGGTAGGAATTGTAAAGAAACTGATGCACAAAGCAAAAGATAGTGGAGCTGATTTTTATAAAGCCTTATTAGCCTACCAGAGTACTCCACTTGAATGTGGATTTTCGCCTGCTCAGCTCTTGATGGGACGACGTTTGAGAACTAATCTGCCAATGGATGAGACCTTCTGAGAACAGAGGAAGGTGAACAAGTGAACAGATGGAAAGGTGAACACAAAGCAAAGCAAAGCAGAAAATATACTCTGATAGAAATTCTCGTCCATTAGCTGAACTGCATCAGGGAGATGAAGTAAGAATACAAGACAAAGTGAACACATTGGCACAGTACTTGAGGAAGTACAACCCAGATCATACATGGTCCAAACAGAGGAGGGAGCAGTGGTAAGAAGAAATCACAATGACCTCAAGAAAGAGATTCAGTTAACGGATGAAGATGAGACAAAACATGTAAATAATAACAAGGAAACACAAGAACTGTGTGTACCACCTGAAAGGTCTACTCGTGTTCGTAAATCCACAGAGAGACTGATAGAGGCTTGTTGAATCCAAGGCAGCTAGAAATGTAGACAGAATCACTGGAGAGGAGGCCAATTTATGCGTTGAACTGAGCTGCGCCCCCTTCTTTCTGAAATTTCTTGTGATCTTGGGCAGAGCGGTCGACCAAACTGTGACCTATTCAGATAGAGCAACTTCTATGGTCCATCTATAATGACTGGTGAGGATCAAAGGGAAAATGCCAAATTTCCTTAGTCTTCTGAAGAAGTAGAGGCACAAATATGTTTTTTTGGCCATGGATCTACGTGGTTGATGTTCCCTCCTGGAAACTTGAAGTTCTCAACCATCTCCACCTCTGTGTCATTGATACGTACAAGGGCATGTGCTATCCTCTAATCAATGTCCAGCCCTTCTGATTTGCTGATATAACATTAACACTTGTTGCCCTGACACCATGCCACTAGGCTCTCTATTTCCTTGTACTCCAAATTATCATTATTTGAGATCTGTCCCACTAAGTCTCAATCCTGAAGTATATCATTCATCCTGCAATCTCTGTGTTATGCACCACCCAGTTTCAAATACTGATTCCTGTTGGGCACCATTTCAAGAAGATCCCATCAAAAAACAATTATATAGACTGAATAACCAATCACATTGAAGAATTTGCAGAAACTACATTCCAGGAAGGAGAAAGCCAGTATTATAAACATCTTAAGAATGAAATGTACAAACAACTATAAGGTGGAATTAAACAATCATAAACTGGAAAATCAGAATTTTAAATTTGATTTGGGAAAATATGAAGTCCCACCACCCAGGTCATGCTCTCTTCTTGCTGCTGCTATTAGGAAGAAAGTACAGTAGCCTCAGGCATCACACCACGAGAGTCAGAACAAGTTATTACCTCTCAACCACCAGACTCTTAAACCAAAGGGGATAACTTCACTCAATTTCATTTTCCCCATCATTGAAATGTTCCCATAAACTATGGATTCACTTTCAAGGTCTCTTCATCTCAAGTTCTCGATATTTATTGGTAATTTATTTATTTATTTTCTTTTTGTACCGCAGTCTGTCTTTTGCACACTAGTTATATGCCCAGCTGGTGTGATCTGTCATTGATCCTATTATGGTTATTGGGTTTATTGCCAGAAAATGAAACTCAGTGTTGTATATGGTGACACATATGTACATTGTTAATAAACTTATCTTGAACTTTGATGTCATTTACTTTGTAAGGAAGAACAAAAGCACATACAATAAATGTTCAAATAGACACAAGTCACAGGAAGTTGCTGTGCAAAGGGACTTCAAAGTTCAAAGTAAATTTATTATCCAGGTATGTCACTAAATACAACCCTGAGGTTCATTTTCTTGCAGGCATATGCAGTAAATCTATGGAATAATAACCATAACAGAATCAATGAAAGACTACACTAACTTGGGCATTCAACCCATGTGCTAAAGACAAGGTGTGCAAATACAAAAATAAGTCAATAATAATAATAATTAATAAATAAGCAATAAATATTGATGATGTGAAATGAATATTCCTTGAAAGTGAGTCCATTGGTTGTGGGAGCATTTCAGTTATGTGGCAGATGAAGTTGAGTGAAGCTATCCCCTTTGGTTCAAGAGCCTGATGGTTGAGGAGTACTGACGTGCTGGTGTCTCCAACTTTTACTGACCTGGTAGTGACAGTCCTGAGGCTCCTGTACCTTCATGGAAGAAGCAAGAAGAGAGCAGGTCCTGAGTGATGACTTGAGGATTTTTATGCCTGAAAAAGAAAGCTGGCAAACAAGTGTAGCGGGTAAAATGTTTCACTGGGTTTGGGTATACAAGTTGAGAAGTTTTATTTATAACTTTTAGTTCTAAGATGGCAATGGGGATATACGATGATGTTTAGCAAGCTGCTCACAAAACTACTAGATATACTTCCTTTGAAATACCATCACTGCTATCCTCAGCCTGTGGACACACTTTCAGGGACTCTGCAGTTTATGTTATATCTGAATGCATTCAATATACAGAATCTTATAACGCATTTAGGATGGCAGGTACGATGTAGCCATCACTGATTAGTGGCTGAAAGAAGCTTAGAGCTTAGAGCTTAACATCCAAGAAATTGTGGATAAACTTGTTATCATTCTTTACTATGAAAGACACCAGCAGAATACCAGAAATTAGAGAGCTGCAATGTCTGAAGAAAGATAAGTCACTTGGACCAGATAGACTACATCCAAGGGTTCTGAAAGAGATAGCTGAAGAGATTGTGGAGGCATTAGTAATGATCTTTCAGGAATCACTAGATTCTGGAATAGTTTTGGAGGACTGGAAATTGCTCATGTCACTCCATTCTTTCTCTTTAAGAGATGAGGGAGGCATAAAAGAGGAAGTTACAGGCCAGTTAGCCTGACCTCAGTGGTTGGGAAGATGTAATATGTCAGTAATTTGGATGACGGAATTGATGGCTTTGTGGCCAAGGTTGTGGATCAAACAAAGGTAGGTGGAGGGGCTGGTAGTGCTGAGGATGCAAGGAGTCTGCAGAAGGGCTTAAACAAACTGTGAGAATGGGCAATAAAGTGGCAGCTGGAATATAGTGTAGGGAAGTGTATGGTTCTGGACTCTGGTAGAAGGCATAAAGGTGTAGACTATTTTCTAAACAAGGAGAAAATTCAAAAATCGGAGGTGCAAAGGGGCATGGTAGTCCTTACACAGGATTCCCTAAATTTGCATTTGCATCTTGAGTCAGTGGTAAGGAAGGCAAATGCAATGATGACATTCATTTTGAGACGACTAGAGTGAAAAAGAACAGGTGTAATGCTGAGGCTTTATAAGGCATTGATCAGACCATACTTGGAGTATTGTGAGCAGTTTTGGGCCCTTATCTAAGAAAAAATGTGCTTACTTTGGAGATAGTCCACAGGAAGCTCGCGAGAATGATCCTGTGAATGAAATGGTTAACCTATGAGGAATGTTTGGTGGCTCTGAGCCTGTACTCTCTGGGGTTAGAAGAATGAGGGGGTATCACACTGAAGCCTATTGAATATTGAAAGGCCTAGGTAGAGTTGATAGTGGGAGGATATTTCCTACAGTTGGTGAGCCTGGGGCTAGAGGCTCAGCCTCAGAATTGGGTGACGTCCATTTAAAACAGAGATGAGGAGGAATTTCTTCAGCCAGAGGGTAATGAGATCTGTGGAATTCATCACCACAGATGAATGTGGAGGCCAAGTCATTGGGTATACTTAAAATGGAGGTTAATAGGATCTTGATTAGTCAGGGCATCAAAGAATATGGGGATGAGGCAGGAAAATGGGGTTAAGAGGGATAATAAAACAGCCATGATGGAATGATGGAGCAGAGCCAATGAGCCAAATGGCCTAATTCTGCTCCTACGTCTTATGGCAGTGGTCCCCAACCACTGGGCCACAAAACATGTGCTACTGGGCCGCAAGGGAACGATATGATTTGGTTATATGAAACGATATGAGTCAGCTGCATCTTTCCTCATTCCGTCACGCCCACTGTTGAACTTGAATGCATGTGGGGTCATTACACACACGAGCTCATCAGTCAGTCATTAACCTACCACTACTCAATGAGTAAAAAACAAACGTCGCTTGAGCATTTCTTTGGAAGAGGTGGTAAGAAATAAAAGGCCTAACGATGATGATAATGCAGAGGCAGCTGAGGCCAAGACTGCAAAGCAAAATAAAGTTTCCTTCAACAGAAAATACGACGAGTCATACATAAAATATGGCTTTAATGTGACTGGTGACTGGCATGCTCCAAGCCCCTGTGTGTAATATGTGGAGATAAGCTGTTTAATGGGGCAATGAAGCCCTCAAAGCTGCTTCAGCACCTTGAGTCCAAGCACCCTGCACTTAAAGGCAAACCCGTTGAGTTTTCTGGGTGGAAAAAAATGTGAATAAGTGTGACAGAAGCAAGTGCTGAGAGCCACCACCTCCACAAATGCTGCTGCTCTGAGAGCGTCATACTTAGTGGCCAGCCGTGTTACTAAGGCTAAGAAGCCTTTCACTGTTGGTGAAGAATTGATTCTGCCTGCTGCCAAGGACATGTGCCGTAAACTGTTGGGAGAAGCGGCAGCTAACAAGATGGCACAGGTTTCTCTTTCAGCTACAACAGTTTCAAGGAGAATCGATGACATAGTGGAGGACATCGAAGCACAGCTGTTGGAACGGCTTAATGAGTCACCATGTGACGTGCAAAACTCGCTTACCTGTGTGACATCTTCAACCTGTTCAATGAAGTCAATTTGTCACTTCAGGGCAGAATGACAACTGTCTTCAGGTTGGCAGATAAAGTGTCTGTTTTCAAAGCCAAACTGGAACTGTGGGGACAGTGAGTGGACAAGGGCATATTTGACATGTTCCCAACATTAGCTAGGATTTTGGGAGAGACTGAGGCTGCACCGTCCTTCTCACAGCTGGTGTGCAATCACCTATTTTTGCTGTTGACAGAATTTGCGCGTTACTTCCCAACCGCAAATGACACAAGACGTGCAAAGGGATGGGTCTGTGACCCATTTGTGGATGTCCCCGGTGAATCATCCACGTCAGCGCAGGAAGAAGATCAACTCCTCGAGCTTGCAAATGACGGTGGGCCGAAAAATATGTTTGATGTAACATTTCTGCCGGCATTCTGGATCAAAGTCAAGGCTGAGATATCCTGAGATAGCCATGAAAGCACTGAAAACATTGCTTCCATTTCCAACATCATATCTCTGCAAAGTGGGGTTTTCTGCAATGAATGCAACAAAAACCAAATTGCGGAATAGACTGAATGTAAGGAACCCCCGTTGATTATCACAGTCTCCCATCACCCCTTGATGGGACTGTCTTGTTGCAGGGAAACAAGCCCAGGGCTCCCACTGATCCAGTGATATTGGTGTGTTGTAATTATTTAATATATTCATACGAGGAAAATATGTGCTGTGTATTTAATATCCAAACATTACTTAAAATGTTATGATGCTATTGACTTATAAGTGACGTATAATTGACATCACTATATTCATGCAAGGAAAATACGTGTTGTGTTTAATATTAAATTTGTTAGATAAGCCTTTTTAGAAACAAAATTGAATGCATTAGTCACTTGTAAGTGACTTATAGTTGACTTATCACCTATATTCCGGTCGTGATTAACTCCCCCTCACCCCTGTCGGCCAGTCCAAAGAATATTGGCAATACTAAACCAGTCCGCAGTGCAAGAAAGATTGGGGACCCCTGTCTTATGGTCTTATGTTTTGTGTATTATTTGTTTACTTTTGGAAACTATTTGCACTATTTGTCCTCTCTTGCACATTGGATGTTTGTCAGTCTTTGTTACGTGTGGTCTCTTTGGGATCCCATCTATTTCTTTGTTTTACAGGCACAGGAGCCTTAGGTCCCACACCACCAGAATCAGGAACCATTATTACCTCTCAACTATCAGCCTTCTGAACCAAGTGGATAATTTCCCACACCACAAAACTGAACTGTTTCCAAAATTTATGGCCTCATATTCAAGGACTCTACAGTTTATGTTTGCAATATTTATTACTCATTTATTATTATTATTATTTGTATTTGCAAAATTGGTTGTCTCTTGCACAGGGGTTGTTTGTCTATCTTTGCCGTGTGTAGCTTTGATTTATTTTATTTTGAGATACAGCACAGAACAGCATAATGAACCATGCTGACCAACGGCACCAAATTTAACCTTCACCAAATCATAGGACAACTTACAATCAGCAATTAATTCTACTAACCTGTACATCTTTGAGCTATGGGAGGAAACTGGAGTACTCGGAGGAAACCCATGTGCTTGTGGGAAGAACGTACAAACTTTCCTACAGAGGAATTGAACTCTGAACTCTGAAGCACCAAGCTGTAAATGTATGACATTAACTGCTATGTTACTCTTGGCATTCATGGTGCTTTTTCATAGATTTTATTGTGTTTCTTTGTATTTTAGAAACATAGAAAGCCGATAGCACAATACAAGCCCTTTGGCCCACAAAGCTGTGCTGAACATGTCCTTACCATATAACTATATAACAATTACAGTACGGAAACAGGCCATCTCAGCCCTTCCAGTCCTTGCCGAATGCTTACTCTCACCTAGTCCCACTGACCCGCCCTCAGCCCATAACCCTCCTTTCCTTTCCTGTCCATACACCTATCCAATTTTACTTTAAATGATAATACCAAACCTGCCTCTACCACTTCTACTGGAAGCTCCTTCCACACAGCTACCACTCTCTGAGTAAAGAAATTCCCCCTCGTGTTACCCTTAAACTTTTGCCCCCTAACTCTCAACTCATGTCCTCTTGTTTGTATCTCCCCTACTCTCAATGGAAAAAGCCTATCCACGTCAACTCTATCTATCCCCCTCATTATTTTAAATACCTCTATCAAGTCCCCCCTCAACCTTCTACACTCCAAAGAATAAAGATCTTTCCCTGTAACTTAGGTGCTGAAACCCAGGTAACATTCTAGTAAATCTTCTCTGTACTCTCTCTATTTTGTTGACATCTTTCCTATAATTTGGTGACCAGAACTGTACACCAATTCGGCCTTACCAATGCCTTGTACAATTTTAACATTACATCCCAACTCCTATACTCAATGCTCTGATTTATAAAGGCCAGCATACCAAAATCTTTCTTCACCACCCTATCCACATGAGATTCCACCTTCAGGGAACTATGCAGCATTATTCCTAGATCACTCTGTTCTACTGCATTCTTCAATGCCCTACCATTTACCATGTATGTCCTATTTGGATTATTCCTACCAAAATGTAACACCTCACACTTATCAGCATTAAACTCCATCTGCCATCGTTCAGCCCATTCTTCTAACTGGCCTAAATCTCTCTGCAAACTTTGAAAACCTACTTCATTATCCACAACGCCATCTACCATAGTATCATCTGCACACTTACTAATCCAATTTACCACCCCATCATCCAGATCATTAATGTATATGACAAACAACATTGGTCCCAGTACAGATCCCTGAGGCACACCACTAGTCACCAGCCTCCAACCTGACAAACAGTTATCCACCACTACTCTCTGGCATCTCCCATCCAGCCACTGTTGAATCCATTTTACTATTTCAATATTAATACCTAACGATTGAACTTTCCTAACTAACCTTCCATGCGGACCCTTGTCAAAGGCCTTACTGAAGTCCATATAGACAACATCCACTGCTTTACCCTCGTCAATTTTCCTCGTAACCTCTTCAAAAAATTCAACAAGATTTGTCAAACATGACCTTCCACACACAAATCCATGTTGACTGTTCCTAATCAGACCCTGTCTATCCAGATAATTATATATACCATCTCTAAGAATACTTTCCATTAATTTACCCACCATTAACTTCAAACTGACAGGCCTATAATTGCTAGGTTTACTCTTAGAACCTTTTTTAAACCTTACCTTAGAAATTACCTAGGGTTACCCATAGCCCTCTACTTTTCTGAGCTCCATGTACCTGTCCAGAAGTCTCTTTAAAGACCCTATCATATTCACCTCCACCACGATCACCAGCAGTCCATTCCACACACTCACCACTCTCTGCATAAAAAACATACCCCTGACATCTCCTCTGTACTTACTTCCAAGCACCTTAAAACTGTACACTCTCATCCTAGCTATTTCAGCCCTGGAAAAAAGCTTCTGACTATCCACACGATTAATGCCTTTCATCATCATATACACCTCTATCAGGTCACCTCTCATCCTCCGTCGCTCCAAAGAGAAAAGGTAGAGTTCACTCAATCTATTCTGATCAGGCATGCTTCCCAATCCAGGCAACATCCTTGTGAATCTCCTCTGCACCCTTTCCACATCCTTCCTGTAGTGAGGCAACCAGAACTGAGCACAGTATTCCAAGTGGGATCTGACCAAGGTCCCAAAGAGCTGCAACTTTATCTCTTGGCTCCTAAACTCAGTCCCATGATTGATGAAGGCCAATACACCATATGCTTTCTTAACCACAGAGTCAAACTGTGCAGCAGCTTGAAGTGTCTTATGGACTCGAACCCCAAGATCCCTCTGATCCTCCACAGTGCCAAGAGTCCTACCATTAATACTATATTCTGCCATCATATTTGACCTGCCAAAATGAACCACCTCATACTTGCTGCCTGGCCTGCTGTGTTCCACCAGCATTTTGTGTGTGTTTGTATTTCCAGCATCTGCAGATTTCTTCATGTTTGCACCTCACACTTATCTGGGTTGAACTCCATCTGCCACTTCTCAGTCCAGTTTTGCATCCTATCAATGTCCCACTGTAACCTCTGACAGCCCTCCACACTATCCACAACACCTCAACCTTTGTAGCATCAGCAAACTTACTAACACATCCCTCCACTTCTTCATCCAGGTCATTTATAAAAATCACAAAGAGTAAGGGTCCCAGAATAGATCCCTGAGGCACACCACTGGTCACCGATCTCAACGCAGAATATGACCCATCTACAACCACCCTTTGCCTTCTGTGGGCAAGTCAGTTCTGGATCCACAAAGCAATGCCTCCTTGGATCCCATGGCTCCTTACTTTCTCAAGAAGCCTTGCATGGGGTAGCATATTAAATGCCTTGCTGAAATCCATATATACTACATCTACTGCTCTACCTTCCTCAGCCTGTTTAGTCACATCTTCAAAAAATTCTATCAGGCTCATAAGGCAAGAGCAGCCTTTGACAAAGCCATGTTGCTGTTCCTAATCATATTATGCCTCTCCAAATGTTCATAAATCCTCAGGATATTCTCCATCAACTTACCAACCACTGAAGTAAGACTCACTGGTCTATAATTTCCTGGGCTATCTCTACTCCCTTTCTTGAATAAGGCAACAACATCCTCAACTCTCCAATCCTCTGGAACCTCACCCATCTCCATTGGTGATGAAAAAATTATTGCCAGAGGCTCAGCAATCTCCTCCCTTGCACAGTAGACTGGGGTACATCTCGTTCAGTCCCAAGACTTATCCAACGGTGCTTTCCAAAAGCTCCAGCACACCCACTTCCTTAATGTCTACATGCTCAAGCTTTTCAGTCCACTGTAAGTCATCCCTACAATCGCCAAGATCCATTTCTGTAGTGAATACTGAAGCAAAGTACTCATTAAGTACCTCTGCTATCTCCTCCGGTTCCATAAACACTTTTCCACTGTCACACTTGATTGGTCCTATTCTCTTACGTCTTATCCTCTTGCTCTTCACATACTTGTAGAATGCCTTGGGGTTTTCCTTAATCCTGTCCGCCAAGCCCTTCTCATGGCCTCTTCTGGCTCTCCTAATTTAATTCTTCTGCTCATTCCTGCTAGTCTTATAAACTTCTAGATTGCTATCATTACCTAGATTTTTGAACCTTTTGTGAGCTCTTCTTTACTTCATGAATATATTTACAACAGCTTTTGTACGCCATGGTTCCTGTACCCTACCATCCTTTCCCTCTCTCATTGGAACATACCTATGCAGAACGCCATGCAAATATCCTCTGAACATTTGCCACATTTCTTCCATTCATTTCCCTGAGAACATCTGTTTCCAATTTATGCTTCCAAGTTCTTTCCTGATAAACTCATATTTGCCCTTACTCCAATTAAACGCTATCCCTCTCCAGTGCGATGGTAAAGGAGATAGAATTGTGATCACAATCTCCAGAATGTTCTCCTACTGAGAGATCTGACACCTGACCAGGTTCATTTCCCAATACCAGATCAAGTACAGCCGCAGCTTATCAACATATTGTGTCAGGAAACCTTCCTGAACACACCTTGCAAACTCCACTCCATCTTAACACCTCACTCCATATATGCCAATAGATATTTGGGAAATTAAAATCTCCCACCATGAAAAACATGTTATTATTACACCTTTCCAGAATCTGTCTCCCTATCTGCTCTTTGATATCCCTGTTACTATAAAAAACACCTATTGACCTCTTCCTGTTCCTAACTTCCACCCACAGTCTCTATGTCTTCCTCCTTTTCTGCAGCTGTGACAATATCTCTGATCAGCAGTGCCACACCCCCACCTCTTTTGCCTCTCTCCCTGTCCTTTCTGAAACATCTAAAGCCTGACACTTGAAGTAACCATTCCTGCCCTGAGACATCCAAGTCTCTGTAATGCCCACAACATCATAGCTCCAAGTACTGATCCACATTCTAACTCATTAACTTTGTTCATAATACTCATTGCATTAAAATAGACACATCTCAAGCCATCAGTCTGAGCTCATCCCTTCTCTATCACCTGCCTATCCTCCCTCTTGCACTGACTCCAAAATTTCTCTTTTTGTGAGCCAACTGCCTCTTCCCCAGTCTCTTCAGTTTTGTTTCCACCCCCGAGCAATTCTAGTTTAAACTCTCTCCAGTACCTTAGCAAGTCTCCCTGCCAGGATATTTGTCCCCCTGGGATTCAAGTGCAATCCGCCCTTTTTCTACAGGTCACTCCTACCCCAAATGATCCAGCAATCTGAATCCCTGCCCCCCCACCGCTCCAATCCATCAGCCACGCATTTATCCTCCACCTCACTCTATTCCTATACTCACTGTCATGTAGCACAGGCAGTAATCCCGAGATTACTACCTCTGAGGTCCTGCTTTTCAACTTCTTTCCTAACTCCCTGTAGTCTTTTTTCAGGACCTCTTCCCTTTTCCTACCTATGTCATTGATACCAATATGTACCACGACCTCTGGCTGTTCTCTTTCCCACTTCAGGATATCGTGGACATCATCAGAAACATCCTGGACCCTGGCACCTGAGAGGCAAACTACCATCCGTGTTTCTTTCCTGCATCCACTGAATCGCCTATCTGACCCCCTAACTATAGAGTCCCCTATCACTGCTGCCATCCTCTTCCGTTCCCTACATTTCTGAGCCACAGGGCCAGACTCTGTGCCACAGTTGCTTCCCCCAGGTAGGCCATCCCCTCCCAACAGTACTCAAACTGGAGTACTTATTGTTAAGGGGTACAGTCATGGGGTACTGTCTAGCCTCTGACTCTTGCCCTTCCCTCTCCTGACTATTACCCACCTATCTGTCTCCCCAGGCCCCAGTGTGACTATTTGCCTATGGCTCCTATCTATCACTTACTCACTTTCCCTGAGCATTGAGGTCATTGAGCTGCATCTCCAATTCCTTAACATGGTCCCTCAGGAGCTGCAGCTCAACGCACTTGGTGCAGTTGTGGCTGATCAGGAGGCTGGGAGTCTCCAGGACCTCCCACATCTGATGCCAAGCACAGAACACCAGCCTCACACACAAGCTTCCTGTCTGTATTCTACACAGGCAACCGACCTCGCCGCAACCTGTTAATACCAAAGCCCTGTTGAGCCAAAGCCTTCCTATTCTGTCTCCCTCTACTCTGACGCCTGCTCCACAGCCGCCCACTCTATAAAGCTGTCTCCTTTTAAACTCTTCTCGCTGTCCTCACTGGCTGACGTTCGCGCGCTTGTGCAGACATGCCCTGATCAAACCGCTGAAGAAATAACTGTGAATGCTGCAAAAAGAAAGAACCTCAGGGTAGTATATAGTGCAAACACGAGGAAATCTGCAGATGCTGGAAATTCAAACAACAACACAGCACATTTTGTAGTATATAGCGCTGCATCTGTATTTTAATAATAAAGTTACTTGAAAATTTTTTGAACTTTTGTAATTTTCAACTGTACAAGGCACATTTAAGAAAAAGTATTTGATTAAAGATGGTTTAATAAAGGTTCACTGGGATGATCCATGGTATAAACAGGTTGTCCTGAGGAAAGGTTAGACAGGTGAGAGTTTACAATGTGAGACCATCTTATCAAGCATATGAGGTTCTTAAGTGGCTAGATAGGATTAATGCTAAGATGTTAACTAGCACCTTGTGTCGGGGAGGAGTGGGTATGATCTCAGAGTTTGGGGAGGGACATACATTGAGATGAGGAGGGGTGTCGAGAATCTTCGGAACTCCATGGCACAGTGAGCACTGGGGCATCGATTGAAACCTAAGATGGATAAGATTTCTAATCAGTAAGGTTATGGGAGAAGGAGGAAAAGTGGAAGAGGGATGTCAGATTAGTCATGATCCTGCAGAATGTGGGAACCAAATCAAAAGTCTGCCTCCTGCTTCCACTTCTCATGGTGTCGCTGAGGTAATTACAACAGCTACCAATGAAAGCCATTGAAGGGAGGTAATGTGCTGAGCAGTAATTGCACCATTAAGCATTCACTAACTTCAAATCAAAACTTCATATTGTCTGTGTGAGTTACAGCAATAATAGCTTATAAATTCTTAAAATATTCATTGGTAGAACAATTTTCTCTGATTATCCTGGAGATACAGTATCTAGAAATACAACAGTCAGTGGAGGAGCTTTCTTTGGGTGTTATGATAACTTATCAGTGCAGAATCCACGCCAATGAATGTTCCCACTCCTTTGGGAAAATAGCTCTTCTCCTACATGGTTTGATTGGCCTTATATGGCCACTAGCTGAGGGATGGTGTTGAAGCATCTGTCTATTAATTTGTGGCAGAGCACTGCTTTCTACTGCTCCACTCAGATGCTTTGTGCCCTCTGTTACGATCTTGGAAGGTCCTTGACGGAAACTGTCTCCCATTTACCTTAGCAAACACGAGGAAATCTGCAGATGCTGGAAATTCAAACAACAACACACACAAAATGCTGGTAGAACACAGCAGGCCAGGCAGCATCGATAGGGAGAAGCACTGTCAAATTTACCATTTACCTTTCTGCTTTTCATTTGTCTTTCAGCTCTTCCAACTCATGTGGCAGCAAGAGATGGTTCTCCAGGAATTTAAATATGCACCCATCATCTACCTGTATAGCAAAAGGCAAACGACGGTCCTGCAGCAACTATTGGAGAATATCCTTGCGGTCTATCGCGAGCAAGATCTCCACCAGGCTTCTCCTCACATCACACAGTGACAGGAGACTCCTACCAGAGAGCCAGTGTGGATTCCAGAAGGAGCGTGCGACTATCAACATGGTGTTTTCTGCAAGGGAAATGCCAGCATCAAAACACGACCTGTTCTCCTACTATATCGATTTGACTAAGACCTTCAACACCATTAGCAGAGAAGATGATGGTGAGGTACCGCGCCCAGGGAAATACGTCGCCATGGTGTGGCGTTTCCACGATGGCATGAAAGCTGAAGCTCAGGACAGTGGTGAGAAATCCGAGCCCTTCCCTGCTCAAGTGGGATCAAGCAGGGTCGCGTCTTGACACCAACACTATTCAGTCTGGTGTTTACCGCCATGTTGACCAATGCCTTCAGTGACAGCAATGTAGGTATCGGCATCAGATTCAGCACTGACAGGAAACTGTTCCATCCCTGGAGGCTCCAATCAAAACTAAGGCTATGGCAATCATCATCAGCGATGCTGATGACTGCGCTCTCCATGTTGGTTCAAATGATGATATGCAGCACTGTATGACAAGTTTTCTGATGTGAGTACCAACTTTGGGCTTTGCATCAACACCAGGGAGACTGAAGCAATGAATCAGGGAAATCGTACATTGAAGCAAACATCACCATCAACAGTCACACTCAACCCAGAATCTTGTCAGCACACTGTCCCAGAACATCGTCATTGATGATGCAGTAAATGCCAGGGTCACCAAAGCAAATGTACCCTTCGGCAGGCTCTATATCACCAGCTAGATCAGATGAGGCATGAGTCTACAGATGAAGCTGAAGCTTCATAGCCATAGCTCTTCCCAATCTGCTTTACGCCAGCGAAAAATGGACGGCATATCAATAGCATGCCAAGAAACTGAACCATGCTGCACAGTCTACCTCAGAAAGCTCCTCAACGGTAAGTGACAATACAGAATCGCTGGCACCCCGCAACATCTGCTCACAGCAAGCTGACTGCAGAAAGTTGTAAAATTAGCCATCTCCAGCCTGGCCATTAGCCTCCCCAGCATCGAGAACACCTTCAAAAGGCAACGCCACAGAAAGGTGGCATCGCCCACTACATACCCTCTTCTCATTGCCACCATCAGGGCAGGGGAGCCATGCCCATCAGATTTTGGAATGGACAATGAACCAATGAATACTACTTCAGTCCTTTTAGTACTACTTATTTCATATATGTTTCTTATTGTAATTTATAACTTTATTATTATGTATCGCAATGTGCTGGTGCAGCAAAACAATACATCTCCAGACATATGTCGGTGGCATTAAACCTGATTCAGGTTCAACTCTGACCATCCCTGCAGCAACACAGTAAGTGGAGAGTGATCCTTCATAGATGGTGGGTATACACTGTTTATCATTGGTTTCTATCACACTACCTGGTTCAAGGACAGCTTCTATCACACAGTTATAAGACTTGAACAGATTTCTTACTGGATCAAGATGAAATCTTGCTCTCTCAATCTTCCTTGTGGTGGCCCCTGCACCTTATTTGTCTAACTACACTGCAATTTCTTTCTTCAGTAGTTGTAACGGTAACACTGTACTCTGCATTCTGTTATTGATTTGCTCTTTGTATTCCCTCGAAATGAAAATTGAATTGACTTTATTTCCTACATCCTTCACATACATGAGGAGTAAAAATCTTTACGTTACATCTCCATCTGAATGTGCACTGTGCAATTCATAGTAATTTGTAATAAATATTATGTACAATAGGACAATCAATATAGTTGTGTCTGAATGAATTAATCAGTCTGATGGCCTGGTGGAAGAAGCTGTCCTGGAGCCTGTTAATCCTGGCTTTTATGCTGTGGTACTGTTTCCCAGATGGTAGCAGCTGGAGCAGTTTGTGGTTGGGGTGACCTGGGTCCCCAATGATCCTTTGGGCCCTTTTTATGCACATTTCTCTGTAAATATCCTGAACAGTGGGAAGTTCACGTCTACAGATGCACTGGGCTGTCTGCACCACACTCTGCAGAGTCCCACGATTGAGGGAAGTACAGTTCCCATACCAGACAGTGATGCATCCAGTCAGGATGCTCTCAATCGTGCCCTTGTAGAAAGTTCTTAGGATCTGGGAGCCCATACCAAACTTCCTTAACCATCTGAGGTGAAAGAGGTGCTGTTGTGCTTTCTTCACCACACAGCCGGTGTGTACAGATCACGTGAGATCCTCAGTGATGTGGATGCTGAGGAACTTGAAGCTGTTCACCTTTGCAACCCCAGATCCATTGATGTCAATAGAGGTTAACCAGTCTCCATTCCTCCTGTAGTCCACAACCAGCTCCTTTGTTTGTGCAAAATCGAGGAGAAGTTGTTCGCTTGACACCACTGTGTCAGCGTGATGCCTTCTTCTCTGTAGGCTGCCTCATTATTATTTGAGATTAGGCCAATTAATGTAGTGTCATTGGCAAATTTAATTAGCAGATTAGAGCTGTGGGTGGTGACACAGTCACGGGTATACAGAGAGTAAAGGAGGGGGCTTAGGACAGAGCCCTGGGGGTCTCCTGTGTTGAGGGGAAGAGAAGCAGAGGTGAGGGAGCCCACTCTTACCACCTGCTGGTGATCTGACAGGAAGTCCAGGATCCAGCTACACAAGGCAGGGTGAAGACCGAGCTTCTTGAGCTTCTTGTAGAGCCTGGAGGGAATTATGGTGTTGAATGCTGAACTGTAGTCCAAGAACAACATTCTCACATAAGCATCCTTCTCCAGATATGTAAGGACGGTATGTAGAGCTGTGGTTATTATGTCATCTGTTGACGGTTTGTGTCGATAGGTGAATTGTAGGGGGTCCAGTGGGGTGGTAACAAGCTGCAGATGTACTCATTGACCAGCCTCTCAAAGCATATGTTGTGAAATTTGTTAACTTAACAACAACAGTGCAATGTAATACACAATAAATAAATATAGAGAAAAAAACTGAGTTACATTAAGAATATATATCTCTATTAAATAGTTATAAGTAGTGCAAAATAACAGAAATAAAAACATAGTGAGGGAGTGTTGGTGGGTTCAATGTCCATTTAGGAATCGGATGCCAGAGTGGGAGAAGCTGTTCCTGAATCGGTGAGTGTGTGACTTCAGGCTTCTGGACCTCTCTCCTGACGGTAATAGTGTGAAGAGGGCATGTCTGGGTGGTGGGGATTGTTAATATGGACGCCGCCTTCCAAAGGCACTGCTCCTTGAAGATGTCTTGGACAATACGGAGGCTGGTATCCATGATAGAGCTGACAGATTTTACAAGTTTCTACAATGTATTTCAATCTTGTGCAGTAGCCCTAGACCAGACACTGATGCAGCCAGTCAGAATGCTCTCCACGGTACATTTGTAGAAGTTTGCGAGTGTTTTATTTGTCAAATCAAATCTCCTCAAACTCCTCATGAAATATAGCCACAGTCTTGCCTTCTTTATAGCCGCATCAGTATGTTGTGTCCAGGTTAAGTCCTCAGAGTTATTGACACCCAGGAACTTGAAACTTATCCTGCCTCTCTGTCACGAGGTGGGGACAAGGGTGAGGGAGAGGACCCACACGCAGGACACAAACACGTCTTTCTTAGGTTCAATAAAATAGCGTTTATTACTCGCTACACAGAAAATCGGGAAATCAAGGAGGACAAAGAGGAACACGAACTCGAACTAGGGGACTAGGGACTTGGATCGCCACGGACCTGGCACTTGGAAACAGG
The DNA here is from genome assembly GCF_030144855.1 of Hypanus sabinus. Lineage (NCBI taxonomy): Eukaryota > Metazoa > Chordata > Chondrichthyes > Myliobatiformes > Dasyatidae > Hypanus > Hypanus sabinus. The sequence continues at coordinate 4,728,509 of NC_082733.1, forward strand.
GAACTGGGACAGCCGCAGCCATGACTTGGACTGTGGGAACATGGATCGTCGCTGCCATGACTGGGACCTTGGGGACTGGGACCGCCATGGCCCTTGGACTTGGAGACTGGGATCCATGGATTGCCGCAGCCGAGAACGTGGAACCTGGATCATCGCAGACCCTGGACTAGGAGACTAGGACCTTGATTCACCGCAGCCAGAAACATGGACCCATGGATCGCCGCAGCCAGAAACGTGGACACCAAAACACAGGCCAAGGAATCTTGAGCCAGGACTCCTCCTTCAGATCAAGCATCGAACCGGGACTCTTCTTCAAGGGGACAGACATGAACACTGGGCATGAACGTCAAGTCAGGACTCCGCCTTCAACTCACCCCTGGCAGATTGACCTTGCCCAGACCTACCCTGGCGACAGAAGACGAATTGCTGGCACTCCGATGCGGGCTGGGTCACTCTGGTGACGGAAGGTGAATTGCTGGTACTCCGATGCGGGCTGGGTCACTCTGGTGACGGAAGGTGAATTGCTGGTACTCCGATGCGGGCTGGGTCACTCTGGTGACGGAAGGTGAATTGCTGGTACTCCTATGCGGGCTGGGTCACTCCGGTGACGGAAGGTGAATTGCTGGTACTCCGATGCGGGCTGGGTCACTCTGGTGATGGAAGGTGAATTGCTGGTACTCCGATGCGGGCTGGGTCACTCTGGTGATGGAAGGTGAATTGCTGGTACTCCGATGCGGGCTGGGTCACTCCGGTGACGGAAGGTGAATTGCTGGTACTCCGATGCGGGCTGGATCACTCTGGTGACGGAAGGTGAATCGCTGGTACTCCGATGCGGGCTGGGTCACTCTGGTGACGGAAGGTGAATCGCTGGTACTCCGATGCGGGCTGGGTCACTCTGGTGACGGAAGGTGAATCGCTGGTACTCCGATGCGGGCTGGGTCACTCTGGTGACGGAAGGTGAATTGCTGGTACTCCGATGCGGGCTGGGTCACTCTGGTGACGGAAGGTGAATTGCTGGTACTCCGATGCGGGCTGGGTCACTCCGGTGACGGAAGGTGAATTGCTGGTACTCCGATGCGGGCTGGGTCACTCCGGTGACGGAAGGTGAATTGCTGGTACTCCGATGCGGGCTGGGTCACTCTGGTGACGGAAGGTGAATTGCTGGTACTCCAATGCGGGCTGGGTCACTCTGGTGACGGAAGGTGAATTGCTGGTACTCCGATGCGGGCTGGGTCACTCTGGCTTGTCATAGCGGCAGCGACTTGCGAAGGCTTCTTTAACACTCTCACCCCGAACGGCTAAAGCCAAGGGCTTATAAACTGCCGGTTTGGGTCAAGAGTAGATCACCTTAATTGCCAAGCTCAAGGGACACATGAAACGGAATTAGAAGGGAACAAAGAGTCAATGGTCCGGATCTTAATGCAACCTAACTAAATTTAAAGGGGAACCGATCCGGACCATGACACTGTCGTGATAACACGTGCCCTCTTATGCTTAGAATGATTTGTATGGATGGTATGCAAAATAACATTCTTCATTGTATCTCGGTACCTGTAACAATGCTAAGCCAATTACCAATTAATCATTAATTTAAAGGTTAAAAAAGACTTTCATTTCTACTGCACTGAAAAACTTCTGATTGTGATAAGCTGCTTTGAAATGCTATAGAGCTATATCTTTTGTGTGGAATGAAGCATCAAACAGTAACTTATTGAAGTGTGAATCGTCTAGCGGGTTGAATATTTAACTATTCTCTAGAATGGATAAGAACTTTGTAAAACAGGGAACCCATTAGGCATTCCAGAGATCATGGGTTCAATGCTAGTTATCAGGGTTAGTAAGCTGATATCAGACTGAGTCCTAGTGAACTGATAACAGGGATATTCAAAGCAACATCATCAATGCTATTGATATACAGAAAGGAAGCATTGCTTTTAAGAGATTAGCAGCCTGATTGTCTCCTCTGATCTTTCACAGAGGTCATAATTGAGATGAAGTGAAAGGCTATTGAAGAGGAATTATATTTAACACAGAAACCAAACCTACAGCTGAACTCAGAAGTGCTCCAGCGTAGGTCACCCCTTGTGTGGTTCCCAGGTCAGCCACATCACGTTCATTACTGGGGCTTACGGCTGAGCCCAGGGTTGGAAAGGCTGGTGATGGAATGATAGCTTGTAAATGCATTGGCATCCCTGCTTATCTGGAGAGGCAGCATACAGCAAAGGCAAATATCAGTTTCCAAATAAACCTGTTCTTGCGTTTCATCCATGTGAGGTTTCCCACTGTTTTGAAGTTCACAATTAAACGCTATTTGTGTGGTTGTGATACCAGGCTGAGTTCTGAATCATTTCTTAAAATGATAGGATTATTAGTCATATTGAAAATGCTTTTACCAATGAAGTTTGGTTTTAATGTGACAGTCTTTGTTCTTGATTCTTCCCGCTCTGTTGAACAATTCCTCGGTTGCCCTGTCTGTCTGCATGCCCCCAGCTGTGGCACAGGGAAGTACCTGCCCCAGAAGGGTGTTTCTGCCACACAGATTCCCGTCATTTGCATAACGTTTGCCCTCCTCAGATCTCCACACTGCACAGTTGCAAACATTACAATGCAGCGTCCTCACGTTTAGTGGTGGAGTGAGTCAGCACGTGTTTTACAAATTGCAAAGAACAAAAATGGCCAGTGGGATTGAGGCTGGCAATAAGACAAAAACTTCAATTGGCTGTCCCTGACACAATTAAAGTATTCTTCTAGTTGGGTGGTTGGCTGGAGTGAGGAAATAACTGTGGCAGCACGTTGCCCTCACCCTTCCCCCAGCCTGCAATCAATGGGAGAGATTTCCCCCTCTATTGTCTGTCTAGTCCCACACTATCATTGCACAACAAGCTGGCCTCCGACTGTCTGAGCACACAGGTCACCCTGACCAGTAGGGTCAAAAGCCTGGTCAAAACCGCAGCTGTACAATCAAATTTGCTCCACACTTTGCAGCTGTTTGCAATCAAAATACTCCTTGTAAATTGTAGGAATTAACTTCTAATGTGAGTTTAGGGCAAAACTTTCAAAAACTCCTGTTGGTGACTTAAAATCTCCAAGTCACAGTTCTCGTTTCGTTGTTGTATGTGTGTGAGCGTTGTGTGAATGTTTGTGTGAGTGTGTTTGTGTGTGTGTATGTGTGTAATGTGACACCATCCAGGGAAACACAGAGTGCTGACCAAACAGTTCTCAACTCTGGCTCCACACCAAACCACACAGGGCTGCAGAGTGGGTTACTGTCTGCATACTCCCTGTTCAAAGAGTCCATGAGGAAATAAAGATGTTGTGGCGACCCACTTTCTGCGCAGGCGAACCAGCTCACAAATAGCCAGCGCGCGGAGGGAGACTTTGGTAATTCACCTCTGACGTCATTTCCGCCCGGAGAGGGCGGGCGCTGGAGATTAAATGCCAGCGCCGCGAAATTTGAATAAACTAGTCTCAAAATGACTTACTGACTGCGTGTCGTTGTCTCTCGCTCTGTATGTAGTACATGGCTACATTGGTAACCCCAACGGTCCAAACGGGATTTGGACCAAAGATGACCGACTCTTCATCTGTTCACGCAGTTTCTGGACGCTGCAACCACGCGTGTGGTTTGGCCAAGCAGAAGCCCAGTTCCAGATTCGGCAGATATCCTCTGACCCCAGCGTTACTATCACGTGGTGAGCGCCCTTGACCAGGAGACGGCCGCCCAGGTTGCGGATTTCATACAGTCGCCCCCGGAAGAAGGCAAATATGAAGCATTCAAGGCGCTGCTCATTGGGACCTTTGGCCTCTCACGGTGTGAGTGGGGTGCTCGCTTGATTCATCTGGACGGTTTGGGAGACAGGCTGCTGTCAGCATTGATGAACGAGATGCTGTCCCTGGCTGACAGACACAAGCCCTGCCTCATGTTCGACCAAGCGTTCCTAAAGCAACTGCCCGAGGACATACATCTGCTGCTGGCCGATGCAGATTTCAGCGACCCCCGGAAGGTGGCGGCCCGGGCAGATGTGCTGTGGAAAGCCAAGAGGGAGAGTGTGGCGTCTGTCGGTCAGATTACCAGGCCATGCGCCCAACAGCGGACCAGACCAGGCCCAGCAGGGGGGCACACACAACACAGAGACAGAGGACAGTGAACAGTGGTGTTTCTACTACCAGCGGTGGGGCACAAAAGCCTGCCGTTGTCGCCCGCCCTGCAAGGGCCAGGGCCAGCTGCTGCTAATGACTATGGCGGCTGGCCACCAGGACAGCCTCTTGTACGTCTGGGACAAACAGTCGGGATGCCGCTTCTTGGTTGACACCGGAGCGGAAATCAGTGTCTTGACCCCAACAGGGTACGACACCCGCAACAGGAAGCCAGGACCCACCCTGAGGACCGCAAATGGCAGCACGACACAGACCTACAGCACCCGCACAGTGCAGCTATAGTTCGGCACCAGCCAGTTCACGTGGGACTTCACGCTGGCCACGATGGCTCAACCACTCCTGGGAATGGACTTCTTGCGAGCTCACAGCCAGCTGGTCGACTTGCAAGGGAAAAGACTGGTACATGCCAAGACTTTCCAGACATTCTCCCTGGGTGAAGCCAAGTTGCCGGCCCCACACCTGGATTCCATCACGCTGTCGGACAACGAATTCACCAGAATCCTGGCGGACTTTCCATCGATTCTGGCACCGCAGATCACGGCAGCCATGCCCAAACACAGGGTACAGCACCACATCCCGACCCAGGGACCACCCCTCCACGCCCGCGCACGAAGGCTCCCCCCGGTAAAGCTCCGCCTGGCGAAGGAGGAGTTCAAGAGGATGGAGGAATTGGGGATCGTACGGAGGTCCGACAGCCCATGGGCCTCCCCCCTGCACATGGTGCCCAAAGCAGCTGGGGGTTGGAGACCATGCGGCGACTACCGCAGACTGAACGAGGCTATAACTCCAGACCGCTACCCCATGCCGCACATACAGGGCAAGAATCTTTTCCAAAGTAGACCTCGTCCAGGGGTACCATCAAATCTCAGTGCACCCTGAAGACATCCCCAAAACAGTACTTATCACCCCGTTCGGCCTGTTCGAGTTCCTCCGAATGCCGATTGGCCTGAAGAATGCCGCACAGACGTTCCAGCGGCTAATGGACGCGGTGGGATGCGACCTGGACTTTGTGTTCATCTATTTGGACAACATCCTTATAGCCAGCAGTTGTCGTCAGGAGCATCTGTCCCACCTCCGCCAGCTCTACTCCCGCCTGAGAGATTTTGGCCTCACGATCAACCCAACCAAATACCAGTTCGGTCTTGATACCATCGACTTCCTGGGCCACAGGATTACCAAAGATGGGGCAACACCTCTGCCCGCCAAGGTAGACGCGATCCGCCACTTTGCCCGGCGCAACACGGTCAAAGGCCTACAGGAGTTCGTTGGTATGGTGAACTTCTACCACTGTTTCCTCCCCTCAGCAGCTCATATCATGCACCCTTTGTACACCCTGATGTCGGGTAAAGGCAAGGACATTACTTGGGACGAGGAGGCCGCGGCCGCTTTCGTTAAAGCCAAGGAAGCCTTGGCAGATGCCGCGATGCTGGTGCACCCCAGAATGTACGTTCCGACTGCCCTCACAGTGGGCGCATCCGACACAGCAGTCGGTGGGGTGCTGGAGCAGCTCATCGAGGGGTGCTGGCGACAATTTGGCATTCTTCAGCAAGCGCCTATGACCACCCAAACTCAAGTACAGTGCTTTCGACCAGGAGCTGGTGACACTGTATCTGGCAATCCGGCATTTCAGGTATTTCTTAGAAGGCAGACTGTTCACCGCGTTCACGGACCACAAGGTGTCCGATCCCTGGTCGGCTCGCCAGCAGCAACATCTGTCCTACATCTCCGAGTACATGACGGACATCCAGCATGTCTCGGGAAAGGACAACATCGTGGCGGACGCTCTCCCCAGACTAGCTATCCACCGTCACTTGAAGTCGGCTCTCATGGCCCGCCTGAGAGGACTTAACTGGGTGGACGAGTTTCCCTGGGTCCTGCTTGGAATTCGCACAGCGCTCAAAGAGGATCTGCATGCCTTGTCGGCCGAGTTGGTGTACGGCGCGCCCTTGGCCGTCCCAGGAGAGTTCATACCAGCCCCAAGGGGGCAAAAGGAAGAACCCGCAGCAGTCCTGGACAGACTATGCGAAAGGCGGCAACCTGGCCCCCGTACTGACTTCACAGCACAGAGACCCCGATCCATGTACCCAAAGACCTGCAGAACTGTAAGTTTGTGTTTGTACAAAGGGGCGGACACCGGGCACCGCTACAGCGGCTGTACGAGGGGCCGTTCAAGGTGATCAAAAGCAATGGGTCCACGTACGTTCTGGACATTTGGGAGAGAGAGGAAGTTTTCACAGTGGACCGACTCAAACCAGCCCATGTGGACTTGGCGCAGCTGGTCGAGGTTCAGGCACCGCGGCGCAGAGGCAGACTGCCCAAACAGAGGCTGATCCAGACTGTGGACATTGGGGGGTGTATCGCCGGTTCTGGGGGTGGGGGGGGGGGTTTACGTGGCGACCCACTTTCTGCGCAGGCGAACTGGCTCACAAATAGCCAGCGCATGGGGAGAGACTTTGGTAATGCACCTCTGACGTCATTTCCACTCAGAGAGGGCGGGCGCTAGGGATTAAATGCCAGCGCCGCGAAGTTTGAATAAACTAGTCTCGAAACGACTGTGTGTCGTTGTCTCTCACTCTGTATGTAGTACATCGCTACAAAACTGCCTTGCAGCAAGAGGGCCTGAGAATCTGATAGTGATTCTGATAGCTTACAGGTTCTACCTATATAAATATACAGGTTCTACCTATATATACCTCTCTTATTTTTAAGTTTCAGTCAAAAATTCAGAATTGTCCAAATCTTTGAAAAATGTTTTGCACAAATCTTTCAACAATGATTAGTTCTCTAAGTAAGGCCAAATTTGTTTGCTTAAATTACTACTGACCTAAATGTTCTAATCTGATTCAGAGCTTTTGTTGAAGGAGGCATGCCTTGACTTTTACCATAAAACTTTTACTGCTTACAGATCTTTTATACTGAAAAGTTACTTCAAAAGTCTTGTTTTCTCAGAAAGTGAAGAAATGAGATGAATTGAATCCCATGCTTCAGATGTAATATTCTCAGCTGATCCATTAGATACAAGAGTAGGCGTAGTCCTTGAACAATTTTCATTCAGCAGATTCCTGATTTTATTATGTGTTTCCATAAAAACATAAGATATAAGGCATTAGGTCATTTGTTTATCAAGTCTGCTCCAAAATTTCATCATGGCTGGTCCATTTTTCCTCTCAGCCCCAGTTTCTTGCCTTACCCCCATATCCTTTCATGCCTTGACCAATTAATAATCTATCAACCTCTGCCTTAAATATACATAAAGATTTGGCCTCCACAGCCGCTTGTGGCAAAGAATTCCAGACTCACCATCCTCTGGCTAAAGAAATACCTCCCCATCTCCATTCTAAAAAGATGCTCCTCCATTCTGAGGCTGTGTCCTTAGGTCTTGGAAAATATCCTCTCCTCATTCACTCTATCAACGCCTTTCACCATTTGATAGGGTTCAATGAGGTCATCCCTCATTCTTCTGAATTCCAGTGAGTACAGGCCCAGAACCATCAAACAGTCTTCATATGACAAGCCATTTCTTTCTGGAATCATTTTTGTGAACCTTCTTTGAATCCTTTCCCCTGGGCTGCAGAGGGGGTGAATCTCATGGCCTCTCTGTATATTCCCTCAGCACATCCTTTCTAAGATAGGGCACCCAATCCTGCTCACAATACTCCAAAGTGAGGCCTCACCAGCGCTTTATAAAGTCTCAACTTTACATCCTTGTTTTTATATTCCAGTCTTCTTGAAATGAATGCTAACATTGTATTTGCCTTCCTCGTCACAGACTCAACTTCATGACCCCTGACACGTGGAACTTCCTCCATTCTGCAAATGTCTTCTACACTTTTATTTTGGCTCTGACTTCCCTTGTTAGACACAGTTGTGCCCTTAGATTACTTCTTCCTCTTTTGGATGTATACATTGCGTACCTACCAACTTGTTCCCAGAAATTCCACCTATTTCTGCTTTGCCATCATCCCTGCCAGTGTTCTTTTCCCATGAATTCTGACCAACTCCTCTCTCATGCCTCTGTATTCTATTGTAATACTGATACAACTGACTTTAGCTTCTCCTTCTCAAATGTCAGGGTGAATTCAATCACATTATGGTCACTTTCCCCAAGGGTTCTTTTACCTTAAACCAGGGGTCACCAACCTTTTTTGCACTGCGGACCAGTTTAATATTGACAATATTCTTGTAGACCGGTCGATGGGGAAGTGGTGTAAATCACGATCAGAATATAGTGATACTCGAAGGGATTTTCTTTTGTCCTGTTTATTCCGCAATTTAGTTTTCATGGCTCTCAGCACTTGCTTCTGTCCCAGTTGTTCACGTGTTTTCCGCTCAAAAAACTCAACGGGTTTGTCTTTAAGTGCAGTGTCTTAAGGTGCCAAAGCAGTTTTGAGGGCTTCATTGCCTCATTAGACAGCCTCCGGGCCCGAACTCCAGCCTCCCACCCACCTGCCCACCACCAGACGCCTTGGCCAAGTGAGGCCAGTCGTGGGTGGGGTGACAGAACAAAGTAAGGACCGGAGCTGCGGCAGTCACGGTCTGGAGAGAGTGACCAACTGAGCGAGGAGCGCAACAGGGCGTGCGCCCAACCCCCTTATAGATAGGTAGGATCTATCAGCCGACAAAAGTTTGGCTCGAGGGATGACTTTCAGTAGGTCACAGTGAGGTAGCTGTTCTGCTACTTACAAAACCCTGAGCCTGATTTAGGTCGTCTGCGAATATTTTACCACTGGGTTCCCCACGAACATTTGGTGTGCTAAACAGGTTTAGAGGAGGCACCCATCTGTCCACACTCCAGGCCAGTAGCAACGGCACTTCTCACCGGCTGCACGAAGTGACCGGTTACCTGAGGCCAACCAGTGATCCCTGGCACCAGGTTATCACTGTGTTTAGGTGACTGATGACCTTGCGTGGGTAATGACCACACATCCGTAATGACCGTGTGTGCATCCAAGTTCAACAGTCGGCGTGACAGGGCATGAGGAAAGGTGCAGCTGACTCAGATCGCTTCATATTGCCAAATCATATCATTTCCTCACGGCCCAGTAGCACACGCTTTGGCCCGGTACTGGTCCGCAGCCCGGTGGTTGGGGACCACTGCCTTAAACTCTCTAATCAATTCTGGTTCGGACCATGACATTCAGAGGTTGGTCATTACTAGACTGAAGTCCTGACTCAGAAAGGACCTGGACCCATTGCAATTTCAACGGCAGACATAATCTCAATGGCTCTCCGCATGGCTTTAGGCCTCCTGGACAACACAAACACCTCGGTCAGGATGCTGTTCATCAACTATAGCTGAACATTTAATACCATCATTTCCACAATCCTAATTGAGAAGTTGCAGAACCTGGACCTCTGTACCTCCCTCTGCAATTGGATCCTCAACTTTCTATCCAGAAGATCACTGTCTGTGCAGATTGGTGATAATATATCCTCCTCGATGATGATCAACACTGGTGCACCTCAGATGTGGTGCTTAGCCCACTGCTCTACTCTGTATACACATGACTGTGTGGCTAGGGATAGCTCAAATACCATCTACAAATTTCCTGATGATACAACCATTGTTGGTAGAATCTCAGGTGGTGACAAGAGGGTGCACAGGAGTCAGATATGCCAACTAGTGGAGTGGTATTGCAGCAACAAGCTGGCACTCAACGTCATTAAGATGAAAGAGCTGGTTGTGGACTTCAGGAAGGGTAAGACGAAGAAACACATTCCAATCCTCACAGAGGGATCAGAGTGCAGCGAGTGAGCAGCTTCAAGTTCCTTGATGTCAAGATCTCTGGGGGTCTAGCCTGGTCCCAACATATCAATGTAGTCATAAAGAAGGCAAGACAGCGGCTATACTTTATTAGGAGTTTGAAGAGATTTGGCACGCCAACAAATATACTCAAAAACCTCTATAGCTGTACCGTGGAGAGCGTTCTGACAGGCTGCATCAATGTCTGGTATGGAGGGGCTACTGCACAGGACCGAAAGAAGCTGCAGGAGTTTGCAAATGTAGTCAGCTCCATCTTGCGTACTGGCCTACAAAGTACCAAGGGCACCTTCAGGGAGCGGTGTCTCAGAAAGGCAGCGTCCACCCCCAGCACCCAGGGCATGCACTTTTCTCACTGTTACCGTCAGGTAGGAGATACAGAAGCCTGAAGGCACTCACTCAGCGATTCAGGAACAGCTTCTTCCCCTCTGCCATCCGATTCTGAAATGGACATTGAATCTTTGGACGCTACCTCAATTTTTTAAATATACAGTATTTCTGTTTTGGCACATTTTTAAAAATCTATTTAATACTGTATATGTAATTGACTTGTTTATTTATTATTATGTTTTATTTTATTTATTATTTTTCTCTCTCTCTGCTAGATTATGTATTACATTGAACTGCTGCTGCTAAGTTAACAAATTTCACGTCACATGCCGGTGATAATAAACCTGATTCTGATTTTGATTTTGCCGTCTGGGAAAAGGTGCCAAAGCATTCGGGCTCTCACGACCAGACTATGTAACAGTTTCTTCCCCCAGGCCATCAGACTCCTCAATACCCGGTGCCTGGACTGACACCTTACTGCCCTATTGTCTTGTTCATTATTTATTGTAATGCCTGCACCGTTTTGTGCACTTTATGCAGTCCTGGGTAGGTCTGTAGACTAGTGAAGTTTTTTCTGTGTTGTTTTTTATGTAGTTCAGTCTAGTTTTTGTACTGTTTCATGTAACACCATGGTCCTGAAAAAACATCTCATTTTTACTATGTACTGTACCAGCAGTTATGGTTGAAATGACAATAAAAAGTGACGACTTGACTTGAGTACATATGGAGACAGATACACAACATAATAACATTTGTATACATTAAATATGAGTTCACCTGTTTGGGTTTTACAAAAAGATCACAGAGCCTATATGGTCTGATGCATGGTTAACAGCCTTTTATAAGGCTACTTATAAATTAACCAATGATAAAAGTAATGTAAATTTCTTAACAGTATGGCTCTGCTCAATGCCAGACCTTTCTCTGTGCCAGCAAATGTCTAAGAAGGTTAAGATTAAGACAGAAGAGACTTCAGATGCTCTTCTGACCTTATCTTGTACTTGGTGCTTTCAATGTGATCTCTTGTACATCAGTGAGACCAGGCACAGACAGGCCTTCTGCTTTGCCGAGCATCTACACCCTGCCCAGAATGGCTATCTTGAGTTCCTGGTTGTAACTCCATGCCAACCCGTATCTCCTCAGCTCCCCACTGCCGACATGAGGCCAAACACAATCTAGATGAACAGTTCCTCATAGTCTGCCTGGCTGGTCTACAATTCAGTGGCATGAATGCTGAATTCTCCAAGTAGCTCATCCTCCATCTGTTCTCTCTCCTCCTCATCCATCCTGTTCCTCTTGCTCATCAAACCCCACCTTCTTGCACACTCCTGGCCTTCCTTTCATATCACATTCCCTCATCTGCAGCACTCTGTCGTTTGCACGATCAGCTCCTCCTGATTCCATCTGTCCATTATCTCTACCTCCCCTAGACCCACCTATCATCTGTTAGCTCCTGCCTCTCCTCCCCTGAACCCACCAATCATCTGTTAGCTCCTGCCTCTCCTCCCCTGGACCCACCTATCATCTGTTAGCTCCTGTCTATCCTCACTGGACACACCTATCATCTGTTAGCTCCTGTCTATCCTCACTGGACACACCTATCACCTGTTAGCTCCTGTCTATCCTCACTGGACCCACCTATCACCTGTTAGCTCCTGTCTATCCTCACTGGACCCACCTATCACCTGTTAGCTCCTTCCCCTCTGCTCCCTCTTATTCCTTTACATTCTCAACTCTGTTGCAGGATCTTGACTGCCACCCTAGGGATCAGATGAGTGGCAAAGGTATAAAAGAAAGTATTAACACAACTGAAACCATTGATCGTATGTGCTAAGAGTGTAAAACATTTTGCACTTTGTTTGTTCCTTTGTATATAGAGCCATTGAACAATACCGGACAGATACAGGCCCTTCGGTCCCACCAGCCCATGCTCCTACCCAGCTAGTCAAAATTTCTGTCATTCTATATGCCTCCTATCGGAATATATCAATTAATACATTGCTATACGTATTAATATAAGTTCATATCTTCAGCTGAGGCATTGAGTATAAGAATTGGGAGCCATCAACTCTGCACTCAAACGCATCTCACATTTCACACACATCTGCCCTCACCCCATCCACCCACCACCCCACTCAGGATAGGATTCCCCTTGTCCTCACTTACCACCCCACCAGCCTACGGGTCCAACATATAATTCTCCATAACTTCTGCCACCTCCAAATGGATCCCATCACCAAGCACATCTTTCCCTCCCCCCACTTCTGCTTTCCACAGGGATTGCTCCCTACTCGACTCCCTTGTCCACTGGTCCCCCCCATCCCTTCCCACCGATCTCCCTCTCAGCACTTATCCTTGTAAATGGAACAAGTGCTACACCAGCCCTTACACTTCCTCCCTCATCACCATTCAGGGCCCCAGACAGTCCTTCCAGGTGAGGCGACACTTCACCTGTGAGTCGGCTGGTGTGGTATACTGCATCCGGTGCTCCCGGTGTGGCCTTTTATATATTGGTGAGACCCAATGCAGACTGGGAGAGCGTTTCGCTGAACACCTATGCTCTGTCCACCAGAGAAAGCAGGATCTCCTCGTGGCCACACATTTTAATTCCACGTCCCATTCCCATTCTGATATGTCTATTCATAGCCTCCTCTACTATCAAGATGAAGCCACACTCAGGTTGGAGGAACACCACCTGATATTCCGTCTGGGTAGCCTCCAACCGGATGGCATGAACACTGATTTCTCTAACTTCCATTAATGCCACTCCTCCCCTTCTTACCCCATCCCTTATTTATCTATTTATTTATTTATTTATTTGTTTATTTATTTCTCCTTCTTCTTCTTCTCCTCCTCCTCCCCCTCTCTCTCTCTCTCTCTCTCTCTCCCCCCCCTCCTTTTTTTCTCTCTCTGCCCCTCTCACAATCACTCTTTGCCTGTTCTCCATCTCCCTCTGGTGCTCCCCTCCCCCTTTCTTTCTCCCTAGGCCTCCTGTCCCCTTCTCCAGCTCTGTATCCCTTTCGACAATCACCTTTCCAGCTCTTAGCTTCACCCCTCCTCCTCCTGTCTTCTCCTATCATTTTGGATTTCCCCCTTCCCCTCCTACTTTCAAATCTCTTAGTATCTCTCCTTTAAGTTAGTCCTGACGAAGGGTCTCGGCCCGAAACGTCGACACTGCTTCTCCCTATAGATGCTGCCTGGCCTGCTGTGTTACACCAGCATTTTGTGTGTGCTGCTTGATAAGAATTGGGTTGTCATTCTGCAGTTGTACAAAGCGTTGGTTAGATTGTACTGAAATATTGTGTACAGTTCTGGTCACCTCACTAACGAAGAATGTGGTAGTAAGGAGACAATGAAGAAGAAATTCAGCAGGATATTACCTGGAATGGAGGACTGTCCTTAAAAGGAGATGGACTGGCTTTATGTAGAATACAAAGGGGTGACCTTATAGAGGTTTATAAGATTATATAGGGCAATATTGGGTAGACAGCCAGATCTTTGTCCCAGTGCAGTGGAATCTAGGTTTAACGTGAGAGGGGTTAAACTCAAAGAAAATTCAAGGAGTAATTTTTTCCATACAAAGGCAAAATCTGGAACTAACTGCCTAAGGAAACAGTGGAAACAGATACAATTACATTTTAAAGGTTTTTGGATAGGTGCTTGGGTCAGAAAGACGTAGAGGAATAGGGGTCTGAGGCAGGAAAATGAGATTAGTGTAGATATAATGAAAAGCTTTTGTTCTGCATGCCATCTGGACAGACCACGCCACAGATCGAGATAGTAAAAAGAAAACAGAATGCGGAACATGGAGTTGTGGTCACAGAGAAGGTACAATGGAGGTAGACAGTAGGGAGCAAGGGCCATGACAAGGTAGACTGGGAGGTCAAGAATTAAAGAGATCATCTTTGGATGAGGTTTCTTAACCAAGACCATCTAGGGTTCTAAGTTCAGCTAGAGCAGGATATTCTGTTACGCAAATTTGGTTTGGGGTAACAGAATTGCAGAAGACCTTAATTTTACAGAGGATAGAATTAGAAAGATCAAAGGTATATATCTAAAGGTAGCAAAAGCCAAAAGCCTCGCAAAAGCTAAAGTAAGTAAGTTAATGTCTTGACAGGGTACAGATAGTTTTCAAACGCACATACCGTCATAAAGCTATACAGCATGAATGCTGGCCATCAGCCCATTGAGTCTGCACCAGCCATCAACCACCCAGGCTACATTAATCCGGCAATTAACGGAAGCATCGGGAAGAAACCCTTGCAGAATGTGCAAGCTCTATGCTCATAATAGCTGAGGCCAGGATTGAACTTGGTTCAATGGCTCAGCAAAATCATGGAGAAAGATTGAGTCAGTGCCAAGAGAATGGAATGTGTGTCAGAGGCCAAAGATAGTGGCTTTGGTCTTCCCAGCATTCAGTGGGAGTAAGTTATTGGGCATGTTCCACTGACAATTTGGTAGTAAGGAGATAGAGGTACTTCAAGTGAGATGGCAAGGTAGAAATGGATGCTAGTGATGTTTCAGTGGTGAGCTGATGAATGAGGAATATCACAGCTCTTCCAAGATGGTGACTGCTCAATGCCAGGCTGACGTTCAGCTGCTGCACAGTGTACTGAGTGAACAGAAGTCGACAAAGCTTCTTCACATATGAAGAGATGTCCATCATTCTCCAATAGTTGAACAGTCTCAGAAATCATAAACTAGTATTCAGTGTTTTAGGTGTTTCTGTGAATCATTTTGTTTTAAAAGGAAACAGCACAAACAGGGCACCTCTTTTCCCTTATTAGGGAGAGAGAGAGCCTGTGGTATGTCGAATACTGGGTGAACGAGTAGTCTTTAGAGTACTGCAAGTCTGTGTCTTTATTGATGCTTTGTTGCATGCTTGAGTGCTTGGTTTTTTGCTGGTGGGGAGGGGACTTTGCTTTGCTGCTATTTATGTGTGGGAGGGGGGAGCTGGAAGGGTCTATCATTTAACTGTCATTCATTCTTTGGGGCACTCTTCTGTTTTCGTGGATGTTGGTGAAGAGAAAGAATTTCAGGATGTATTTTATATATATCTCTCTGACATTAAATGTACCTCTGAAACAATTGGCAACTCAGTTAAATTGAATAAAAGCTGCATGAGAAGAAGCTGAATAAGATGTTTATAACTTTATATGTGTATCCATTCATGCATTTCCATACTGGGTTCCACGGCAGGATGTTGTTATGAAAATTCATTATTATTGTGATGCTCCTCCAGCCATCTCACAAAGTGCACAGTTGGAAAGTAAAGGTGAACTATTAGAAACACACAAATAGGAACAACCGATTAAAGGTCGAATGACCAACCTGATTTATCACCACAGCACAATGTGGCTGAAATCTTGGTCCACCAGGAAATGGCTTACTTTCCAGATGCTGAGAGTTTCCAGAACTTGGCTAATATATGTTGTAGTAAAGTCCACTTTTAGCCTCTCTAAGAATGCGTGCATTTAAGTGATGATCCAGCATGATGGAGTACTTCTTCAGCCCTCATTCCTGTTTTGTTTTGATGGCTCTACACTACACAATGAGCAGTCGTCTGCATGGTTGACCTGTCAAAGCATGAATTATCTGCTTAGTTTCCTTTGACTTTTACTCACCCTCATTTAACCCTGTTGAACTGGTTTCTCCTTTTAAAAATTGTTTATTTTTGCAAATACTTCTATTACAAGCTGACAAAGAATTTACTGGATTTATTCTGAACATTCTGCAGGAGTTGTATCAATTTTGATCAAGAAGGACTGACCTGAATGTTCAGTCAATTAGCATGTTGATGTGTACAAGAATGCTAAAAAATGGACTAATAGCATTCAGTTTTCTGTTATTAATGATATATGTTCGTCCTGCCAGGTCAGTCATGTATCAGACATGTTAACTAACTACCTGAGTAGATCACAGGTCAAGGAATCTGACGCTGGGAACTTGCCTCAGGTTGATGCTCTAAAATAAATTCTTTTGGCAACTCTCCCTCTAGCTTCAGCTCTTTGCTGCCTCCATTTATCACCTCCCAACTTGTGACACATTTTCCACTCTCCCCTCCTCCATCTGCCAATCACCGCCTCATCTGGATTAGAATCAGAATTAGGATTATTAGCACTGTTTTATATGGGGTGGAATTTGTTGTTATGCAGCAGAACTACAGTGCAAAAACATACAATTACTATTAATTACAAAATAAATAAATAATGCAAAAAAGAGGGAATAATAAGGCGGTGTTCATGGATTCATAGATCATTAAGAAATCTGATTCCAGAGGGGACAAAGCTATTCCTGAATCATTGAGTGATAGATGTCTTCTTAGGCACTTCCTCTCGAAGATGTCCTTGATGATGGAAAGGGGTGTGCCGGTGATGAAGCTGGCTGTAAATGCGAGTCTCTGCAGCCTCTTTCATTCCTGTGCACTGGCTTCAAACCAGGCTGTGGTGTAACCAGTCAGAATACTCTCCGCTCTGCAGCTATGGAGTTTGTAAGAGTCTTTGGTGGCATTCCAGATCTCCTCAAACTTGTTAGCTCTTGCCCCATCACTTGTGGGTCAGGCATAGAATGTACGATTTGGGATATTTTGCTGCAAGTTTCCAGCAGCCATCACTCAGCTCCCCCAATCACAATCTTTCTGTTTTCTCTTTTCCCCCTCTCTCTGTCTCTGCCTGCCTCCATCTAGCTCCCTGTCATTGTCTCCCTACTCCATCCCCACTCCCCTTTCCTCAGTGCCATCTTATACCCATCCTCAGTCCACCAAGCACCTTGGAGTAAGTTCTCATCATTCGTCTCCTCTATGTTAGCCATTTGCTCTGCTCTCTGCTCTCAGCCTCGATGCAGAGTTTCAGCCCGAAACATCGACAGTTTCTTTCTTCCCACAGATCCTGCTCGACTCATTGAGATCCTCTGGCCACATTTGGAATATTATGTGCTGTTCTGGTCTCTACTCTACAGGAAGGATGTGATGTGCATGAAAGTATGCAGAGGAGATTCACCAGGACGTTGCTTGGATTGAAAGACCTCAGTTACGGGGACAGATTGAATGGTCTAGACTTGTTTTTCTGGAGCAGGGGAGGCTAAGGGGTGACCTGACAGAAGTATATAAGGTATAGGTAAATAGATAGATAGTCAGAGTCTTTTGCCCATAGTAGTGGTGTCAAAAACACAAGACCATAGATTGAACAAAGGAGTTTTAAAGGGGACTTGAGGGGCAAGTATTGTTACACAAAGTAATTTGCTAACTGTATGCACCAGAGAACTGGCCAGGGTTACTAGACAACACCTTCAAGCTACACCCAAAAGTGGATACATTGTAATAATCTTTTGGTCACTAGCCTAGGGAAATGCACAGGGACACAGATACAGCTGAGAAGTCAGTCAAACTCTCACGGAGAGAAAAGAAGACTTTTGTAGTCCAAATTAATTAATTAATAAACAAACAGGAAAATGGAGCAAATACTTACATCTACTTAGAGCCCTCCCCCCACCAAGACATTTGATTTTTCTAAAGCACGGGACTTGGAGAGATTTAGGATCGCAAACAATCATGCTTCAGAAGGGCATCAAGTAAGCACACTGATATACTGCATGAGCGAGAGAGCAGATGACATCATGGCTGGGTTGGGACTGACGGATGCTCAGAAAACGGAGTACAAAACAGTGCAGGACAAATTCAAAGAACATTTCACAGGGAAGTGAAATGTGATACAGGAGATGGTGTTCAACTTCAGAAACCAGGAGCCCGATGAAAGTGTAAATGACTTAATCAGAGTGTTGCATGCCCTCTCATACTACTGTGCATATGGAAATCTGAGAGATCAGCTCATTAGAGACAGGATTGTTGTTGGGCTACTGGACACTAAATTCTCAGAGAGACTTCAGTTGCAGGTAAATTTCACAATAGAGAAAGCTACTACTATGGTCAGGCAGTGTCAGTACCTCCAGTTGAACTCTGTCTTTTTGTGTGTTTCCCCTTAGCCGTCAGTCTGTGGTTTTGTATTGCCATGTGCTATTGTTTGTTTTCTTGCCCCTGCTTCAGCCCCTGTATCACTGAGTACTCAATCTGAGCCTCTCACCTGTTTCTCATTATTACCTGTGTTGCTGCCACAGTGTCTCATTGTGCTCCACCTATCATCTGCCTCTCTGTTTAATACTCAGTGTATTTCAGTCCTGTTTGTTGCCAGATTGTGCCAGTGAACTTTCCTGAGCCTTTCCAGCATTCATATCTAGACTCTGTCCTGAGTATAGACCCTGCCTGCTTATCTTGATTGTTCTAGTTTTTGACTCTGCCTGTTTCCTGACTCTGGTTTTTGGATTTCTCTGGATGTTTTGATCTCTGCCTGAACTTTGACACTGACTTTGTTGGCACCTCGGGATTTGTTACTCAAGTAATATCACTGTGTGCACAGTACTGGGTCTGCGATTGGATCCCTGCTCCAGAGCCTTTGACAGGCAGAGAGAGAATGATCGTCAGCAACTGGCAGAACTCGGGCATGAAAATGATGCTGAGCAAAAAGAATTGTACAAACAAGATGCAGTCAGAAAAACGACAGAAAGAGGGGACAGTAGAGCTCAGCTCAAACAAAACAGGCAAGCAAGACAAAGAGCAGGTAAAATGTTCAACTGCAGGAGATACAGCCAGTCTCCATCCCATGTCAAAGAGCTCTGTCCAGCAAAAGAAGTGAAATGCCACCAGTACAATAGAGTTGGCCACGATAAAAGACAGTGTCACTCAGAAACAGTTCTTCAGGAGGTCAAAGGTGACTGTGATTCAGACAAAGAGAGATCTTTCTTGGGGCCCTAGATTCAAATAGATAAGGCTGGTGTACTATGGTTCCACTGCAAAATGAGGCAGAGATGTTTAAAATGGACACGGGGCAGATATCACAGCCATCCCCAAATGCCTGTTCACAAAAATGGTGAAGAAAATAGGCATCCGTCAAACCCAACAAAGGAAGTGCTCATGGGTCAGTGTGAGAGGAGTGTTTACTATTTTCATCTGTAAAGATGAGAAACAGTTAAAAGAGGATGTCTCTGTTGTTCAGAATCTCTTCTCACCACTACTGGGATGACATGTCATCAAGAAGCTGAAGCTCATTGCAAGATTGGAGTCGTTTCACAATGTTCAGCGGCAGGAGAAGTACCCGGAGTTGTTCACAGGCCTGGGAGTACTGAGAGAAGTGATGACCAGGAGTGATGACCACAACAAAGAATCTACCCGTCCCATTGATGAAGAAAGTCAAAGCTGAACTTGAGAGAATGGAGGTGCTTGACATCATAACTAGAGTGAATGGACCTACTGTCTTGGTGCAGGCACTGTTTCTGTTCCCAATCCAGATGCCATAGTGAAGATCTGTGCTGATCTAACAAAACTGAATAACTCAGAAGGGAGAAGTTTATTTGGGTATGCTAGGTGGAAGAAAGTTCTTCACTAAACTAGATGTAAACTCAGGGCTCTGGCAGATCCGTTGAGCTCCTGAGTCACTGAAGCTCACAGAATTTATCACACCATATGAATACTATAACTTCAAGAGTCTCCCTTCTGGCATCTCATCAGACCCTGAACTCTTTGAAGTGAGGATGAAGCAAAATTTTTGGAGGGATTGGAAGGAGTAGTCTACCACATGGATGATATACTCATCTTTGGAGGCTTAAGTAAGGAACATGAATAAGAGTGGAAGCTGCCTTGGAGAAACTGAGACAGGCTGGTATCACCATGAACAGAAAGAAGTGCAAATCTGCGAAGTTGGAGGTAAAGTTCTTAGGCCATCAACTGTCTTCAGAGGGATAGCAACCAGATTCAGACAAACCGTCAGGAGTTTGGAACATGGAAAAAGCTATGAAAGCATCAGAAATCCGCATTTTCCTTGGCACGCTGAACCAGCTGGGAAAGTTCAAGATTTGGCAGAGCAAACAAAGCCACAACATGACCTCCTCTCTCAGAGAAATGTTTGGACCTGGGATACATCACAGGAGAAATCATTTTCATTACTTAAAGGAGAGCTAATCTCTCTGCCAACATTGGAGTTCTTTGATCCAAACAAAGCCACCAAGATCTCAGCAGATGCCTCTTCCTTTGGCTGAGGGTGGAGTGGTGTATGGAAACCACTGGCATTTGCATTGAGCACTGACTCCTATTGAACATCATTATGCTTAATTGAAAAAAGAGACACTGGCTCTCGTGTGAGCTTGTGAACACATCAGCTGCTACTTGATAGGCACAAAATTCCTACTTGAACCAGACACTAGCCACTTTTCAGCCCCCTCAGCTCAAAACACTTGGATGACTTACCTCCACATCTGCAAAGATTCAGAATGAGGGTTGTGTAGGCAGACATCGAGCCCAGAGGATCATGGGTTTGGGCCTCTAGTAGGCTGTGTCCTCTCCAGGGCGCAAGCCTGGGCAGGAAGATTTGAAGAACCGGCTGTTGCCCATGCAGCAGGATCCCCCTCTCCATGTCACTGTTGTATTCAAGGGAAGGACAAGTGCTGATACAGCTTGGCACCAGTGTCATTGCAGAGGTTGCCGGAGTGAAGTTGTAGACAACATCAAACTGCTTTAGGGGACCCCGGCTCCAGATTTCTTCCTCGGGGTTTACTCCCGGAGCCTTTCCCATGGGTGGGTATGGCCCCAAGGCAGCAGAGGTTTAAAATCAGAGTCTTCCTTCTCCTAGGTGGGCTGCCGTCCAAGGCTGATGAGCCCCATCTGCCCGAAGCAACTGGTTTTGAGGAGCCAGTGGTCCGCCTTTGCCCCTCCTCTTGTCAGTAGAAACAGTTCCACCGGGCCTAGTAGCTAAGCCACACGTGAAGGCCAAGAGTTGGACTTGGTTGTCAGAGGCTGTTTGAGTCACATGCCATTTGGAGCACTTTATAGGGAGTAGGAGCTTATCTGCACTACCACCCCAGCTATGACATCCTTAAGAACCGGCTTATGCAATACTGTTATGACATTGAACTTGCCTCCACCAAATCTTTCACAACACTAGACACCCCATCAAGGATGCCATGCAAAAGTGAGAGTATGGAAGCTGACTCCACCCTCATGGACAATACCAATGTCTACTTAGCTCAGGCATGCAAAAGCTTTCCTGCATCACACTAAACTGGATGAAATTTGTGCTGAATTGAAAAAGGACCAAATCTGTAGTAAGGTACTGTGAGCAATACTGTGAGCATGGATGGCCAGCTGTTCCAAAAGGATCTCACCAACTGAGACCTCGTGGCTTCAAAGAGATACAGTCACCATTTCTGATGGTTTTCTGCTAAAAGGCTCCGGACTCATCATTCCTGCTTCTATGCATACCAAAATCATCATTCAAATCCACCAACAATATCAAGGCATTGAAAAGTGTCACTTCAAGCAAGGCAATCCGTGGGGGTGTGGTGTGGGGGGCTGGTCTGAGTGCACAGCTGGGAGATTTGGTAAAGCATTCAGAAAACTGCACACAGGTCATGTCAAACCTCCCTGTTCCTCAGAATTCCCACTTTTCATGCCAAATACAGATATTTTATAGCTGGAAACAACACAAATCTCTTCTCACTGTGGAGTAATACTCATGAAATGTTGAGGTGTCCGAGCTGACCTCTGCATCCTAAGCAGCCATTATAAAGCACCTGATAACTGTATTCACTTGCCGTGGAATACGAGACGCTTGTGTCAGACAATGGTCCACGATTCAGCTGCTCAGAATTCAAAGCTTTGCTGGGGAATGAAGTTCAAACACCAGACGAGCAGTCCACAGTTCCCACTGGCAAATGGAGAAGTGGAAGGAGCAGTGCAAACTTTAATGAGTTCCTGCTGAACGCAAAGACCCCTACCAAGCACTGCTAACTTATCGCTCTTACCTCTTGCGAATGGCTACAGTCCGTGAGAACTGTCAAGCAGCTGAGAACAAGCCAGCCCATTCTTCCTTCCCTTCTCCAACCTCACTTACTGAAGTGAGAAATTTTGAGATAACATAGTGTGAAAAAACAGAGCACGCATGATCTCAAACACAGAGCAAAATCGTTATCGCTGCTCAGGAGTGTTCGGGTTTCAGATCAACTCACCAAAGGCGTAATAGTCCGTCAACATGCATCGCGATCGTTTATGATCAGAACATTACCAGCTGAAGTCAGGCGGAGTAGGCAGTGCTCGTGTGCCTTCAAAGTCTACAAAAGGTAGAGAAAGAAATGGAGTAGCCTGATCCATAGGGAAGGGTCGCTGTCGATCCACTCCGACACCTCCAGTAACCAATACCAGATCAGCTTGTGTATCTATCCCACCACAGAGATATCCAAGTAAAGAGGTAGAATAATCCTCTCACTTTGCCAAATGGTTCAGTCTACCCTAACCTCATTAAATATAGTGCTTTTTAAAAAAGCATTCTAATGTTGGAAACATTTCACAGAATGAGACTGGCCTTAGAAAAATAAGGACAAAACCAATGAGAGAGAGCCAGAGCATTAAAAACAAGGAGAAAGTTATAATGTTCTTTTTTATATTTATGTAAGGAGCATAAGTTATGTGCTAGGGGTAAAGCGAACTGAATTGCTCAATTTCAGTGGCTGTCACTTCAATGCAGTTCCATAGACAGGAAGTTTTTCAAAAGGGGGAGATGTAGTGTTATTCCTCTGCCATTCTGTTAGCCACTCCCACATGGGAGAAGCTCACATACTGTAACAGCAGTATTGTCAATAGGGTGTCCTGGTGTGCTCTGTACTATCCTTCAGAAATGAACATAACACAGTCTAACCCATGTATTAATTCCAAAATGATCTTGTTTCAAATTTCAGCTAATAATTTAATCAACTGTGTTTTGCATGTAAAAGAATAAAGTGATCAGAGCTGACATACGTACTAAATGGTTGTAATCACCGGTACAATGGGGTGGGGAGATGCATCAAGTCATTTCTCAGGTTACTCAGATAAGGTTTCAGTCTTCACAGCTGACAAAAATAGTGTGGCTTGAGGCAGAGGATTAAAAATAAATGTAAGTAATTTGCCAGAGAGATTGGGTCGGCATTTGGGAATGAGTAAGTGTTTAAGTTATAGAAACAGGCACTACAAGAAAGCTTTTTGTGTAGATGTGATGATAAGAATTAGTGATGGGCATAGATTATTTCTTTTCTTTATATTTTCTGCAAAGATCCAGGTCCACAACGAAACAGAATTGATGCTCCTTTCAGTATCTGTTTGGATCGCATCACAGATCGGGTCATTCAACAAGTACACAGTTTCATTCATGTGAGTCACAGAGATATCCAGGACAGGAATTTCCCAGGGACAGAAGCAAGCCATATCTAATAACATCCTGTGACTTTTGTTCATATGCATATAAACCTCTGTTTAAAAACTGTCAGGATCTAACCTGGAGCATCTTCTTAAATTTTGCTCTTGGATTATGGGCTGTAGTACTGGAGCATTGATTCACTGATTTCTTCAGCCACTTTTCAGCTGAAAGGTTCAGTGAGATAAGGCTTTTCACTTGAGAGTGAAGGGGGTGGAGAAGTGAGTTGGTGGAGGTGCGCAAGATGATAAGAGGCATACATAGAATGGACAGACACATTTTTCCAGGGTGGAAATGACTAATACAAGGAGGCATAATTTTAAGGTGTTTAGGCAGGATTTCACAGGTAGGTTTTTTGCACAGAGAGGTGGTGGTGATAGAGGCAGATATACCACATTAGGAACATATAAGAGACTTAAATAGGCACATGGATGAAAGAAAAATGGAGGCCACAGGAGAGAAGGGTTAGATTGATCTTTGAGCAGGTTAAAGAGTCAGTCAAACATCGTGGTTCTGAAGGGCCTGTATTTTGTTCTACCTCCCAACATAACCCCATTCAGAGAGGAGATTCATTTATGTCATCAGCTACAGTGGAGAATCAGAGATCCGAAGCATGAGAAGATGTATCTCACTCAGGTTCACCAGTTGAGTACATAAGGTACAATGTACACGAGTACATTGAGTTCATTGCAGTGTCCTTAAGCAGTGGCCAATCAGCAATCAGGATTAATTGGCAAGAAAAATTAAAATAAGGCAGGGGCAAGTGGAGTGGCCATAGTTAAAGTGGGGATTTTGAGGCTTCAGTCAGAGAAAGCAAGAAGCTTGAGGAGATTTTTGTTCTTCACAGTTGATTTATTGTTCATTATATCAGCTCAGTTAGGACAGAAGAGATGCCAGGCAGGATAGTGGAATACTCCCTTGCAGGACGTGGGAAGTCCAGTGTCCCTGACAACACAACTACCAGAAGTGCATCCAGCAGCAGCTTCCAGTAATCCGTGTTAAGGAGTTGGAGCTGGAACTGGATAAACTCTGGATCATTCAGGAGGCTGAGGGGGTGACAGATAGGACTATAGAGAGGTTGTTACATCCAAGGTGCAGAAAACAGGAAACTGGGTGACAGTCAGAAAAGGGAAATGAGTTAAACAGCCAGTGCAGAGTACCCGTGTGTCCACCCCACTCAACAACAGGTATAGCACTCTGGAAACTGTTGTGGGGGGGGTGTTCAGTAGAGTCACAGTGATCGTGTTTCTGGCTCTGAAACTCAGAACAGAATGGGGAGAAGAGACGAGCTGTGGTGATAGGCGATTCATTAGTTTGGGGAACAGAAAGAAGTTTCTGTGAGTAAGAACAAGATTCCTGGATGTTATGTTGCTTCCCGGGTGTCAGGGTTAAAATTCTAAATTAGAGAAAGGTTGATTTTGATGTTATCAGACAGCATCTGGCAAGTGTGTATTGGACAAGCTGTTTTCTGGATGTTACAGAACAGGTTGACAATGCTAATTCTCGGGCTAACCTTGCCCCTTTGACTGGTTAGTCACTCCTCCTCGTTCTGTCCCTGGTCTAGTTTCCCCAGTAGTTCACACCCTTTGCTGTGCTGTTCTGCAGCACTCCAACAGTAAAACAGTCGCTAGCTTGGCTAATCAAAACAATTCCTTCAGTTAATGGACAAACTGACTAAGGCACCAATTTCACCTCATACCTCATGTCTCAATTACATCATCAGCTGGGTATTCCAGGTATCCACACCACACCCTACCATACCCAAACCCACGGCCTTGTTAAAAGGTTTAACCAAGCCCTCAAGAATGTGCTGAGGAAGTTTGTGTGACACAGGAAGAGACTGGGAGAAGTGACCACCCTTCCCCTTTTCACATATCAGGAGGTTTCTCCCCGTTTGAGCTTCTGTATGGCAGAATGTCCAGGGACCCCCTCAAGTTCCTCTGCCACCAGTGGGAGGACAAGATCCAAGGCAGCGCAGGTGAGGGTGTTGTCTCGTAAGTTTTACAAATGAGGGATTGTCTGGAGGCCTACGGAGAAGAGGCTCGGGGCAATCTGCAGAGGACGCAGCAGAACCAGAAGAGTTGGTATGACCGTAAGGCACGGCAACATGGATTTACCCCTAGTCAGAAGCTGCTACCATGGGAGACAAGGTATTCCAATGTTGAGGAGGAAGCTCTTGGCATAAGATTGGCCTTGGAGAGCCTCCGGTATTACCTACTAGGCAGAGAGTTAGTTCCGGGGACCGACCACAAAGCACTCACCTGGCTCTGCTCCTTGAAAGACCACAATGCATGTATCATGAGGTGGTACCTGGCTCTACAACTGTTCCATTTCAACATCCATCTCATGGCAGGATAGAACAAAGTCATGGCAAACCATATCTCCCACCTTGTGCAATCAGGCGGAGGTGGGGCTGATGTGACAGAACAGGTTGGCAATACTAGTTCTCCTGATAACATAGAAATCTACAGCACATTACAGACCCTTCAGCCCACAATGATGTGCTGGCCATGTAGCCCTCTACTTTACTAATCCCTATGTACCAACCTAAGACGCTCTTAAAAGACCCTATTGTATCTGCCTTCACCACCATCACTGATGGTGCATTCCACATACCCACCACTCTCTGTGTGAAAACCTTACTCCTGATATCTCCTCGGTAGCTATCTCCAAGCATCTTAAAACTACACCCCCTCGGGTTAGCTATCGCAGCCCTGGGAAAAAGCCTCTGGCTATCCACACAATCAATGCCTCTCATCATCTTACACACCTCTCATCCTTCATCGCTCCAAGGAGAAAAGGCCAAGTTCATTCCACCTATTCTCATAAGGTACACTCTCCAATCCAGGCAGCTTCCTTGTCCCTTTGCCTGGTTAGTCGCTCCCCCTCATTCTGTACCTGGTCTTGTTCCCCAGTAATTCACACACGTTGCCCTCCCATTCTGCAGTTCTTGGGAGTTCACTATTTACATGCCTCACAGTAAAACAATCGCTAGCTGGGCTAATCAAAACTATCCATTCAGTTAACGTGCTGTACTGGCTTACAACTCATCAAAATGAGGATTCCAGACACAGGCACTCCCAACAGTTTCATTTATTTTCACTCACACCATCACATTGGTTTGTAGTCTGCAGAATGGCTCCTAAAGACCCGGGGGAAGTTTGAGGTGTCCTAAAATAATGCCTGAGTTAGTGGGAACAGGCACACTACACCCTACACAGGCAGCACCACTGGTGGGGAGGCATTAATCTTTTAAATTCATCTGAGCATGTGGACACTGGTCTATGCATTTAACTGAGGCTTTTTTTGTGGAATAAAACTGTAGGAATTTAGAATCCCTGTTTAGAATATTCAATTTCTACATCTGAAGTAATTACTATGCCCTGGTCGTGTGATTACCCCCACCCCCCAGACCAACAGAGGATTTCTTGGTCTTTCTAGGTCAGGCAGAGGTAGGTTGAAACCCTGTCTGGCTTTGCTAGAGGTGTGGAGGTTTGATTTGAAATTGGCAAATAGTTATATTGGAAATTTAAAGACAAAGTGTGTCGTGGAAAAAGCCGGTGTATATTTGTAAATTTTTATGCATACACATTTATTTTAATTTGTCTATTTGTAAATACTTTTTTTCTTCACAACTTTTGGGCAGCTTTTGCTCTTTTTTCACTTACCACTAAATAAAACCCCTTGCGCTAACATGCTGTTGTGGCTTTGTAGTGTTCACAGGTTCGTGGACAGGCAAGTGATACAGAAAGTACTGTCTGCAAATAGGTATATTAATTATTTATTTACAAACAGTAGAAATTTGACCAAACATTCATGTTCTCCAAGTCACAGACACCAGAAAGCTGAATATTCAACAAAGATACTTAGTAAAAAGTGAGTGTAGAGTATACCTTCCCAATGGACATGTCTTAGACAAAGAAGTGGATTACAGCCCGGGCTTTGTGTTTAAACTTACTTTGCTTCTTGTTTTTGTTCAATCAGTTGCTTTAATTCTTCTTTTCTAAATCTGTTTTGTGTTTATTGTGTCTTCATATGTTTGTTACTCGTTTCCCCAGGGTTTTGCAATTGGTTTTAGGGATGACTCATTTTTCATAGTGGCCGTATGAAATTTCAGTTGATATTGGTAGAAATTTGGGCAATTTTATTCTGGATATTAGATTTCAGAGGGATTTGGGGGGCAGTTCTGCTGCTTTTGAGTTTTCTAAATACTCAGTGAGTAAGCAGAGCCAGTGTATCTCCCTGCATTACAGAATGGAGAAGTGGTGGGAGATCCTGCGATACATTCCCGAGAATGGTATTTGAATTTGTACTGTCAACCAATGTTTTAGATTGCTGAATTTGTATGAAGACTCCTTACAGCTTCACAGATGGGATGCCACTGATATTGATCCCTTTGACGAGGAAAAGACTGTGGGGGGTGGGGAGAACTATCTGGCTTCTCGGGTTTTGGTATTCTGTTTTAGGGGAGCTGGGAGGGAGTAGTCTTTCAGCCAAACCCTGACCAGAGTATGGTAACAGCTTTAAGAGACGTGAGCCTCAATAGCCCTGGTGGCGAGATTGCTTTAAGGGTGGGTATTTCCCTACGTATCATTTATACAATTGGAACGTCCTGACCCATGAAGTGATTTCCCCACCTGACAGAGTGTTGGTGTCAGTCATATGTTGCGGCTCTGTTTATGTCAAGTGGTGTTGTGAGACTGGGCATGTTGGCAGCTGAATGGCACTTACTAGATATGCAGTTCTTAGGCCTGCCCATTGTTCCCACAGGGTGGTGTGGCTGATCTGTGGTGCTGTATGTATGCCACCCCAGTGAGCACCTTGCCCAGGTGGGTCAGTAACAGAGCTGTTACAAGGGAAGGGTGTTCTGAATGATAGCCTTAGCCAGACTGATGCCTTGGATTACCTGCTCACAAAGGAAAGGGGCACTTGTACTGTTATTGGCTAAGAATGCTGCACCTACATTCCTGATTGGTTGAGGAACATCTCTCACCTGGCTGATCACATCTGTTTCTTTTTCAATCTTTTTATTATTGTTATTGATATCAACAAAATACAATTGATACATAGATAATGGGATTACAAACATACACATTTCAACTGCAGATGAAAGAATACATAAGCAATGATTACAGTATAAATGAGTATTCCCAAATCATGGATGATACAATATATACATAAACAAGGCAAATCTAAGTATATCATAATATATAATAAAAAAACAGAAAAAAAGAAAAAGAAAAAAAATTATGTAAAAAAACCTAAACTAATAACTAATAAAGAAAAAAAAAGAGAAAAGAGAAAATGAAAAACTGGAAAAAGAAAAAAAAGGGCTGTTTATAATATCTCACAAGAATACAAAATCATCAGTGTCGTCAACTCCGATCCTTTCAACATATATAAAATCAAAACTGGAAAATCAAATAGGCTTGTAACAGGGTCATATTACATTATATGAAAATATTGAATAAATGGTCTCCATATCTTTTCAAATTTAATAGAAGTATCAAATACACCACTTCTAATTTTTTCTAAATTTAAACATAACATAGTTTGAGAAAACCAATGAAATACAGTGGGAGGATTAATTTCCTTCCAATTCAGCAAAATAGATCTTCTAGCCATTAGAGTAAGAAACGCAATCATTCGACAGGCGGAAGAAGATAAATGAAGTGAGTCCATCATTGGTAAACCAAAAATTGCGGTAATAGTATGGGGTTGTAAATCAATGTTCAATACCGTGGAAATAATATCAAAAATATCTTTCCAATATTTTTTCAAAAGCGGACACGACCAGAACATATGAGTTAAAGACGCTATTTCAGATTGACATCTATCACAAATAGGATTTATATGAGAATAAAAATGAGCTTGTGGTGACCCATTTCCTAGCGTATCCGAACTGACTCACAATTAGATAGCCTACGGGGGTTTGCGAGCACAGAGCTTTGGAGCCTCTGCGCCATGGGGGGCCGGTTGACAGAGGCTTAAAAGTGAGGCTGAAGTTTTCGAATAAAGTTTTTTCCTTCGACTGCAGTTACCGACTCCGTGTCGTAATTTTAGCGCTGCGTGTAGCACACCGCTACAAGCTAATTTATCCTTGGACATATGGGCTCTATGTACGACCTTAAAATGTATTAATGAATATTTGGCACATATAGATGATGTATTAACTAATTGAAGAATTCTATCCCAATTCTCAATAGGAATAATAAGATTAAGCTCTCTTTCCCAATCATTTTTTGTCTTATAAAGGGGCTCTGAACGTATCTTCATAATTATATTATAAAGTTTTGATATAAGCCCTTTTTGAAAAGGGTTTAATTCAAACAAACTCTCCAAAATATCTGAAGACACAAAATTTGGAAGAGTAGGAAGTACAGTATTTAAAAAATGCCTAATCTGTAAATAACTAAAAAAATGAAATCTAGGCAAATTATATTTATTAGATAATTGCTCAAAAGACATAAAACAATTGTCCAAAAATAAATCAGAAAATCGTAGTAATCCCTTAGTCTTCCAAGCCGAATAAGCTCGGTCTATAATTGAAGGGTGGAAAAAACAATTGGATAGAATAGGAATATTTAAAACAAACTGAGTCAACCCAAAAAATTTCCGAAATTGAAATCATATACGTAAAGTATGTTTAACTATCGGTTTGTCAATTCGTTTCGGCAATTTAGAAATAGCGAAAGGGAGAGAAGTCCCCAAACCTGGTACCGATTTAATTTCCAGGCTCACCCAATGAGAGCTAAAAGATCCATCCCAATCTTTCAACCAACATATCAAATATCTAATATTAACTGCCCAATAATAAAATCTAAAATTAGGCAATGCTAACCCACCTTCCTTCTTTGCCTTCTGTAAGTATATTTTACCTAACCTGGGATTTTTATTCTGCCATATATATGAGGAAATTTTTGAATCATGATTTCAGAATAAAAATTGGTACCGCTTGAAAAATATATAAAAATTTAGGTAAAATAACCATCTTAATAGCATTAATCCTACCTATCAGAGATAAAGATAACGGTGACCACTAAGTAACCAAGCATTTAATCTGATCAATTAAGGGTACAAAATTAACCTTAAATAAGTCTTTATGGTTTTTTGTGATTTTAATCCCTAAGTAAATAAAAGAGTCATTAACTAATTTAAAAGATAAGTTTCCATAAATTGGGACCTGTTTATTTAAAGGAAACAATTCACTCTTATTAAGATTTAATTTATACCCAGAAAAATCACTAAATTGAGCCAACAATGATAAAACTGCTGGAATAGATTTCTCAGGATTAGAAATAAATAATAATAAATCATCTGCATACAAAGATAACTTATGAGTATCTGTCCCACAATTAATACCAAAAATATCCTGTGATTCTCTGACAGCAATTGCCAAAGGTTCTAAGGCAATATTAAATAATAGTGGGCTAGGAGGACAGCCCACTATTATTAGTGACCCGAAATAAACAAAAAAAGGGAGATCTTTGATTATTAGTAAACACTGAGGCTACTGGAGTGTGATAAATCAGTTTAATCCAGGAAATAAATGTCGGACTAAAATTAAACTTCTCCAATACATTAAATAAATAAGGCCATTCAACTCTGTCAAATGCTTTCTCCGCATCTAATGAAATAACACATTCTGAAATGTTATGAGAAGGAGTATACACAATATTCAATAACCTCCTAACATTAAAAAAAGAATAACGATTTTTAATAAAACCGGTTTAATCTTCCGAGATAATTTGGGGTAATACCTTCTCCTACCTGGATGTAAGTAACTTGGAAAAAATCTTGGAATCTACATTCAATAAGGATATTGGTCTATAGGATGCGCAATCAGTAGGGTCTTTATCTTTCTTCAATATTAAAGAGATGGAAGCGCTATAAAAAGATTGTGGCAAATTTCCCAATCTAATTGCTTCTTCAAAAACCTTATATAACCAAGGAGAAAGAGTAGCGGAAAAACATTTTAAAAATTCTGCTGTATACCCATCCGGACCAGGTGCTTTCCCTGAATTCATGGAGGAAATAACCCCTTTGATTTCTGCATCAGTCATAGAAGTTTCCAATAGTGAAAGATCATCTGGTGATAATTTTGGGAAATTCAATTTCCCAAGAAAATCACACATGGTACCACCATCCTGAGGAAATTCCAAATGATATAGGGAAGTATAAAAATCTTGAAATTATTTATTTATCTCACCATGGTTAACTGTCAAGACCCCATTTTGCTGACGGATCTTAGTAATTTGACGTTTAACCAAAACATTCTTCAATTGACTAACCAGTAATTTATCCGATTTATCACTATGTATATAAAAATCAGATCTGGACTTCATCAGTTGATTTTCAATCAAAGATGTAAGTAATAAACTGGGCTGATCACATCTGAGTCCACGTATACGATTAAGTAGGGAACCAGCTCATTGGCTATTACACACTGGGGTGGGGCTGGTGGCCATCTGGGGCATTGGGAGGCTGTTGGATAGCTATAGTATACTGGGAGGTGCCTATGGGTTTACGGTCCTGGGTATTGTACTCTTGTGTTTTATGTACAACTTAGTTGGGAGTTCATGAGAGTCATACTAGTCTAAGGGTTGGATCACCACATTTGCAACTTTCAAGGGCAGAAGTGTCCTGTGGGCATGCCTTATTCTGATTGTCGAAAGTCACTTCTGTTGTGATTATTTAGTTTAGAAGCTGCAGCTGCCTTTCTCATTGGTTAACTGCCTGATTAAAAGCAAGAGGTTAGTGAGGGATAAAATTGGCCCGTTAGAGAATCAGAGTGGTCAGCTATGTGTGGAGCCGAGGGAGATGGGAGAGATTTTGAACGATTTCTTCTCTTCGGTATTCACTAAGGAGAAGGATGTTGAATTGTGTAAGGTGTGGGAAACAAGTAAGGAAGTTATGGAACCTGTGACAATTAAAGAGGTGGAAGTACTGGCGCTTTTAAGAAATTTAAAAGTGGATAAATCTCCGGGTACTGACAGGATATTCCCCAGGACCTTGAGGGAAGTTTGTGTAGAAATAGCAGGAGCTCTGACGGAGATCTTTAAGATGTCATTAGAAATGGGGATTGTGCCGGAGGATTGGCGTATTGCTCATGTGGTTCCATTGTTTAAAAAGGGTTCTAGAAGGAAGCCTAGCAGTTATAGACCTGTCAGTTTGACATCAGTGGTGGGTAAATTAATGGAAAGTATTCTTAGAGATAGTATTAATAATTATCTGGATAGACAGGATCTGATTAGGAGTAGCCAGCATGGATTTGTGTGTGGAAGGTCATGTTTGACAAACCTTATTGAATTTTTTGAAGAAGTTACGAGGAATGTTGATGAGGGTAAGGCAGTGGATGTAGTCTATATGGACTTCAGCAAGGCCTTTGACAAAGTTCCACATGGAAGGTTAGTTAAGAAGGTTCAGTCGTTAGGTATTAATGCTGGAGTAATAAAATGGATTCAACAGTGGCTAGATGGGAGATGCCAGAGACTAGTGGTGGATAATTGTTTATCAGGATGGAGGCCGGTGACTAGCAGGGTGCCTCAGGGATCTGTTTTGGGCCCAATGTTGTTTGTAATATACATAAATGATCTGGATGATGGGGTGGTAAATTGGATTAGTATGTATGCCAATGATACTAAGGTAGGAGGTGTTGTGGATAATGAGGTGGGTTTTCAAAGCTTGCAGGGAGATTTATGCCGGTTAGAAGAATGGGCTGAACGTTGGCAGATGGAATTTAATGCTGAGAAGTGTGAGATTCTACATTTTGGCAGGAATAATCCAAATAGAACATACAGGGTAAATGGTAGGGCATTGAGGAATGCAGAGGAACAGAGAGATCTAGGACTAACAGTGCATAGTTCCCTGAAGGTGGAGTCTCATGTAGATAGGGTGGTGAAGAAGGCTTTTGGAATGCTGGCCTTTATAAATCAAAGCATTGAGTACAGAAGTTGGAATGTAATGTTAAAATTGTACAAGGCATTGGTAAGGCCAAATTTAGAATATTGTGTGCAGTTCTGGTCACCGAATTATAGGAAAGATATCAATAAATTAGAGAGAGTGCAGAGACGATTTACTAGGATGTTACCTGGGTTTCAGCACTTAAGTTACAGAGAAAGGTTGAACAAGTTAGGTCTCTATTGGAGTGTAGAAGGTTGAGGGGGGATTTGATCGAGGTATTTAAAATTTTGAGAGGGATAGATAGAGTTGATGTGAATAGGTTGTTTCCATTGAGAATAGGGGAGATTCAAACGAGAGGACATGATTTGAGAGTTAGGGGGCAGAAGTTTAAGGGAAACACGAGGGGGTATTTCTTTACTCAGAGAGTGATAGCTGTGTGGAATGAGCTTCCTGTAGAAGTAGTAGAGGCCAGTTCAGTTGTGTCATTTAAGGTAAAATTGGATAGGTATATGGACAGGAAAGGAGTGGAGGGTTATGGGCTGAGTGTGGGTAGGTGGGACTAGGTGAGATTAAGAGTTCGGCACGGACTTGGAGGGCCGATTTGGCTTGTTTCCGTGCTGTGATTGTTATATGGTTATATGATGTCTAGTTTCAAATATCCTCAGTGTACAAATTAGCACATGGAAGAGGTTTTGCTCTCTCTTCTACCTTAGTTTAAGATATGACCATTGGGACAGTATCCTCTGGGTGCACTTTTAACCAAGTATGTTTGTCAAAAGTTGAGTATTTGGCTTCGTAGTGTCTGTAACTTGGGGAACATAAATGTTTGGTTGAATTTTTACTGTTTGTAAGTAAATGTATCTATTTGCAGAGAGTGCTTTCTGTATCACTTGCCAGACCCACAACCTGATGCAACATTACAGGCATACCATCTGTTTTTTTAAAACTAGCGGCCCTTGTTGGGCTCACTTACCCACACCTGATAACAGGTGTGACACTGGTAATTGGGAGGCCTTCACAAGTGAAATTTTAAGAATACAAAACCTGGATGTGCCTGTCAGAATAAAAGGTAATGATACCAGATGTAGGGGACCTTGGTTTTCAAGAGACATTGAGGCCCTGGTTAATATAAAAAGGTATATGCAAGTATAGGCAAGAGAACACGTAATAAAGAAATCAGGAGGGCTACTCATCGTTGTATTTTTACTGGTATTCTATAAGGGCTTGTTGACTTGTATGTGTCAAGCTGCGGCATTGCGGGGGTGGGTGGAGTTGGGCCTCGGGTCTCGTATTATGTGATTGTGACCTTGTGTGTGCTTACTGTCAGTAACGTGTCTTTGCACCTTGACCCCGTAGTAACACTGTCTTGTTTGGCTGTATTCATATGGTTAAATGACAATTAAACTTGAAATGAAAAGAAAGCGTAACATTGTCTCAGCAGACAAGGTGAAGGAGAATCATAAGGGATTCTACAGTTGGTCCTCTGGAAGAACAGAATGGTGATCCATGTGTGGAGCCAAAAGAAGGGAGAGATCTCAAATTTTTGCATCTGTATTTACTCAGAAGATGGATACAGAGTCTATAGAAGTGAAGCAAAGCAGCATCAACTTCATGGACCCTGTGGAGATTACAGAGGAGGCAGTGTCCTGAGGCAAATTAGGGTGGATAGGGCCTGACAAGGTTCTCCCTTAGACTGTGTGGGAGGCAATTGCAGAAATTGCCATGGCCCTAGCAGAGATATTTAAATCATCCTTGGCAACAGGGTGAGGTACCAGAGGATTGGAGTATAGCAAATGTTGTACTACTGTTTAAGAAAGGCTCTAACAATAAACCAGGGAATTATAGGCCAGTAAGCCTGCTATCAGTAGTGGGAAAGTTATTGGAAATTATTCTAAAGGTCTGAATAAATGAGCATTTGGACAGACATGGACTGATTAAGGATAGTCAGTATGGCTTCATGTGTGTTAAGCCCATAAGACATAGGTGCAGAATTAGGCCATTTGGCCCATCGAGTCTGCTCCACCATTCAATTATGGCTGATCCTTTTTTTAAAATCTCCTCTTTAAACCCAGTTCCCGGCCTTCTCCCTGTAACCTTTGATGTCATGTCCAATCAAGAACCTATCAATCTTGGCCTTAAATACACCCAACGACCTGGCCTCCACAGCTGTATTGTGGCAACAAATTCCACAAATTCACTGAACTTTGGCTAAAGAAATTTCTTCACATCTCTGTTTTGAAAGGGCGCTCCTCTATCCTGAGCCTGTGCCCTCTTGTCCTAGACCAGGGGTCAGCAACCTTTACCACTGAAGAGCCATTTGGACCCGTTTCCCACAGAAAACACTGGGAACACAAAACCCGTTTGACATTTAAAATGAAATAACACTGCATACAATGTTTTTTTTTGCGTTTATGCTATGTATAAACAAACTATAATGTGTTGTATTTATGAAATCGATGAACTCCGCATTAGGGTTAGAAAGCGAAATTACATTTCTGCATGCAACAAAAACATTTTGAACTCCGAAAAAAAGACGTTGGGTTGAAGGTTATTTTTAAGTAAAATACTCAACGTCTATTTGAGTCCTTCTTGTATTTATGAAAAACGCCGAACTTAAATTGTCTGCCAGCAGCAAACCAAAAATAACGTCAGCCAGCTGTCAACCTGAAAAATAAAAGGACTATTTCACTGAACAATGAAAAAATATGAATATTCTTAAAATAATAGGCAATTAAAATATTTATCATACTTGGTTAATGGAATTTCTGCTCCTGGACCTCAGCGCACAGCATCTGCACATCAGGGCTGTATGACGTCACCTTCATCTTTACACAGCTGTCATCTGTGAGGCGTGCACGATGTTTGTTTTTAATAAAGTTCATGTTGGAGAACACCTGCGCACATACATATATGGATCCAAAGATCCACTTTCTAATGTTTACATAAATGTCGGGGATAGCATTCCATGTTTCGAACACAAGTTTGTCCGGTCTAGGGAGGTTTTCAATATCACTCCATTTGTGATTCTGAGCAAGAACGGCCTTCTGACGGATAACATCTTCAAGGTCTGCTGTCAAGCGTCTAAACTTGGACACCCATATGTCTTTGTCGGCTATGTCGGCCAGTTCCATCTCAAGATCAGGTTGACTCACACCTGCCAATGCAGTCGTATTCAGTAGGGATGGATCGATGCTTAGGGGAGTGACCAGGAAGGATAATGTGTTTTTTCCTCTCTGAACTCACAGAAGCGTTTCCCAAACGATGTTTGCATTGCGATGATTGCAGAATGTAAATACTCCAAATTTATCATGTCGAAACCTTGTTTGAACTCTCTCAAATTGGGGAAGTGAGACAAAGTGCCTTTCTGTAAATCTCTGACAAGCACTGTCAACTTGCGCTCGAATGCCAAAACATCCTCCAACATGTGTAGGGCTGTACATCCTTTCCCCTGAAGAGCTGTGTTCAGCGTGTTCAGGTGCACTGTCATGTCTACCATGAAGTGTAGCTTTTCCAGCCACTCTGGCTGTTGCAGCTCAGGAAAGGTGAGCCCTTTGCTGCCCAGGAAAGTTTTCACTTCTTCCAGACACGCGACAAAGCGTTTCAGCACCTCCCCTCTGGCCAGCCACCGGACTTTGTTGTGCAGCAGGAGATCCGAATATGCGCTTTCCAGCCCGTCCAGTAACAAACGGAATTGACAGTGATTTAAACTTTTTGACATTATTTTATTGACAATTTGAATGACAACATCCATTACTTCTGTGCATTCTGGAGGAAATGTTTGAGCGCACAGTGCCTCTTGGTGCAAGGTGCAGTGAAAAGTCAGCAGCTTTCTGTCCAGCGACTTCTGCAGTAAAGCCACAAATCCCTTGTGCGCTCCTGTCATACTTGGTGCCCCATCAGTAGCTACTGACACCAGGTGGGTGGTCTTTATTCCTTTGGCTCTTAAACAATTCAAGACAGCCTCACAGATGTCCTCCCCCTGTGTTTAGCCTTTTAGAGGTATCAACTCAATCATTTCTTCCTGTGGCCAGGCAGAGTTTACATACCGGCAGAATAGCGCTATTTGTTCAATATCACCTTTGTCTTTAGACTCGTCACAGGCAATCGAGTAGGCCACAGCTAAATTGATGTCTTTAATTTGCTGTCTTGTGATGTCTTCTGCCATTTTTATGTTTCTGTCTTTGACAGTCTTTGCAGAGAGGGGCATATCCCTGATTTTCTGCACAATTTCACTCTTATTTTTAAAGTCCGTGAATAGATGTTCTGAAATCTTAATGAAAGATTCTTTTATATATTCACTATCTGTATACTGCTTCCCGTGCCTGACTATTTCCTGAGCGGCAACAAAACTAGCATATGTAGTTGATTTTCCAGACTTCATCCACTTCTTGAAATGATTTTTGCTCAGATCAACCTTCCGCATCAGTTCCGAAACGGCTTTTTTTCTCTCATCTCCATCGGGATATTTTTGAGCAAAGGCTGCGTGTTTATTCTGGAAATGTCTTGCGACATTTGACTTTTTGTTGTTTGCTAATTTATATTAAGCATACCGGTAAACCAGTCTCATCAGCAGTGAAAGCAAATGAATCTGCCCACGTATCATTAAACGTTCTGTTTTCTTCAGTCACTTTTCTTTTTTTAGAATTCTCCATAGTTAGCCTACCTTGGATCAAAAAATTAAAGAAATCGCTCACTGGCGGGTGTCAGGCATTGGCAGTGGAGACGTATATTAATAGCGACAAAAAACACGTTTTATTTAGATTGTACAAGATCACCATAATCTTCAAATTTAGAATTACATTTCAAAAACTAACAAACTAACATAAAATACATTTTAATTAAATACTTATCATTTATTTTCCAAAGCCACAGGGAGCCGCAGCACAGAGATGAAAGAGGCGCATGCGGCTCCGGAGCCATGGGTTGCCGACCCCTGTCCTAGACTCTCTCACCATGGCAAACATCCTTTCCTCATCTACTATGTCTAGGCCTTTCAACATTTGAAAGGTTTCAATAAGCTCCCCCCTCATCCTTCTGAATTCCAGTGAGTACAGACCCAGAGCCATCAAACGTTCCTTGTATGATAACCCCTTAATTCCTGGGATCATCATTGGGAACCTCCTCTGGACCCTCTCCAATGCCAGCACATCTTTTCTAAGATGAGGGGCCTGAAACTGTTCACAATATTCAAGATGAGGCCTCACCAATGCCTTATAAAGCCTCAGCATCACATCATTGCTCTTGTATTCTAGACCTCTTGAAATGAATGGCATTTGCCTTCCTCACCACTTTCTCAACCTGCAACTTTCAGGGTGTTCTGCACAAGGACTCCCATTTAGAGAATAGCCCATGCACTTACTTCTGCTATTAAAGTGCACGATCATGCATTTCCCAACATTGTATATCATTTATCACTCTCTTGCCCATTCTCCTAATCTGTCTAAGTCTTTCTGCATCCTACCTGTTTCCTCAACACTACCTGCCCCTCCACTAATCTTCATATCATCTGCAAACTTGGCAACAAAGCCATCTATTCCATCGTATAAATCATTTATATACTGTATTAAAAGAAGTGGTCCCAACACCGATCCCCACGGTACACACCTAGTCACTGGCAGCCAACCAGAAAACGATCCTTTTATTCCCACTCACTGCCTCCTACCAATCAGCCAATGTTAGTAACCATGTTAGTAACTTTCCTGTAACACTATGGACTCTCAACTTGGTAAGCAGCCTCATGAGTGGCACTTTGTCAAAGGCCTTCTGAAAGTCCAAATATACAACATCCACTGCATCCCCTTTATCTATCCTACTTGTAATCTCCTCAAAAAATTCAAACAGGTTTGTCAGGCAGGATTTTCCCTGAAGGAAACCATGCTGACTTTGTCCTATCTTGTCCTGTGTCACCAAGTGCTCCATCACCTCATCCTTAACAATTGACTCTAACATCTTCCCAACCACTGAAGTCATGCTAACTGGTCTATAATTTCCTTTCTGCTGCCTTCCTCCCTTCTCAAAGAGTGGAGTGACGTTTGCAAATTTCCAGTAGTCTGGCAGCATGCCAGAGTCCAATGATTTTTGAAAGATCATTTCTAATGCCACCACAATCTCCAGCACTACCTCTTTCAGAACCCTAGGTGCAGTTCATCTGGTGACTTTTGTACCTTTACATCTTTCAGCTTTTTGAACACCTCTATTGTAATACTAACTGCATCCACTTCTCTTCCTTCACACACTACAACATCAGGCATTCTACTAGTATCTACTACAGTGAAGACTTGCAGGATACTCAGTTAGTTTATCAACCATCTCCTTGTCCCCTATTATTATTTCTCCTGCCTCATTTTCTCGTGGTCCTCTATCCACTCTCATTTCTCTTTTATTTTTAACATACTTGAAAATCTTTGACTATCCACTTTGATATTATTTGCTAACTTGCTTTCCTGTTTCACCTTTCCCCTTCCAATAAGTTTTTTAGTTGCTCTCTGTAGGTTTTTAAAAACTTCCCAATCCTCTATCTTCCCGCTAAATTTTTGCTTTGTTGTATGCCCTTTCTTTTGCTTTTACAGTAGCTTTCACTTCCCTTGTCAGCCACAGTTGTACTATTTTACCATTTGAGTATTTTTTCAGTTTTGTAATACACATATCCTGCACCTTCCTCATTTTTTTCCAGAAACGCATGGCATTGCTGCTCTGCTGACATCCCTGCCAGCAGCTCCTTCCAATTTATTTTGGTCAACTCCTCTCTCATACCACTGTAATTTCCCTCACTCCACTGAAATACTGCTACATTAGACCTTAGTTTCTCCCTATCAAATTTCAAGTTGAACACAATCATATTGTGATTACTGGTTCCTAAGTGTTCCTTTACCTTGAGCTCCCTAATCGCCTCCAGTTCATTGAATAACATCAGTATAGCTGATCCCCTAGTAGGCTCAACAACAAACTGCTCTAAAAAGCTATCTCTTACGCATTCAACAAACTCACTCTCTTGAGATCCACTACCAACCTGATTTTCCTAATCAACCTGCATGACTACCATAACATTGCCCTTTTGACAAGCCTTTTCTATTTCCTGTTGTAACCTGTGGTCCACTGTTGGGAGGCCAGTATACAACTGCCATCAACGTCCTTTTACCCTTGTACTTTAACTCAACCCACAAGGATTCAACATCTTCTGATCCTATATCACATCTTTCTACTGATTTGATACCATGCTTTACCAGTAGAGCTGTATCACCAACCCACCACCCACCTTCCTATCCCTCCGATATAATGTGTAACCTTGGACATGCCTAATCAGTCTTTTTTTTGAGGTAAGTTAGTTACCAGGAAGTAGATGAAGGCAAAGCAGTGGATGTTGTCTACATGGACTTAGCCAGGTATTTGACAAGGTCCCACATGAGAGATTGGTCAAGAAGGTTCAGTCGCACTGCATTCAAGATATGGTAGTAAATTGGATTAGACATTGGCTTTCTGGGAGAAGCCAAAGAGCGGTAGTAGATGGTTGCTTCTCTGACTGAAGGCCTGCGACTAGTAGAGTGCCACAGAGACCAGTGCCAGATCCATTGTTGTTTGTCATCTACATCAACAATCTGGATGATGATGTGGTTAACTGGATCCACAGATCTGCAGATGACACCAAGACTGGGGAGTAATAGACAAGACAGCAGGGAAAACCATCATGGCTCAGGGCAGGATCTGGAGCAGCTGGAAAAATGGGCTGAAAACTGGCCGATGGAATTTAATGCAGACAAATGCAAGCTGTTGCAGTTTGGGAGGACCGTAAGTCTTACACAGTGAATGGTAGATAGGGTCATAAAGAAAGCTTTTGGCACATTGGCCTTCATAAGTCAAAGTATTGAGTACAGGAGATTGGGATGATATGTTGAAGTTGTACAAGACATTGATGAAGCCCAATCTGGAGCATTGTGCGCAGTTTTGGTCACCTACCTACAGTTAAGATGTAAATACAATTGGAAGAGTACAGAGAAAATTTGCAACAATGTTACTGGGTCTGTGGGATGCAAGTTCTCTGGAAAGGCTGAATAGGTTAGGACTTGGAATGTAGAAGATTGAGAGGAGATTTGATAGAGGTATACAAGGTTATGAGGGGTAGAGATAGGGTAAATGCAAGCAACCATTTTCCACTTAAGTTGGGTGAGACAAGTAGAGTTCATAGGTTAAGGGTGAAAGGTGAAAACTTCAAAGAAAAATGAGAGGAAACTTCTTCAGAGAATTATGAGAGTGTGGAACAAGCTGCCAACACAAGGGGTGCATGGATAGACGAGGACTAATTAGGGAGAGACAACATGGCTTTGTGCGTAGTAGATCATGTTTAACAAATCTATTAGAGTTTTTCGAGGAGGTTACCAAGAAAGTGGATGAAGGGAAGGCAGTGGATGTTGTCTACATGGACTTCAGTAAGGCCTTTGACAAGGTCCCATATGGGAGGTTAGTTAGGAAGATTCTGTCACTAGGTATACATGGTGAAGTAGTAAATTGGATTAGACATTGGCTCAATGGGAGAAGTCAGAGAGTGGTAGTGGAGGATTGCTTCTCTGAGTGGAGGCTTGTGACTAGTGGAGTGCCACAGGGATCAGTGCTGGATCCATTGTTATTTGTCATCTATATCAATGATCTGGATGATAATGTGGTAAATTGGATCAGCAAATTTGCTGATGATACAAAGATTGGAGAAGTAGTGGACAGTGAAGGTGGTTTTCAAAGCTTGCAGAGGGATCAGGACCAGCTGGAAAAATGGAATGAAAAATGGCAGATTGAGTTTATTACAGACAAGTGTGAGATATTGCAATTTGGAAGGACAAAACAAAGTAGAACATACAAGGTAAATGGTAGGGCACTGAGGAGTGCAGTAGAACAGAGGGATCTGGGAATACAGATACAAAATTCCCTAAAAGTGGCATCATAGGTAGATAGGGTAGTAAAGAGAGCTTTTGGTACTTTGGCCTTTATAAATCAAAGTATTGAGCATAAGCGTTGGAATGTTATGGTGAGGTTGTATAAGGCATTGGTGAGGACGAATCTAGAGTGTTGTGTGCAGTTTTGGTCACCAAATTACAGGAAGGATATTAATAAGGTTGAAAGAGTGCAGAGAAGGTTTACAAGGATGTTGCCAGGACTTGAGAAACTGAGTTACAGAGAAAGGTTGAATAGATTAGGACTTTATTCCCTGGAGCGTAGAAGAATGAGGGGAGATTTGATAGAGGTATACACAATTATGATGGATATAGATAGAGTGAATGCAAGCAGGCTTTTTCCACTGAGACTAGGGGAAAAAAAAAAGAGGACATGGGTTAAGGGTGAAGGGGGAAAAGTTTAAAGGGAACATTGGTGGGGGGGCTTCTTCACACAGAGAGTGGTGGGAGTGTGGAATGAGCTATACACAGGTACATTGATGAGAGAGGTATGGAGGGATATGATCCGGGTGCAGGTCAGTGGGACTAGGCAGAAAAATGGTTTGACACAGCCAAAAAGAGCCAAAAGGCCTGTTTCTGTGCTGTAATGTTCTGTGGTTCTATGTGAGCTCAATTTCAATGTTTAATTGCAGTTTGGATAGGTGCTTGGATGGTAGGGGTATGGAGGACTATGGTCCTAGTGCAAGTCAATCGAAGCAGACAGCTTAAATGGCTCAGCACTGACTAGATGGGCCAAAAGGCATTTCTGTGCTGTACTTTTATACTTTTCTGTGACTGAGGGCAAGTCTGAGCTTCCTGGTGTCTGTCAATCTGATTTATCACCCTGCCCTCATTCAGATCTGTCAGAAAGCAAAGCTTAAAAAGGTAAATGAGTAATAGTATTGTGAACACAAAGCATTTATTTTCTGTGGTTTGTGATAATTATTAAGGATTTTTAGTTTGTTAATTATACTGAGACAACATCCAAATGGCCTCTGCCTGCAATAATCATTCAAACAACCAAATCAGTTGCCTATGTTATTTAAAACTGCAATTGTTCACAAGAGGTCGTGCGAGTGTAGCATAACCACCGGAGAGAAAGCGTTCAACCCTTACCCACATCTCTTCCATTTCACACACATCAGCCCTTATCCCATCCTCCCGCCACCTTGTCCTCACCTATCAGCCTACTAGCCTCCAAGTACAGCACATAATTTTCCAACTTCCGCCATCTCTAAAGGAATCCCCCAATCCCTTTCCCCCACTTTCTGCAAGGATCTCTCCCTACACAACTCCCTTGTCCACTCGTTCCTCCTGGCACTTATCCTTATGCGCTGAATAAATACACACTGCCCCTACACCTCCTCCCTCACTACCATTCAGGGCCTCATACAATCTTTCCAGGTGAGGGGACACTTCACTTGCGAGTCCATGGGGTCATCTACTGTATCTGGTGCTTCCGGTGTGGGCTCCTGTATATCGGTGTGACCCAAAGTCGATTGGGAGACCACTTCATCAAATACCTTCACTTGGTTCACCAGAAAAATTGAGATCTCCTGGTGACCACCCATTTCAATTCTACTTCCTATTCCAACATGTCAGTCCTTGGCCTCCTCTATTACCACAATGAGGCCACACTTGGGTTGAAAGAGAATACCTTATATTCCATCTGGGTAATCTCCAATTTGATGGCATGAACATTGATTTCTCAAACTTCTGGTAATTGCCCCCCCCCCTTCACCATTCCTGTTTCCCCTCTTTCACCATACCTTCTTACCAGCCCATCACCTCCCTTTGGTGCTTGTCCCTCTTCCCTCTCTTCCATGGTCTTCTGTCCTGTCCCATCAGATCCCCCTGTTCCAGCCCTTTATCTCTTTCATCAATCAACTTCCCAGATCCTTACTTCACCTCTTCCCCTCTCCCAGTTTCACCCATCACCTTGTACTTCTACCTCCCCCTCCTTTTCAGTCCCAATGAAGGTTCACTCTTTCTCATGGGTGCTGCCTGGCCTGCTGAGTTCCTCCAGCATTTTGTGTGTGTTGCTATGGATTTCCAGCATCTGTAGATTTCCTCGTGTTAATGAAAGAAATCAAATATAATTGAAAAATTTTTATAAATTCTCCAGACCCATTAAATGTGTGACAATAATATAATTTTATGGAAAACTTTATTTAAACTGTGCAATCATTCAAAATGCAGACTATTTTACAACAGTTTTAAAACATTTTGGCTTTTAGACTAGTTATA
The DNA here is from genome assembly GCF_030144855.1 of Hypanus sabinus. Lineage (NCBI taxonomy): Eukaryota > Metazoa > Chordata > Chondrichthyes > Myliobatiformes > Dasyatidae > Hypanus > Hypanus sabinus. The sequence goes on from NC_082733.1 coordinate 4,773,097, forward strand.
TTTTTTGGCATGAGTTAGCAAAATTACAGATCAGGCACCTGAATTCTAGGCAGCATTCACTGTAATGCCCGTATAAAATAGCAACACACAGTTTCTCAGTAAAAGTAGTTAAAGACATAAATGAGGTACATTCAGAAATCAAGGCAAGCGTTTACTCTCCTGTAGCACTGGATATCAAGTGAAGCTGATCCCCTGAGACATAAAATTTGATATAATGCAGGTTCACCCTCCAGAACCAGGATCACAAACACTGCCTTTACAAGATAATTGGCAATTGAAGACAAAAGGTACAGAACACCTGAGGTACAATCAGACTGCACCCTCCACTTCGTCCCTTTAGTTCACATCTTAACAATATGCTCTAAAATAAAAAAAACTAACACATTACTTGTTCTCATCACAAAGGAGTAAAACACACTAATCAAAAAAGCAGTAACAATTACTTTTCTCCTACCTTTCCCAACTGTTGTAACAAGTGGTCACATGACACACACCAGCACCCGCACAGGTACGTGTAGTAAATGTCACACAAGTACCTGTTACACCAGTCACACAAGTTTAATACATAATCAAAACAAAAATACAATTTCAGACAGTTTAACACACAATTCCAGATTAATGTGCATCAACAAATACTTAACTTAAAAAAGGAGGCAGTAGTTTCTAAGTATATTTCAATTAACATCTCCAATCTTAAAAAGTCCAGCAAAATCTCATCAGCTAACCAGCATATTTTCCAGACTCTGCTTTTACTTTCTGAAAAGGCAGAATGCCTCCTAAAACTGTGCTTACATCTCCAACTGCAATGATGTTATCAGGTCCCCCTAATACATTTAAAAGGCAGTTGCTTCAATTAATGCTCTTACTAAAACTTGATATGCCAGAGATCAATGACATGTTTTCCCCAGCAACCACAAGTGAGAACCTTCATTGATAATAAATATTGTACCATTAATAAGGTCATATAACACCAGTAATCAGCCTGCATTACACCTGAAGTAGGTTTGAAGAGTTTGAATAAAATGCTGGTGGTTTGTAACAGCAGCTCTCATTGAAATACTGTACAGAAGATGTCACACATTCTAACACATTGTTTCACTGTTTCCCGATCCAGGGTCCTAGGAAATGCCAATGATATCAAACATATTTTCTTATGTTCACCTTATTCATATCCTGTCTGACGACTGAATCTTTGCCAACTAGGGCACAAAGCTGGACAGTGAAGAGAGGATGGGTTGGTCTCCAGGACCTTAGGTTTGCAATTGTCAAGAAATCTTAAATAATTAATGATGGATCCACATCATAAGGTAGAACAAATGGGCAGAAAATTGATCCCATGAACAACATACATTTTCAAACTGTTCAACAGCTCAAACTGAACACCACACAATTCAGACAAGAAAAATGCACAGCCAAGGTGAGTAACAGTTACTCAAGTGTTATTACAGTTGTACTGTACAACTTGTACCTTAATTCTGTGGGAATGAAGATGCAGGATCATAATCATAAACAGCATTCTAAACAAATGTCTACAATAATTATTCTATGGTGGGTAATCATTTTCATGTACAGTATTTCAAAATAGCTGCTGTATATAATGAAAAGATGCCAGTTTTGATTTGGAATGTTAGCCATGAACATTTGTTGCTGCATCAAAATAAAAAAAGCAAGCAATCAAACAACATTATTTTAAAGACAATTCAGGAATGAAGAACTAAACTACTTTTGATACACAAAGGTGAACAAAAAATAAATCTTTGGTTTTCTCGGACGGCTGATCTAGCTGTATTTGAAATCAAATAATTAATACTGAATTTATTGTCTTTTTAAAAATATCTTTTTCTGCTCTCCTCTGCTCCCTTAAATTTGTCAAAGCAAGAGATAGAACATTTATTGCTCAACATTGATTATATTATTTAAAGCTATTACAATTGCCTTTTCTTTTGCAGTCTTTTATTGTTAAGAATGTAATGCAAACGGTGTGACTGAGACACAAAAATACGCTGCTATCTTTAGAGAAAGGCTCAGCCAATCACATGATAGCAAGTTAAGTGAATCCTAGAAGGGAATATTGGAATATTTTACTTTGTGTAGAAAAATTGAATATTTCAAAACATTATAATTCAGGTCAGGTTCACCAGACTTCTAAATATGGCAAATAATGAGTAACGACTTCGGTGAAGTTCTACAGCTCTACAGCTGAAGAATCCTCTCGTAATTAATGATATTTTAACAATTATTGCCATTGGAGATGAATGTACATTTATAAAATTATATCTTATACAAGAGAATTCTCTTCATTTCAGCTTTAATGAAAAGTGACACAGTTCTTACGACTGGGATTCAGATACTGCATAGACACAGTGCCCTATCAACATCAACTCTTTGGATACAGTTTACCTTTGTATACCGTCTTTAGCATCAGTATAATGGATGACACTAATCTGAAAGACAAGTGCTAAACTGGCTATAAATCTGATCTACACTATAAAGAGCAGAGTGCAGCTAACCAGAAGTCGTACTCAGTAGTTAGTACTAAGGATCTTTCATTGAGCCGATATTAGAACATTATTCAAACATTAAAAACTTATGCCTTTGTACAGGACAAAGAATTAGCTTTTAAGTAATTTTAGACAATAAATCATTGGATATCTATTTATTATAATTTGATTTGTTTCCAATAAGGGATGGGATTTAATAGCATTTGGGCATTATCACATCAATATTGCTCATTCCCTAAATTAGGTTTCCAATTATTCTAGTGTAATATTGTATTAGAAAATCAATTTCAATTCAAAACACATACAAGTCTTATGAATGATTAGAAACTACCATAAAATTAAAAGATTTAACAGTTGAATGGCCCAAAAAATCCTAGAGAAAAAAATTATGTACATTTTCTTTGGTAAGCTTATTTTAAAGTAGTTTTGCTATATCGGCATCACATTGGCATGAACATTTACTGGCACACAATTCTAGTGATCTGTTCTAACTCTTAAAAGCTACACAGTAACGATTTTAAAAGCAGTAATTCAAACAAGATACCCTGTCAGTACACCACACACACACACATACGTGTGGCAGTTCAAATGTAACAAATACTTGATCCCTGAGGTTAGATAAGGAATAACACTAAAATAGGTTTTTAAAAAGAGGTAGTATCAAACAGGAGATGCAAGGCTATAGCACATGAGAGTAGCAGCTTCTAAACATTTTTGGTATCGTAAAGCTCTGTTTAATACAAGTAATTCCAAAAATAAATACACACGAGGCACCGAACGGTGCTCTTTGGATTGTAACTCTTAACGAGTATCGTGATTCAATACCAATAAGCTGAAGTTGTCATAAGAAAGATCACTTGGAGAAACTATGGCAGAAATGCAGTTATTGAATAGCTATGCACATTCTTTTATTTTAAAAGTAGCTTGGTATCCTTTTCAATTTGGTAAAATAATTACATTCCTATTATTTAGAATATGAATTCCTTTAATAATTTAATCAAATATTTTTAGAACTCTTCTGTACTCTTATATTTTAGGACTCACAAATCAATTAGATCAATTCATTCCAACAATAATATTGCTATAATTTTTCATTTGGCAGTTTGTTAAATGGAGTGAGTGCATTTGTCAGCAGGATCAGAAGGTTAAAAGGAATTTGATGAGTTCTGAGGGGGAATAGATAGGCTTTGTGTCAAGTCAAGTTTAAAAGAGTATTGCCTATTTATTGAAAAGACGGCAATGATTAAAGAGGAACTCTGGTACTTAATGTATTTAATCTACTATGATAGCTGAACATTTCTGGTTGAGATTTTCTGTTAGATATTTGGCAGTACTGGCTTGGCAACAAAGCTGCAAAACACATTGGACTAGGAGTCCACATACTCATTGAAACAGATCACTAAAGTGTCAGTAGAAATTCCCTTGGAATATTTAGATAACATTTTACTTGACTTTCTAGATATCACACTTAAAGCTAACAAAACTTACTAATAAATGCTACAACATTCCCCTTCAAAAAAACAAAAGTTAGTATGAATAAAGTGGAATCATCCCACTGGATGTTATACTCCAGTTGAAAAGGACCAGACAGCTTCAGAAGCATCTGTTAGAATGCATGAAATCAGAATTCAACTAGGACGGCACAGGGCTGTGATAGGGGTCAATGCATGAGGCATGTTTTCCCTAATTTCTGCATCTGCATTGTATTTTCCTGTTTCTACAACAGGAAACATCTAGGTAATCATTTCAGTTAACCCTGGCCTGCTTCAATTAGTCTGTGGTGCCTCCCAACACATATTCCATGAAGCAGATATACCCAGAGCAGTTCAGGTTCAAATTCACTGGGAATACATTGACACTGCTAGCAGTGCATAGTTTGGATATGTTTATAGGTGAGAACAATGAAGCACTGAACTCCTACAGAATCTAAAGTGTTCCTGCTTTCCTCTGATCAGACTAGCTCTTCTACTTCTCCCCCAGTGCTTAATGTCAGTGTGCAGTACAAATACAGCAGTTGTGGAATGTAATCTTAATATTTCATGGATTGAGATTACAAATCAAAACCTTCAAAAATCCGTCCTGACTTTTTGCTTTAAATTGGAAAATAAATAAGGCAACAACTTCAGCTTAAAGGTGTTGTGCATGGCCCCATTTTAGAATCTCACCTGCCCATGTAAACAGATCTTTAGTCAAACACTCTCATGGCAAAGCCCTCACAACCCCTACATCACAGCAGAACAACACCAACAAACATTTCTTTTATCAAAACAACACATTTGTGTAAGGAAATATCAACTATTAGGCAATGGAGTCAAATACCTGTTAAATACTGGAGTTCATTATTAGGTAAGATTGAGGTAGATTTTCAGCAGAAAGCCTGAAATATTATTTCTGCTCCATGATATACCTTTCAAAATAAAATCAAAAGAAATGGTAATGGTCCTTTTCACATTTTTTGACATACAGACATTCATGGTGGGTAAAATAAAAAAAAACAAATGGAACATTCATAAAGCAAAGTTATGTAAGAACCTGGAGTGACTTTCTCTCCAAAGTGTTCTTTGGCTTCCTGCACACTTGTCCATCGTACAGATAAATTATGCTGAAACTGGATCAGGTTACTTAGATTGGAAATTGGTTGTTGGTGTTTTCACTGGTTGGTTTTGACGTCATTTGGCTTGGTCGAGGCAGTGCCAGCAGGTCATTGGTGGTGGAATGAGAAACGACCAATAGGGATTGGTCTTCCTCTGAGGTAGACAAGGCCGGAATGCTGGCAGTTTCTGCCTGGACAGATGACCCCAGGAAGACAGGTGTCGAAGAAAGGTGCGACATTTCCATCTCCTCTCTGGAATCATGGGAATATCTGCCCGAATCTCCAGTTTCATGGCTTCCATCACTATTGTGTGAATATTCTGTATCTCCCATGGCAGTAAACACAGATGGCAAGGTTGTGGGGGGAATCAGCACCGAGCCACTCAGTTCTTCACAGGTCAGCCCAGTCAAACCAAACCCATTTCTTCTGACTGGCTGCAAGCAAAAGAATGGTAGTTTAGTAAAGGCACACAGGTCTAGACAATTGCTTTGGTCTGAGTGAACACTGTATGAATCTACTCCACCACAAGCCACTGAAAATCCAGGACCATATTGTTGAACTTTATCCAAAATCATTTAAAAAGGGGCAGTAGCAGACAGTGAGTGAACTTTGGCAACTGTGGTTCCAATAAAAAAATACAAGTGGTTGCTGATGGGGAATAATTAAATCAGTTAGTGCCATCATTCGATGAGGGACTATGACCAGCTGTTTAAAACTACAAATGCACAATTTATTAACATGTTGAGTTAATCAGGTCAAGCAGATGGCCCTCACTAAAGGTTATTGAACATAAAACTGATTCTAATTGATTAGTAAACCCAAGCCCAACAAATTCTAATCCAACTTCTGGTAGCAATAGCTCTAATTATAGAAACTCTACACAACATTAGCCGATGAGAAGTTGTCACAGTTTATATCACATAGACAGGCCAGCTCAACCAGTAGAGTTGGTGTTTAATCCTATTCCTATCTGACCTAATCTCATCCCATCAGCAAACCTTTACAGTCCCTTCAATGGCCATAACCACTTTAACTTTCAAGTTCCAAATCATACCTGATTCTCCTTGGATGTGCTTGTTGATCTCTTTTTTGTTCCAAAAAATAAGCACTTTTTGGTCTTTTCTTTTCTGTGACCAGAGCTGCTAATAATCAAATCAGATCCACCCTGTTGGATACAAGAGCAGTGGATTCACAAGGGTTACTATCTACTCAAAACTGCTGTGCAGAAGCTGCTGCAGTTGCACTTTGCATTACTGGTTTCAATTTTATCTCCTTTCAGCTCGCTCAAGCCAAAGGACCTCTAGATTTTTACTATTGGAGCTCTGAAATTTGTATTAACAGTATTCCCCTATCAAGATTAAAGCATTTCTTTACATTACTTCTCCCCTTCTTAAATATCACCAATTTTATAAAATTATTCCCAGATCACCTGTCTCCAAATGGTGACCCTTAGTTGTTGTTTGTCCTGGGGAGTTACTCCACCATTGTGTGTGTTGCCCCAGATTGTCTTTGTGTTTTCTTCAACTCAAGAAATTTATAGGTTAAAATTTCAGATTGCTTTTCAAAATTCTTTTCCCTGCTCTCTATTTCTAATGGGTTTTATTCTCTCCCTTTTGATGCTCAGTGCACTCCAAGTCATTGGTGTGTTCCAGTGTAGCTGGCTTGCTTCAGGGAACATTACAAGCAGGGTAGTCCCTGGTTAGTGTAAGCTGAAGCACCAGGTAGTGAAGTGGAAGAATTAGAGTTAGCTAATACACTACATGGTTGAAAACCTTTTTGGATGTCCTCAGAATGTGCAGACAATATAACAATGCAAATTATTAAAACGTTCACAGTGTGAGGTGATGCATTTGGGGATGGGTTGTCAGATAGGGGTAGGACATTTACAATGAATGGTCCAGCCTTAAGCAATGTTGTACACTTTGTGTACAAGGGCAAGGATCCCTAAGGCATCAGCGCAGGTAGTCAGGAGTGGTGAAAGTCAGATGGCCTACATTAGCCAGAGCACAAAACAGAAGAGCAGGGAGGTCCTAGCCAGGCCATAGCTGAAACACTGTGTGCATTCCTTCTCATCACACAACATTAAGGACATGGACTGCACTGGAGAGGGTGTGAAGATTTTCTAGGACAGGGGTTTCCAACCACTTTGATGCCATAGGCCAATACCATTAAGCGTGGGGTCCATGGACCCCAGTTGGGAACCCCTGCTCTGGGATGGTTCAGTTACAAGGAGAGACTGTACGGACTGGGTGGTTTTCCTTGGAGCAAAGAAAGGGAGGGGTACACAACACCATGAAAGGCAAAGACAAGGTAAGCAGTAAATTTTACACCTTGGCAGAGGTTTAAGGTGAGTTAAATATTTTGAGGGTCCTGAGGAAGAACTTTTCCACCCAGAGGTTGTGGCAAATTGGATCACACTGCCAGAGAAGCTGGGGGAGGCAGATAGTCTCTCAATTCTTGACCATCTGATGAACACCTTAAGTGTCCAAAATGTAGAAGGCTGTGGACCAATGGGGACAGTATGGATAGGTTCTTGATAGTCAGCATAGGATCAGTGGGCTTGAATCAGAATCAAGTTTATTATCACTGGCAAATGATGTGAAATTTGTTAACTTAGCAGCAGCAATTCCATGCAATACCTCCTACCTGAAGGTAACAGTGAGAAAAGGGCATGCCCTGGGTGCTGAAGGCACTGTTACTGTGCTAAATAACTGCACTGTTACCAGGCATAAGCCTTTTTTTAAGAAAATGAAAGCAGGTAAAATATGAATAATAAGGATAACAAAAACAAAGTTACCTTGGTATCCAAGTAGACATTCTCAGCCATCATTGGCATTAAGGTTTCCATGTTTTCCCAATGTTCATCCTTGCTCTTGGCCAGATGGTTTCCACTGACAAGTGGTCTCGTCACATGTGCCAACTGAACACTTCCTGGTTGATCAGCCTTGACTCCATTAGATTTCCTGGATAAACAAAAGTTCACCATTTAAAGGAAACCTTGGCAACAATACTGGCAGTGCTGGTGCTGTAAAACCCCACTGTTAATTCACTGATGCCACTGCAAATTAGGCAATGCTAGTAAATATGTTTCACAAAATATGACACTTCAGTATGAACTATTCTTAGAAGCAATAATCTGTTTGTGGGGTGGGGTGCAGGTAAGGATTTGCAGCACATTCAATACTTTGATTAGTAGAACATCTCACACTCCCAAAGATTAGGTTCAAAATATTTAAAACAGGTTTTAATATAAATCTTTTGCCTATCATTAGTGCTCTGTATTCTGTCCACACAATACCTTGCTTTGCTTCTATAAAGGAGGATAAGGATGCAGATGATAATACAAGTCAGGGCAATGCAGACTCCAACGATGATCCCAGTCATTGACTTTTGGTCCAGGTGGTAAAACACATCGGATTTGGCTATGGTATAAAGGAAGTGATATTAGAACACAACAAAAGCATTAAAATCACTTCAGCATCTGCTGTCACCTTATTGAAAGTTTCCACAATTGAACTCATTACAGTGTGGTACATTTCTTATGTTCCTAATTCACCACGCCCACATTACAGATACAGACAATAACATTAGAAGAGATCAAATACTATTTTCATATACAAAATGGTGAATCTTTGTGAATAAATGCTATTCAAATAATAATTTCCATTTAGATAATTCTGGTATGTTCACTATCTCCATTCCCCAGAGTCAGATGGCCTGTATTACGTGGAACTTCAAAAGCAATAGCTGAAACTATTGCACAGTGACATAATATTAGGCATAATTGTCCATTTGAAGTGGAATATTATTGTAACTTTAGCCATGGTTTAATTTGCCAACTTTACCTTTTGTTGTAGCTCTCATGATCAGCATTTCACTGACAACTAAGTCCAGTTAATTTATCTGTAACAGATCTGGTAGGAAAGGTTTAGAGTACACTTTAATTTTACACTCGGCACCTTACCTTTGGCATCTGCGCCGTTGACGGAGTCAGACCACTTTGCCCCTTGACTGAAATACACTGTCTCTGTAGCAGGGACCACCAGTTCTACAACATTTGAAAATGGTCCCTCTCCTACTTCATTTGACGCAGATACTTGAATGAGGTAGACATTTCCAGGAACAAGGTTCTCCAGCAAAACCATAGTAATCGTTCCTAAAAAGAACGATAACAACAGTAAATCAAAGGCTAAAGATCTCTAAAAGCACAATGACTCATTAGATCATAGGAATGAATTTATCTGGCAGATCAACATGCACCTGGTACAGTGTTAGCACTCTGGTGTAAAGAAATGGGTTGTATATGTAAAAAATGAGGAACAGTCCAGGGGTAATGATTGGTAAACCAGAGACTTGCTGCTAGACCAGGCCTGGCCCAGCTGGTTCCATACATTTTGTGCCTGCAAGTAGCAAAACCCAGACAAGCAATATTCACACAAGGCAACAAACACCTTCAACAAGAGAGATCCTTCATCTCCCCTTAATACTCAACAATGCAGCTGCCATTAACTTGACCACTCACCAGAAAATCTAATTCGATCAGATGCATTCCATCCTAAAACCATTTACATAACCTACAAAGAAGCCAGAAATGTTTAAGACCAAAAGACCACAAGATAGAAGACAAGAATTAGGCCATCTGGCCCATCAAGTAAGCTCCACTATTTATTATGGCTGATTTAATTTCCTTCTCAACCCCATTCCTCCCGCCTTCTCTCCATAACCTTTGGCACCCTAACTATACAGATGTTCGTCAAGTAGTTGCACCTCCTTTATTGCATAAAGGTTCCCAGTGAAAAGGGCAATTACAAACCAGTCTCCTGACCACTGAGAGGAAAATGCTAGAATTGATTAGGAAGTGGCAACAAGATATTTAAAAATTATGAAAAGGATCGAGGAGAACATGGATTCATGGAACAGGGAAATGTATGACGAATCTGAGAGTTTCCGTTCAGATTGCAGGAAAGATCACTTGCTTGTGAAGCTGAAGCAAGTCATTCAACCTCTGTCACCTGCTCTGCCACTCGATAAAATACAACTAACCTTTTACCGTAACACCGCATGTACCTCATAGCCCTCGATTCCCTTTATATCAGGGAGAAAAAAAATCTCACTTGAACACTCACTAACCTCTTAGGCAGAGAATTCCAAAGATCACTGCCCTCTAGTCTTATCATCTTTATTCAAAAGGGTTGACCTCTAATTTTGAGACAATGGACCTAATTCTGGAGGCTCTGGGCAACCCAGCCAAGGGAAACATCAAACGCTGTAAGACCTTTGTGTACATCTGTGAAATGATGATTATATGATTATCATCATTCTAAACTCAATTGAAAACAGGTCTTGACCTCTCCTCACATGACGAAGTCTTCCATGGTAAAGGAGCCAATGTTTTATGCACGCCCCCATATAAACATTTCCTTCATCACTAGAACAACAGTGCTTACCATCTACAATCTGCAACGCAGCCACTTGCTAGATCTTCTCTAACAGAACCTCCTAATTTCACAGTCTCTGCCAGCAAAGGTCAACAGTTACATGGGAGTATTCCTGAGACACAGCACACCAGTTTGGAAGTTTGCCATCATTCCTTCAACATCGATTGTCCAGTCCTGGCTCTCAGCCCAGCTGCTCAGTGAATGTACTGTCATCAATTTGCAATCTGTATCCCCTACCATGGGCCAGCTAGTAGTGTAGTGGCATCAAGGCAGATGGTCCCAAGTTCAAGCCCATTCTGGGCAGCAGCAGTGTCTACATGGAAGAAAGGCTTGGCAACCTACTTCCGTACCTTACCATGAAAACCTTGTGGGGCCTATGGTTGATGAGGTCACAAAGAGTTGGACTCGACTTAACAACTAAACAACAAATACTTACCACCATCTCATAAGCAACATTTGTAAAAACAGTGTCAGCATATGCCAAGATTATTGAAATATACTTGACAGTCAAGGTCTACTTATTAGATATACCTGACACATGCACACAGTTCTGATAACAATATAGATCTATTATTCTGATCTATTAATATTCAACAACATTGACAACAAAAATAAATATTTCTAGTTTCAATTGGGACTAAGCTGAATACAACTCTCAACACCTGAATAAGTTACCAAACAAGTAAAGCCAGCATTCAAATAACTGTTTCATCCACAGTTACCTTTGGTTTACTGCTTGAGGTGCAAGCAAACCTAGCCTGTGACCTTTCCAAATCAGGCATCGTAAAAATCAATTAAGTTGTATTATGATAAACACAACTTCAATTATAAGGCTTGTCAAATGAAGAGTGTTTGATGGCTCTGGGACTGTATTCATTGAAATTTAGAAGAATGAGGGTGACCTCATTGAAACCTATCGAATGGTGAAAGGCCTTGATGGAGTGGATGTGGAGAGAATATTTCCTATGGTGGGAATGTCTAAGACCAGAGGACAGAACCTCAAAACAGAGGGGCATCCTTTTAGAGTGGAGATGAGGAGGAATTCCTTTAGGCAGAGAGTGGCCACAGGCAACTTTGAAGGCCAAGTCTTCATGTATACTCATGGCAGAGGTTGACACCTCAATTTGACAGGGGATGAAGGGATATGGGGAGAAGGCAGGAGATTGAGGCTGAGAGGAAAAATGCATCAGCCATGATGAAATGGTGGAGCAGACTCAATGGGGGGTGGGGGTCATATGGTCTAACACAAGAAAATATGCTCAAGGCTTATAGTGCACGAAGGGTTAAATGCTCTTGCAATGATCCCAAGGTATAAATGTTTGATATGTATTCTACTTGCTGTACTCTTCCTCAAACAATCATCTAAGCTCTCCGTCCAGAGCAAGTACTTCCAATAATTCAAGATAATAAATGGAACATTTTGGAATGGTGTCAGGAATTTCTCCCCTTCCTTACATACAGATATAGGACTGAAATTCCAAAAGCAAAGAACAAAATAAAGCATCCACCCAACTGAATAACAATGTGAGTGCATGAGTTCAATGCATGAGTGAATCTAGCTCATTCATAATCATCAGTTTAATGTAGGAATGAACCTAGTTCATCTATACTCATCAGGCCACCAGTGTAATCGTCCAGTGTTCACATGGATATTACTTCACAAAATATTGTAGGAAGCTGGATTCACAAAGGTCTTTTGTCCTGAATCCATTTTAGCTGTTATTTTTACATAATCTCAATTTCACTATTTTTCTGGTTATTAAAGTACAGTCAAGGAGGTTGCAACTCCAAGATTTAAACCTGAAAAGATACACAGAGATGCTTGCTGAGCACAGCTCACCTTCCCTGTGGAGCACTTGCCAGTTGCCCGCGACCCAGGCCTTCCTGGAAGCATACAGGATGGTGTAACGAGTGACAGCCATTTGTGTGTCTTCTGGGGGCTTCCAAGAAACCAGAGCAGTTCCTTCTTCTATCAAAGTGGCTTTGACTCCTGACGGTGGCTTGGTTGGAGCTGCAAAAGAAATTAACAGAAGTTACAAGCAATAGGTACAGTGACTGGCCAACAATTCTAGAGGGAAATTAACACTTCTGAGACAGGAGAGACCGCAGATATTGGAATCTTCTGGAGGAACTCAGTGGACTGAGCAGCAGGACGTCTCCAGAGTCCTTCATGATGTTATCTCAAGAGCAATTAGGCCTGCACAAGATTTAGCACTTTTGAAGAGTTTTATACAAATCCCCATCCTCACCATCAATAATAACAGGGAGCAGTGCAGGCTTAGTCTTCTTAAAGTCATCACCATCCCCTTTGTCTTATCAAGCTTTATTGTCCAATTTAGTTTAATGCATTATATTTCTATCCCAGTTTACCCTGCAATTAACCATGTCCTTCAGGTAGAACCCAATTCCCTTAAGAATGACCCTTTGTTTACAAGATACTTCAAATGTGAATATTATAAAATACTACCATAAAATCATACTACTTAATGGAATCTCCTCAGTTATGGATTATGCCAAGAACAAGAAAAAAAAGGCTTAAATTCAGGTAAACATTTATTTCTTAAATAAGTGCCAGTTGTTTTTTTTTAAAAAAACACAGGCTCTGGGATGTGAATAGTCTGACATAGACCTTACCTTCAGGTAATGTCAACTGATAAACCACGGGGCTCCAGGGGCTGGAGAGCTGGTCAGCATGAAGACGCACTGCAAACTCATACTTGGTGAAGGGTTGTAGACCATTCACGAGCATGTGCGTTTCAGACCTGTAAAATAACCATATAACAATTACAGCACAGAAACAGGCCATCTCTGCCCTTCTAGTCCATGCCGAACGCTTACTCTCACCTAGTCCCACCGAAAATAAAAGGAATTATTAGAAGCAAAATTTATTGAGGACTGATTTCATAGCTGAGCAATATGCACTGCATACTCGTAACAGCATCCATGAAAATGTATTTGTTTGCTCCTTTCTAGTTGCATGTTAGGTAAATATTAAATAGTTTGGACAGAGCACTCTGGGTCTGTTCTTGGACCAGGGAGCCATTCAACTACTTTGCTCAAGTAAAAACAAAAGCACCAATCTGATAATTACAGATTACGATAACTAATGACAAAAGTTTGTATTCAGCTCTGGAAGAAATTTTCTCAAGAGTGATACCCCTGGAAAAAGCAAAAATAACCCAATCATGACTGCATTGAAAACATTAGCTCCTGATATAAACATTTAATATTTTCAAAATGTTTGCTGGTTAAGTTTATTTTCAAGCATCCTGCAGTATGTTCCTAGTTACACTGATGATGATCAATGCAGGCTGAAATTTACTCTGGCCTGTGGTAACTACCCTTTATCCACTGTTCTTGTTCAAAATTTAAAAGGTTTTACACAAAGTGCCAGGAATGCGCTGCCAACAGGAGTGATGGGAACAGATATATTGGCAACATTTAAGAGGCATTTAGGAAAGGACATGAACTTGCAGCAAACAATGGGATATGGACCACGTGCAGACAAGAGTTTGAAATGGCAACATGTCATCACAGACATTGCAGGTTGATGGGCCTGTTCTGCCATACCGTTCTATGTTCTATAAACAAATGGAGATAACATTCAATCCAGATTAATATCTTTAGGCAACAATCAGCTCTGCCACAGGTTTACCAATATGATATGACACCAACCCAAGCCACTTCAGTCAGTGAGGGAAAAGACTGAGCTGCAATATTGCACAATAGTTTGGAATTGTTAAACTAAACACAGATTAGTGCCACATCATCATGAAAATCTTATGTCCAAATTCATAGTGCTGGTCTATGAAACCTGTTTCATTAAAAACTCCAGCCTGGCTGCAGCCTCCATTGCCTAAATTTCAAAGTGAAAACGAGTATCTGTTAACAGCTCTTTTGAATGAGAAATTTGTTTCATGTTGCCAGACAACAGCAGATACCAGGATTTTTGCTATCTGACATCCTTATTTACCTTGAGATTAGCTTGGAAAGACTCACGACGATGTATTGGTCTGACCATGGCAGACGTAAGTGCTCACAAGGTATAACAAATGGACGTATTAGCAAAGACCAGAGTTAACTGGAAAGAAATCCAAGCTGCGTTGCACTTTGATGTGCCAATGTAAATATTAAGTGGTTTTGTGAAAAGGTTTCACTTCAAGTACAGAGATAGTTTAAATCTGAAGGTCACTGAAAACGGTGCATGAATTATGATGCAAAAAGTGCATATTATTCACCATACAAAGAACTGACAAGCAACAGAAGCAATCTTGCAACTTCTAACAAAGTCCTACAAATTGATAAACACTTTAGAGAGAGAGAAGTCAACTTACGTTTGAAGATACATGACAAGAGATGCATTCTGCAGCCCCACAGGGTTACAGCGGATGGTATAGTTGATCACTGGTGCTGCAGTAAAGGCTGGCTTCCCCCACCGTAATGAGATAGAAGATGAACTATTGGCTTTTGCGTACAAGTGGTGAGGAGGGGGTGGAGGAGGCACCATGCGATCCCGAACAGCTGGTCAATAAGAACACACATTATTTATCATTATTAAGTTTTAAAGAACAATGTTGTGAAATTAAAAATCATGTTTGAATTTTTATTTGGAGGTAGGTATCACAAAGATATATTTTGCCTAGGATTTTAATCACAATGGTAAAAGGAAGGATTTAGGATGGTTACCAGCTGCATGCAAATTCAGTAGTTAGGGGAGAAGATGCTTTTAAAAGCGTGCAAAACAACCAAACTAAACTGAACAAAACTGATCTTCAAAGCTTCTGAAGATTGATCATGTACATTTTTGTCAGCATGTTAATTATTCCCATTTTAGGCTTGTAAAACTAGGCTTGTTGAACTCTAAGGATATATACCCAAAGTCTGCAGCAGAAGCAACTTATTTAGATACTGTGTTGGGGTATCAAAAAGACGAGAACAATTTGAGACAATTCTAATATTCCATCAGCTAACTGACAGCTGTTCGATCCAATTTACCAAATATCCTAATGTACAGTCTGAGCATTCTATGCAAATCAAACTCTCAGCTCTTTGGCCCACCGTGCCTGTACCAACTGCGGTACCAGCCTAAAATGAACCCACATACCTGCACAAGATACTTCTACCTGCTCATGTCCGTCATAATGCCCCAAACATTTCCATCACATCTGCACATTCCACACATCTATCACTGTCTCGTAAAACTCTTAAACTTTCCTTCTCTCACCTAAAATCTATGTCTTATAGTAATTGACACACCCAATCTGGGGGGGGGGGGGGGTACGTGGAGAAAGACCATCTACTTTATCTATGCCTCTCACGACCTTACATATGCTCTTCCCAAAGCCTCTAATGGAGAGAATAATCTAGTGTGCCTGAACTGTTGTTATACCTATTGCTCTCTAATCCATCCTGGTGAATCTCTTATCACTCTTGCAGTGTGCTGACCGGAACTATACACTTTACTCCAAATATGGCCTAAATGAAGTTTTATACAGCTGCAGCATGACTTTCCAACTCTCATACTCAATGCCCAAACTGCAAAATAAAGTACACCATACATCACCTTTACCAGCCCAACTACTTGTTTTCCCACCTTGACGGCACTAAGAATCCTCTCCACATTGATACATTTAGCAGTCCTGCTATTTATTGTACATTTCGTCTGAATATTTGTCCCCAAAGTACAACGCCTCACAATTCTCTGGATTAAATTCCATCTGCCATTTCTCTGCCCAAGCTTCCAACTGGTCAATATTCTGCTGTAATTTTTTTTAGAATCTTCTCAACTATCCACAACTCCAGCAATTTTCGTGTTGTCTGCAAACATACTAATTAATCAGTCTACTTACACTTTCACCCAAGTCACTGTTCACGAATGGAGTTCCCGGCATAGGTTCCTGGGAAACACCACAAGTCACAGACCTCCAGTCAAAAATAACACCACTCTATGGCCAAGGCCATTTGGAATCAAGTCTCCATGATTCCACATCTCTTAATCTTCTGAATGCACCCATAAGTTGAGTACTTTATTAATGTGCATTCCTTAACATCCACAGCATTCATTTGGAATTTTGTGATAAGCTTCACTTCTTGGAAAACTGTTTATTACTCTAATTTTCCTTATCATGTATACTATGTTAATAAAATTTCAATAATCCAAATTTCCAGGAACTTTGATGTTAGACTAATAATTCTCTGGACTAATGCATGTTACTCCTATTAAACATAAAACCACCTTTTCTACCTCATTTTTTCTATAAGCAATTTTCCCTGACCTGAACTCCAACAGCAAAAATCCAGATCCCTCTCCTCACCACCCTCTAGAATCACACCTCTGATGGGTGAGGCAGGTGCTAAGCAATCCGATACCAGATTATCGGCCTTTTACCGTACTTGTTTGATCTGCTGTGCACAATCCTGACAGTGAGAAAATCATTTATAAAACCTGTAAGAAACTATAATCTCAGTCCCGGTCAACCTCTGATCATTTATGGAAACCCATGAGTGTGAAATTTCTGATGCTTTAGTTGTCGTTGATAGGATGCCTTAGTTTATAAGAATAGCCATATCATCTATTACTATTTAATGTATGTTATATTGGCCAAAGATTTCGGAATGGAGGCAGTATATTTGGAAGATTTATTTAAATTATGAAATCTTAGATGGAGAAGTTCCAGCGATCAGTAAGAAGTGAACACTTACACACACATCTGGGGGTGCTCACAGTCTGATCTGCCTGATAACCTTCACCCATGTAATTGTATGCCAGCAAGCGCATATGGTACTTCCTTCCAGGGTCTAAATCGGAGGAAATAATAACAAAAACACTGAATATCCAAACAGCGATGATATTTGTGATATTGAAAACTGTTTCCACACTTTCACTGATGAAAAATGGTCTACCATTTAAATTGCAAACTTCTTTACTCAAATACACGCTAAACCAAGGCAAATGTGAGGCATTGACTAACAAATGTCTTCTTCGAAAAATTAGATGGAATTGGTAATAATTTTGAACAAATCTCCCCTGCACACAGGGGGGCCCTGAACACAAGCAAAATTGCAAATAAAATCCCAAATTCAATAACATTCAGTAACGTCCCCCAAACGTCTGCAGCCAGTTATTCCCCCCTTTGTATGAGACTTTATTGCAAATCTAACTGGTTGTCTTTTGGTACCGAATCGTAATTCAGTATGCAATTTTGCTGATCAAGTCAGCTTTATTCTGTTATAGTTACAGTGGACACTTTCCATTCAACTTTTGCCTTTCCCAACATTTTCCAATAGCAAAATGGATCTAATTCACAGTTATCGAGAGTACCACGATTCCTTAAATATTTTAAGCTGACACCAAAAAATCCCAATATAACATCAAGAACAATTTTAAAACCAATGCCTTCTAATCTTTCTAAAAGAAAGCACCAATTATTAACACTTGGTTAAATATGTAACCACCAACAACAACCTGGTGAAATCACAGGTCATTTCTTTGAAAGGAGCTGGTGCTGTCTGAGGGCTTCTAGCAGCATCCCTGTTGAGGGAGCTGGTGCATCAGATGCAGTTTTACTTTTCAAATAAACCTTCTATTTAAACTTGCTCAATACTATCAAAGCCCTGTACTTCTTGGCATCATTCCAAGGAATCAGACATCCCAAGTTAGGACTAACTGCCATTGAAAAGTTCAATCAGACCCGATGTTAGCACAGCCCCAATCTGTATTTTCCAACACACCAACCATGTGGAATCTTCTACATATTCATCTTCCTTTGCAACCTAAAGTGATCTAGTCAACTATATGTAGTGCCACCTCAATAAGTCATGTGACCAACCACATTTCAGTTATTTTTGGCCTTTTCTTCGTGAATTTTAGTACAATAAGTGGAATTCTGTTCTATAATGATGGGTCAGCTCTTTATACAAGATTATAAAAATCCACCTAGCTGGTTAGCTCTCTTAACATCTTGCCTGCTTTCTCTATGTTTACTGGTTAGATTTAGTCATCTAACTACAAGAACAACTGATTCTGCATCATTATGACTAATCCCATTCCCTGATCATCCCAACACTGAACGTGTTTTTTTGCATTAATGTAATTCAACTTGCCAATTTCATATAAAAACTGGAAACTGAGGCCTATATGGTAACTATATAGTTACCATTTAGGCTTTGTTACCACCAGCTAAGGTTATGCAATCTTTCCAGGTGCGAAATGGTTCCCAAGTTAGAAAGTGTTGCCTCTGTGCACACTGCACGAGGAATGACAGGATGATGGTATGGACATCGTGCAAGTCATGCCACAACATAGTTGCACAAGACCCTCCAATATATTGTTGCAGTTTTAACCTGAAGACTAAAGCCTCCTTCAGCACTAATCAAAGGACCCAGGCCTCTACGGGCACTTTATGTCCATTCTTCCCCAGATAGTGCTTTCAACTAGGAACATCCCTAATCATGACCACACAGTCCCACTCCCCACAACTTCACTGTCAACATCCTCACCAATCCCACCATTATTTGCATGACCTCCTCAAAACAAGGCCTGCTATCTTCCCTCCCTGCCATACAGAGTGGCAAGCTCTCTGTACATCCAATTTGTGCTCCCAGTCGAATTATTCAACCTTGTTTTTAAAAGA
This sequence comes from Hypanus sabinus, assembly GCF_030144855.1. Classification (NCBI taxonomy): domain Eukaryota; kingdom Metazoa; phylum Chordata; class Chondrichthyes; order Myliobatiformes; family Dasyatidae; genus Hypanus; species Hypanus sabinus. The sequence goes on from NC_082733.1 coordinate 4,792,262, forward strand.
TAAAGTGGACACAGAATTGGATACTGCATTTTGAATGCACAAAGACTGCCTATAAATCATTAGCTGAAGCCTGTCTATTCAACATGACATATCCACTTCAGCACCGTGACAGAGACCATTTATTGTAGCAAGCAGAGGCAGCATTTTTGGGGTTGGTGGAATCCATTTACCTCTAGAAGTATTTGGTCAGATACTTCTGCAAGTAACAAAGCCAAATGCTATTCAGAGTAACCAACATCAAATTAACAAACTCTGCTTAGCCTCCATGTACAACTTTCAGTACCATACTTCCAAAATAAACCACAGAGTAAAAGCCTGCAGTTGTTTAACAAAACAACTCATTTACATGGGACCCCTACTGACCTGTTGAATACCAGAGGATGACCACACTAACCATTTATCATACTGTCAAATAGCTTAAAATGTCTGCTGGCCTGCTGAGTGGTTACCCTGAGTCGGTCATCATTCCATTAAATGGAGACAACTGAAGGTCTAATGTCAACATAGAATTCCCCTTCCTCAGTGAGATATTGCTTAAAGCAATAGTTTACACAATACAATCTAATGCAGGAGGTCTCTTTGTAAATGCAAATAATTCATTCCATAGCATTATAAAATTTAAGATTTTCTTATCCAAAACTGAAAAGCACCATTATTTGGATTTTAAATGCCTTCACACTCTACATGAATGAAATCTGTATGAATTTAAGCCAACACAATATCCATTTTTTAAGAAATTCAAAATGATAAAACCACAAACAAGTCAATCTCATTTACCAAGCATGGTTGGTAAAAGCCACTTTGACAATCCTGCACTTCAGAAGAGAATGGGATAAATTTATGCTTTGGTTGGAGGAGGTGGTGATGGTGAAGAGAAGGTATTTGTATTATTTGTGTGACTGACTTATAATCCGTTACAGGCTTAAACTTTTGTTTACATTACAGTTGGCAAGTATTGTTTACAGGATACAGGCCATTCTTAGGATTTATCTGTATTATAAAAAAGATTAAACCAGTAGTGGATTTTAACAAGAGAGTAAGCAAATAGGGAACTTTTTCCATGAGAATACCCATGTATGAACATTTTCCAGCAGAGGTCACTAGCGAGTAACCAGGAGCTTTCTGTTCCCCAGCCACAGGCACCAAGGATAATTCAGGCAGCCATTCACCCCCCCACCCCCAGCTGCCCCCACACCACCACTCCATTCTCATTCAAGATAAGCCAACAGTAGTACAGTCTGTTTGGCTCAGCCCATCCCAGTGCAGAAACTTCAGTTTTGTATTCTATCATACACTTATCAGTGATCGAATGAAGAACTTGTGGTTATCAGAATGAAAAGCAAGTTTAACTTGTAATCAATTCTAAACTAATTTCTGAAGCTATTTGACCTTATAACTTAAGGATTTCAGTTACAATTTTTGAACAAGGTATGAATTATCAAATAAACAATTCCACTGTGCAAGGAGAGAAAAACCAGTGAGCTGCTAACTTTCTCAGTAGGACAAAACTCTTACCTTACACAAAATGCCTTAGAGGGCAAATGCAGTAAAATCTTAAGGTTTGTGCCTCCAGACTCCCTTTAGTGAAAAGATTAAATAATTGTACTGACAAATTATAGATCCTACAATGCAAAGTACATGTACTTTAAGGTAAATAAAAGGGTTAATGGTTTGTGAAGTGATTGATAGTGCACCATTGAAGAAAACAACAGTACATTCAATTTACTGAGATTTTTAAAATTGCCAAACCAACGTTAAGCAATTTTCATTCTACACTTCAACAGAAGTACCAGATTTCTTACTTTAACATCCCCCAGATACAGTAACAAAAGAACATAAAACCGAAAAAAAAATTCAAAAATAAAATCAAAATCAGATAAAGCAAGTGATTTCCACCCAGGGTGCTGGAGCTCTTATTTCACAGCACTTTTCTGCTGCTGCTGCTAATGGATCATCTAAAACAAAAGCACATCTTCTGCAGTTTTAATGGTTTCTCGGTAACCAGATAACCTGCAGGAGGCTTAGCTGCAGAACACTTGCAATGCGTTTAAATAATCCCCATAAAAGTCGAGAGCTACCACTTTATCAGGAGATCCATTGCAGATCATTATTTATTGTGTACCATCTAAAAGTGCGAAAAAATCTGCATATTAAAACAACAACTTTGACTGGAGAACCACAGAATTAAATATTGCCATATTAGTGTCTCCACCATTACTGAACTGACCATTGTCATCTCTTTCTTGCTGGAGGTAATTTGTTTTATTTAAATGCTCAATGGAATGAACAATCACAACTGCTCCAGTATAGTTTATTTTAAAAAAAACAAGTAACCAGTGGAATTTGTATTGTGTTTCAGCGTGAAAGGCAGGTTAGAAAAACTCTAAATGAAGGCGAAATGTGACATTTACTTTTCACGTCACAGATCATCTTAACGATAAACAGTTTCACTCTTTCAGTTTGAGGAGGACAGACTTTGAAATGAAATAAATTTGAGAGGTAATAACAGCCTTATTGGAAGTTATATTCCAGGACAGTTTTAATTTTTGTCTGAGCCTTTGAAGTGTGAACACAGAGGGATTCAAATGGCAATTATTAGAACAAAGTTAGTTCAGATACAAACGCCACATGCTAACAAGAAGAGTGCAGCCACAGTAAGACAGGGGCTCAAAGTTACGAGGTAGTCATTTCAAGCAGCAGGAATAACAAGCAATGGACAAATGTGGATGGGTTAGTGCAGTAGTTGGACTTTGACACAATGCTTATCCCCTACAGAAAATATTCTGCAGAAGAACATCTTTAACCATATTCACTTGGCTGTAAGTCTCTCAAGCCTGTTCCAGAATTTAATGTTATGGTAGCTGATCTCTACTGGCATCAGCCCCTTCCCCTGAACCAGTTCCCAATATCCCTACATTCCCCCTCTATCAAATACTTAACCGCCTCCACTTTAAACACTTCCAACGATCCAACTTTCACCACTTGCCAGGGCAGAGAGTTCCAGAGATTCACCTACCTCTGAGAAGAAATTTCTACTTTCTTCAGAATTAAATGACCAACCCTTATCCAGTAGCTATGCCTCATTGCTCAAGACTCCTGTTGATGAAAATCATCTCACCATCGACTCTGTCAAACTCCTTTAGGCAATTATATGTTTGAATAAGGTCAGCTGTCATTCTTCTGAACCCCCTGAACACAGACCCAAACTATTTACTCTCTCTTAATAAAATAATCCTCTGAACCCAGGAATTCCCTTGGTGAGTCTCCTTTATAATGCCTTTAACGTTACTCTATCCATTTAGGAAAGGGGATCAAAACCATGTATAATATTCCAGGTGGGGCCTCACCAACACCCTGTACAATTGCAACTCCTTTGCGGTGAAGGCCAAAATGCGGTTTTTTTTCTCCCCCCTTGGACCTGCTTGCAAAATTTTTGTGTTTCATTCATGGTCAGCACAAAATATCCTTCAGGTCTTGTGGTAAAATGGATCTTGTGGTATGGGTTTCTCACCATTTGGCAGACGAGGCCTCCTCATAAGCACCAGAACCTTGTCTGGCTGGCAGTGTGAGAGGCTTCTCCATCAGATCCTTCCAATGTAGAGTCTCATTCCTTGCCCTCAACAAGATAATCATCCTCCTCTTTGTTGAGCTGTAAATTTACAAAGTGGTCTAGGAAAGGATGCAAGTGCCCTTGTTGAGGCTTGTCCCAAGCAGCTGTATTATAGGCCATTCTGGTCTGTGGGCTGTTCCCCAGGGACACATACTAAGACAAAGACCAACTGCTGATGGAAGATCATTAGCTGGGGAAGAAATATAACCGAAGGTCTTGCCTCAGCTCTACTGAGGGGCTGTGCCCTGTGAAACAACCTTCAGATAACTGAAGGGTGTTCTGTTCAGAGGCCCCGAGCAGCATTAGTGCTTTATACATAGAATTTAGAACATGCCAACATTTTGAATGCACAAACATGTAAAGAAAGCATTACACTGTTTTCTATTTCCTTAGTATAACTTTTATGAATTTTTTTTAAGTGCAGTGGTTTAGAACTAGAATGAGTCCACTGCACAATTCTGTGAACTTACAATTCTGTTGAAGTACTCAAAAATTTTTGGACCTAAAACATTAATTCTTTCTCTCTCCATAAATGCTGCTCAACCTGCTAAGCATTTTCAACATTTTCAGTTTTATACTCAAATTATAATCTGCCCCTACCCTTCAATTCCTGAGGGACAGCTATACTGAAGACAGAGATATGGATTGGCCATCAATCTGACTCTTCACCCAAGCAATAAATATTGCCCTCTTAACAGCCAGAACACCAAGTGAACATTGATGGTAGTGTGCTGGTACTGGCAATTGCTTGGAGCTCTGGAGCTATTAATTTTCTCCTCTGTTTTGCCCCAAGGTAGAAAGGGTGATTGAATTGGAGTCAACTCACTCAGGACAGAGTGGTAGCAGATTGCACCTCATCACAATTTATGTTCCTAGACCAGACATCCAAAAGTACATCTACACTCCAAAAAGTTGGCAATGCCATTCCAAAAAGGAGTAAATGCCATAAAGTAATCACCATTACTTAACATGAATGAGCTATAGTTGCTTATAAGTTATTTTTTATTGGGCACACAGAAGTACAAGTTAAAAAGATTGAACAACTGCCTTTGTTACGTTAGTAAAAACATAATCTATTTTCAGACATTAATCAATAAGGCAGTTGGACTGTCAGATCAAATCTCTGCAAGATCCAGCATCCGGTTAACAACATAGTAAACCCTAATGTAAAACTACAGAACTTTGCCACTGTTAGTGCAAAAACAACAATTCCTTACTCAGAGCAAGACAAATCACCAGCATGTCTACATGCTCAGTCTGTACAGCAAAAGCATGTGCAATAGATATCCCAATTAGGTGTGTAATGAAAGCACCATTTAATCAAATTACCATCTGAGGGTTTTAGCCCATTACTTCTACCTACTGAATCACAAATTGTTAATTATTCAATATTTCCTTTAACTTGGTTAAATGGACAAACCATTTGGGGAAAAATACTTGGTTTTCTTTCTTTAAAATAAAGAACTTGTTATGTGGATTCTTAGGGACAATGCCAGACTGTGCAGGGTGATCTTGTAATGAAATAAAAGGTTCTAGAAATGCAGAATGGATATGCTTGCCCTCTCCACTCCTGAGACATTGTTGGACATGCTAAATCTCTCAAACTAATAAGACAATGTTTCTAAGGATTTTTGAAGAGTCTTTAATATTTTAATGCACGTCACAGTTCGTAAGGCACAATCTTACACATGAAACAAATCACCCAGATACAATCTAAAACATCAGTGTAGCAGGGCAAAATTTAATTGATGGTACATTTTGTAAGAGAAGCCTCGGGGACCACTAACATTTAAAAGCAACTTGTATAAATTCAGACAATGGATCATAGTAACAAACCCATTGCTGTGGTATTCCCAAAACTCTAAAACCTAAATTAATGTAAATTAGAGTAGAAATATTAATAGATTTTGAAATATAATATGTGAAACAGTTTTGACCCAGTGGCCTGCCAACACACTAGAATGAATTACTACAACTTTCTGTGCAGTTGTGACTATCATCTTCAATTTACCCAGTCCCTGCTCAAACATGGAAATCTTTCAACAGGTATTGCATTCAAATGTTTTATCAAGTCTTTCTATCAATATTTTTAGATTTATTAATTCAATATCAATCTTAAATTTACACTTTTCATATGATTAGAAGAAATAATTTTTTACCAGTTTCCTTTCCAAACTGCACCATTCCCTTGGCACCATTGTTCTTCTCATATTGAGATACCCAACTCGATTCAAATAATATTCTTTATTTACCTTTCCTTTTCATTCTATTTAAATCCAAACCCAAAAAATCGCATCTTTTCTACTTCTATTTGCAATCCAACTTAAAAGATGCAAATTTAACCTAGCATCTCCCAATTCTATAAAAAATATTTTAAAAATCATTTTTATATTTTGATCTACCAAGTTTCATCAGCCCTTGTGGTCATCTATCCATTCCCAAATGATGGGTTTTTCAAAAGAAGTTTAGTATTTCTTTCAAAATGGTACATTTAGTCCTGAATAAACTGTTGAAACAAATACACCAATATGTAAAGAACACCCAGACAGGAATGTATATCAAGATTATATCAGGACATTGTTGAACGGAGGAAGGAAATGTGCAGCTGGATCCTGGACTTCCTATCAGATCGCCGATGGGTGATAAGGATGGGCTCCTGCACTTCTGCCCTTCTGACCCCCAACACCGGTGCCCCCCAGGGTTGTGTTCTGAGTCCCCTTCTCTACTACCTTTTACACCCACGACTGTACTGCCACCTACAGCTCCAATCTGCTGATCAAATTCGCAGATAACGTGACATTAATCGGCCGTATTTCTAATGAGGACCAGAAAGCCAACAGAGGAGAGGGTTGATACTGACACAGAGATGCCAGGATAACAACCTCTCCCTCAATGTCCAAAAAAAAAGAGATGAACGTGGATTACAGGAGGGCTACGGGACAGCTTCTTTCTACAAGTCACTAGACTCTTAAATTCACGTCTGTACATTGCGACTGAGACATTACGCAAAAATTTTTATTCCCTTAAGTTGTAGGATGGATGTAAGATTTAAATTAATTCAAATTCAAGGAAGGGATTGAGTGTGAATCTAAACAGTGTGGAGAATCTGATTTATTTTTCTAAACCAATGTATCAACTCTGAACATTGCACAGTAATATGCCAAATTTACTCCTTAAGGTGATAACAATCAATGGACAAAAATCACCAAATTGGAAACTAAATAAAATGGCAGATTCTGAAATCTGAAATAGAAACAGAACTGCTGGAAGAATTTCACAAGTCAGGCAGAAAGAGAAACTGGTCAACATTTTGGAACTGGGAAAACAGAGAGGCACTAGTTTTCAAAGCAGAGCTCCAGTGAGGAGTGAGATGCAACACAAAGGACACATGGAGGTATGTTAAGACAGACCAAGTGATAAGTAGCAGGAGCACTGACGGTTAAGGAGGCACGTTATAGAAAGGGAAACAATGAGAGGGCATTTTACAGGAAAGGTGGAAAATTTGGTGCTCATTCCAGAAGGCTGCAATGTGCTCAGATAGATGTTGCTTTAGTTTACTTCCCGCTGCAGGACTGCTGAAGGGTGCATGTTGCAAGGAAAGATATCCACCAGCTACAACGGAATCGCATCATCAGATTCCCTTCCCGCACTCCACTCTTACCTTCCAGCGGATCTGTGAGGGCCGGGAGTGATTCTCTCTTCCCACTCCTGACACTTCTCTGTGCAATCATTGAAGGTTCCTCCAGCTCTCCCCTCACCAACTTCCAGAGACCAGAACATCCCTTCCAGATGAGTCAAGAGGTTCACATGCAACCCCTCCAGCCCATTCTACTTCTTTCAGTGTGGGACTACAATAGTGAGAACAAGTGCACATTGAACTCTGTCCCTGAGCATGCAGTTACATGCATTCCAGTCACTTCCCATTCCCACACCAACTTATCCATCCTCTGCTTTCTCCAATGCCATAGTGAGGCCAGATGTAGAGCAGAAGAGCATCTTATTCCACTCAGGTAGCCAAAAACCCAATTGTGGGAACATCAAGTTTTCTAATGTCAGGTAATCCATACCCCATCTTCCTTCCCCACTCCTTGTGGCTTTGGGCTTGTACACGCTGGAATTAAGGAGATTGAGAGGGGATCTGATTGAAACATATAAGATTATTAAGGGATTGGACAAGATAGAGGCAGGAAATATGTTCCAGATGCTGGGAGAGTCCAGTACCAGAGGACATGGTTGCTTTCAAGAAGGAGCTAGATAGGTATCTTATGGATAGGGGAATCAAGGGATATGGGGACAGGGCAGGAACCGGGTATTGATAGTAGATGATCAGCCATGATCTCAAAATGGCAGTGCAGGCTCAAAGGGCCGAATGGTCTACTTCTGCACCTATTGTCTATTGTCCTACTAGGTTCTCTGCCACTTTGTTCATTTTTACCATTCCTCTCCCCTCCCCTCCTCCAATCCCTAAGTGGTAGGTGGGAAAGAGGCCTGGTAAAAAGTGAACAATATCCAGACTAATTATTCTTCCCTATCTAGTACTGTCTGTCAATCATTCTCCTACTATCACCTCTTCCTCCCCCCACCCAACCCCAGGTCCATCTAAAACCAATATTTTACTCATTTATTTCCACTTAATGTGTCTCAAAACTCTTCCCCTCCCCCCATCTGCCCATAATCCACTCCCCACCCCATACAACTCATCAGCCACTGGCTCCTACTTCAGCATTCCCCTCTCCTCCACTTTCCATCTAAATTCAACACATAAACCATTCGGGAAGGAGGACCTTTCAGAGGGGCAACAGTGGAAGGCCTCGTTGGAACAAACATAACCAAAGAAGAAACAAAGAAAAAAATTAATCTTAGGATTTACTTTTAGTTTAAAAAAAAGTCCTTAGCATATAGATTTAATAAGGTCTTATTCAATAAGACACATTTCATTATTGGCCTTTAATTATCTTAGCAGTGCCCCATGGTAACACACACTGAACAATATCGTCAAATTTATAGTCATGTGCACAAGTACATGTACAGGCAGGTGCAATGAAAAACTTACATCAGATATAAAGCATTCACAAAAACAGATTAAATACACAGTAAATCACACAATGAACACAATTAAACCAAAAAAGCCAGTCCACGCAGTCCATTTTAGTGATCAAAGAGGTCCATATAACCATATAACAATTACAGCATGGAAACAGGCCATCTTGGCCCTTCTAGTCTGTGCTGAACGCTTACTCTCACCTAGTCCCACTGGCCCGCACTCAGCCCATATCCCTCTATTCCTTTCCTGTCCATATACCTATCCAATTTTACTTTAAATGACAATACCAAACCTGCCTCTACCACTTATACTGGAAGCTCGTTCCACACAGCTACCACTCTCTGACTAAATAGCTTTGCATATAGTGTATATATATTGTAAATAGTAATAGTAAATAGGTCATAGTATTGTTATGGCAGATTGTAAGTGTAAAGACTTGTTTGGAGGAAATTCACCTTACCCATTGTGTAAAATATACCAGTGACAGCTATCCCTGGCAATATAGACTAAAGTGTTCAGAGATGCACATTTTCTCCATTACAACCACAGTCACACATTCCAGAAGCTGTGAAAGTTCCTAAAAGGAATGGAGAAAGGACTGCAAAAATGCATCCTTTAACTTACAAGTTCCTGATGTGAGTCAGAGCAGAAGTTTGCATAATTTCAGAATTCAAAGCACACCTCGGTCTAGATAAGGGGAGCTTTTTTGGGTTGGGTGAGGGAATACATTGGAAGTAGAAGGGAATTCAGTAACCTACTGGTCAGTTTCCTTTGCTGATAATCACTCCTTGACTTGTTTGATTCTTCAGATATTTTAATGCTGGACAGAGAACAGATCTGACCTGTGTGACCTCACACATCTCTATCCTCTAGCTGAGAAATAAAGAACCATTAATTTGGTGGGGGACTGGAGAATGACTGGCACCCACTGAAGTCAGCAAGACCCATGGGACTTGGGGAGGTGAAACACATGGAAGTGAAGCACAGCAGCAGTGTTGAATGTGAGTGTGCAATTGTGTTTTCACAACTAATGGTCCTCGTGTGTTTACTCTAATATCGTGTTTGTGCCTGATTTCTTGTGATTCTGAAACTCAGCAGTTCCCATCTGATGCAAGGATTGATACTGACCGGTCAGTAAGTCATCAATCACACACAGCACGTGTAAATACCGAATATGGATCATCACTCCCTGACTTGTGCTTGATAGTTTGGATATTTTAATGCTGGACAGAGAGCAGGTCTGACTCTGTGACCTCACGCTTCTCTACCCTCTGCCAAATGTGACAAGGGACTGGAGAATGGTTGGCATTTCCATCATAGTAGTGAAACTAAAATACCCACACATACTCAAAAGCAGAGTTCTGACCTCTCTTGTTCCTAGCCCAGAGACACTGAAGCCAAATAACCACAGGATATCAGAATTTAACACCATGAGCACAATCTCATTCAGATATTTAAAGATTATTCTTTTTAATTAGCAAACCTTCCACCTTAACACTCCAATCATTCACAAACTGTAATGGTGTGAATGGGAGTCCCAAGTGGTGATATAAAAGCCAGTATAGTCAACATTTCACTTTGAACATTGCCCAGGAACACGTAGGGGACAAGAATAATTCATCATTTAAAAGTTGCACCAATATGTCAGTAACGCTGGCTACTTGCCAAATGCATCATTCCTTGCAATGTTTGCTAACCATTTATTTTCATTGACAAGCTGTAAATAGCTTTGCTTCAAAAGGAAGGCGAATCCCTCTTCTGTTAAAAATATTTGCAAATCTCAAAAGTTCTTCAAAAGAACTGAGCTGGCAGGTCATCGGTGAGGGCACGAGGAGGGGAGGGGGGATGAATCCGGGGTCAAAACCATGGAGAAAATGTTTTTTTTCCTGAAGGGTCATTCCATTTGTCCTAACCTTCATTTAGTGGTGATAAAGACAAAGGCAAACTTTCTGAAAAACCAGACCTCTCAATTCTAAAAAGGTCCCCTCTGGGACCAAGCAACAGATAAGAGCTGGCTAGACAAGACAAAAACAGTGTCTACACAGACAATTTTACTGCCACTGTCTTTAGGTTTGAGTACTTCATACAAGATGGGGCTTATCCTAGTTAGGTATGCAAAATTAGAGTCCATAATCCAGGATAAAGTTTTGATTGAAAGCAAAAAGTTAATGCCTTCTATGTGGTGCCATTTCAAGTGAGCTCACCGTATATTATCCAGCAGCAGTAGTGGCTAGCCTGTTGGAGTGAATTAGTGCCCCAAGCTCATTCTCAGAATACAATAAAGCTGCAGCAATTATGCAGGAAAGAATCCAACCATGCTAGATAGTGACATCTGGGCCATGCCCTTTGACACACTTAGAATCTGCCCTGCTTTTCCAGCAATTGGGAGACTGAGATCTGGGGGACTGTAAAGGGAGTGGCGACACAAAGTCAAAAGCAGGCAGTATGATGTTACAGAAACCTTCGAAAAGGTTAGTTTTCCTACTCATAACAACCAGATTACTGATATTGTTGCGTTTGAGAAACCATTTAGGAGCTGACCACCACAAAGCAAAGCAAATCCTTACATCACTTACATCAAGAAGCAAACATTTCTCATGTCTTGCAGCAGTGTTAATATTGTGAAGGTGCCGAAAACTTTAAACTCCTAGCTGGTTGTATTTTAAACTCACATTCAGTCCACATTAAGTACTGCCTACACTCAATATGTAATGATTGCTTTGACACAAATTGTATTTGCATTTAAGATGAAAGGAACAGATGTGCCCGATGTGCAAACTCCTTAATGCTGCAAGTCTCAACTGCAAACCAAACTCCTGGCTACATCATTTATCCTGGATCAACAAACTGATATTTGCAATCATAGTGTAAACCTTAATTGGAACTTCTATTGTAAATCCTTTTATTTCTTCATGGTAACCTGATGTTTATGATTTATTTGTGTAATCCTGCCTATCTCAAGCCTTTGTTCTGTCCTTTGGAAGGCCTTCGGGTCAAACACTCCCCCACCCCACCCCCATCTCCAAAAAGAAATGGTTCCCTATCTACTGAGAATGGTTCTTTACCGGAGAGAAAAGATAATTTTAAAATTAAAAATCATTAAGGGTGGTCGAAGAATGATGTAATAATTCACAAGGAAATAAGTAATGTTACTTAATGTATGGAAAGGGTTGATCAGCTTCAGAATGCAACATAAACCATTCTAAATGAAAGTGCTTTGTGCAGAACATGCCATCAGGCCTAAAAATACACATTCTTCTAGAATAAACATGGTCTATTAGTTTTTCATGGGTTAACTACCATTGTGACCTTGTAATAGAATGAAAACTTACATTTATAAATTAAGACAACTTTGATCTGATACAAAGAACACAGACTACAGGACACAAGTATTCAGACTCAACAATACAACTTCATTCATTGTAACAGCTCTCCAAAGGATGCTCTCCCTTCTGTGTAACCGAGACTCAATAATTCCGTAATAACGATTTAACAGTTAGAATTTTTATTTTTGGTTTTCAGAATCTGTCAAGCATGTTTCAACCATCAACTTTTCATTATGTGTTCTGCTTACCAAGAAGTAACCTTTGAAATGGTCCAAATGGACAGACTTCAAACACACTGTACATTGTTACAAACTTTTGCTTCTGCGATATTGCCTTTAAATGACATGATTCAATAAAGATATCAGCTCTCACCATGGTATTAGTTTAACTACAACATGAGAAAAATTGTCATGATAATTGTTGAACCTGAGAATTGTCTCCAACTTTGGATGCTGAAAGATCTGTTCAAGTAAGTCACAAACAAGAGAAAATCTGCAGATGCTGGAAATCCAAAATGCTGAAGGAACTCAGCTGGCTAGGCAGCATCTATGGAAAAAAGTACAGTCGATGTTTCAGACCGAAACCCTTCAGCAGGATTGGAGAAAAACGGCTGCAGAGTAGATTTAAAAGGTGAGAGAACTACCAGGTGATAGGTGAAACCTGGAGGGGGAGGGATGAAGTAAAGAGATGGGAAGTTGATTGGTGAGAGAGGGAAAGGGAGGGGCGGCATTACCGGAAGTTTGAAAAATGAATGTTCATGCCATCAGGTTGGAGATTACCCAAACGGAATACAAGGTGTCCAGCACATAATTCTCTGAAACTTCCGCCACCCCCAAATGGGATCTCACCATAAAGCACATCTTCCCCTCCTCCCCACTTTTGGCTTTCTTCAGGGATCACCCCCTACACTACTCTTGTCCATTCGTCCCTCCCCACCGACCTCCCTCCTGGCACTTATCCTTGGAAGTGGAACAAGTGCTGCACCTGCTCCCTCACTACCATTCAGGACTCTAAACGGCTCTTCCAGGTGAGGTGACACTTCACCTGTGTGAGCTTGTTGGGGTAATTGACTGCACTTTGCGCTCCCGGTGTGGCCTCCTGTACAAATCTGTGAGACCTGATGTAAACTGGGAAATTGATTCGCCGAGCATCCATGCTCCGTCCACCTGCACAAGTGGGATCTCCCAGTGGCCACCCGTTTTAATTCCACTTCCCATTCCCATTCGCATATGTCCATCCACAGCCTCCTCCACTGTTGTGAGGAGGCTGCACTTCAGTTGGAGGAAAAACACCTTATATTCCGCCTGGGTAGGCTCCAACGTGATGGCATGAACATCGATTTCTCAAACTTCTGGTAATGCACCCCAGCTCCTCCCCATTTCTCATCTCCTTTCTAACTTCCCAGCTCTTTACTTCATCCCTCCCCCTCCAGGTTTCAACTATCACCTTGTGTTTCTCTCTCCCATCTGCAGTGGTGACTGGGTGGCAACATTCTCCAACTGTTCCAGCAACCCAAGTGTGGTTCATATTTCCAAGGCCTACATGGTCTATTGTCTATCATTCATTGAGATTCAGCTCTACAAGAACATAGATTTAAGGGAGTAGCTTGGCAGAGCATCGTGGTGGGAAATACCTTTCATTCATTTTTACATATTCTTTAACAGATCCCTCAGCATACATTGATGGCAATTTGAATTAATCTCATTTGCTTTCACACAGTCTCTACCCAATGCCTCTTAAACACTGTTAGTACATCTGCTTCACCTACTTTTTTCTAGCAAAATAGTCTGGGCACTCACCACTTTGTGTAAAATTAAAACTTGAAAATACCTTTAAACTTCCTCCAACCCACCTTATAGCTACACCTTCTACTATTTGACATTTTCCATTTCACTTGTACATAGGATCTTGATGGAAGAGAGGAAACATGGACTGATTACTAGCTGTAGCTCAAACATAATGAAACCAAGTGATTGGGGGAGGGGGGGGGGACAAGTTACTCTGAAAGAATAATCAGTTCTCCACAATATGTTCTACAAAATTAATCAAGTTGTTGAATTAAACTTTTAAAATATAGAACAAAGGCAGGGAATCTTAAAAAATTAAACCCAAAAGATTTGCATTCTGAATTTCAGTTGATTAACCAATGTCAAGCACCTTACGCACAGCCAGTATCTCCCAGTGTTCATCCATTTCAATTTCACTTCCCATACCTATACTGACACACTAGTCTAAGGCCTCCTCTACTGCTACAATGAGGCCACACTCAGGTTGGAGGAACATCTCCTCATATTCAGTTTGGGTACCTTCAACCTGATGGCATGAACACCAACTTCTCCAGCTTTCAGTAATCACTCTCCTCTCTTTATCTCCATCCTCTTCTCTCTTTTTCCACCCCATTTTAGTCATCCTCTCACACCTTCTCTTCTGCTCCACCACCCACAGGACCTCCAGATCACCTCCCTCTTGTTCCATGGTCCACTATCCTCCCCTTTTATATTCCTTCTTCAGCTCTTTACCTCTTCCACCTATCATTTCCGTGCTTCTTACATCATCCACCCTCCCCCACACATGGTCTCACCTATCACCTGTGAACTTGCTGCACTCATTACTGACCACCCCCCCCCCCCGCACCCCCACATTCTCGTCCTGGTGTCAGCCCGGATGAAGGGTCCTGGCCCAGGGCATGGCCTGTTCATTTCCCTCCATAGATGCTGCCTGATCTGCTGAAGTCCTTTTGTGTACATTGCTCATGATTTCTAGCACCAGCAGAATCTCGTGTTTATATAGCCAACCAATACAGCAAGTTACGCTAATCATAAACAGGAGGCCACCAACTCCCTATCTCTCACTGTAAAGCAATCCTGTCAGATCCCACACAAAATGCTGGTTGAACACAGCAGGCCAGGCAGCATCTATAAGGAGAAGCACTGTCGACGTTTCGGGCCGAGACCCTTCATCAGGACTAACTGAAAGGAAAGATAGTAACAGATTTGAAAGTAGTGGGGGGAAGGGGAAATACAAAGTGATAGGAGAAGACCGGAGGGGGTGGGATGAAGCTAAGAGCTGGGAAGGTGATTTGCAAAAGTGATACAGAGCTGGAGAAAGGAAAGGATCATGGGACGGGAGGCCTCGGGAGAAAGAAAAGGGGAGTGGGGGGGAGCACCAGAGGGAGATGGAGAACAAGTAGAGTGATGGAGAGAGAGAGAGAGAAAAAAAACAAACAACTAAATATGTCAGGGATGAGGTATGAAGGGGAGGAGGGGCATTAACGGAAGTTAGAGAAGTCAATGTTCATGCCATCAGGTTGGAGGCTACCCAGCCGGTATATAAGGTGTTTATCCTCCAACCTGAGTTTGGATTCATTTTGACAATAGAGGAGGCGATAGATAGACATATCAGAGTGGGAATGGGACCTGTAATTAAAATGTGTGGCCACTGGGAGATCCTGCTTTCTCTGGTGGACCGAGCGTAGGTGTTCAGCGAAATGGTCTCCCAGTCTGCGTCGGGTCTCACCAATATATAAAAGACTACACCAGGAGCACCAGACGCAGTATACCACACCAGCCAACTCACAGGTGAAGTGTCACCTCACCTGGAAGGACTGTCTGGGGCCCTGAATGGTGGTGAGGGAGGAAGTGTAAGGGCAGATGTAACACTTGTTCTGCTTACAAGGACAGGTGCAAGGAGGGAGATAGGTGGGAAGGGAATGGGGGGACGAGTGGACAAGGGAGCCGCGTAGGGAGCTATCCCTGCGGAAAGCGGGGGGGGGGGGGGGGGGGGGAGGGAAAGATGTGTTTGGTAGTGGGATCCCGTTGGAGATGGTGGAAGTTACGGAGAATTATACGTTGGACCTGGAGGCTGGTGGGGAACCCTATCCCGAGTGGGGTGGCGGGCAGATGTGCAGGAAATGGGAGAGATGCGTTTGAGAGCAGAGTTGATGGTGGAAGAAGGGAAGCCCCTTTGTTTAAAAAAGGAAGACATCTCCTTTGTCCTGGAATGAAAAGCCTCATCCTGAGAGCAGATGCGGAGGAGACGGAGGAATTGTGAGAAGGGGATAGCATTTTTGCAAGAGACAGGGTGGGAAGAGGAATAGCCCAGGTAGCTGTGAGAGTCTGTAGGCTTATAGTAGATATCAGTAGATAAGCCGTCTCCAGAGATGGAGACAGAAAAATCAAGAAAGGGGAGGGAGGTGTCGGAAATGGACCAGGTACATTTGAGGGCAGGGTGAAAGTTGGAGGCAAAGTTAATGAAGTCAATGAGCTCAGCATGCGTGCAGGAGGCAGCGCCAATGCAGTCATCGATGTAGCGAAGGAAAAGAGGGGGACAGATACCCGTATAGACTTGGAACATGGACTGTTCCACAAAGCCAACAAAAAGGCAGGCATCACTGGGACCCATGCGGGTGCCCATGGCTACACCCTTGGTTTGGAGGAAGTGGGAGGAGCCAAAGGAGAAGTTATTGAGAGTAAGAACTAATTCCGCTAGACGGAAGAGGGTGGTGGTAGAGGGGAACTGGTTAGGTCTGGAATCCAAAAAGAAGCGAAGAGCTTTGAGACCATCCAGGTGGGGGATGGAGGTATATAGGGACTGGACATCCATGGTGAAAATAAGGCGGTGGGGGCCAGGGAATTTAAAATCATTGAAAAAAATTCAAAGCGTGAGAAGTGTCACGAACATAGGTGGGAAGAGAATGAACAAGGGGGGGATAAGACAGTGTCAATGTATGCAGAAATGAGTTCGGTGGGGCAGGAGCAAGCTGAGACAATAGGTCTACCTGGACAGGCAAGTTTGTGGATCTTGGGTAGGAGGTAGAAACGGGAAGTGCGGGGTGTGGGAACTATGAGGTTGGTGGCAGTGGATGGGAAATCCCCAGAGCTGATAAGGTTGGTGATGGTATAGGAGACAATGGCCTGGTGCTCCTTAGTGGGGTCATGAACAAGGGGTAAATAAGAGCATTTGGGTTTTTTTTCCTCTCTGTCTGCCCATCACTCTGACTGTTCTCCATCTCCCTCTGGTGCTCCCCCCACTCCCCCTTTCTTTCTCCCGAGGCCTCCCGTACCATGATCCTTTCCCTTCTCCAGCTCTGCATCCCTTTCGCCAATCACCTTACCAGCTTTTAGTTTCATCTCATCCCCTCTGGTCTTCTCCTATCATTTTGCATTTCCCCCTCCCCCCCCAACTACTTTCAAATCTCTTGGTATCTCTCCTTTCAGTTAGTCCTGACAAAATGTCGACAGCGCTTCTCCCTATAGATGCAGCCTGGCCTGCTGTGTTCCACCAGCATTTTGTGTGTGTTGTTTGAATTTCCAGCATCTGCAGATTTCCTTGTGTTTGCCTGTCAGATCCATTGTCCTGTTCTATCCCTATCTCTGGACGTTTATTATTTCAGAAGTGTTTGCCGATTTTGATTTCAAATTATTAAACTACCTCCATTTACACCACTCCAATTCTAGGGCATGTTCTAGGGTATTATCACTCATTACATAAAAACTTTCTCCCCCACATTCCCATCCTACCTCATGTAAATATTTTTTGCCTTAAATCTGTGTCCACAGAATTAATAGTCAGTAATACAGCACAGAATCAGGCACCTCCTTATGAGATAAACTTCCCTTTGTCGACCTTACCTAAACCTGTCCAAATTTTGCTTACCCCTTTCAAATCTCTTTATCTCAACTGCTCCAAGACAAACGAGCTAATCGCAGTTACAATGCTTCATCACCAAAAAAAAACTTTCTAGTAAATGTCCTATAGGCCATTTTAAGGACTTCCACTTCCTCTTCAAATGGGGTGATCAGCATTGGATACAAAATTCCAGCTTTGGCTGGCACAACCAAAGCTTTAAAAAATTAGACAATACTTTTTCTACTTTTGTACTCCAAACTTCTCATGCTCTCTCAAGCTCTCATGAATTTTGAAAACACCTGAATGCTTTTCCACCTTGAAAGAACTCAGTCCAAATCTCCAGGCTCTATGGTCACATATACTTCAGCGACATGATATTAAAATCTCTGCCTATAGCTCTCCCCCAAAATGCATCACCTCACACCTCTCTACATCTGCCACTGTTTGCTCATTCAGATCATTGATTCATTGCTTACCACTCCAAGTCTGGCATCATTAGCAAATTTTATGATTTACTCTGTAATCCAGTATTCAAGACAATTATATGACATATATCAAAACTTCATTTCGAAAGCAACATTTAGTAGGATTTTTCAGAAAATTAAAATCCATGAAGAAACAGGTCATGTCTTCAAATTTGACCAAGAGTTAAATTATTCCCTTTAGTTCTAATTGGGGTGGACACATTTATCTCATGTTTACAATTTTAAAAGAAATCCTAGAGAAATAAATGGAAGATTTATGACAATTTCATCTCAAATTTTTGGACTTGGGTAATGGTCTCAACACAAGATTTCTGTAGCAAACACTACTCATGATATAATGTGAAGACTTCAAACTGCAAACAAGGAATTTCCTCACCAAAAAAAAAACAAAGGCAATCCAAAAAGTAACATTATTGGTAGCATAGTCCCAAACAAGATGAGAATAGTTAAAAGCAGCTAGTTTGGGGCATCTGTGTCAATAACCCAAAGTTTAAAATGAAGTTAATTTAAATAGATATTGAGATGTTACATTCATGTCCAGATTTTATGGTTACACGCTGTGGTTCCAAAACTTATTAATTACACACGAGGGAAATAAATCTTTATTGCCTTTAACATTCACTGTTAGGCATTTCACATAAAATAGAATTCTTCTTAAGTGTAGCCACTAGAGTTATCGGAGCAGCTACTGAGGCTATTTTGTGAATTTCCAAGTCTACCAAATAAATAAGTTGTTGTTTTCTTTTAAAAATCTAAAACACTGACCAGGATACTGGCCATTAAACAGTTCTGCGGGGCCAAATATGAACCTTGGAGGGGGGGGGGGGGTGGGGGGAGCATGTTGTGTTTTTTTCAAAACTATACAAGGTAAGTTGAATTTGGCAATGGGCACGAAGATGGTTCAGGATGTGATGTGTTTTTAATTAATACAGATATGTTGGGGTCCTTAAGATTCAAGTATGTTTATTGTCATTCTTCAGTATGTGATTTATGTACAGAGAAAAAAATGATTGTTACTCTGGATCCGATGCAGCATAAATTTACTTTGAGTTTCAAACTTTTTATTATCCAAGTACATATATGTCACCATGGACAACCCTGAGAGTCATGTTCTGGAACACATGCTAAATAATCCATAGAATAATAATTGTGACTAAAAGACAAACTAAACCTATTAAGAAAGCTTTATTGAGTAGAATGGAAACCTCTCTAAAGGAATACACGAATATTGTGAGCAAGATTAAAGGTATAACATCATCAATGCACTAAAATGAAAAGGTTACAAGTGCAATTTTAAAGGCTGGAATAGTCTCCATGAAGCTGTTGCTAAGCAATATAAACATGGTGTTGACTTTAATTCCTACCTCAGATCAAGATAAACAAATTGAAGACTTTGCAAATATTGAGATTCTAATACAGTAACAGCAGAGGCCGAACAATGGCTGAAAAAAAAGTGATGATAAAGTTCATGTTGCCAAAACAAGTGAAAATGTTTCTCAAAGTCCAGGCATGCTTTAACTATGTATAAAGCTGAGGATTTACAGGATGATGCACACAGTGCATCAAATGTGTGCGGAGCGAGCTCTATTGTTAGCAGAAGGTCCTGCGCATCTGATAACTCCTCAGCACCCATTAGAACAGAGGCTGAGGTTTCTCCGGTGGCCTGATGATGACCTTAGCCAAGATATGGTGCACTTTAGAATAGTTCAACTTCATCACCAAGCTGTGCCAATTTCACTCTTAGAAAATGCTCAAAAGCCAATGAAGAACAGTTCAACTATGAGACGGTGGATAAGATTTTGCATTGCTTCTATGCTGAAGACTGCCTTGTGGCAATGTCCTCTGGGGAAGAACTATCATGACCTCTCTCTCTATCATGACCTTGTATCCATTTCTGCTGAAGGCAGCTTTCAACTCCAAGTGGATAAGCAATAGACATCAGGTGTGTAATACCTGAAGAGCAAAGAGCAAAAGACATGGAGGATTTGGATTACCATATACCTTCAGTGGAGACAGTACTGTGTGTGTAATGGTGAATTCAGTCCAATACTCTTACGAATGGACACAGTGGCTGGAAGAACTGCCAGTTGGAAGATGTCATGGTTTTTAGATGTTTGAAACCACTGGAGAAGTAACTGCTGCACAGTTACACCACTTTACAGAGCAAAGATAGCTATGGAGCAGTGACCTGCCTTTTGTTGCACAATGTGTGTTCTCAGATGCACAGTGCTTTTATAATGGGAAAATCTGAGGTAGCTCCATTAAAGTTGGGTTCCATCCCTCGCTGCTATGTATGGACACATTGTGGAGGGAAGCGAGGCATTTGCAGCTTCAGGACTCAGATTTTTTGACTGAGACTTCTGTGCTGAAGTACATCAAGAATGAAACTTCAAAGTTCTGAACCTTCATTTCAGAAATTCTTGTCTCATAGGCATCTCAATGGAAGTATGTAGTAAATACATTGAGCAACCCAGCAGATATAGCCTTCTGAGCGTTAAAGTGAAAGCTTTTCTGAAGAAAAGGACTTGGATGTCAGGACCTCAGTATCTTCTTCAGCCTGAAAGCAAAAGGCTGTGAACCCCAATTGTTCTGGAGAACTTCTGCTTGATGATCCATAAGTCAAGGGGAGTGTTTTTAAAATGTGCTATATAAATAAATTTGACTTACAATGAATGTCATGCTGATTGCCGAGAAGGTGGATGTATAGCCCATCAAATTGTCTTCTTCGACCTGTTTGAGGAAGACAGTGGCCTGGATTCTTAGATTTAAGAATCTGCTCTTATTTCTTAATCTGAAGTAGACGCAACTGAATATTGTTTACTCTTAAGTCTGACTTGGATGAAGGACAAGGGTATTCTTTGGGAAAAGAGATGAAGAAAGCCAAAGATCAGATCGGCCAAGGTTGTCTCTCAATGGAGGAGGTCAGAGAGGCTGAATTGGAGATTGTTGGTTTTTGTCAAAGTAAAAGATTTCCAGATGAATTCTCAAGTTTGCAAAGGGGGTAAAAGTGTGAAAAGGAACAGTCACATTTTCAAGCTCAATCCAGTACTTGAAGATGTGTCCCAAGAGCTTGTAGATGGCTTAGTAGGGCAGCCATCTGAAGAGTCTAAACATCCTGTTACACTGGCAAACGATCTTCATATCTCAACCCTCATTCGGAGCCAGATACAGTACATCAAGTAGTAGGACATGGTGGCCATAACCACGTTATCTAGGTCGTGTCAAAATTACTGCTTTCCCAGTGCCAGTATAGCTGCAAGAAACCTATACAAGTGTGTTGTTTGTCGACAAATGCACATAGCTCCAAGATGCCAGTACATGGCAGGTTTACCTCTAGACAGTGTCACTCCCCAGATGAACATCATGTAGGAGTGGACTACTTTGGACCTTTTGAGGTGAAGAGCATAGGAGTACAGTGAACACATTTGGGGTTGTATTTACTTGTCTAGTTATATGAGCTGTTCACATTAAAGTAGCATCCTCTTTAGACACAGATTCCTTTGTTAATGCACTTTAACGCTTTATAGCAAACAAGGACAGGTTCATGAACTGCGCTCTGATAATGCAACAAACTTTGTGGAAGCTGAGCATGAGTTGAGAGAAGCTACTAAGAAGAGGAATCATCTACAGATCAAAGACATCTTTTTCAGAAAAAAGCATTGAAGATTTTTAACCCCCCCCCACCACTGGCTCACATCATGGAGGAACATGGGCGAGATTGAGCAGGTCAGTAAGGAAGATTCTCAATTCTACCTCTGGCCTAGATGACTGCTACATGACTTGTCTGGAAGAAGAAAGAGGGCATTTGTATGAAAGTTAAGATTTCAGGTGTACTGTTTTCTTGTTCATATAACCATATAACAATTACAGCACGCAAACAGGCCAACTCGGCCCTTCTCATCCGTGCTGAACACTTACTCTCACCTAGTCCCATTGACCCGCACTCCATTCCTTTCCTGTGCATATACCTATCCAATTTTACTTTAAATGACAATACTGAACCTGCCTCTTCCACTTCTACTGGAAGCTCCTTCCACACAGCTACCACTCTGAATAAAGGAAGTTCCCCCTCATGTTACCCCTAAACTTTTGCCCCCTAACTCTCAACTCATGTCCTCTTGTTTGAATCTCCCCTACTCTTAATGGAAAAAGCCTATCCACGTCAACTCTATCTATCCCCCTCATAATTTTAAATACCACTATCAAGTCCCCCCTCAACCTTCTACACTCCAAAGAATAAAGACCTAACTTGTTCAACCTTTCTCTGTAACTCAGATGCTGAAACCCAGGTAACATTCTAGTAAATCTTCTCTGTACCCTATTTTGTGACACTTTTCCTATAATTTGGTAACCAGAACTATACAGAATACTCCAAATTTGGCCTCACCAAGGCCTTGTACAACTTTAACATTACATCCCAACTCCTATACTCAATGCTCTGATTTATAAAGGCCAGCATACCAAAAGCTTTCTTCACCACCCTATCCACATAAGATTCCACCTTCAGGAAACTACGCACCATAATTCCTAGATCACTCTGTTCTACTGCATTCTTCAATGCCCTACCATTTACCATGTATGTCCTATTTGGATTATTCCTACCAAAATGTAGCACCTCACACTTATCAGCATTAAACTCCATCTGCCATCTTTCAGTCCACTCTTCTAACTGGCCTAAATCTCTCTGCAAACTTTGAAAACTTACTTCATTATCCACAATGCCACCTACCATAGTATCATCTGCATACTTACTAATCCAATTTACCACCCCATCATCCACATCATTAATGTATACGACAAACAACATTGGACCCAGTACAGATCCCTGCGGCACACCACTAGTCACTGGCCTCCAACCTGATAAACAGTTATCCACCACTACTCTCTGGCATCTCCCATCCAGCCACTGTTGAATCCATTTTACTACTTCAATATTAATACTTAACAATTGAACCTTCCTACCTAACCTTGTCAAAGGCCTTACTGAAGTCCATATAGTCAACATCCACTGTTTTACCCTCATCCACTTTCCTGGTAATCTCTTCAAAAAAAATTCAGTAAGATTTGTCAAACATGACCTTCCATGCACAAATCCATGTTGACTGTTCCTAATCAGACCCTGTCTATCCAGATAATTATATATGCCATCTCTAAGAATACTTTCCATTAATTTATCCACCACTGACGTCAAACTAACAGGCCTATAATTGCCAGGTTTACTCTTAGAACCATTTTTAAACAATGGAACCACATGAGCAATACGCCAATCCTCCAGCACCATCCCAGTTTCTAATTTTTCTGTTACAGCCCCTGCTATTTCTACACTAACTTCCCTTAAGGTCCTAGGGAATATCCTGTCAGGACCTGGAGATTTATCCACTTTTACATTCCTTAAAAGCACCAGTATTTCATCCTCTTTAATCATCACAGTTTCCATAATCTCCCTACTTGTTTCCCTTACCTTACACAATTCAATATCCTTCTCCTTAGTGAATACCGAAGAAAAGAAATTGTTCAAAATCTCCCCCATCTCTTTTGGCTCCACACATAGATTCTCTAAGGGACCAAATTTACCCCTCACTATCCTTTTTGCTATTAATATAACTGTAGAAACCCTTTGTATTTATTTTCACCTTACTTGCCAAAGCAACCTCGTATCTTCTTTCAGCTTTTCTAATTTCTTTCTTAAGATTCTTTTTACATTCTTTATATTCCTTGAGCACCTCATTTACTCCATGTAGTTGCAATTCTAATAGTTTAATAATTAAGGGGCTGGGATGTAGAAGCCATGTATCTCTAGCTGTCTGTATTGTACTCTGTGCTGCTGTTTATAACAGCAGTTGGTCATGTAGGTGAGGGCATGGTAAAAGCTGAGTTTAATTAAGTATTGATGTGTTTGCCTTTGAAGTTCAGTTAAACCTAGGGAACGAGCCAGGGTAACAACCTTAAGTCAGCTTAATTATGTTGAAGAAAGCTCAAGCATGTTTAATGTGCTATTACTGTTTATTTTGTTATATCGCTAGTTTCAGTTTCTTTTGTTTTTAAATTGCTTGTTTTCATAGTTTCTTAATAAAGGATTGAATACATTCTTTGACTATGGCGACTTGTTATTGGAATGGAAGACATGTCATACAGGATCAATTCCCACCCCATGCTTAGTCTCTAAGCCACTACAATATGGATATAACAGATTTCATTCAAGCAAGTTTGTGAGACTCTACCTGGAGGATCTTCAGAAGAATTCCTGTTTGTATCGATAGATAATGCTTTTACATCACCAGCTTCAGTGTCTCTCTGGTGACATTGATTGCAGTCACAACAGAACACCCCCTTTCAGTAGCAGAGGGAGCAGCATGGCTGGTTAAATATTTTACAAAAGGCAAGGACAAAAATCTCCCCTTGGTACCGATTAAGATTTTCATCTTTTTTAAGACATGCTCCATTTAACTTGATGATTGCCATTAAATGTTGTATGTTCTGACATCCCACAGGCTGTTTGAGTGTATTAAAGTCATGCTACAATCAGTCTCTACTTTCTAAATTTCTCTGGTAGCAATATTGGTGACATTTTAAGGGGGATAAAAATATATAATTTCAAATTGTTACTAAATTTATAAGAATAAAGTTGCTTTAATGTCCCTTTTATAAATGCATTTAAATTAAGAGGATGGATTTGATAATTCAGGACAGTGTGCAGAAAAGATTTGCTATGATGTTGCCTAGATTGCCAACTGGTTATATTCAGGCATGGGAAAGACTGTTTGTTTTCCCTGGAGCAGATCAGAGACATGATAAAATGGCATACAAAATAATGAGACAGATTGCCATAGGTAGAGGGTAAAAATACACCCCCCCCCCCAGAGAGGGCAAATTTAAGGGGCCCTGAAGAGAGATTTTTCAGATAGAGGGTGTATGGAGTCTGGGTTGTGCTTTCTGAAGAGGCAGTAGAGGATGATCCTCTCACACTCGATCAGCTCTTTGATCACTAACGTATATAAACATTTGTAGAAGCCTACATCTGTAGAATGGGATTTGTGTTAATCAATACAACAGGTAGCATGAACATTGTGGACCATTTCTGTGCTGTACAACTGCACACATTTGAAAAAAAAACTCATACAGCTTTTCAGCTTTCTGAAGCTGAGGATGTCCTCTTCTGGAAAATAATCAACAAAAAGATGCATCTACCTTTGCAATTTGATTCCACGAAGTTCAAGATTCATATTTACATGACCTTTCATTATGTACAATTGTTGAAATAATTTTATTTAAAATTTCATTCTCAATGCTTTTGACGAGTTCTATACAGACTTGAAAAATTTGAAAAACTCAACAATAGCTATCCCTGAGATCTGAGTGCACATATTTACAGGTTCCAGATAAAGGAACAACCAAACTTTCTGAATTTCCAATCAAATGGAGAATCATGCTCCTTACACAATGCTAAAGGCACAGCAGCTGCAAACTGCACTTTGTTTCTGAAATTTGGATCCAATTGAAAATAATTTGCGGAGGGCAAACTCAAAGAGCAGCTGCAACTATATCATGCATTCAGCGTCAATAACAGAGGGTGAAATTCTACCCAAAACATCCACAGCAACAGTGCTTTTTTCATGCAGTGTTTTGTCTTTATAAAGCAAGAACAGAACAGAACAGAACAGAAAAGATGAATCCCCAAAATGAAGATGACCATTTTCATTATCTGACTCTGTCTTGGAAACTACATATTTCTTCTGATTACCTAGCACTGATACATTATAAACAGCACTCATCACTAGATTCTTAAAGGGATTTGCATAGCTGTGCCTTAACACTACAAAAAGCTTAGCCAAAACTATGATGCAATTTTCTGATAATGTCGACATTTCTACACAGAGGTTAACTATTCACTTTCATTCATAAAGTAATATGCAGAAAATGCAGGCAATTACTGAAGGTTTAGAATAACACGAGCACTTGAAGGGCACTAACATACATTAGCCAATTGGCATTTAAACCACTCCAAAGAAAAGTGCAGTGAACTAATGATTTACAAAAGATAAATATGGCAAGCTATTAACCATGTTTACAAGCCATTCTAATATTTACTTATCTCATTACTTACTCATCTGCAGGTCTTATCTTTCATTTATTCAAACAGAATTGAACATTTTACTGATAATTAATCAGATAAAAATCGCCCTTTTTTGATCCCGCTCCACTATGATAAAGCCTTGAATTGAAGAGCGTTCATTTATAGATCTTCTTTCTTTAACTCATTCTTTGGATTTTTGAAGAAGAGAGCTTTGCTGCTACAGTTATTTGCTTCTGCAAATGATAATGATTACAGGTCCTGCAGTATTTTTTTTAAAGTATAGTTGTTATCGTTTTGCCACACAAACTCTGTTGATGACAATCAAAACTTGGGGCTCTCCAAAATTACCTTACGCCTTACGAGGTAGAACTTTTGTAGCATTACTCATTTCGTAATTTACAGTTATTTTACTCACAACAGAATTCCACAAATAAAGAGTTATTTCCCAAACCCCGCCCCCCCATCAAAAAAAGGAGGAAAAAAAAACTGATGCTGGAGGAACTCAGCAGGCCAGGCAGCATCTGTGGAAAAGAGTGAACAGTCGACGTTTTGGGCTGTCAGGATTCACGCATCATGATGAAAGGTCTTGGCCCAAAGGAGAAATAAATATTGATCTGGAGAATAGGGAAAATTCCTCTTCTCCATGTAACCTGTATGCCTCAAGGGTCTACATCCAACAGACACAACACTGCAATGGCAACCTAGACTGTGAACTCAAGTTTCAGGACTAGGAGTTGGACAAATGGACACACAATCTTTTGATGGAAAGTGCTTTCTCTCTACTAAGACTGACACTTAGGCAGTCTTGACTCTGCTAAGACTGACACTTACTTGGAGGTTGAATGGTGAATCTTAAAGGATATCACTAACAGAACAATAATCTATATATCTAGTATTTTAAATATAACATTGCTGATAAAGCTTTCTTTAAATCACTGAACCTGTATTTGTTCCTCTTTAGCCTTAACCTTTTAGCTCATGGTCCTATGATAACAGACTGCATTTAAGAGTTGTCAGTCCATGAAAATTTAGTGCTCCCCTAAGATTCTTTAATGGCTTTCTCTTTAACTCTAAAATAGCAAGCACTCTGTCTATAAAAAGAATGCTATATGCCTTTTTAACAATTAAAGAAAAACCAAAGCCCTTATATGGTAAACAAGGCAATTTAAACTTGGACATCTATTGTTCAGTTAATCCCATAAACAAGCGTCCTACTGCTACTGCAAAAAGAGTTAAACATGATCAGAATCAGGTTTAATATCACCGGCATATGCCATGAAATTTGTTAACTCTGCAGCAGCAGTACATAAATAGAAAAATTATATTACAGTAAATATATATACACATACCAAATAGTTAATAAGTAATGCAAAAACAGAACGTAGTGTTCATGGATTCAATGCCCATTTAGAAATTGGATGGCAGAGGGGAAGAAGCTGTTCCTGAATCACTTAGTGTGATTCTGTACCTCCTTCCTGATGTTGGCATGACTTGGGTGGTAGGGGTCCTTCATGGTGGACGCTGCCTTTCTGAGACTCCGCTCCTTGAAGATGTGCTGGATACTACAGAGGCTAGTGCCCATGATGGAGCTGACTGATTTTTACTACTTTCTGTATTTTACTTTGATCCTCTGCAGTTGCCCTCCGCTCCCCCAGTGAGGTAGCTAGCCACGGTAGGTACATCTGTTCAGATGCTGCAGCTGAGTTTACAACTCTATGTACTTTACTTCAATCAGTTATTCATGCTCATGTCCACTGCCCCCTCCCTCCGAGGTTACATTTCTATGCATTGATTCTTCATTTGAAAGAGTAGAGAACTTTGATCCAAGTCACTCTACACTTAAGGCAGTTCTCCCCCCTCCCACACCCAAAAGCAGCGAAGATCTTGTTTGATGCTACCCTCAGCCACATCTCCTCCATCTCCCAGACATCTGCATCGCCTTATCTTCCCACCGGCTTAACAGGGATTAACTCCCCTTGTCCTCACCTACCACCCACGAGCCTCCACAGCCAACACATCATTCTCTGCAACTTCTGCTATTGTCAATGAGATCTACCAAACATCTTTACGAACCCCACTGACTCTCTGCTTTCTGCAGGAATCTCTTGCTCCTCAATGCCTCACTCATCTCCCTCCCAGCATTTATCCCTGCAAACAGCCAAAGTGCTACACCTGCCAATTCACCTCCTCCCTCACCTCCATTCAGGACCTGAAACAGCCCTCCAGGTGAGGCAACACTCCACCTGCAAATCTGTTGGGAGTCGCCCATTATATCTGGTCCTCCCAAATCGGCCTCCTCTACATTGATGAGGCCCAACATAAACTGGGGGACCGCCTTGTTGAGTGCCTCTGCTCCATATCCAAAAGTGGAATTTCTAACTAGAAATTTCTAATTTCTAACCATTTTAATTCTGAATCCCATTTCCCTTCTGTCAGGTTAGTTCATGGCCTCCTCTTCTGCCATGATGAGGCCACTCTCAGGATGGAGGAGAAATGCCTTACGTTCTGTCTGGGTGGAATCAACCTAATGGCATGAACATAAGTTTCCCCTTCTGGTAATTTCCCCCTCCCCCTTCTCTCTTTTATTCCCCACTCTGGCCTCTTACCCCTCCTCACCTGCCTTCCACCATCGCCCTTTTCCCCCTCCTCCTCTTTCTTCTCCTGTAATCTGCTCTCCTCTCCTATCAGATTCCTTCTTCTAATGCTCTTTAGCATTCCAACACACCTGGCTTCACCTGTCCCCTTCCAGCTCACCTCCTTCCCCTCCCCCCTTTTTATTCCAGTGTCTTCCCCCTTCCCTTCCAGTCCTGAAGAAGGGCATTGACTGTTTATTCATTTCCATACATGCTGCCTGACCAGCTGAGTTCCTCTAGCATTTTGTGTGTTTTGCTCTAAATTTCCAGCATCTGCAGGATCCTGTGTTTAAAACTTTGTTTGAGAAGTGCAGAAACTCAATATTACTTTTATCCAAAACACGAACAGTTACACCTCCTAAAACCACTTCTTCGCAACTCCAGCGACTTGGCTTCAACGACTCTGCTGCCTGTGTGTGGCTGCATGGGCTTTGCCCTGATCCTCTAGCTCTCTGCCAAACCCTAACCATATACAGGTTGCTAAGTTAAATGGCTGCTGTAACTGTCCCTGGTGTGAAGTGAATGGCAGAATCTGAGAAAATCTGGTGAGAATGTGAAGAATAGGTAAAAGGGAAAATTTGTGGGAAAATAAGATTGCTCCAGGAGAGAGGACAGAAAGCAGCCATGACTATCCGTCAGAAAGAAATGTGAGAACAATGACTGAGCACACACTCACTGCTGATTAAGCATCATGCCTAGTTCCTGTATATTAAAATATTATCTTACTTATAGAGCACTCTTCATACAAATAATCTACTTCAAAGTGCTTTACTACTGAATAAAGTAATAGACAGAAGATGTTAGTTAAGAACAATATTAAATAATTAGGTTTTGAACTGGCATTTAAAAGTGTCAACTGGGTCCACATCCCTTATAGTTTTAGATATTGAATTCCACAGATTAGGAGTGTAGTTCAAAAAAGCTGACCTGCCAATTATCTTTTAAAGGAGATTGTTTAAATTTAAGACACTAGCGAAAAAGGACCCAAGAGCTCAAGCAGGATTATAAAGCAAATTTGATTCTCTAATCTGCTCCAATCCCAGACCATTGAGAGCTTTAAAAACAAGTAAGAGAATTTTAAAAAGAATTCTAAAAGATAAAGGAAGTCAATACAGAGTAGCTAGGACGGGTGTGATATGCTCCCTCATCACGATTTTAGTTCAAACTCTTGTAGCTACATCTGAATAAGTTTGGAAGTTTGTCAATAGATTACTTTGAAAGGCCAGGAAAAAGAGCATGACAGTAATCTAGTATATTCAATATGAATTAATTTTTCCAGTGTCGTTATGTGACAGAAACGGACATACTTTTGTAATTTATTAAGTGTAGAAATTCTGCTGTGGTCATTTTCTTTATGTGGGATTTAAAATTCAAATATGAATCAAGGATCACACCCAGGCTTGTTACTTCTGATTTTACAAGGGGTGCCAAATTCGCAAGTATATCAAGAAAAGACAAATGCTTTTGTCTTTGGGACCAGCCAAAAGCATTTCAGTTTTATCTTTATTTAGGTTTAGGAAATTATTGCTCCAATATCCTGATGAAATATGTTAAGATATATAGTACAACGCATTCTCTTTCACAGAGAATTAGTATGTTAACAATAATCCAAATACTTTTACAGATACAATAAACATGGTATTAATGAAAACTGCTGAAGCAATTAATTATTTCAGCTCAAGATTAATATCTAAAATAATGATTAATTAGTTCAGTAACTTCAATAGTGCAACCATTTCTCTAACTACCCAAAAGAACACAAATATTTACTGGCAGCTATTTGTTCGATTAGTTTTAAAAACGTGGAACGCATTGTGTAGCTCACACTCTAATAAATATCCACAACACACTATGGAACACACATACTCAACAGATCTTTCAAACTTAGCTTTTCAAAACCTACCAGAGTGTTTGTGTCTCATTGTAGGATGGCACACTTCTATACAGGTGTTTTTAAATTTATTTATGCTTTCACACCTTGTTAACACACAGCAACTACTTAAACACAAACAGCTAGTAAAACTCTCCATTTCCTACTAATCTGCATCATAGTCCTTAGTCCAATTTGTGTTGTCTTTCAGGCCCACTTTGGCCTGTATAATTTTATTGCACTGTGGGAGACCATCGTTAAAATAGCCATTCATTGCATAGGCAGAAAATACTAAAACAAAAATTAGCTTTACCCCAACTCAAACTCAGCTCCTGTTTCATCCCACTGAAAACAAGAGCACAAACTAACTCTGCACCAGCTAACTAAATACGAACCAAAATTTAGTGCCTTGAACTGGTAACCGTTAAAGCATAGTTCTCAGTGCTGCTTTCTGCTTTGGCCATCCTGTCCACATTAGTAGTAGCTCACATCTGGACGGCCAGAACTGTTTCAATGTTAAGTGATGTTATTCGTTTGAGTATGGTTTTC
Source organism: Hypanus sabinus (assembly GCF_030144855.1). Taxonomy (NCBI): domain Eukaryota; kingdom Metazoa; phylum Chordata; class Chondrichthyes; order Myliobatiformes; family Dasyatidae; genus Hypanus; species Hypanus sabinus. Next base: position 4,823,481 of record NC_082733.1, read on the forward strand.
CTATTCAATCTGGGGGTTTGAGAGCCAACACCAAATTCTATCTTCAAATAAGGAAAACACATGCATGCTTTTTCCAGCAGAGGTCACTACACAGCAAACCAAGTAATCGATCCCAATGTATCAGAATCGGGTTTATTATCACCAACATGTCATAAAGTTTGTTAACTTAGCAGCAGCAATTCAATGCACAACATAATCTAGAAGAAAGTTTAATAAATCAATTACATTATACGTATATTGAATAGATTAAAACTTGTGCAAATACGCCCCAGAAACAATGCATTTTAGAAAAGTGAGGCAGTGTTCAAGGGTTCAATGTTCATTTCGGAATCGGATGGCAGAGGGGAAGAAGCTGTTCCTGAATCGCTGAGGGTGCGCGTTCAGGCTTCTGTACTGCCCACCTGAAGGTAACAGTGAGAAAAGGACATGCCCTGGGCGCTTGAGGTTCTTAATAATGGACACTGCCTTTCTGACACACCGCTCCCTGAAGATGGCCTGGGTACTTTGTAGGCTAGTACCCAAGGTGGAGATGACTAAATCTACAAACTACTGCAGCTTCTTTCGGTCCTGTGCAGTTGCACCCCCACCTTCCATACCAGACTGAGATGCAGCCTGTCAGAAGGCTCTCCACAGCACATCAATAGAAGTTTTTGAGTGCACTTGTTGACATACCAAATCTCTTCAAACTCCTAGTAAAGTACAGTCGGCCCTTCTTATCCGCAAGGGATTGGTTCCGGGACCCCTCGCAGATACCAAAAAATGTGGGTGCTCAAGTCCCTTATTCAACCTGTCTCAGTGCGGTGGACATTAGGACCCAGCGGTGGAGCTCTGAATCCGCAGTGTTTCTGTTCACGAAAATAATCATGATCACAATTGAAAATAAAGTGGAAATAATAAAGCAATCGGAAAGAGGTGAAACGCCATCGGTCACTGGAAAAGCATTAGGCTATAGTTGGTCAATGATCGGAACAACTTTAAAGGCTATAGTGAGAAAGGCCCTGCCCCAATGAAAGCTACAATTATTACTAAGCAATTGTTTAATTGTTGGGTTTTGGGTTTCTGATCCTCCACATCAACTAGGCACGGATGGAGCGTGCAATCGGGGGTGATCTGTCACTGGATCGAAATCGCAAACTTCCGTTCCTGAGCCTGGCGCTGAAACATACATTCTTAAGAAGTGTTTTATATGCATAGAAAGGTAAAATATATACTAAGACAAACTTTTGAATAACTGACGCTAAATAATACCAGATGTACCTGTTCCGACTTGTTTAGCAAGAGAACTTCCAATTTTTTTCCGATCCCGATCCACGATAACCTACACACATCCTCCCATATACTTTAAATCATCTCTAGATTACTTACAATACCGAATACAATGTAAATGCTATGTAAAATAGTTGTTATACTACATTGTTTAGGGAATAAGGACAAGAAAAAAAGTCTGTACATGCTCGAACAACAAGTGCTGGTAGAGCACTTCCAGGTTTTCTCGATCCGCTGTTGGTTGAATTCGCGCATGTGGAACTCGCGGATAAGGAGGGCTGACTGTATAGTCGCCGTCTTGCCTTCTTTATAACTGCACCGTTATGTTGGGACCAGGTTAGATCCTCAGAGATCTTGACACCCAAGAAGATAGAGCGATCAGAAGTAGAGAGAGTGAGCAGATTCATGAGGATTGGTATGTGTTCCTTCGTCTTACCCTTCCTGAAGTCCACAACCAGCTCTTTCGTCTTACTGACATTGAGTTCCAGGTTGCTGCAGCAACACCACTCCACTAGTTGGCGTTGGAAATACTAAGGTGGAGCTTTACAACCCGAATTTAGGCAGCACGTTAAATATTCCTGCTCTTGTCTGTAAAGAGTTTGTATGTTCTCCCCCTGACTATGGATCTGCTCATGTCACTCTTCATTCCCTCACATTTCAGAGATGTACAGGTTAGGGTTAGTAAATTGTGGGCATGCTAGGTTGGCAACACTTGCAGGATGCTCTCTGCACATCCTAAGTTGGGGATGGTTGTTGACGTAAGTGATGCATTTCACCCCATGCTTCATTGTTTCGATGTACGTATGACAGGAGTTCAATCACAGGTCATTCCTTCACTCTGTGACCAAACGCACACGCATGTGGTCAGTACCCAGTGTCATCGACCTACAAATGTAAATCCTGTTTGAACTCAGTATAAAAGTGAAAAAGTCTTGGAGTATTAGTTTGAAGATCTTCCTTTATTAACCACCTGCACCCTTGGATTTACAATAAATTAGTAGCTTCATTTTCAAAGAAAGGAGCTGTGATTCTACAAATCCCCACAATCCGCAGTGATACCTGCCCTTGCATCAGTTTCTCCAAGTACAGCTGATACTACTTGACCACACAATGTTTGGGGTAATGGCACCTTTCATGACTTCAGTATATCTTGAAAGTGCTTTACACTGTTATTGAAGTAGAACTTTGAAGCATAACCTCTTATAATTTATGAACTCTGTGAATTTGTACAGAAGGAATCATAAAGAGTAGTGGAATAATGACTTTTTCCAAAAAAAAACCTTTATATTTTACTTGCTTAACAACGAACAATATACTTCAAAGAAGTTCAACTACAATCCAGATGATGGGTACATTAACTCTAAAACTGAATTCTATTAGTTTAACAGAACAATCTGCATCCACCCATCAACCAGTTCAACTTGGGCCCATTATACTTATCTATACAGGTCACACCAACAAAAGATTAATTTCCTGAAAGCAAAATACAGCAGATGTTAACACATTTGAAACAAAAACAGAAAATACCAGTAATGCTCTGCTGTTCAGGCAGCTTCTATGGTGAGAGAAAAACAGAATGCTTCAGGTATCGAAAAGTCATGAACCTAAAAAGCTGCTTGTGTTTCTCTCCAAAGATGGGGTCTGAACTACTGAAACATTCTCCGCTTTCAGTAGACTGGTCATTTCTGCACATTACAAATCGGATTTTGATATTTGTGGGTGAGGTTTCCACTTTGATAATATAAAACTTGGCAGTAAAGTAGCAGCATATTAATGTTTTTAGTTAGCATGGCTTTCATCATCTAACATCTTTGCTCTTCAGTAAATGTCACCAGGTCAAGTGCATTGAAACAAGACCATTGAAAATCACTTCTTAATAATAGACCTAATTTCCTCAAAGGTGCAAATCTTGCCCAAAAACACGTTGATTTTATTTTCCTTCTATCAATTTTCAAAACGATTCCACAGCAGTTACTATTTCCACATTTTTGTAAGTCCCATTGAATACAAATACAACCTCACATCCAAATCTGGCTGTAGTCCACTCTGTTGGACATGGAGTCTATAGCACATCTGTGATGGACCCTTTTTGCTAAAGGGCTGCAATTATACTTGCTACAATGAATGCTATTATTGTAAATGACCTGACTAATTAAAAATTATACATTAAATAGGTCAGAGCTGAAAACAGCTCAATTTATAAATGGGCATAGCCTGTCAGAACAGAGAGAGAACTTATCACCATCCACCAAGAAGAGATAAAATCCGGGGGTTCAGGAGGTCAAAAGGCTATGACTGGAGCAAGTGCCTTAAGCAAACTATTCCCATTTAAGCCAAATTGCAATTTTGTGAAAAGACCGAGACAACAAACTAGCTTATATTTTTCCCCACAATGAATACCAGATTTCAATAAAACATTCAACATAATTTATAAAAGTAAGCACCACAATCTAAGTAACAATAAGAATTGTTATAACAATAACAATAAGTCCAAATAAATTCAAAAGACAATTTAACCAGTTAACTAAAAATGTACTGGTGCACCAAGTTCCAGTGACCAGTCTGAATAACAAAAGCAGAATCCAAATGAACATCAACTTTGACCCGTGGTTATGAGAAAAGGAGGCAAGGAAGTAAAAAGAAATCTATCATTATATGCCTGCACTGCTTTTACATTCTTATCCAATTGTTGTTTTCATAATTATGCTTTAGCGTAATAACATGTACAAGAGCACCAGCATGAAACCAGTCCACTTAGCTTGCAAAGCCTTTATCTTCCATATTTTGAAGTTTGACAAATTCCAAAGTTAACACGTAAGGGAATACAGTTTGAATTTAGCAGTCATTTTTTGACAAGTTTTTTTTTGCTTTAATTCATTTTGATTTGAAACAATGTGATCATTAACCATAAATGAGGTGAAAGTGTGGCACATGAAATAAGGTCTACATTCATTACAGCTTGTAATGTGAAATGAAACACGTAGCTCTCGTTACAAAACCGACATCAACAGGGAAAAAAAACAAAGGATGCTTGAATAGAAAGAGAAGCTAATCAATAGGCAGGTTTCATCCCACACTCTCCTTTCATTACCCTGGACAGTATCTTGCCTGGTTAAATGGTCAGCTGCCAGCCACCTGCTCTGGCTGGAATGGCCACAGATGGTCAGTTGTCCAGTTAGTAGTTAAGAATGTGTTGTTGTTCTCACATCACATGGGGATTGGGGCCATTGACGGGGATACGTGATACATGAATCTGAGCTCATCACCAGGCAACTGTCAGGGACCACAGCCAAACAGCGACCGAGGTCAGTCTTAATAATTCTGCAATGACTTACACCAAGGCTTTCAAATATAGTAACATCTGGGCATTATCTTTTTGCTAAAGGAAAACATTTACAAGTCCTTACTATGTAGGATAAAAAGTCATAATAAAAGCAGTTCTAATAATATTCATCGTAGATTGAAACACACTGAAAAACATCAGATGTTATCACTGAAACAAGAGTTCCTGATGTTATCAAATTGCAAAAGCTTCTGAACTCAGTTAATCCTAGCCCATTACCAAGTAAATTGTGAGTAAAAGCAGTTAAGCAGATCTACCTGATACACCAAATATTAAGTCCTAATTTTTTTTGCATATTTTATATTCCAAATCCTTGAACATTTTTTGGAAATAGTATAATTTACAATAATGTAAAAGTATTGGTTAGTACACTCCAATTGGTGTCGCCCCTTCTTGTGCAAAACCACATTTTAGTTGCACAATTGATAGAAAGCTGGGAGTTATAGAGCCTCGCATAAAGTAGATTTCAGATAACTTCATGTAGTCTGGAGGCAAAAATGTAGAACTACTGGTTAAGGGACTGCAATGACAGGCAAGTTGTGTCAGTAATTCACAACGGAAAGAAAAATCTTTTCAAAAGGACCAACATAAAACTAGTACAACAATCCCGGCATGCTCTGTAAGGAGTTTCTATGTCCTCCCCGTGGAATGCCTGGGTTTTCGCCGGCTGACCTGGTTTCCTCCCACAGTCCGAAGATGTACAGGCTAATAAGTTAATTGGTCATTGTAAATTGTCCCATGATTAGACAAGGGTAAATTTGGGGGTCGCTGGGCGACGCATATCAAAAACCCTCCTTCTCTAAATAAATATAGGAGTCTCTTTTATAAGCTATATTTTTGAGGTGCTAAATTCAAAAAGAAAGTGATTTACTTCCCATTGTAATTTCAATGTTTAATAAGGTGAATGAAGGCACAGAGGAAAGTTGAAATTCCCAACTGTGATATTTTTATTAAATGCAAGTAAACTCTATGCCTGTTATCGAGGTGGCAAATTCTTGTACCGCATAAAAGAATGGACACAATGTCCCAACTCAAATCCTGTTACTCTTAATCAATCTAAAGGAAAAGAATTAGAAGTTCCAGGCAAATTCAAAACTACTTATTCTGAAAAGTATGCAAAAATTGAAACTTTTAGCTTTTATAATTGTACACCAGCCATACATTATTATGCAAGTGATTCATTCAAAGTATGTTTGTACTTTCAGAATATAAACATGACATTTACATTCAGTTCCAGCTCACTTGCAGGAAGCGAGGCATTTCAATAAAGATTTTTGTAAACTTCTTTGATTAACTTAAAAGGTTAAATTTTCCTCCTATAAACATTGGATAGGTTTCCCAGAACAAAAATACCAAGATTTTTTTTCCTCTTGGACATTTTGAGTACTGTGTTGGGCAACTTGTTTGGTGTTAATAAACTTTATCATGCAGCTGATCCATGGGGAAAATTAAATTTCACCCTTCCTCCCACCCTTGGGGATTTCCCACACAAATGAAGCCTAGTACAAGTATACAATGAAGGAAAAGATACTATAAACAGAGTAACAGGCTGTAGAGATGAAGCATTGAGAACCTCTAGTGTGTGTAAAGCAAAACCTTAAACACCGATTCCTTAAAGTCAGGTTTAATCTTTCTCTTTCTTTTGACAGGAAAAAGGGAAAACTTGGAATCAAAAGCACCAACCTAAAACTTTGACAGAGACTCCACAAGTTATCATCAAGCCCAAGTGAAATATTTGAACATTACATACCTAGTCCGCTGATGGTATACTGGGAATCCCGCATGCTGAGTTCAATTGGACCAGTTTCCTGCTGGCTCTCCTCCCTGTAGCAGAGTCTGTATCCCTGGATTTGTACATTGTTTTCCTCTGCTTGTTTCCATCTTACCACAATTGTTGTGCAATTCAATGGCTCTAAACGCAGCTCTGGGGCCAAGGGGACTATGGAAATGGGAAATTATAAACATTTAAATTTTTATGGATCCTTTTATCCTTCATGCATTAATTGGTACTTAGTACCAATGCCAGAGTAATACCCTCCTCTCCTTCTCAACAACCCATGTGATACAGACATGACAAAATCACAAAATTCAAGTTTCATGATGCATCACAATTTCCTTCTGTTTTAGAATGTTACAGATAAACCGGAGCATCATTACTTTGTCAAGAAAGGTTTACTGACATGGATAAAAATAAGTTTAACTGGGTTTTAGTGCACACTTTTCGCAGGATTCAATAATAAAGGAAATCTGATATCAATTTTTTGTTTTCTTCATTGATATTAAAATTTTAGTTGCAGTAAAATTGGATTTTAAAATGAAGTTATTTCTTCAATTAACTTAATAAACTCCATTAAGTTTATTATACAAAGTTTATTAAACTCCATTAAGTTTAAGTACATTATAAACCCCAAAGAGCCAAGCTTGTGTTCTAAATCTGAAGCTTCAGGAAATCTTTTAATTGTCTACTTCCATCTATAATATGTATTTATTTTAAAATTATTGCTTTCTGCTTCAGTTTCTGGACATGTTGTGGTTTCTGCACTGCGAAGAAGCTCGAAAAGGAGATGAAAGAGTGATAATGTAAAAGCCAGGGTTGACAGACAGGAGGCTATACAAAGGCAAGAGGAAAAACACAAGTGTAAGCAGAACTCAGGATGTACTTTTCCCAAGTCTCGCTTTTCTTCTTTTAAGGGAAGGAATGCCATCCACCCTGCTGCTGACTCCCCTAATCTGATGAAAACAACAGGGCTGGAGCCCCACAGGGACGTGTCCTGCTCCTTGCCTGACAGCCCCAAGATTGATGGGTTCAGATAGCAGGCAACAGAATGAAATACTGGTGCTTTGACTGTTTATTTGGCTGTATCAGCAAACATAAACACACCACCTCTTTGTTTGAGGCCAAACTGAATTATCCTAGGATGGCTACGATTTACCAAAATCAAAAGTAAACAGCAAGATATTCTCCCTCCCGTCATCACGCTTCCCACGAAACACAAGCTCGTCTTTAGAATGAGGGATAGCAGGCTTTTGCAAACCCTGATGATCCATTGATTTGGGGGCAATCCTAACATTACTGGCATAAGGACAAAGGTCACTAGGGTAACAGAATCAACATCTTAACAAGATTATTCTGACAGTCTCTTATGAACAACAGGCAGATCACCAGATGCGTTGTCTTGGACTGGAGATACTACATTTTCCACTACAAAATCGTAACAGCAACATTTGCCATCTTGGTTAAAACAGGCTAAAACAACTCCGCTTAGCAGCCCTAATACTAGCAACAAATCAAGTTACTTCCTTCCTCATGCACTTCACAACCTAACTGCGAACATGTTCTATGCTGAAATGCTGAATCCTACAGCTGCATTACTTGTACCATTTAAAACAAATGTTGCTGAGTTATGTCCACCAGACAGACAAGCCTTTTCTACCACAGTTCCCTGAAGGACTCTGCGCAATTATTCTCAAATGCTTTACAGTAAGAAATTAATATTTAGGGTTCACCTTTCCAATTAAAAAGGCACTCATAATTCCTAATCTAAGTTGCTTACAGGGAAATAAATTTGAAGTGCTAATAACTGTTCATGTTGTCAGTTATGTACCAACAACTTCAATGCTCCAAGGTTGGACACACTTTGAGTGTGAACCGCTGGCCATTTTAACTGAGAATGACCTTGTGACTTAGGTCTAAAGGAAAAGGAGAAATGTGCCCCAGATGTCCTTTTAGGACTGATTCCTCTTTAAACATATTCAACACAATGGAAGTACTTCTGGATGCATCTGCATACAATCATTCATTTGACATTTTATCAAAAAAAAATTAGTCATTAAAAATCAAAAATAAACTAGGTTCTGAGTCAGAGCTCGAACCACCTGCAACCCCCTTCCTCTCCATGCCCCCAGACTGAAGGGCCCAGCACACATTGTATCTGTTTCATGTATGTAGTTCAAAGTGCTCTTATTTCTCAGTAAGTCGTAGCAGGATTTCTTCACAGTTCCACCGCACACATTTGCATAGAGATAAGTTAAGTCAACAGAACCGAAATTCCTTTGTGCAGTGATCACAGAATGGCATTGATGGATTGTGGAGAGAATTATGATCCTAGCATGGTCCCCACTCTGCTGTGGGGGATGCAATGAGCAGTGATGAATGAAGCACAATATCAAAACTTACTACAAAACAAGCATCAGGAGATCATTCCTTAATTTAACAAAGGAAAAATAAGTATCTTATACTTTGAGGGGAAGGGTAAGAGTTTTTGTTTGGAACACAGTAAGATTTTTCCTTCACTAATATGCATCTTCCAAAGACATCAAATTAATTAAGAATTGGATTAATTGAATATGCACTGAGGAAAACAAAATAGACAGAAAGATCCAGGATTATTCTGTAATAATTTAGCGTACCGCCAGAAACAACCATGTACTTACAATCAAATTAAATGGAGTGGCATTTGGGCTCCTTCAGAGGTCATTCAACCCAAAACATGGTGTTCTACCAGGTTCTTACAAGGCAAAACAACATCTCTCCACATTTGGTAATAAGAATCTAATTTTGGTTTCTACTCTTCTCTTCCCAAATACAATGATCAGATGAGGAAGAAAAGGAGGGAATTGGGGAGTCAAATGGGAGTCACTGGGGACATAAGAAACCACAAATACTATAATCTGGAATAATATAAAAAGATGCCACAGGTCAGGCAGCATCTGTGGAGGGAAATGGATGGTCTGTAGCGATGTGCTACACACAGCGCTGAAATAACATCTATAAGTTGTTTCGAGACTAGTTTATTCAAACTTCACGGTGCTGGCATTTAATCCTTAGCGCCTGCCCTCTCCGGGCAGAAATGACATCAGAGGTGCATTACCAAATTCTGGCTATTTGTGAGCTGGTTCGCCTGCGCAGAAAGTGGGTCACCACAGGCCAGCATTTTGGGTTGAGACCCTTTATCTGAACTATAGTGAGATGGCAATCACTTCTAAAGTACTTGAGGGTACTCTAGCCAAGGTCAAAATTCTTAATGTATGCAATGCATCTGCATCAAATCCATTAACCAGAATTGGGGAAATCTGGCCTTTCTTTCCCCCATGCTAGCCCAGAAGGCACAAATGCCAATAGAACATGCTGTGAATGGAACCTGTAATTTTCTGATGTGTACCCCTCAAAAATCATGTTGCCAGCAGTGGCTCAGCCTTTAGAGGTTGTCTTCAAGCACTAGTAGGATTCTTGAGTATGGCAGGTTATGAAACTTTCCACAAGGTTGACCAAAAAGATTCAAGATTTATCCTACAAGTTGATTATATGTAGAATTAAAATTACAAATGGGATTGGAAAACAGATGAGTAAACACAGACAATAGACTAAAATGGAGATGAGACTAAAATTGAATTTCCATTTGGGGTTCACAGGATAATCATGGGTTTATTACTCACTCCCCTGGCCAGCATCAGAGCCGGACTCCGGAGCGAAGGCTCCCGAGTTTGAATCCAAATCAGACCCCCCCCCCGAACACGCTCTCCATCCATGCTGGGTTGAGGGTTGAGCACCGAGCTAGCCACTCGGCCTCGTAAAAAAAGAGGGTCGAGTCAGGAACGTGCATATCAGAAAGGAATCCAATCCGGACACCATGCGCCAGACAAGAATGGCTGACTGTCTGGTGCGACATGCTAAGAAAACTCACTCCCCTCCATAGGTATCAAGACTCTCCACGTGGCCAATATTAGAAGACAGGTCGCTGGAGTTATCAAATGGGGATAAAAACCCTGACTTTGCCTACTTTCTGGATTAAGGTCAAACATGGTTCCAGAACCCAGTGAATTTATACCTTTATGTTTTTTCTATAAATGGCATACTTTATGGAAGTGAGTGTGAAATGATGTATTCCCCCTTAACCCTACCAATAAAACAGAACAGTACAGCACAGGAACAGGCTCTTCAGCCCCAATGTCTGCTCCAAACATAGTGAATTAATTAAATTAATTCTCCTCTTCCTGCTCGAGCTATGTTCACGTGCCATCTAACGTATTACTATTGTATGTCTCCACCTCCATCCTGACAGACACTTATTCAAAAGAACAATTTGCCTTGTACATCTACTCCTTGACATTTCTTTCCTGAGAAAATGATTCTGACCATCCAACTGCCCCAGTAGGCTCGTTGTTTCTGCTTCTGGAGGTGGAGTGGAGTAACAATGGTGCTAAATGGCGACTCCTTTGCTTGCACCTTCGGAAGCAGCTCTATTTCCATCTTTAATATCTTTATTTTTCCTTTTCAAGGTTCTTTTAAAGACCCTGGCCTGGAGTTACATGCTGACTTTGGTTCTTTGTGGGAATGGGACCCACTCCCATGGTTTCACAACTGGCTGTTGTTCAGCATGCCAGGAGCTCGGCCTAAGAGTCTGGCTCGGGTTTGGAAGCCTGGGATCCCCAATCAAAAGTCGGTGTCATGGTAGAAGACCCGTGTGTCGTCGAGGGAGTCAGAATATCTGCGTTGTGTACAGAGCTCAAAAAAAGCAATGTAACAGACTTCTAACATCATAAACCAGCAAGTTGTTTGTTATGACTCCCTACCCGCTGGGAAAACAGACACCTCATTCTCCCTTATTCGGGAGGGAGATCCTGTGGAATGTTGTAAACCGGGTGAAATGTAAAGTCTTTGGGGTAACTGCAAGCCTGTGTCATTGCCGTTGCTTTGCTGTATGCTTGAGTGCTTGGTGGTGGGTGCCAATACTTTTTTTTGCTGATAGGGAGAGGGGGATTGTTGCTTGTTGCTGCTTATGCACTGGAGGGGAGCTTGGTGGGTGGACTTTGGGGGTCTAACAATTAAATGACATTCATTCTTTGGGACACTCCTCTGTTTTCGTGGGCGGTTGCAAAGAAAAGGCATTTCAGGATGCATTGTATACATTTCTCTGACATTAAATTGGACCTTTGAACCCTTGTTCCTGACCCACTGAATTTGCATATCATCTCAACTCCTTAAGACTCTCCAGGTCTTTCTTGACAAAAGACCTAACAAGTTCCCCTTCAGCACCACCCTCCTCTGTCTAGCAAAACTTGTTTTCACCCTTAACCAGCTCTCTTTTGGCTCCTCTCACTTTCTCCAAACCAACAGTGTTACCATCGGTTCCAGCTTTGTCTCCTTTTAACTGGCTATGTGGACAGTCCAAGCCTACACTGGTTACGCTCTCTAACTCCTCCCCCACTACACTGATGGCTGCATTGGTGCTGTTTCCTGCACCATGCTGAGCTCGTCAATTTTATCAACCTTGCCATCAACTTTCATCCTCCTCGCAAACTCATTTGTTCAATTTCTGACACCTCTTCCTCCTTTCTTGATTTGTCTCCATACCCACAGACAGATTATCAAACACCCACCAACTCTCACAATTACCTTCACTACATCTCTTCTCATCCTGTCACTTATTTTCCCTTCTCTATCAATAATTTCCTTCTGGTTCCCCACTACCTTCTCTCAGTCCATGGCTTACTATCCTCTCCTTCTTCAGCCCCATGCCTCTTCCACCTATCACCTCCTAGCTACTTACCTCATTCCCTTTCATCACCTTCACCTAGACTCACCCATTTCCTACCAGCTTGTGCTCCATACCTTTTTATTCTGGCTTCTGCCCTCTTCCTTTCTAGTCTTGATGAAGGGTCTTGGCACAAGGTTCATTGCTCATTTACCTCCATTGAAGCTGCCTGACCTGCTGAGTTCCTCCAACAACTTGCGCTTCTGACCATCTATCATATCCATGCCTCTGAATCTTATAAATTTCTATCAGATTGCCTCTTAACCTCCGAAACTCCAGAGAAAACCCAAATTTGTCCAACCTCTCCTTGCAGCTCAGACTTTCTAATCCAGGTTAACCCCATTAACCCTCTCCTGCACCCTTTCCAAAGCTTCCACATCACAGAATGGGACAGTCCAAATAACACACAATACTCCAAGTGCAGCTTATGTAGCTACAACACTATTTCCTAATTATATGCCCTGGCCAACGAAGGCAAGCATGCCATATACCTTCTTTGATAATTTTTATCTACTTGTGTGGCCAGTTTCATTGAACTATGGACTTGGATCCCAAGATCCCTCTGTATATCAATGATGTTTAAGGATCCTGCTATGAACAGCATACGTCACCCCTTTACACTATTGCTCCCAAAACATAGCACTTTACACTTGTCAGGGTTAACTTGCCATTTCTCCATCCACATTCTTATCTAAATACTGTGATATACTCTGGCAGCTTCTACACTGTCCACAACTCCACCAATTATTGTGTCAGACGCAAACTTACTAACTCACCAATCTATTATTTTCATTCAGGCCATATAATGACATCACAAACAGAGACCCTAATATGGATCTCAGCAGATCTCTGGTCATGGACCTTCAACCAAAATAATATCACCCCCACTGTCCTCTGTCTCAACAAGCAAGCCAATTCTGAACCCATTTTGCTGTGGAGCTCATGCATCTTAAACTTCTGGATCAGCTCCTGCCCTGAGGGATGGCATTTAGAATTTAGAAGAAATGACTGCGTTCACTCCATGGCAAATGTGTTTTCTAAATTGTTCAGCTTCAACAATAGCAAACTATTATCTCAGCTGAAGAGAGAGAGTTTCATATTATTCAATTTAATTTAATTTATTGAATTGACACACTAAGGTTTAAGATAGCCATCGTGCATAAATCTCACAGTAGAAGATATGAAAGTTGCCGGGATTTGAAATCACATTCATAATGAAGACAAAGAATCAAAAAGTTTGATAAATACAGAATTAGTTAATGTTTTTTCCATTGCTGAGCAGTTGCATTTGTTGTACACAAACCTATCAGTGCAATGGTCCACACCTGATTTGTACCCAATTTGAAGGTCTAGTCCAAATATCTTTTTCACAATCAGATCTGAACAGGAAAGACCATTCTAAATTTGCACAGCTGTCAAATATCCAATTGATACACAGGATTACAAATTCCTGCAATGTGCAATCCTCATAGACCTGAATGTTATAATTCCAGTTTCACCTGATCAACATCTATTCCTCTGGATTACAAATGTTTGTTAATAAAATGTTAATCAGTTAGGATGTTTGACATTTTACTTCACTTTCTCCAAGATAATGGATTACCTTTGACACTGGTAGCTTTTGGGGTTCTGTGGGAAGTCCAGACTGAAGATTCTCCCCACCCCACTCTGGTTGCTGCAGAGATCCGAACAAGGTAACTACTGTCAGATTCTACATCTTCTAGCAGGTGTTCCAATTTAGTTCCTGGAAGCTCCACCAAGTGGACAGCACGTTCTGTGCTTTTTCGATAGTAAATGCGATACGCAATGATATGACCTCTCCTGAATTTTGCTGGAATAGGGAGCCATGAGATCAGGATGTTGGTTGGGCTAAGGCTCGTCAAACTGATCTCTGGCACCCTCAGGGGGACTGAATAAAGAAGAATTGAGAAAGTACATTATATTTTAAACAGATGACTACATTTTTCAGTAACTTAAGAGGCAAGAGAAAACAATTACTTCAATTACAATCACTGATTGACACATCTCAGATAATCACTAATTACAAACTCCAGTAGCACAGACATACTATAATCTATTTTCACATGGTACTGGAACTGAACTTTAAATGCAGAATGTAACAGTTATACTTTATTCTGCTCTGTAACATGCAGCAGGATTTATCTTTACCACAGTGCACTGAATAAAGATAATTTAACATAGAATTTTAAATTAACTTTTTATCTCTAGGATTTTTCTCTCGACATTTATTGCTTATTTATTTATTATTTTGGTCATTTTTGTATTTGCATTTGGTTGCCTTTTGCACATTGTTTGCTTGTCCATTTTGTTGTGTGCAGTTTTTCACTGATTCTGTTGTTTTTTCCATTACTCTGGAAGTAGTTACTCTGGATATCCACAAAAACAAATGAATCGCAGGGTAGTATATTTACTTTGAACTTTGCTTTCATATTGTACACACAAGTCTCTCAGGTATCATCATGTTGAATGCAACTGATGAGATAATTTTTAAAAGCCAGTGAGAGTAACAATTTACTCATTATGTCATGACTAAACAACTGATGCATGCCATAACTGCTGATTTCAAATATACTATTTTAATTATCCCTGGTGAAAGTGTGATTTAAAGAGGGGAAAGTAAATGCATTTAACAACAGTGAATAACTGTAAGATAGTATCTTTACAATTCTGTTATCTCAGTTATGAATGGATAAATTAAACTGCAATTATAACAAAAGTACGAATTAGTTAAAAACAATTCTTTACTTGAGTCATCCACATTTCAGGAATGGATGACTCTGGAATGCGTGTTAAATATACTATGCCTCAAAGGCAGAATAAACCAAGGTTACAATTCAAACAGATATCAAATCACCAAGTTTTTCTGGGGGATAAAAAGGGCAGATTTCAGTTTGGCACAGAAGCCAGCATCTAACAGCAGCATCTTGGAATAACTTTATATATACCATCTTCCAAAGTGTGCTGGGTCACGTGCTCCGACATTCGACTGGCTCCCATAGGCATGTATGCAACAATATAAAACGTGTAGTTGCTGGCTGGCTCTAAATCATCAATAATATAACGAGTTGTATCATTCCCAATAACCACTTGATATTCCTCATTATTTAAACCTGTAGAAAGAACACAAAAACCCTGTCAATTTGAGAGCCAGGAATAATTATCTTGGCAACTTATTGTGCCACAATTTCTTCAGTGGGATGCACAAGAAAAATAATATGCAGATCTGCCTAAATAATCTGAAAACTAGTTAGATTTTTCAGTCTTTGATCTACTTTTGCTGCAAATAACACTTTCCCCATTGTCACAATGATAATGCAATGTTTATTAGAGGCTGATCTTCCCATAATCAACTCCATCATTACTCTGCTCTTAAAGCAAGGCAGTGCATTTTAATACAGCCAAAAGCAAAATTATTCCCAATTACATTTTCCCACATTCATGAATAAGCTTGAAAGCCACTTAATTTGTGAAACCCAGGAGCCCTATACACAAGTAGTAATTACTGGCTAATAATGAATTTGAAAAGTCCTGATTTCTGACCTAGAGAACAAAATCCTTGAAGGAAAATTAAAGAGTCTTGTTACCCCGCTGAATGCTCCAACAGAACTCATGCTGGGCTTAACGAAATAACTATAATGGAACACAAAGCAACCATTCGACTGCAAGCTTCCCTCTGTAGCCCACACTCTAATGCCTTCACAAGACTGATGGTGCGGCCTGAACACACTTCACCATACACTTTAATTATACCTTCTGCATTTCTATACTCTGTTCTATGAACTCATAATAAACACCTTTCCCTTGAGAAGGTAAACCTTCCACCCGATTTTAATCATCTCAACAGACCACATTGTTTGTGCAGAAAAGACTGCTATTCTCTTCTTGTGACCTTTGCTCAGCAACAGAATATTAACAACAGATGGTCATCCTCTCACATTCCAATTAGACATCAGGAACAGGGCATGTCCAACCACAAACAACCCAAAAAAATTGATGATGTGGATTAACTTTAAAACAAGCTACTTCAATTTATGTACAAACAAATGCTTCCTCTTAAACTCTAGTTAGGATGCACCTTGTCAGTTTGCAGCATTAAATTTTAACACACGACATTTTATAGTTATTTAAAAACATTATACTCTACTGGTTAAAGGAGGAAAACAAATCCGAGTGTCAACTTCAAATTAAAGTCTCACCTTCAGCTTTCATGTAATGAACAGAATATGCAATTACTTTATCAGAATTATACATGGGTCTTTGCCACGACAGAAGAATCCCTGAGCTTGACACAGTTTCAGCCTGGATATTTCGAGGTGCACTCGGTCTGTCTTCAGACATTACAACAATCAGTCGGGCTACTGAAAGAACAGATCCTTGTTCGTTTTCAGCCACACACTGGTAAATGGCATCATCTTCAGGAATGATCTGGTTTATCACCAATTTGCTTAAAAATAAAAATAAATTGTCTTATTAATAAAGTTATCATGATAAGAAAGCTGGTGCATAATCTAAACAAGTTCTGTCTCCAACAATTTATTTTTGTGAACTTTGGATATTAATATTTATGAAACGTGCACAAGTGGTAAGAATGTGATTAATTTACTGTTCCAAAAAAAAGGTTTCTAACCACGAGAACTTCATTCTTTCACAAACAATTTCACTGCTAATCTGATTGAATTTAGTTCAAGCAACAGCTGTAAATCGAGGCCTTTCGAATTTCTGTCTTTTAGCGCAGAAATTCACCAAGTCAACTGTGATGCCTCATAGTGCGACAGCTTTCCTGCCCAGAACGATAATACTGTAACTTGTGAATTTGTGACAATGATCTACAGGTTACAAAATGTGTTAGATCAGGTTACTGAATGGTTTATCTGTACACTGCAGATAAGTGGCTCCATCTGAAGTTCTACAGACTGTCGTTGATTATGTGCTTTGTACCAGAGTCAGGCTTGCATCAGCATGCCTGACTAACAAAGCCATAAAACAGCTCTTTAATGTGGCAGTTTGATACCATAATTAGGACTAAAAACTCAAGACCCAGGAAGATTTCTTTGGTTATTACTCTGAGATTTGCTACCTCTCTAGAGAACTTCTAAAATCCACACTTGGGAAGATCTCATGAACTCAGTTATGGTTTGTCAGTGCCACAAGAATCTGTCAATATGAGCTGAACTTTCAAAACTTATTAATTCTGTGTCAATTTTGCATCTGTGATGGCCAGGCAGTGTATACTTTCTTTTTTCCAGACAATTAAAATCTTTTAAAAAGAGAAATTCACATTTCAATCAACTTGCATTTTCTAAACTGGAAATAAAGATCCAAGTGAGAGACTGGTATGCAATGCTCAGCACATGCCTCCCTTTCCCCAGTCCCACAATGATGCTAGTCAGGTTTTGAAGCTTCCACCATTAAACATCATCACACTTTCAAAGCACAAAAGGAGCAAGTGCAGATGACCCTTTCATTCTACCTCAAAAGATACGGCCAACTACACCCCATCAGCAGACACAGAGTTCCCCCTGATGGCTGTGGCTCTCCACAAAATAACATCCAGCATGTTTACCAAGTAAAATATTCATGATTTGCTGAAATTCCATACCGTGAGCACAACTATATTTAGTTTTCTTTGCAGTTTTCACAAGGCTAAAGATAAGGTTTTGAATTATTCATTTGTGGGTCTATTGAAAAAAATTGCACTGTACAGGTGGAACATGATTACTGCAAACCAACCTGAAAAATTCCAGCTGAAGATAACAACATTGCATTGTATTTCTTTTAAAAAAGTATCAACATCACTACCACGCAGAGTCCATGCGGGTCCATCTATGTATATCAGATTCAGTCTGGGCTTGGTGTCTCTTTTGTGCTTGGGCTGAACGGAACAACCCCATGCTTTATCCATAGGACGATGATGTAGACAGCCAAAAAACATGGCTCAGACAATTGTATTTATAGTGGTGGTCATATGGGTCTGGCAAATATTACCACCACTCAAGTTTGAGTCAGGGGTTTTAATTTTACATCCCAGGAGTATTCTAATAGGCAAAGTTGACTGTCTAGTGGAACTGGTGCTCACCACATAGTTTAAACAACAAAACTGTTGCAAAGGCAGTCACACCATGGGCAAATGTCAGAATTAAAGTGCATTTAACAATAATTTCTCTCTTAATTCTACCAGCAGACAGGAATCAAGGTTTTCAAAGTAAAACTGAAAAGTCAACATTACCTACTATACTGGACTTTGATACGTCCATTGGAGTGAATCCTTTGCCCATTCTTCAGCCAACTAATCTTCGGTGTAGGTATACCTTCAGCCTGACACATAAACCTGGCCGTACCAGCACGAGGACGGGTGAGACTTTCAGGCCACTCAACAAAAGATGGCGGTGCTGAAAGAAACATGGAAAACATCTCTAGGACCACGTCCTCATTTTGTTCTGAACGAGTGCCACACATCTAACTCTATCGATCAAAGCTACACAATGGGGGGGGGAGGGGAGAGGAATCAATGCGGAATAAATCTTTGAAGTATAACAAACTCCGTAATGGACTGACATGTGTGCAAATACCAATGCAAGGAAGTAAATTTCCTAAATGGGACAGGACTTCTGAATAGCAAGAATTGCCATTGTGGACAAACATACTGTAACCTGGTTATCACTGTTCATCCTAGTAAGCTAAACAACTCCAGAATATTAATGCCATCATCTTGTGCCCAAAATACAGAAATGCTTCATCTTTCAGTATCAGCAGCCATTTTGTTCTATTTAACTAAAAAATACAATCAAAATAAGTTTAAAGTGTCTTAATCACTTCCATTTTAAACCCAAATCAAACATAAATGGATCAAAAACAAAATGGAACCTAAGATGGTTATTTTACCTAAGTTTTTATATATTTTTCAAGCGATACCAATTTTTATCCCGAAATCTTTTTTTACTAATGTTGACTCTAAAATTTCTTCATATATATGGCAGTATAAAAATCCCAGGTTAGGTAAAATATATTTACAGAAGACAAAAAAGGAAGGCGGGTTAGCATTACCTAATTTCAGATTTTACTATTGGGCAGTTAATATTAGATATTTGTTATGCTGGTTGAAAGATGGGGGTGGATCTTTTGGCCCTTGATGGGTGAGTTTAGAAACTAAATCGGTATCAGCTTATGCTTTGGGTTCTATTTTAGGGACTTCTCTCCCTTTTGCTCTTTCTAAATTGCCGAAACGAATAGTTAAACATACATTGCGTATATGGTTTCAATTTCGGAGATTTTTTGGGTTGACTCAATTCGTTTTAAATAGTCCTATTGTATCTAATTGTTTTTTTCACCCTTCCATTATAGATCAAGCTTATTCAGCTTGGAAAACTAAGGGATTACTAAGATTTTCTGATTTATTTTTAGATAATTGTTTCATGTCTTTTGAACAATTATCCAACAAATATAACTTGCCGAGATTTCATTTTTTTAGATATTTACAGATTAGACATTTTTTAAGTTCTGTACTCTCTACGTTTCCAAATTTTGTGCCTTCAGATACTTTGGAGAGTTTATTTGAATTAGACCCTTTTCAAAAAGGGCTTATTTCAAAACTTTATAATATAATTATGAAGATACGTTCAGAGCCCCTTTATAAGACTAAACAGGATTGGGAAAGAGAGCTTAGTTTTAGTATTTCTAGTGAGAATTGGGATAGAATTCTTCAATTAGTTAATACATCATCGTTATGTGCCAAACATTCACTAATACAATTTAAGGTTGTACATAGGGCCATATGTCCAAGGATAAATTAGCTCATTTTTACTCTCATATAAGTCCTATTTGTGATAGATGTCATTCTGAAATTGCGTCTTTAACTCACATGTTTTGGTCGTGTTCATTTTTGGAGAAATATTGGAAAGATATTTTTGATATTATTTCTGCGGTTTTGAATATTGATTTACAACCTCATCCTATTACCGCAATTTTTGGTTTACCAATGTTAGATTCACAGCATTTATCTTCTTCAGCCCGTCGAATGATTGCATTTCTAACTCTGATGGCTAGAAGATCTATATTGTTGAATTGGAAAGAAATTGATCCTCCCACTGTATTTAATTGGTTCTCTCAAACTATGTTATGTTTAAATTTAGAAAAAATTAGAAGTGGTACTTTTGAGACTTCTATTAAATTTGAAAAGTTATGGAGACCATTTATTCAACATTTTCATATGATGTAATATGACCCTGTGCCAAGTACATTTGATTTCCCAGCTTTTAGCTTATGTATTTTGAGAGGACCGGAAGTGAAGGCATTGATGAATACTTATTTTTGTGAGATATTATAAACAGCCCACTTTTTTTTTTCCTTCTCTTTTGTTTGTTTTTTTTTCTTTTATATTACTTATTAGTTATAGTTATTAGATTAGATTAGTTAGTTTTGCATTATATAAATTTTTTTTGTTTTTTTTTTCTTTCTTTTTTCTGTTTTTTTTATATTATACATTATGAAATATTTAGATTTACTATGTCCATACATATATCTTATGGCTTATGTCTTGGTAAACTCATTTATATTGTAACTATTATGTATGTTTTTTTTTCATATGTAATGGAATGTGTATGTTGGTAATTTCTTTATCAATATATCATCTGTATTCTGTCCATATTACTAATATTAATAAAAAGAGTTAGAAAGAAAAAAAAAAGAAAGAAAGAAAGAAAGGAACCTGTGAGCAGCTAAAAGTTCAACTAAGTACAAAAATGTGAACACACAGGTTAGAGATTTTTTTAAAATGCAGATTTAGTCTCCTTTCTCTCTCCCCCCCACCATTATCCACTAAAGCTTTTCACTAAAACCAGAAGTAATTCAGTAGCTTCTGATAAGTTATCATCCCACTGTTCACTAGTCACTTAGACAATCTCCACTGTGTTCATCTACATTCTTTCAAGAATCACAGTTCTATTTAATTACCTTTTAAAAGCTTTGCCCCTTTTGTAAATAACAGTAAAGAAAATACCATCCCTGTCATCCTTTCTGAATCTGAGTACATAATCTAGGCCAAAGCATTAATGCATCACGTAAGGAGCAGATGTAAACCCATAACACTACCTGAAACGAACAGGGAAGCTCTGCCAGTCCAATATTTCTCCCTCAACCAATCATCCCAACACAAGATTAATTTGTCATTATTAATGAAGTTCTGAGTTATTTTAGTGCATTTATCCATAAGATGGTGACTGCATAACAACCTAATTCATCAGGTGTAAACAGACATTTCTGAGAGAAGGCCAAGTGCTAAGCTTTTTATTTACTTTAATAAATTGATGCAACAGTAGTGTAGCAGTTAGAGTGATGCTACTGCAGCTTGGGGCGTTCCGAGTTCAATTCCGGCGCCGTTCCCCAAGGATGTGCTCCCCGTGGACTGTGTGGGTTTCCCCCGGGTGTTCTAGCTTACTTCCACAGTCCAAAGATGTACTGGGTGGGTTGATTCATCATTGCAAATTTGTCCCATTTTTAAGTTAGGGTTAATCAGAGTTGTAGGGTGGCTGAGGTGATGTGACTGGATGGGCCTACTCCACACTGTATCGTAAAATTAAAAAAAAAGCTTACCAATGTCAGAGAATACCTTCAAAATGTACAAACTTGTGTAAATCTTAGCTTAAAATATTTGTTATCTTACCCAACACTGTAAGCATAGCTTTTGCAACAGTGTAATTGCGTGTGCCTGGTGTGGTGGCTCGACACACGTATATTCCAGCATGTTGAACCTTCACATCAGATATCATCAGATTCCCATTCCCCAGAACACGTGTATTGAAAACATCAATAGATCTGTGATCTGTTTGGGAAGAGAAGTTTTTAAAATCAACAACCCATCAAAATTAGAACTTAGAAGCAAACTCCAGAAACAGTTATGCAATAATTAATAACTACATTTAGGTTTATCAATATTAAAAAAGCAGGAAAAATAACACATTTCAAATAGAAGGACTTTGCTGAGCATTTAGTATCACTGTGTTCTACATATTGGTTTGCAGTTACAAGGCTTTTCCGAAAAGTCACAGTATTTTAAACTAGTTTAACCATTGCTGTGTACTGTCTAAGTATTGATAGAGGAAGAGAGGAAATGGGAACTCACCTAATCGACTCCAGGAAACAAGAGGTTTAGGGGAACCAATGGCAACACACTCCAGCATAGCTGTCTGATGCACAGGCACAGTGATATTTTGGGGACCTGCGATTATCACTGGCTTTTTCAATGTCTTTGGTTCCCATGCTGTCAGTAAGAAATCATTTAAAAATCATTAATAAATAGCAATGACTACCATTAGGGAATCCTTTAAAAAAGTAAATAGCCAGAAACATCAAACAAACATAATAAATTGGTGTAATTCTTCCAGTTAGAGAAAAATAGGAGCATCAATATTCCGTGAAAGTGGTAAATTCCATGAAGATCCCAGGCAAAAAAGTGAAAAAGCATTATATTGAAATGAAGCTAATGTAATGACAACCCAAGAAACCCCATTATGTTCAAAAAACCCCCGCAAAGAACCTCTGTTATTCTCTTGCAAACCTGAGAAGGGGGTCAACTCCATCCTCATCATTAAATCCCACCTACTTTGGCATAATAGTTCAAAGTTAACTTCATTTTCAAAGTACAAATAATGTCACCATATACAAACTTGATATTCATTTTCATGCAAACATTCATAGTAAATACAAGAAATACAATAGAATCAATAAAGACTGCACCCAACAGGATGGGCAAACAATACGTACATGACGCTGGAAGAACTCAGCAGGTCAAGCAGCATCCGTGAGAAAAGAGTAGCCAATGTTTCAGGCCGAGACTCTTCATCAGGAAAGGGTTTCTGTTTCCTAATGAAGGGTCTCGGCCCGAAATGTTGGCTACTCTTTTCTCACGGATGCTGCCTGACCTGCTGAGTTCTTCCAGTGTCGTGTACGTATTGTTTGATCCACAGCAATTGCAGTTGTATTTTTGAGGATGAACAAACAACAGTCCGAAAATTACAACAAACTATGCAAGATGAAATGAAAAGAGACAATAAATAATAGGCAATAAATACTGAGGACATGAGATGAAGAGTCCTTTAAGCTGAGTCCATAAGTTGTGGGAACAGTTCAGTGTTCAGGTGAATGAAGTTATCCCCTCTAATTGAGGGGTAATAACTATTCCTGAACCTGGTGGCTTATGTCCTGAGGGCTCCTGTACCTTCTTCCTGATGGCATCAGCAAGAGACCATGGCCTGGATGGTGGGAGTCCCTTGATGGACGCTCTCCATGTAGATGCGCTCAATGGAGTGGAGGACTATACCCATGATGGACTTGGCTGTATCCACTACTTTATGTAGGCATTTCGGTTCAAGGGCATTGGTGTTTCCATACCAGGCTGTGTGAAGCATCCAGTCAATATATTCTCCACCACACATCTATAAAAATCTGTCAAAGTTTTTGACATCACGCCGAGCAAATAGCAAAGAAAGTAGGAGCATTGCCATGCTTTTTTTGCAATGGCACTTAAGTGGTGGACCCAAGACAGGTCCTCTGAGATATTTAAAGCTGCTGACCCCTCCACAAGACCTCCAGTTTCCTTCTCCTGACATCAATACTCAGTTCCTTGGTCTTCCTGATCTCCTGTGAGGTTATTGTTGTGACACAGTTCAGCCATATTTTCAGTCTCCCTCCTATGCTGATTTTTCACCACCTTTGATTCAGCCAATGGCAGCTGTGCCATCACTGAAGCTATGTTTAGTCTCACAGTTTAAGTATAAAGGGAGTAGACATTGTACAACTAAATGCGCCAGGGGCTAAGTGCACAGCCTCGTGGTGCGCCTGAGCAATCCTCCCAGAGGACCATAACCTTGTCGTGGTTTGGAGGCTTGTGCGTCTCAATGACCCAGAGAGCTATGTTGACTGGAGTAACAGCTTTATGCTCCGGCTCTTGGTAAGGTCACCCACGCTACACAGGTCAAAGGGTGGAGGCCAATGAGAGTGGCCCACGAATCTTGCAGCTTTGGGGGTCCAGCTCAGGGCTAACTGATTTGTAAACCAAAATGGAAATAACAATGAAGAATCCTTCTATATCTGAGTGCAACAGCATTCCCGAGTCACCACCCGGGACTTGCATGACTGATAATGGTGAAAACCGAGAGGAAGCCAGCTGCCTGATGAAGGAAGCTCTGAAAAGAGATGGAGGGCCTTCATTGCTGCCCCAAATGCTAATGGGTCGTAAGCTTCTGAGCTGATGGAGATTGTGCAGATGACGTTGCCAATCCGAACTGACTGGAATCTGCAAGAGGAAATAGAGGGTCCAGTTGCACAAGGAGGTATTGGGGACAAGAACTTGAAGCTTATTGATTATTTTGGGGGGGGGGGGGGGCATGATAGTATGGACTGCTGAGCTGTAACCAATGAAGAGCATTCTGATGTATGCATCTTTACAGTCCAGATGCTCCAGGGTTGAGTAAAGAGCTAATGAAACGGCACCTGCTGTGGTAGGCAAATTGGAGCAGATCCAATTTGCTTCTCAGACAGAAGTTGAGATGCTTCAGCGCCAACCTGCCAAAAGACTTCATCACAGTGGATGCAATTGCGACTGGACGATAGCCATTGAGGCAGTTTACCACCAGTATAACTGAAGTGTGCTTGAAGCAGGTGGGTACCTCGGACTGCAGAAGAGAGAGGTTAAAGAGATCAGTGAACGCTCTGGCCAGTTGATCAGAACAGGTCTTCAGTGCTCAGCCAGGTACCTCAGCCGGGCTGGATGTTTTCCTCCTGAAGGATGCCCTCACATCAGCCTGAAAGGTCATTGGGGAGTTTGTGAAAGTGCCTCCGTGTTTTGGCAGTCAAAATGAGCATAAAAGACATTGAGCTCGCCTAGGAGCAAAGCCTTGTTGTCACCCACTCTGTTTAGCTTCACTTCGTAGGAAGTGGTGACACTCTAGCCCTGCCACAACTTTCAGTGATTCAAGTTTGGTCTGGAGTTATCACCTCACATGCAAAAAGGCATTCCAGAGCCATCTCAGATTCTTAGTCACCAGAACTGAACACCACTACTCTGGTCTTGGACCAGTTGTGGATCTCGTGGCTTATCCAGGACTCTGGTTAAGGAAGACTTTGAATGATTTTGTGGGGACATGCTCATCTAGGAGTGCTTATAATTATAAAGTACATGACACCGGTACTTTAGGTCACTGGCATCTTCCTGCCCAAAGATGCTCCAACACACAATTACACCAATGTGACCTATTAACAAGTACTTCTTTGGAAAGTGAGAGGAAACAGGGGCACCCAGAGGAAACCCACACAATAATGGGGAGAACATGCAAACTCTTTACAGCCAGCAATTGAAGCCAAACTCAGGCACCGGTTGCCGGCAGGGTAACAGCGCACTGGGTCCTGGGTCCCAGTGCAGTAACAGCTTAATGCTAACCATTAATTATTTATTGTGTACAGTTATTGCGTACACATTTATTGTGTACAGTTCTGGTCACCGAATTATAGGAAAGATGTCAACAAAATAGAGAGAGCACAGAGAAGATTTACTAGAATGTTACCTGGGTTTCAGCATCTGAGTTACAGAGAAAGGTTGAACAAGTTAGGTCTTTATTCTTTGGAGCATAGAAAGTTGAGGGGGGACTTGATAGAGGTATTTAAAATTATGAGGGGGATAGATAGTGTTGACGTGGATAGGCTTTTTCCATTGAGAGTAGGGGAGATTCAAACAAGGGGACATGAGTTGAGAGTTAGGGGGCAAAAGTTTAAGGGTAACATGAGGGGGAATTTCTTTACTCAGAGAGTGGTAGCTGTGTGGAAGGAGCTTCCAGTAGAAGTGGTAGAGGCAGGTTCAGTATTGTCATTTAAAGTAAAATTGGTAGGTATATGGACAGGAAAGAAATGGAGGGTTATGGGCTGAGTGCAAGTCAGTGGGACTAGGTGAGAGTAAGCGATCGGCACGGACTAGAAGGGCCAAGATGGCCTGTTCCTGTGCTGTAATGGTTATTATGCTACCATGCTGCCCTAATCAAAATAACTTAAATTTCTTTTGCACCAGGAAGTTAAAGAAATGCTGATAAGCCCAACTACCTTACGTGCACACTTCTGTGGTTAAACTAGTGGTTGGCACAGTTTTGGACCATAGCTCCTGCGGAGACACTGGTTTAGGGAGAGAAAGACAGACAGATTTTAAGTGAGCTGGGGTAGTTGGCAAATCTTTCACACCACAGTTCCTGAGGGAACATTGGATTGTGCATAACAAGATCGCACAAAAAGTAGGTTGAACCAGAGAGGCCATTTTGTGAGTGGACCAGTGTTAGAGTGAGAAGTAGAGGCTTTGGCTGATCGAGATTTTAGCAAGGAGAGGTGTAGGCAGATTTCCTCCCCATTATATTTTTTTTGCACATTTAGAGCAGTGGGGATGCCAGGCAGGAAAGTAGAATACTCCTCTTGTGGGATGTGGGAGGGCAGGGAGACGACTACACCTGGAAGAAGTGCATCCAGCTGCAGCGTCTAACAATCTGTGTTGAGGTGCAGCTGGAAATGAATGAACTCTGGATTATTCAATAGGCTGAGAGGTTAATAGAGGGAGATAGGCAGCCAGTGCAGAGTACCCCTATGGCCGTTCCCCCTCAACAATAGGCAGACTGCTTTGGAAGGAACGACCCAGCAGAAAGCCACAGTAGGCAGGCATCTGCTTTCAGTAGGAAAGGGGGGTGGGGGGGGGGGGGGGGAAGAGAGAAAGAGAAGAAGCACACTGTGGTGATTGGGGATGAGTTGGTTAAGGTAACATAAAGGAGGTTCTGTGGGCAAGAACAAGATTCTGGACAGTGTATTGCCTCCCGGGTGTAAAGATAGGATCGTAAAGAAAATGTTTGGGACACCGGCCTTCAAAAATCAAAATATTTAGGACAGGAGTTGGGATGTTAAGTTGAAATTGTGCAAGAGATTGATGAAGCAGTTTTGGTCACCTACCTACAAGAAAGATGCAAATAGGATTGAAAAAGTGCAGAGAAAAAAATACAAGGATGTTGCCAGGACTAGAGGACATGAGTTATAGGGAAAGGTTGAATAGGTTCGGACTGTATTCCCTAGAACGTAGCAGCTGAGGGGAGATTTGATAAACGTATACTAAATTATGAGGGATACAGATAGGGTAAATGCAAGCAGGCTTTTTCCACTGAGGTTGGGTGAGACTACAACTAGAGATAATGGGTTAAGGGCAAAAGATGAAATGTTAAAAGGGACGTGAGGGTGGTGAGTGTGTGGAATGAGCTGCCAGCACAAGTGGGAGATACAGGTTTGATATCAACACTTAAGAGAAATTTGGATTGGTAGATGAATGGGAGGGGTACAGAGGGCTTTGGTCCAGGTGCAGGCCAATGGGGCAGGACAGATCAATAGCTTAGCATGAACTAAATGGTCTGAAGGACCGGTTTCTCTGCTGCAGTGTTCTGTGACTTTGGACCTATCTGTCGAATCAATTCCTGGCACAGAATGCATGGGCAGACTTTCAGATTGGATGCATTTTCAGCTCTAAAGTTTAATGGGAGCCAAACTGAACCAATCACTGGAAACTGTCAAGTAAGGCAGACTGCTTACCTGTAACAACAGTTAAACTGGCTTCTGCACTCCTGCGCCTGTTTGCAATGTTGGTGGCAACGCAACGATACAGTCCAGCATGTTGTCTCTCAACACCATAGATCTGAAGGATTCCTGTTGGTAGAGCAGTTATCCTGAGGAGAAAAAGAATTTTGTCTTCTAATAAAAAACTGACTGAATTTGCAGATTTACACAACATCGTGATACATTGTAACCTTCAGGGCATCACAACAAATTCAAAAACAAAAATCAATGAAATAAAAACATTGGAGCATTAATACAAGTAACATTCAGTCATCCGGAAAATTAGTTAGCTCAACATCATAAGGTAATGCGATTACTGCAATTTTACAGAATAAAATAGTATTCTAACTAGGCAGATTTTTGCTTTTACAAGTGTCCCACTTGTATATAATACCTGTCGGTAGCTAGGGGCAGTGCTGTCCGGTTGAATTCCCAGGTGATGATTGGTGGAGGATTTGCATGTATCTTGCAGATAAATCGTGCCACTTCCCCTTCCCTTACCACTGTGTGAACTGGCTGGACCTCAAATGGAGACATACCTGAAGTGAAAGGAACAAAACTAGATTTAGAAACAAGAGAAGATCTGCAGATGCTGTAAATCTGAGCAACACACACGAAATGCTGGGGGAACTCAGCAGGCCAGGCAGCATCTATGGAAAAAGGTACAGTCAACGTTTTGGGCTGAAACTCTTTGGCAGGATTGGAGAAAAAGGGCTGAGGAGTAGATTTTGTTCAGCATTTTATGTGCATTGTTTAGAAATTTTGCTTAGTTATTAGGACTCAACTAGAAATAACCCTTGAGAGAAGAATGTCTCCAAATATTGGATGAGAAGTTACTGTAACACTATAACTAATGGGTTAACTATAACTATAACCACTATAACTAAATGGGTGTAAGGTATGTTCATCTGAGATGCTCACAGCTGTGGCATGGCTTGAATGCCATCATCTCTTACAGATTGAAACCAAGTTACAAGGCTCTGCTTCCAGGTGCTCACTGTGACCGTCACAGCATGGGGGAAACTTCATGAACTCCCACAGAGCTCAATAACCCTGAGGCCAACGTGAAAGTATCCTTCAAGATGGTGAAACCCGGAAAGCAACTGGCCCAGGAGGGGTACCTGGCAGAGTACCAAAGACCTGTACTGCTGGTCAGCTGGCTGGTGTGTTCACCTACATCTTTAACTATTCACTTTACTAGTCTGAGATACCCACTTGCTTCAAGCAGGATTCAATTATACCAGTGCCCAAGAACGTGGCAATTTGCCTCAATGACCATCATCCAGCAACACACTGAGGAGGTGCTTTGAGACATTGGTGTTGAAACACTAACACCTGCCACAGAAGCCACTTGGATCTACTCCAGTTTGCCTACCATCACAACAGGTCCAGAGCAGATGCCATTTCTTTGGGTCTTCACTCTTGCCTGCAATATCTAGGCAGCGAAGATGCATACATCAGGATTCTCTTCATTGACTGCAGCTCAGTATTCAATACCATCATCCCCTCAAAGCTAATCAGCAAGCCTCCAGACCTAGGCCTTAATACCTTCTTATGCAATTGGATCCTCAATTGAAGAGCCCAGTCAGTTTGAATTGGCAACAACATCTCCTCTACAATCTCCATCATCCCGGTTCTGCTCACCCCACTACTCTACTCGCTTTACACCCATGACTGTGAGGCTAAGCACAGCTCCAATGCCATATTTCAGCTGACAGACAAAACCACTATCACAGGCCAATCAAATGCAGAGACAAATCAACATATGGGAGGGAAACTGAAAACCTGTCTGAGTGGTGCAATAACAGCAAGCTCCTACTCAATGTCAGCAAGACCAAGGAGATGATTATTGACATCAGGAGGGGGAAACGGGGAGGACAGTGAGCCAGTCCACTAACAGGTTAACATTTCGGTGGATCTGACCTGACCCCAGCACGCAAGTGGCATTATGGAGAAAACATAGCAGTGTCTCTACTTCCTTAGAGGTTTGTGAAGATTAGGCATAACATCAAAAACTGACAAACTTCAATGGATGAGTAATGGGGAGTACATTGACTGGTATGGGAACACCAATGTCCTTGAACAGAAAGTCCTACAAAAGGTAGTGTATACTGCCCAGACTATCACGGGTAAAGCCCTCCCCGTCACTGAGCAAATCTACATGGAGCATTGTCGCAGGAAGGTAGCATCCATCATCAGGGACCCCAACCACCCAGGTCATGCTCGCTTCTTGCTGCTGCCATCAGGAACATGGTACTGGAACCTCAGGACTCACACCACCAGGTTCAGGAACAGTTATTATCCTTCAACCATCAAGCTCTTGAATCAGTGGGGATAACTTCCTTCACCCCATTATTGAACCGTTCCCACAAGCTATGCAAGGAACTGCCATCTCATGTTCTCGATACTTACTGCTTATTTATTTTCCTTTGTAACTTGCAGTTTGTTGTGGTTTGTACATTGGTTACTTGTCTGCCCTATTGAGTGCGATCTTGATCCTATTGTGTTTCTTGGATTTACAGTGTACACTTGCAAGAAAACAAATCTCAGAATTGTATAAGGTGACATACATGTATTTTGATAACGGTTACTTTGAACTTTGAGATAAGCTTGCTGTGAATTGTAAATAAATCGTGCAGTAGGTTACTAATTTGGTTGACATGATGGACTGCACTCATGTGAAACTGGCTTTCCCAATACAAGCAGATGTTTTCGCCAGCAGCAAGTGAAAGGATCCTGATGAGGAGAGTCATTTCTCACACTCCAAGACCTGAAAGGAACTCCAGACTCTTTCAGGATTGCAGAGTTACAGATGACAAAACTTCCCTGAGGATAAATGATCATTGGACTTTACTACGCAGCCAATACAAGCGTTGCTAACAATGAGAACATTAGGGCTCATAAAAATTTCACACCTCTGGAAAATTTGTAACTCATCAATATGTGCAGAGGAATTAATTTTAAGGCCCAGTATAAAGAAGAAAGGCACGCTTATAGATTAATACAAACTTCTAAGGATTAAAGAAAACCAAAATCTAATCAATGGGTAAAAAATGCAGATTGTGACCAGTTAATAATCAACCAGCCCGTAGGGGATGCAATAAATGTCAGAGATCAATCATCGGTCTGGGTGAAAAGGTGCACACAATTTACCAGAGAAAGAAAATACCAATCCCTCCTCAATCAGCACTCCAAAAAATTCACAATTTTAACACAAATACGGTCAGAGCAACTTGCATGTGGCATTTTTCTCAACTGCACAAGAGAGTTCATCCTGCAAGGACCCACACCAATAAAAACTCAAAGGTCCTCAGTACATGATAAACTTGAGGGGGGCAATTATTAGAGAATATAATTGAACTCAATACTTCTGCATTAAAACAGGAAAAAGTTAGGCCAGGATTCATATTCACAGCTTCTATGCAGTGATCTTCCTGGATCCATAGTGACAGAATAAATGCTGATGCAGAAACATCCGTAAAAACTCTTTGGCTGAGGTACAGGAGGGTGAACACCTTTTGAAAAACTTATGCCAAGTATGGAATACTGGTTATTGATACACAGATGAAACAGCATTGACCAAAACATCATTCCCAAATCTACTAAATAATCCCAGGAACCACTTTGTGTTTATTGAATATAAGACGACCAATGCAAAATAAATGTGTCAGAAACATACTGATCTATTCAAAGGTAACTTGCCAGGACCAAACTTGAAAACTAAGGCTCAATTTTTAAAAACATATATTTTAACAGATAATTTATGTTGGAAATTTAAAGGTTTTTCACACTTTCAGGGTTGCTAATGCACCCGATTTTACTGTGAATGTAAAATGCAATCTGCTTTTGTCTTAACACAATGCCATTGAAGCACTATTGCTTAAACAACAAGTCTCTTGTCAGATTCCCTTATATAGCACAATTAGCTTCCTGTGAGATAAAAGCCAAGAACTAGCCAATACTAATCAGATTTACAATCAGTTAACATTGTCCATATGTAGCAGCACTGTGAAAGGTCCGTCCTTAGATAGCTCTATCCATTACAGGGTTTACGCACAAACAGATGTACAGCGCAGAAATCAATACAAGGATTTCAGTGAGGAATGGAGTACTTCTTTCCACTTTTACAACAAACATTCCAAATTAGGACATTAATATATGGCATTGGGACATTAACAGATATTAGTAATAATCATTATTGCAGTAGGTAATTTGAGCAGCTCTAGCTATAATTATTTTGCATTTAGGAAAGAAAATGCTTCAATTTGGCCAGGGTGCTGTGTATGAGGTACAAGGCATTAGTAATGTGCATACAAATTATATGATACAGTTCTTTGTCCTCAATTTAGCAATAATCTATTAAATGGACCATCAAATGCAAGAAAGAAATTTTCCTGCAGTCTGACAAAAAATTATCAAGTCTTTATCAGAACCAAATGCAAAGAAATTTTAGTAAATCAGGAAAACTTAGAACAGAAAATTGTTAAATATATTTTGGTGTAATGTTTTGACTGTGTTTCAGCTGAGACCCTAAGTAGGATTTCAGTAAAGAATGCCATCATAGAGGTATAATTGACTATGAGCTGGCATTTCAAAAGGTCAGAGATAGATTACAACTCTGTTCATAAGCAAAAGGAGACACTGCAATAACAGAAAATAATGTAAGATTAAAATAATCTGAAAGAAAAATCATGTAAACTAAAACCACCCTGCACCATAATGTTTTTGAAAATTAAACAGCTTGGTTAAACGATCACCACTAAAACACCTTCTGCATGCCTGGAGGTTCCATTCTCAGGCTGGGACAACTACAGATTTCAAAATCTACGTATGAGGAACTTGTCTGTCTACAGCCATCAGAAACCACACAAAGCTACACAAGGTGAATACAACAGGCAGTGGAACTAACAGGGCCTTCAACAAGCTATGAATAATTCGGCAACACCATTTCAAACTGTGCAGTATGGAAGGTTCCCATCTATATTTAGGAAAGGAAGACTTTGCCAAAAAGAATGCATCTTGCTGTAAGATAAATCTGAAAGTAGATGCTACCTTGTTACCAATGTTAGACAGGCTCCCTTATCCTTCATTCCCCTACCTAAGCCCTCCCTCCCATTTTTTTTCTTGGTTTCTCCAAATAATTTCCTCATTCAGAAGGAGAAACACACGGGAATTTGGCAGGAGGCAGTGTGTGTGCGACAGCTAACGTGACCTAGCCAGTTACCATTTAAACTAGAAAACCACAGTGCAAGAAACAAACATCAACCATGAATGCATTAACTGGTTGGCACATATTAATTTTGCAAAATGGATGCAAACTATAACAGGGCAGGTGAAGATTTACCTGAATTGTTAGGTTCAGCATAGGCCAGTGTACCTTCTAACATCTGGAAAAGCTCACCATACATCCCATGGAGATTAGATAAGAGTGATACACATTGGAATTCAATTGCAGTGGATCAAGAGACAGTACTAAACAGCTCATGAACACAAAGTTTTTTTTTGGCCTGTAAGTTCCCTTTTGGATACAATAATGAGAAAAATAGAGCTTTAAAAATCTTCAAGGCAGCAAGTTTCAATATAATGATACAATGTTTAAACTCAAGCTAATTTAATGTACTGTATCACTAAGTTAGCTTCTATAGTCTTCACTGAGGTGAAGAAATTGAATAGTCTACTAAACAAGGCAACAAAAGACAACAAAGTGTAGAACTGAGAACAAGGACTCTTACTTCTGGATGTACTGTGTCAATTTTCAACTGAATGAGAACAAAGCTAAAGAAAACACTAAAATCTCAAGGAAAACAACTGAAACTTATCAATTATCTTTCTGCAAAAGAGCAATTCTTTTTAAAAAGTCCTATGCATGATTTAAAAAAAAACACAAAGCAAACAGTGAGTGATTTGGATCATATCTCTTGGCTTTGTTGATAATCAGATCTCTGTGAAATGTGCACAGTGCTCTGAAACAGATGGGGAAGGTGCAGCAAAGATTGGGTGACTACCAGCTTTCTGGTAGGAAGGTTACGTCATGGGTGGGTATGACGTGGTAATGTGCATGCAGAGAAGTCCCCTTCCAAACCTAGTTCGTTGATTTCAATGGAATCAAAGTTCTGAACTAGACTGAGCCTGTGCATTAACTACATTATTACAGCTTACAGCTTAACTACACTTACAGCTGGGGAATTCTTTCTACCACACAATAAGATCATCAAAACATGGCTTTAAAATGCTATTTAGTACAAACAATTTAGATCTAATTTATGGGAACCAGACACAGTCCTATGGAGATCAGAGTGACAAAGCCATGTGCCTGGCCATTGGCAATACACTGCCCAATCACATCACCCTCACTCCTAGCCCTCCTAATTTTCCCCCCTCAACTAAAAGTTCTGAATGTAATTATTCAATTTGCTTCTACTATCCAATCAGGTAACACAGAATATTCAAAATTTTAAACAGACATCACATGCTTTTATTCCTCATGTGGTTTTGGCAGTTATCTTAAATCTTACCCTTCAATTATCATTCCTTAGATGCAATGAAAGCAAGCAAAAATTCTTAGAGACAAGATAAAATCAATTTTCTATTGAACTTCTTCATGAATGCATGGCTGATGTTACCAATCATTGATATTGCTTAAGAGTATTTAAAACTGGTAATAAAATTTAGAATATTCACATTAAATTCAAAGTGAAAGCATGCAGCCCAGTCCATCACAGGTGAAGCCCTCCCTAGCAGTACATCTTCCTAGAGCGATGACACAAGAAAGCAAGATCAAAAATACCTACCATCCAGGCTATGCCCTCTTGTCACGATTACCATTGGCAGGAGATACTGAAACCTTTAGGCCCCACACCAATAGGTTCAGGAACAGTTCAGGAACCCTAAAACCATCAAGCTCATGGAAAAACTTCCATCACTATTCTCAACTGATTCTACAACTTACAGTTCTCTACAACTCATGTTCTCAGCATTATTTTCTTTGCAGTTTGTTTTCTTTTGCACATTGGTTATTCGTCAGTCTTTAGTTATGTAGTTTTTCATAAATTCTATTAACTTTTTTTTAAATTTTAGAGATACAACACGGCAACAGGCATCCATGTGACCATTTAACCTACAATCCCGCACGTCTTTGGAATGTGGGAGGAAGCATGAGCACCCGGAGAAAATGTACCAGACTCACTACAGACAGCAGTGGGATTTGAACTAGGGCTGATGGCACTGTAATAATGTTATGCTAACCACTACATTATCATGCTGCCCATCAATTTGTATTATACTTTTTACTGTAAATGCCTGCAAGAAAATGAATCTCAAGGTAGTATATAGTAACAATCATACGTAGATAATAAATTTACTTTGAATGTTGACTTCAGTTCTAACGTCAAATGCCTTAACCCAGATCAGGCTGTTACGTTCTTATATCCAGTTTAAAAACTGTCTTGTGGAGCCATTTCATTCCAAGACCAACTTGTCAAAATGCTTTAACTTTACCAAGTTAAATAGTTGCCTAACAAATGCCTCAAAAGTTTAGAATGGGAAATCAGGATGATGCTTACAACTACAAATGAACTCTTTTGCCTACAGTTCTCTACAACTCATGTTCTCAGCATTATTTTCTTTGCAGTTTGTTTTCTTTTGCACATTGGTTATTCGTCAGTCTTTAGTTATGTAGTTTTTCATAAATTCTATTAACTTTTTTTTAAATTTTAGAGATTTAAACTGCCATGAATCAAATATATTTGCACTTACACTTCTGACTTAAACAAAGTCCTCAAAATATGCAGTAAAGCAGATGGAATGGCTTGCTGAGAATTTTTTTTTAAATGTACTATTTGCTGACAGAAACTTTAAATCAAAGGAAAAAAGGGGCAGGTTTCTGACAATAGATCACTCATCCATGTAATCCTGTTGTACAGAAAATTCATGAGGTTTTATCAAATTAAAGAATGGGGTGGATTGATGAGGATGGGATTGATTGGGCAGTGTTTTTCCAATAAACAACACTACCACAGGAATGGCAATAACTGGAGATTTTGAGCAAAATCAAACTGATTCTTTTGTACATATTTTTTGTGCATGAGAGTTTAGCAGTGATAGTCCTTCCAGTGGATGACAACTTGCTGTACTAAACACACACTGAACTAATCTCCCTGTGGCACCACCACATGATGGAGGGCTCCAAGTATTAAAGCTCCATAAATTTAGTAGTCCATAAGACAGAAACAAGAATTAAAATCTGCTCTACCATTCGATTATGGTTGATATATTTTCCCTCTTAAATACATTCTCCTGCCTTCTTCCCATAACTTTTGATGCCCTGACTAATCAAGAACCTACCAGCCTCTGCTTTATATATACCCAATGACTTGGTCTCCACAGCTGTGGTACTTTCACAGACCATCTCTAATGCCTCCTTAGCCTTCTAGAAGTGGCATCTAAAAGTGAAAACAAAACTCCAATGTTTTATAAAGGTTCTACCATGCCACTTTCAACAATTTGTGCACCTATTCTTCAGGTACCTCTGCTCTTGCACCTTGTTAAGAAGCTTCCTTTCTTCTTTATTGTCTCTCCTCATTCTTTACGACAATATCTGGCATGTTACATTTCTTTTATATTAATTTTCATCAGCCTGGCCTGCATTTTGCTGTAATCTATCAGCATTCTCTTCACAGTTTACAACACTAACAGGATTTAAGTCAGGTGCAAATTTGGAACATCCATTTCATTAACAGAGATTCAAATTGTGATGGATATTTGCTTCCTGGGCCAAGAGGCCTCTTCTTTGCTAAGCTCGCTTTTAAAAGCACAGCAGCTGCAAACTTCCAACTAATATATTTCGTATAGTTTCTGGTTGTAAATGCAAGTTAATCTTTAGTTTTAAAAAAAAATGTAAATGAAAAGCAGTAATCAGTTTGAAGTTAAAATAAATACCGCCTATATAGCAGCTTTGTAAACAAGTTATGTATATACAGATGCTGTATCTGTGGGAAGGAGAATGCACCTCACAATAACTGTTTTACTATTCTTCAGGAGTATAATACAAGATAACGGGTTATTTAATCTGGTTTGTTTCAAAAGAGAAGCTGATAAAATTGTTTAGTTCAAGGAAGTTTGCAGGCCAGATATGTTAATAATCTGGATGTAGAATTCATGCCTTCGTGACCAAGTTTGCAGATGATACAAAGATAAACAAAGGGGCTAGTAATGTTGAGGAAGCAGAGAGTTTGCAGAAGGGCTTGAACAGATTAGGAGAACGGGCAAAGAAGTGGCAGATGGAATAGCGTAGGCAAGTGCATGGTCATGTACTTTGGTGGAAGAAATAAATGAGTAAACGTGGAGCGACTTCAGAATTCGGAGATGCAAATGGATTTCGGAGGCAGAGTACAGGATTCCCTAAAGGTTAACTTGCAAGTTGAGTCAGTAGTAAGGAAATGAATAGTTAGCACTTATTTTGAGAGGACTAGAATATAAAAGGAAGGGTGTAATGCTGAGGCTTTAAGCTGTCGGTCAGATCACATCTGCAGTATTGAGCAGTTTTGGGCACCGTATCCAAGGAAGGTTGTGCTGGGGAGCCCCAGAGGAGGATCACGCAATTGACCCTGGGGATGAAAAGGTTAATGTACAAGGAGTGTTTGATGGCTGTGGCCCATCAAACTGAAGTTTAGAAGAATGGGGGCGGGGGGGGGGGGTATTTCATTGAAACCTGCAGAATATGAAATGCCTAGACAGAGAGCACAATCTCAATAGGACATCTCTTTAGAAGAGTTACAAGGAGGAATTTCTTTAGCCAGGGTGTGTGGTGAATCTTTGAAATTCTTTGCCACATATGGATGTGGAGGCCATGTCATTGGGTATATTCAAAGCAGAGGCTGACAAGCTCTTGATTAGTAAATAAACTTAATATCAAAATACATACATGTCACCGTATACAACCCTGAGATTCATTTTCTTTCAGGCATTCACAGTAAATACAAGAAACAAAATAGAATTAATGTAAGACAACAAGACGAACAGTGTGCAAAAGACAACAAACCGTGCAAATATAAAATAATAATAAACATTGAGAACATGAGATGAAGAGACCTTGAAAGTGAGTCCATAGGTTGTGTGAACATTTCAATGATGGGGAAAGTGAAGTTGAATGAAGTTATCCCCTCTGGTTCAAGAGCCTGATAGTTGAGGGATAATAACTGTTCCTGAATCTGGTGGTGTGAATCCTGAAGCTCCTGTACCTCCCTCCTGATGCCAAGAGCAAGAGAACATCTATTGGGTGGTGGTGGGTCCCAGATGATGTATGCTGCTTTCCTGGGACAACACTCCATGCAGATATGCCCAATGGTGGGGAAGGCTTTACTCTTGATAGACTAGACTGTATCCACTACTTTTTGTAGGATTTTCCATTCAAAGGATTTGATATTTCCAAATCAGGCCATGATGCAACCAGTCAATATAGTCTCCAACATAGATCTGCAGAAGTTTGTCAAAGTTTTAGATGACATACTGAATTCAAACAAATTTCTCAGTAGATGCATTAAAGGTTAAGGTCAGAAGGCAGGAGAATGGCATCAAAAAGGAAAATAAATCAGCCAAGATGGAATGGCAGTGCAGACTCAATGGACTGAGTGGCCCAATTCTTCTAGGGTGCATCACAACCTGGTATGGAAGTTGTCCTGTCCAAGACCGGAAGAAGCTGCAGAAGATCGTGAACCTAGCTCAGCACATCACACAAACCAATCTTCCATCCTTGGACTCACTTTACACCGCATGCTGTCGGAGCGGTGCTGCCAGGATAATCAAGGACACGACCCACCCAGCTAACACACTTTTTGTCCCTCTTCCCTCCGGGAGAGGGTTCAGGAGCAAGAAGATACATACGGCCAGATTTGGGAACAGCTTCTTTCCAACTGTGATAAGACCCGGATCTGGGCCGTACCTTCCAAATATCCAGACCTGACTTGCACTACCGTACTTCCCCTTTTCTATTTTCTAATTATGATTTATAATTTAAATTTTTATTATATTTACTTCAACTTGTACTTCAGGGAGCACGAAGCGCAGAAACAAATATCACTGTGATGATTGTACCCTCTAGTATCAATAATTTGGTGACAATAAAGAATTTGTATTTGTATTCCTTTGTATTCCTAATTATGTTCCTAAGTCATATGGTCTAATTCAAGGCATCCCTTACTATGTGAAGGCTTCAAATTCCACAAATTTGACTGATCCTTCAAGCTGAAAATATGCAAAGCAAGGTTTTCATCTAATACATTGGCTGTTATTTCTCCTCTCCACAGATGATCATCTCCAGTCTTTTTCCCCTTTTATTTTAGACATTAATTTCACAAGATACAGTTTATACTACACAAGATACAGTAATTAGACAGCACAGGGAAACATTCTTGCTCTGATAGGAACATACATGAAAGAAATGTACCTCAAACTAACAGAGTAACATTACAAATGCTGCAAGTTGCAAATTGCTCCTCAAATTACTGATTGTGGACCTGAGAATTAGCTTAATGTAAGGCTAATCCTCAGGTCGACAGTCAGTTTAGAATGAGAGAGGAAGAACTGAAACCAATACAATAAAGCTTTATAATGGGAGAGTAAAATAGAATGACTATTGAATTATTTCTGAAAAGCTCTGATCGTGGCAAAGTAGATTACTGTGTGATTACCATCACAATATACAGAGGAAATCATAAACCAGAATTTGATTTCTGATACCTTACATCTGCTCCCCTATTCTGAACAACACACGCTACCATTGTCAGTTAATTACAACCCGAATATCTTGCCAATTCACAGCAGAGCCCAGTTCTCCAAGGTATGGGTATTCAATACAAGAAACATGTTTAACCATGATTGATACAAAGCAACTTACACTACCCATCATCAACCGGGGGATACATTTAGAGGAAAAAAAAATCATGCAATCCAGGTTCTTAAATAAAGATGCCATCAAGCGCTCTTCAGTAGGCTCTACAGTCAAAGCTTATTCAACTTTTTAACCTTTTTGAGTTTGACCTTTTTATTTGATGTTATAAATAGGTGCAACTAACTCAGTAAGAAGCCCTTCACACTGTTGTTCCTCTTCTGTAGTCAAGCACCGTGCTCATGCACATCCACACAAGAACTCATTAAGACCTTGTACAAAAAGATTAGTCCACTCTAGTGACAATCAAGGTCCTACAGAAGGACCTTACTTTAAAAAGATGCTCCCACAAATGATTACATTAATTATTGTTACTCCTAAACAGGTGTATTATTTAATTATATTTTCAAAACTTACTAATGCACCTTAAGCAAATTACATCAGATTCCAATTATTGTAAAGCAAAAATACAAGGTTCTTGCTATTGGTAAATACAGGATGTGTAAGGAACAGATCTACCACAAGGTTCCCTATTCCAACAAATCAAATGCAGATAGTACTTCTCTCCTGTTCACCCACATCAATACGTGCTCAAACATGCAAAAGGCAACAGAATGATCAACATTAAAAACTCTACAGAAGTCCAAAAACACACAGACAACTTAACAATGCACAATTATATATATATGTATGAGTGACAACACACACAAAATGCTGGTGGAACACAGCAAGCCAGGCAGCATCTATAAGGAGAAGCACTGTTGGCGTTTCGGGCCGAGACCCTTCGTCAGGACATACAATTGATTTTATTTTCCCTCAGTCATGACATGTTCTAAACAATAAACGTGGGAAGCACAATCTTGAGAGCAAGAAAATAAAGGTTTTTTTTGAGAAATTGAGTCCAAGCTATTTTTCCCTTCATTTTGATATTACAATACAAAATGAGAGAATAAAAAGCTATCAAAGGTAACAGATGGTATAAGTAAATGATATCACACTGAATTTCAAGGTCATCTAGATGCTTAAGGTAGTGAGGACTATATCTTTAAATTACACACAATTGAAGCATCTTTTAGTCACATGTCACATTGAGACTAAATTTGATGGAATTATGAATTCAGTGCTCCACTGGGCATATTACAAGGGACAAGCTTATTCCTTGCTGTCCCACACAAGTGTTTCCTTTGTCCTTGGAAGGTTCCATCACAACAGTTTTAACAAATAAATGGAGTGACACAAGTGACTAAGGTGTGCTGAAGATGGACAGAATGTTTAATTATAGGGTGGTGGACAAAATGCCAAGCAATCAGACAACACTGATCAGGGTGGGTGTTAATCTCCTTCAAGTTATTGAAGGTGTTTCACCAGGCAAGTGGCAAGAATTCCAGCATTCTCTGGACTTGGGCCTTGTAGAAGGAGGAAAGCCAGGAAGCAAATCATCTACTATAGACAGCCAATCCCTGACTTTCTGTCATAGTCGCACTACTATTGTGACTGATCCAGCTGAGTTTTGGATCAAGAATGCTATTGGAAATGTTAATAGCAAAGGACCCAGCACTGGCACTGATAATGCCAGCGAAGGTCGAAGTTAAGTGGTTGAACTCTTGTTGAATTGTCCTTCCCTAACACATTTGGCGTTCATGCTATCACTTACCAGTTCATGCCTGGACATTGAGTCAAGTCTTGATGCATGAAGCCTTGGACTGCTTCGTTTTCAGAGGAATTTCAAACAGAGTGTGCAATCATCAGCAAATGTTCCTCTACTGATGCTATGTTGGAAGGTTGTCAAAGTAGCTAAAGTAATTTCAGTTTAGGATGGCTCCTTGAGGACCTCCTGAAGTTATGCAAAGGAGGAGCAAATAACCTCCAACAGCCTAACACTGCACGAAGGAAAATGTTTATCATTCCAGTTATTGTACAGCTTCCATCTTGATGCCCATCAGGTTTCTGGATGTCACTCTCAATTTCACTTGCATTTCACCCTTTTGTTGTATCTAATACTCTGACCGCTTCTTGATGCTCATGGTCAAAAATTAACTGAACATGGTTACAAATCTTCTGCCTCATCTCTGCACCTCAAAATCACTGAGGATGGGCATGTTCTTGGAGCTTACTTCCCCTACTGTCAGTCTTTAAATTGTCCTTCGCCATCCACTATTAGATGTGGCAGGAAAGCAGAATTTTGATCTGGTCCATTGCTTCTGCAATTCCTTTGGATCTGCGTACTAAGTGCTAATTTCGCCATTTATAGGGCTATGCTGCAGGCTTGCAAAAAGTACTCTGTACATTGCGGGGTTTGATACTTGATGCCCCTCCGAGAACGTCCTGCTGCACTCGCCATGGAACAGGAGCAGCTCGATGGGAATGTGGGACGTGCTGGGCCACGAGGTCACAAACTTCAGTTGGACTGCTGGTCCACACCACCATTTCAATTTCCAGTTGTTGTATAAATCAGGGGTTTCCAATGCGAGGGTCCATGGACCCCTTGGTTAATGGTAACACTCCATGGCATGAAATAGGTTGGGAACCCCTGGTATAAAGGGTGTACAGTTCCAATTCTCTGTTCTACCCTCAAGAAAATGTAGCTTTTACCACTAAGCCCAATGTCCAGTATAAAAGCAATGAAAATTTACAATCTGTTGAACTATAGACAAAATAGCAGACTTCAAAAGTTACTGTGTTCATACTGCATTGTATCTATTTACCACCAGTACACACGGTTTGATGGATGCTATGCACAGTTAAATGCTTACAGAGCTAAGTAGTTTGAAGCAGGATGTTGATAAGAATAAGTGTCTCCAAAGCTATCCAAACAAGACAAACACCACAAACTTAAATACAGGTTACATGACTTATGGAAGACTTTTGGGCTCTTGTTTGTTAAAAAGGCAAAAAAAAACCCTTGAAAGTACTTCCCTGTCAGCCTGCATAAACTGATCTTTAAAACCATCCAAAGAAAGTTCTGCATTACCCCTTTTCGCTGCTGACTGAAACGCTTGCCAAGTACAGTTCCCTCGGGTTAGAAGGGGAAATGGAATGGAAAATGAAAGAATAAATATTGTGCTAAATGATTGGTAGACTCATTAAGATTTTATAGGAGTAATGTATGGGAAAAAGTTTGTGCAGATTTCTAGTTCACAGAAATATGTTTTCTTGCTCAAGAGCACATCCTCCCTTACAAATGCACTTTGTTATAATAAAACCTTTCTGCTGGCTGATAAAGTACAATTCCTATTTCCATATCAAAATATAATCCTTTCTGTGAAATGTTTTACATTTTGACCCACTAAACATGGTGTTCAGAAAGTAAGTTTGTGGACACATGAGATTGCAGATTAACTGATTGCTGGATTAACAGCCAAAGGAATGGAGGAACTTAACAGGTCAGGTAGGACCAATAGAGGGAAATGGACCGCCAACATCTCAGGTCGAGACCCTTCATTCAGACCCAGATCCAGTCTTAAAATGCTTCACCAAATCATTCAAGCCCACCCACGCCAGATGTGTTCCTGCATACATACACTAAGCTATAATTAGGCACTCAGCAGGAAACCTCAAGCGTCAACAGGTTCCACCCATCAAAAATGTGCAGGTTTGTGCATCTTTTTTCCCTTGAAAACATTAAATTTGAATTGTTGATTGCAAGGACACTCCCCTACGCCGGCAGTCTCTTAAAAAATGACCAAAAACTAACTGAATTTTAACCATTCAGGGCCCCAAACAGTCCTTCCAGGTGAAGCGACACTTTAGCTGCAAGTCTGTTGGAGTTGCATAGTGTTTCCAGTGTGATTTCCTGTATATCGGTAAGACCTGGCGTAGATTGGGAGACTGCTTCACCGAGCACCTATGCTCCATCTACCAGAAAGGCAGGATCTCCCAGTGACCACCCATTTTAATTCCACTTCTCATTCCAATGTGTCTATCCATCTATCACCTCCTTCACTGTTGTGATGAGGCCACACTGAGGTTGGAGGATCAAAACCTTGTATTCCGTCTGGGTAGCCTCCAACCTGATGGCATGAACATCGATTTCTCTAACTTCCAGTAAAATACCGTCCTTCACCATTCCCCATCCTCTTTACCCTCTCTCACCTTATCTCCTTGTCCATCAATCCCCCTTTTCTTTCTTCCACGGCCTTCTGTCCTCTTCTATCGGTCTCCCCCTTCTCCTGTATCTCTTTCACTAATCAACTTCCCAGCTCTTCACTTCATCCATTCCCCTTAAGGTTTCACCTATTACCTTGTGTTTCTCTCTCCCCTATCTTTAAAATCTACTCCTCAGCTTTTTTCTGCAGTCTCAGCCCAAAACGTTGACTACACTCTTCAATAGACGCTGCCTGGGCTGCTGAGTTCCTCCAAAATGTTGTGTGTTGAGTGAGAAAAACTTTATTTTAAAGGCTGCAAGCATTTGATTGATTTATTTTAAAACTATTTGATAAGGAAAAGTCTGGGGTCAATGAGAAGGATGTAACAGGTAATCAGGAAAGTGACCTGTTGCTGTCACATTAGCTAGAATTGATGAACTTCATAAATTCCTCTTAATTAACCAAACTGGAGGGACAGAAAGGTGTTCCTAATCATGAGGGTGAAAGGCATCTTTTGCAGGTGAGTGATTCTTGGATGCTTTTTCAGTTCAAATATAATTGAGGCACGTACCATTCCTACAAGACAAGAGTGAAAAAGAAACATCTTCCGTCAAAGGCAATATTTTGTTGAAGAATCTGATTAGCTATTTGTCTTTACATTTCTAGCCAAAACAAAGGAAAACACCTCACAATTGGACCAGTTTTGAAGTAGAATATTTATAAGTTAACGTGGCAATCGATGTATTATCACCATTCATAAAACTAATGTATTTTTGGATCGTTGGACAAGGATTGTTGGCCAATGA
The DNA here is from genome assembly GCF_030144855.1 of Hypanus sabinus. Classification (NCBI taxonomy): domain Eukaryota; kingdom Metazoa; phylum Chordata; class Chondrichthyes; order Myliobatiformes; family Dasyatidae; genus Hypanus; species Hypanus sabinus. The sequence goes on from NC_082733.1 coordinate 4,868,042, forward strand.
GAATCTTTCTGAACTCCAAGGACTGGCAGTTAACTAGCAACTGTAACTTACTCCTGGTGAGTAGAAAGTAGCAGAATCAAAGGGAATTGACGGGCATACTGGGCAGAATAACCAATGGGATCAATGTAGAATATGTCTAAGTGGGTGGTTCAATTACCACCAGAAACAGGCAAATCAAAGCAAGTTTATTAAGCAACAAGTGACGACTACCTGACACCACTGAATGAAAATGGAAGCTTATATTTCCTTGTGACATGGGGAAAAACCTTTCAGAGGAATCCTTATTGATTCCATACTCCATGTTTCCCTACAATGTATTCTCACATTACTTTAAAGACACCTTCTGATTTCTCTTGCTATACTACCTCAAAACACACACACACACACACACTTTCATGTTTTACAGCTTTGAATCATAGTGGATTTAATTTGGCTTTCTTGACACTTATCAACAGAAACAGACTCTTTTGTGTCAAAGTGAAACATATCTCTACAAAATGATCAGTTCATTACAAATATAAAACACAAAATAATTGATTGCTTAAGTATTCATCCCCTTCATGTCAGTATTTAGTAGATGCACCTTTGCCGGCAATTACAGCCTCGAGTCTGTGTGGATAGGGTCTCTATCAGTCTTGCACATCTGGACAATACAATTTTCTCATATTCTTCTTTACAAAACTGCTCAAACTTAGATTGCATGGGGATAGAGTGAACAGCACTTTTTATGTCCAGCCACAAATTGTCAATTAGATTGAGGTTTGGAATCTGAATTGGCCACTCCAGGAACTTAACTTTGCTTTTAAGCCATTTTGTCTTTGACTTTATGCTGGAAAGCAAATCTTCTCCCAGTCTACAATTCTCTTGCAGACTGCATCAGGTTTTCCTCCAGAATTTCCCTGTGTTTTGCTGCATTCACTTTACCCTCCACCTTCACCAGCCTTCCCGGGCCTGCTGCAGCCTCCACCATGCTTCACGGTAAGGATGGTGTGTTTTTGATGGTGTGCAGTGTCTGATGGCCAAAAAGCTCAATTTTGCTTTCATCAGACCATGGAACATTCTTCCAGCTGCCTTCAGAGTCTCCCACAGGCCTTCTGTCAAATTCTAGCCAAGATTTCAAGAGAGTTTTTTTCAACTGTGGCTTTCTCTTTACAACTCCCCTAAAGCTGCACCTGGTGAAGCACCCAGGCAACAGTTGTTGTCTCTCCCATCTCAGCCATCGAAGCTTGCAACTCTCCAGAGATGTCACAGGTCTCTTGGTGGCCTCCCTCACTAGTCCCCTTCTTGCACGGTCACTCAGTTTTGGAGGACAACCTGCTCTAGGCAAGATTTACAGCTGTGCCATATTCTTTCCATCTCTCGATGATTGACTGTACTCTGAGGGATATTCAGTGACTTGGAAATGTTCTTGTATCCAACTCCTGCTTGTGCTTTTCAACTGCTTTTTCATGGAGTCTGAGGGCATGAACATGTGAGTGATGATAAAGCTGATTCTGATTTGTGTCTCCGTTGTGTACTGGGAGTGGAACAGGGACAGGGAGGGGGAAATCACGGTTGGGAAAAGGTGTAGAGAGAGGGGAGGAAGTGGAAAGCACCACAGGGGCCTTCTGTAATGATCAATAAACTAATTGATTGGATTCAAGTGACCTGGCTTGGATTCTCAGGGCAGGGTGCGTCTGTATCCACGTCACTCTCTGCTCCCGGCACACCTCCTCTGCCACCTGTCCCATACCCCTCCTGCTGTGCTCCACCCTTGCCATTTCCAATATCCTTTGCTCCCGCCAGATTTACAAACTCACTTTCTGCTCCACGTTGACAAATAAAGTACTGTGCAAAAGTCTTAGGCACCGTAGCTATTCACAGTACTGTACGTGTTCACTATCCCTATTAGGCAGGGACCTTAGACAAAGCAAATACCATAACATCCTAATACAAATCAAGTTGATTGATTAAGCATTTTTCTGCTATCGTGGCAATTATACAATTGATTACCAACCATCAATTCCTGAAACATTTCTTGCTGCAGTTATGCACTGTCCTGGCTCCAGTTAATTCAGGGTCCATGGTAGAATATTATTTAAATAACCAGTAGCCAGAAAACCAAAGTTGAACATATTGGCAAAACCACAATTGTTCAAGTGACAGCTTGGAATGGTGCCAGAATTTTCACTGACCCAAACCTCTGGTTAAACCTCTATAATGGATTTCATTTCCAAGACATAACCCTTCAATCAACAAAGTAATCCACTTTGTGGCTTACAAATCAAAACAGTTAAAACACAGTCGTTACTTCCTACAGCTGTCAAAATCTATTACTGCGCTAGTTAGTTCTTTCAGGATTCTCTCCGTCCTATACAGAAGAGGGGACAAAATTACCGCTACAGAGGGGATTCAATTTCACTTTTACTTTTACAAATATTGACATAAATTTCCAGAAAACCATTCACAAAAGGAAGTGAAACTCAAAAGGTGTAGTAACATAGTTGCTTTTGATATTTGTATAATTGAAGCTGACAATTTCTTAAATGAAACCATCCTGCTCTTAGAAGCAGCAACAGGAACATTACGTCATTATAAAAGGCTGATTTGAAAAAATACACTTCAATTTAAATTGATAAAGCAAACCTGTTGTCTTGATTTCTTGAAGATAAAAAAAATGCATTTTCCCTAAAATGCGTACACTTCTGCGAGCAAATATTTCTATCCAGTTTTAAATTTCTCATGATGGCTGGAAAACCTACTTTGTAAAACAATAAATCCTGCGCATTTAGCATTGTCATGTTTTGTATTTCTAACATTAACACTATTTACTTCTCCGAACTAGATTCTCCTTAAATAGGAAACAACAAATGTTCGAAAGCAAAAATGCTGGAATGTAAAAGGACACTTTGCTTTGTTCTCAAGGGAAGGGAGCAATAGTGTTAAGACAGTTCAAATTCAAAGCAAAATTGCTACTAACTTCTCGTGTTTTTTCCTTAACTTCTTTAAATTGCATAATTTCTGTGTTCTAAGTGAGCAAGCCTAACGACTGATATTTAACTGTAATTTCCGCTGACTTGTACCAGACACTGCTGTAGTTCACTCAAGACTCAATCCATGTAGAATTCTCCTCAACATTACATATACAGCTCCAATCTTCCTTCTACTGAAAGCATATAATAGCTGCCTACTACTTTTCTATCCACAACACCCAATTTTGAATATGCATTTATTAGAGTTGGATATTTTCCAGATCCTACTTTTTATTCCCACGTGATGATCATGAAGGTATAAACAGTATAATTAAACTCCATAGTTTTACCGTGACATGCCACTTCCACAATGATTATCTTGATAGATACCAAGACTTTGTTGTTAGGAAGTTGTCAATAATTTAGCATCAAATTGGTTGGATGGAAGAAAGGGAGCCCCTTTTAGAAGTATCATTTAGTATTACATCACAGAGTTTACATAGAGGGCAGAGGGTAGCCTGCAATTGTTCAAATGCAACAAGCAAATTCTCTCTCAAATGACTGCATATACAGGCTTGTTGCTACAGGCAGTCTAATGCTCTTGGAAAACAAGATGGCAGATTAATGGCTTTTACCATGGATATTAGCAAGTAAATGTATACCCTTCATCACGAGAGGCAGCAACACAAAGAGCTACCCACGGATTGGTGACTCTTTCATTGTTCATCAGATCAGCCCATCTTTAGAAGCTTTATCTTTTATCCTCAAACAGGACCAATATCTTTGAAACTTTCTACTGTGGTTTCCTGCTATCCAGTGGCACCAGTCGGATTAGCAAGCAGTCAGCTCAGAGGCATTAAAAAAAAATTGAAAAAGCGCAAAGACAAAGTTTGGAGAAACTATCTGCTCAATTGATCAGAAATATTCTCTATTCTATGCTCAGTTAAGTCATATGGAATCTGTGCTAAAAATGTAAAGCATTCAATGGTGTGTGCATTTTGCAGCCATTGAACTGTTCATCACATGTGAAACAGAAGGAAGCAAATGGAAAAAAATAAGCCAGACAAGAGGAGGATTAAAGAGCTTCTGAGTTTCACATGCATGAAAAGGTAAGCTAATTTTGTTTTATCTGGTCTGATTGTTCAGCTGTGGCAGCTCAATTAAAAGAAAAGCCTTCTGCATCTGAGAACATTTTGTAACTGTCCTGACCAAGCAGCACTTAGGAATTAGGAATGCAGGAACTTCCTGCTACAGGACAATTACACAAGGATCCTAAAATTGAAGGAAGCAGGAATAGCAAAAGCCTTTACATTACACATACCTTCTGAAACCTTTACAGAAATCCATCAGCAAACTCAGCTTTGATAGTTCTAAATTTGAATGTTTACTTTGATTTAAATTGCCATTTTGAAAAAAATCTTTATTTCCTCCCCGCTTTTTCTTCCATTTAATATTTTTATAAATTTCCTTTCCACTTCCCCATTTCCTATTTCATTTTTGTTTATTGAAATCTGTAATTCACATTTGTACTGGAGCTTGGCCCCAGAAGAGGAATTGAAAGATTTACTGCATTTTTAAATGAACTACATAATTTCATCCTATCTAGAATTTTTAGATTTTAGTCCCTTCTCTATACTTAGTCTAAGAAAAGAAATACAATGAAATTGGTTAATGTCAACGCCACAAAACAGTCTAATACCAGACCTATTGCATGCTTGACTTTAGGATTTGTGTCAATCTTCCAACCATATTCTGGTCAGTTATCAGTTTCATTCCTGTAAGGTATGTCTGACACATCTTATTTTCCCACATCTCACCCTTCCCACAATTTCATAGAAAACAGAAAACCTACAGCACAATACAGGCCCTTCAGCCCACAATGCTGTGCTGAACACATACTTACTTTAGAAATTACCTAGGATTACCTATAGCCCTCTATTTTTCTGAGCTCCACGTACCTGTCCAGGAGTCTTTTAAGAGACCCTGTCGTATCTGCCTCCACAAACGTCACCAGCAGCCCATTCCACGAACTCATCACTCTGAGTAAAAAAAAACTTACTGCTGACATCTCCTGTGTACCTACTTCCAAGCACCTTAAAAATTACAGGCCAGACTTGGTAAATGCTACCAGCACTGCTACCAGAAGTAAAACTGAGCAGCAAAAGTGCCCGTTTCACATCAGAGGTTGAAAGCACAGACTGATGAAGTCACAGGGCTAAAATATAGATTATGTAATATTTTAGGGCAGAGTCCTGCAAATATTTAATTTAGTCAAAAGATAGCCTAATTGCTGCACCTGTTGAAGCCCAAGTTAAACCATTCACTTACAAAATCATCATTCCTGTAGGTATAGTCCTCCACCAGACTAGGATGTTTGTCAAAAGTAGTAGAATTTCAACCAACTCCTTTAATCTCATGAGTAGCAGTGAGAAGGTTTCAGGCAGGACATTTATCAACCCTAATGTACACATCTGATAAAACAGTACTGTGCAAAAGTCTTAGACACCCTGGGTGTACGTATATGAGCTGCTAGACAGTGGCGGGTACATTAACAACATTTGAAAGGCCTCTGAACAGAAATAGAGATACTAAAGGTTTCAAGGGATATAGGACAGTCATGAGCAAGTAAGATGGTGTCTTGTTTAGCAAAGACCAGTTGTATTGAATGACAGGTTTCCATGATTTTTGATTCTACTGCACAAGACTGTTTTACAGTTCCCCAAGAGGCAGGGGACCAGGGATAGCAACTTCACAAATCCTGCATTTAAATGCACACATGTACTCCAATGTTTGGTATAATAGTGGCAAGTACTGACAAGTACACCATTCTTACAAGTGCAGCAAAAACAATTCTGCACAGAACTTTATAGAGCAAGACCAATGACTACCAATCTCACCAAACCAAAGAATTCACCACTGTGCAGTATCCTTTCAAACCTGGGAGGCAGGCCTGTAATTGTTTTCCCTCTTCCATCGCTTAATAATGGTACACAGCTATGATGTAACCCAAGAGGTGAACACTGCCAGTGTAAGTTATTAACACTAACACTCTTCCACCATCAGAGAGCCATTAGGCTCTATGAGTCAACCTGTAGCCGGAGAAGTGATGACTCCCTCCTGTTAGACTGTCTATGACAACTTATCTTTTTATTCTTTCTACTTCTCACCTAATATTTATATCTGTGCAATGGTGACAATATAATTTCCTTTGAGATCAATGAAGTATCTATCTGTCTATACCTCACAACCCACAAAGTTCACACTGGAATGGAACTCCTTTATAGGAACTAATGGAAAAATGTTCTACGTGCAATTGCCCCACTCCACAGCCAAGGTCAGGCCATTCTCAGCTGCAGCTTGTAGGTGTTTTTGTGTACATGCATTCCATGGTTAAACTCTCAGACTTAAACAACTCACTAACTTAAGCCCATAAGAGGACAGGCCTTACACTCAATATCCATTCAATATTGGTCTCTACAGAAATCACAAACCACATCCCACATCTCAGAAGCTACTTCCCAGCAAGCAGATGAAATTCTCCAGGGCCTTCAATGTGCCATCATCCAAGGAAAAGTATGGTTGAAGATCTAGACTTCAAAGCCAGCACAAACTTATGGCCTACAGGGAAACAATAATTCTCATTCTTCTGAGCTCTCCCAAAAATTGAACGACTTACAACAGGCACCTCAAAGTGCTTGATAGATTTCACCAATAGTGTCCCTGCAAAGTCCTCAAAATCCACCACCAGAATAAGCAGATGCTTATCTGAGATGCAGGGGGACTTGGGAGTCTTTGTGCAGAACAACCCAAATGTTAACTCACAGGTAGTCAGTGGTGAGGAAGGAAAATGCAATGATAGCATTCATTTCAAGAGATCTAGAATGTAAGAGCAGGAATGCGATGCTAAAGCTTCATAGACACATGTGAGGACTCACCTTGAGTACTGTGAACAGCTTTGGGCTCCTTATCTAAAAGATATGCTGGCATTGGAGAGGGTTCAGAGGAAATTCACAAGGATGATTTCAGGAGTGAAAGGATTATCATACAAGGAATGTTTCATAGCTCTGGGTCTGCACTCACTGGAATTTAGAAGGATGAAGGGGGATCTTATTGAAACATTTTGAATGTTGAAAAGCCTATACAGAGCTGATGTGGAAAGGATATTTCCCATGGTGAAGGAGTCTAGGACAAGAGGGCACAGCCTCAGGATGGGGGTGGGGGGGGGGGGGGGGTGTCCATTTAAAACAGAGATGCGGAGAAATTTCTTCAGCCAGAGGGTGGTGAATTTGTGGAATTTATTACCACAGGCAGCTGTGGAGGTCAGGTCATTGGGTATATTTAAGGCAGAGCTTGATAGGTTCATGATTGGACACAGCATCAAAGGTTATAGGGAGGCCAGGGTGTGGGACATAGGAGGGGGAAGAATCACACATGATGGAACAGCAGAGCAGACACAATGGGCCAAATGGCCCAATTCAGCTCCCACGCCTTATGGAGTAATAATACTTCATAGAGTCAGAGCTGAACAGATTGCAACAGGCTCTCAAACCCACCGGGCCTACATCCACTAACCCCATCTACCCACATTAGCTCCATACCCCCACGCAAATCATTCATTTGTTCAGATGCCTATTAAATTGTTCCTGCCTCCACCACCAGCTTTGGCAGCTCATTCTTGATATCATCTACTCTGGAAAAATTTAACCACAAATGTTCTTTAAACTTCTTTCCTCTCACTTTAAACCTATGCCTTGTAGCTTCAGGTATTTCTACCATAAAGAAGACTATTTACCCCTGTCATAGTGTGATATATCTTTATCAGCCATCTCCACTCTAGGGGAAAAAGTTGATCCAATTTAACTACGGCTTTGCAATCCAGGAAACATCCTTGAAAATCCTTTCTGCAGCCACTCCAACGATTACATCCTCCCTTTAGGCATGGTATCTAGAAGTGTCCACAATGGCAAAGCTTAATCACAGCCTGCCTATAGTGTGGTGTCTAGAACTGCCCACGGTAGCACGAGTGCCATCTATTCAATGTCTTGTACAACTGCACACAACATCTCAACTCAAACTCAGTGCCTTAGCTGATGAAGACAAACATGAAGTCTTTCTTGGAGGTAGTACTCATTTTCAAGGAGGTGCATTCTTGTATGCAAGGCCTTTCTATTGAACAACACTCCCCAGGACCCTGACCAGGTTCAACTTCCCAAACTACATGATTTCCATACTTATCCAAGTTAAATCCCATCAGCTGTTCCCTTGCCCACTTATTCACGTTGATCTAGATCAAGGTGTAATCGCCACTGTCCACCAATTTTGATGTCACCTGCAATCTTATTAATTCAGCGAATGACATTCTCATCCAAATCATTACTATAAATTACAAACAGGGGACCCAGCACCATTCCCTGTAACGCAGATCTGGCCACAGGCCTCCAATCAGGCAAAACCCTTCACAACCACTCAACCAATTCTGCATCCAATCGACTAGCTCACTCTGAATATGTTCCAACCTTCTAGACCAGCCAACAATATGGGACTTCGCCAAAAGTCTTGCTGGTCCATATAGATAATGACTACTGCCAAGCCTCTAATTCTCAACACCTTTTTAAAAAATGATCAGATTCTTGAAATATGATACCCCTTGCATAAAGCCATGCTAACTTTCCTTAAGCAGACCTTGTCTTTCCAAATGCAAATAATCCAGCCTCTCAGATTCCCTTCCACTGATGGAAAGCTCACTGGCCTGCAATTCCTGGCTGAAAGATAGTCACTTTCAGTCATCTCTAATCCTACCTCATTTCCATCCAATAAAACAAATCTCTGCCAGATGCCCAGCAACCACCACCTCTTATTCCCCAGAACATCCTGGGCAGCACCTGGTTAGGCCTTATGGACTTACCCAGTTCTGTAAGTCAAGATAACACCACCTCATTTGTAATATTGATTTTGCTCCATGTTACTGCTCCCTTTCCTGAACTCAATGGTTTCCGGGATGCTGACTATCTCAAGCACACACTTCAGTCAACCAAGCAAGGTAATTCAATCAAACCATATTTGCTTTACCTATACAGGCCCTCCCCAGTTACAAATACCTGTCTTATCTACATCTCATACATTCGGAGAGTCTGAGAGATCAGTGGGATGGATTTCCATGCTGCTGTGGAGTTGCAGCCATCTTCTGTCACCTGAGACCTCTATTCTGTCCATATCTCAGACTTGTGAACCGATTGGCTTACAGGCAGTTCACTTAGACCATACACTGCTGTAACTTGTACCAAAGTATGCTGCCTTATGTTCATTGCTGTATGATATGTCATTATTAGTTGATCATTGGGAAGTGAAAGTGATACACAGGCACATATAAGAGAAACAGCATGGTCCCCACATCTCCCAGCAAAGTCTTTTGTGATGCTTGGTAACAATTGCAATTTTACTTGGTTACTAGTCGAGACAGCAGTTCAAAGTACAAAGTTCAAAATTCAAAGCAAATGTTTTATCAAAGTACATACACGTCACCATACACAATCCTGAGATTCATTTTCTTGCAGGCATACTCAATAAACCTATAAAACAATAACCATAATAGAATGTATGAAAGACTGTACCAACTTGGGTGTTTCACCAGTGTACAAAGACAACACACTGGAAATACAAAGAGAAAGAAATAATAATAAATAAGCAATAATTATGAAAAACATGAGGTGAAGAGTGCTTGAAAGTGTGTCCATCGGTTGTGAGAACATTTCAATGATGGGACAAGTGAAGTTGAGTGAATTTATCCCCTTTGGTTCAAGAGCCTGATGGTTGAGGGGTAGTAACTGCTCCTGAATGAGGTGGTGCCGAGTCCTTGGGCTCCTGTAGCTTCTCCCTGATGGCAGCAGCAAGAAAAGAGCATGTCCTGGATGCTGGGGGTCCCTGATGATGGATGCTGCTTTCCAGCAAAATCATTTTGTGTAGATGTGCTCAATGGCAGAGGGGGCTTTACCCACGATGGGCTGGCCCATATTCACAACTACTTATAGGATTTTCCATCCAAAAACATTGGTTTTTCTATACTAGGCCATGATGCAGCAGGTCTATGGACTCTCCACCACACATCTATAAAAGCTTGTCAAAGTTTTAGATGTCATGCTGAAGCAAAGGTGCTGCCACGCTTTCTTTGTAATTGCACTTTCGGTATGTGCTGAGTCCAGGACAGGTCCTCCGAAATAGTAACACTGAGGAATTTAAAATTGTTGATGCTCTCCATCTCTGATGAGGACTGGCTCACGGACCTCTGGTTTCTTTCTCAAGACAATAATCATCTCTTAGGTGTTGCTGACACTGAGTAAGAGGTTGGTTTTATGGCACCACTCAGCCGGGTTCTCCATCTCCCGCTCATATGCTGATTTACCACCACCTAAGATTTGGCCTACAACAGTGGTGTTGTCAGCAAACTTTAATATGGGACTGGAGCTGTGCTCAGTCACACAGTCATAAGTGTAAAGCGAGTAAAGCAGGGTCTAAGCACACAGATTTGTGATGTACCCTTGCTGATGGAGATTTTTTTTGCCAATCTGAACTGACTCAGGTCTGCAAGTGAGGAAATCCAATTGCACAAGGATGTATTGAGGCCAAAGTCGAGGAGCTTTTTGATTAGTTTTGACGGGGTTCTCAAAGAAAGGTGCTCATTGTTCAGGGTCTATTTTGCACTTATTTAGCCAATCATAGCATATGGAGCACCAAAATCCAGTTTAAAAAGGAGAAAAACCAGCATCTCTCTCCTGGTGATGATCCAGAAAGTTGTGAGTATCAACACTATTTTCTAGTCTCAAGAAAGGTCTTGGCCACAAAGCATACAAACTCAAAGACAAACCAATTCTACAAAACAAAGAATTGTTTAGTAGATCAATACAGGTCACACTCCATTATCAAGGAAAGGCACATCCGTGAAATACTTAGGAGTTTTTTTTAAGTAGCTGATCAGCTTTACAAAAATGATGACAGCACTTCTCTTTCTTTGATGTTTGCAAGGATTTTGCACATCATCATAAAATTCTATAGATTTACGGTGGAGAGCATACGGACTGGTTGCATCTCGGCCTGGTACGGAAGCACCAATGCCCTTGAATGGAAAATGCCTAGAAAAAGGAGTCAATAAGGCCCAGTCCATCACGGGTAAAGTCCACTCCACCACTGAACAGATCTGCACAGAGATCTGTTGCTAGAAAGCTGCATCCAACATCAGGGAACCCCACCATCCAGGCCATGCTCCTCTCTTGCTGCTGCCATCAGGAAGGTGGTACAGGAGCCTCGAGTTCCCACACCACCAGCTTCAGGAACAGTTATTACCTCTTGACCATCAGGCTCCTGAACCAGAGGAGATAGCCCCCTACACTCCCCTATGTTCCCACAACCTATAGACTCACTTCCAAGGACTCTTCATTCATGTTCTCAATATTTATTGCTTATTTATTATTTTATTTTTTTCCTTTTGTGTTTACAGTCTTTTGCACATTTGTTGTTTATCCATCTTGTGTGCAGTTTTCCTTTAATTTTATTGTGTCTCTTTGCATATACTGTGAATAACGACAGAAAATGATATCACAGGATGGTATATAGTGCCATATATTTACTTTGAACTTTTGTGCTGAAGTTCCTGCTGTTTAATGCACTAAAGGTGATGCTGGTACATCAAATCAAATTCCATTCAGCTAGAAAAGAATGGGTGGTATGTGGAATAGTCAGCTGGGTTAATCTTCCCACATGGGTTTAAATAATTCTAATGTTTTCAACAGTCTTTCATCATTTTTCAGAGAGACCAATGATGAGACTGAACCATAGAACACTACAGCACCCTAACCCTAATGCGGGCCCTTCAGCCCTTCATGTTGTGCTGACCCATATAATTCTTAAAAAAAATACTAAACACACACTACCCCAGAACCCTCCATTTTTCTTTCATCCATGTACCTGTCCAAGAGGCTCTTAAATACCCCTAATGTTTTAGCCTCCCTGGCAAGTCATTCCAGGCACTCACAACCCTCTGTGTAAAAACTTACCCCTGATGTCTCCCCTAAACTTCGCTCTCTTAATTTTGTACATATGCCCTCTGGTGTTTGCTATTGGTGCCCTGGGAAACAGGTACTGACTATCCACCCTATCTATGCCTCTCATAATCTTGTAGACCTCTATCAAGTCCCCTCTCATCCTTCTAAGCTCCAAAGACAAAAGTCCCAACTCTGCTAACCTTGCCTCATAAGTCTTGTTTTCCAATCCAGGCAACATCCTGGTAAACCTCCTCTGCACCCTCTCCATAGCTTCCACATCCTTCCTATAATGAGCTGACCAGAATTGAATGCAATACTTTAAGTGTGGTCTCACCAGAGATTTGTAGAGTTGCAACATGACCTCTCTACTCTCGAACTCAATCCCCGTTAATGAAGCCTAGCATCCCATAGGCCTTCTTAACTACCCAATCAACCTGTGCAGCGACCTTGAGGGATGTATGGATTTGAACCAAGGTCCCTTTGTTCATCCACATTCTTAAGTAACTGACCATTAATCCTGTACTCCGTCTTCTGGTTTGTCCTTCCAAAATGCATCATCTCACACTTGTCCAGATTGAACTCCATCTGCCATTTTTCTGCCCAACTCTACAGCCTGTCTATATCCTCTTGTAACCTTCGACAACCTACAGCTCCATCCACAACTCCTCCAATCTTCGTGTCATCCGCAAACTTACTCACCCATCCTTCCGCCTCTACATCCAGGTCATTTATAAAAATCACAAATAGCAGGGGTCCCAGGACAGATCCCTGCAGCACTCCACTAGTCACCGACCTCCAGGCAGAATACTTTTCTTCCACAACTACCCTCTGCTTTCTTCCTTTAAGCCAATTTTTTTTATCCAAACAGCCAAGGTTCCACTTATCCCATGCCTCATGACTTTCTGGATGAGTCTCTCATGAGGGACCTTGCCAAATGCTTTGCTAAAGTCCATGTAGGCCACATCCACTGCCCTACCCTCATCAATCTCTTTTGTTACGTCCTCAAAAAACTCAATCAGGCTCGTGAGGCACGATCTTCCCTTCACAAAGCCATGTTGACTGTCCATGTACTTCTCCAAATGCTCATAGATCCTATCCTTAAGAATCCTTTCCAGTAGTTTGCAGACCACCAACATAAGACTCACCGGTCTATAGTTCCCAGGTTTCTCCCTATTACCTTTTTTAAACAAGGGAACTACATTTGCCATTCTCCAGTCCTCCGGCACTTCCCCTGCAGCCAAAGAGGATTCAAAGATCATAGCTAATGCTCCTGCATTCTCTTCTCTCAATTCCCACAACAACCTGGGGTGTATCATATCCAGCCCTGGGGATTTATCAATCTTATTGTTTTTAAGAAGATCCAGCACTACTTCTTTCCTAATCTCCACATTGTCCAGCACATAGGCCCACTCTACTTCGACCTCATCCTGATCAAGATCCTTTTTACTTGAGAATACTGAAGTATTCATTTAGGACCTCCCCAACCTCCTCTGCCTCCAGGCACATGTTGCCCTCTTTATTCTTTAGCAGTCCCACCTTCGTTCTCGTCATCCTCCTATTCTTCACATATGCATAGTACGCCTTGGGGTTCTCCTTAATCCTACATGCCAAGGCCTTCTCATGCCCCCTTTGAGCCCTCCTAAGTCCTTTCTTTGGCTCCTTCCTGGCTACCCTGTATTTCTCATAAGCCCCTCCTACTTCCTGCTTCTTATATCAAACATATGCTTCCTTTTTCCTCTTGACAAGTTGCCTCACGTTCATCAGCCACAGTTCCCTTTTCCTACCATTTTTTCCTTGCCTCAGTGGGACAAACCTATCCTGAACCCAGGTCAAGTGGTCCCTAAACTTCTCCCACATTACTTCTGCTTTCCCCTTTGAACATCTGTTTCCAATTTACTCTCGCTAGTTCCTGCCTCATCCCTTCAAAGTTAGCCCTTCCCCAGTTAAGCACTTTACCATTTCGTCTGATTTTATCCCTTTCCATAGCTATGCTGAAGCTAAGGGAGTTGTGGTCACTCTCACCAAAATGCTCCCCCACCAAGAGGTCTGACTAGGTTCATTACCCAGAACTAGATCCAGTATAGCCTCTCCTCTCGTTGGCCGGTCCACATACTGTGTCAGGAATCCTTCTTGAACTCACCTGACAAATTCAGCCCCATTTATCCCCCTTGCACTCAGGAGGTGCCAGTCAATATGAGGGAAGTTGAAATCACCCATAACTACTACCTTGTATTTCCTGCTCCATTCTAAAATCTGCCTGCTTATCTACTCCTCGGTGTCCCGAGGGCTATTTGGGGGCCTACAGACTACTCCCAGCACAGTGATTAATCCCTTCCTATTTCTGACTTCCACCCAGACTGACTCCGTGGACACTCCTTCTGCAGCGTCCTCCCTTTCTATAGCCGTGATTCTATCCCTGACCAGCAATGCCACAATGCCACTCCCTGCCCTTTTCTACCACCCATCCTATTCCTTTTTAAACACCTGAACCCCGGGACCTGCATCATCCAATCCTGCCCTTCCTCCAGCCAAGTTTCAGTAACGGCCACAACATCGTAGTTCCACATACTAATCCATGCTCTAAGTTCATCCTCCTTGTTCCTAATACTTCTAGCACTGAAATAGACTACAATTAATTGTAGCCTTTAACTGGCTACAATTATGTTCTGTCCCCTGCCTGCCCTTCCTCATCAACTCAGAACTCTAAGCATCATGCCCTTGTCCTTCTACCTTAATCCCTGCACTCACATTCTGATTCCCACCCCCCTGCCAAACTAGTTTAAACCCTCCCCAACAGCTCTATCAAACCTGCCCACCAGGATATTGGTCCCCCTGGGATTCAAGTGTAACCCAGCCTTTTTGTACAAGTCACAGCCGCCCCAAAAGAGGTCCCAATGATCCAGAAATCTGAATCCCTGCCCCATGATCCAATCCCTAAGCCACGCATTTATCGTCCACCTCATTTTGTTCCTACACTCACTGTCACATGGCACAGGCAGTAATCCCGAAATTACTACCTTTGAGGTCCTGCTTTTCAACTTCCTTCCTAAATCCCTTTAGTCTTCTTTCAGGACCTCTTCCCTTTTCCTACCTGTGTCATTGGTACCAATATGTACCACGACCTCTGGCTGTTCTCCCTCCCACCGCTGTACATCTCGGATGCGATCAGAAACATCCCGGACCCTGGCACCTGGGAGGCAAACTACCATCCAAGTTTCTTTCCTGCGTCCACAGAACCACCTGTCAGAACCCCTGACTATAGAGTCCCCTATCACTGCTGCCTTCCTCTTCCCTTCCCTACCCTTCTGAGCCACAGGGCCAGACTCTGTGCCAGAGGCACGGCCACTGTCGCTTCCCCCAATTAGGCTGTCCCCCACAACAGTACTCAAACAGGAGTACTTATTGTCAAGGGGTACAGCCACATGGGTACTCTCTAGTACCTGACTCTTCCCCTTCCCTCCCCTGACTGTGACCCATTTGTCTGTCCCCCACGGCCCTGGAGTGACCACCTGTCTGTAACTCCTCTCCATCACCTCCTCACTCTCCCTGACCAGACGAAGGTCATCGAGCTGCATCTCCAGTTCCCTAACATGGTCCCTCAGGAGTTGCATCTCGATGCACTGGGTGCAGATGTGGCCGTCCGGGACACCGGGAAACTCCAGGACCTCCCACATCTGACACCGACCACAGAAAACCGGCTTCTCACACATACTACCCCCTTTTGCAATCAACAACTGCCTCACCTCGTCCTGTTACTGCCAAAGCCTGTGGAGCCAAAGCCCGCTCACTCTGCTGCTCGCTGGATATGGCTGCCTTCTTTTTAAACTGTTCACGCTCAACTGGCAGACGTCACGCACCTGTGCAGTCTGGCCTCTCCCTTCCCC
Source organism: Hypanus sabinus (assembly GCF_030144855.1). NCBI lineage: Eukaryota > Metazoa > Chordata > Chondrichthyes > Myliobatiformes > Dasyatidae > Hypanus > Hypanus sabinus. The sequence continues at coordinate 4,883,912 of NC_082733.1, forward strand.
CAAGAACTCAAAATGTGCAGGGCATGCACTTTGTACATAAATCTGTAGGCTATCAAATAACAAACTACTGATGCCAATCGGACTCAGCTCAAAACGTCAACTGTTTACTCTTTTTCATAGGTGCTGCCTGGCCTGCTGAGTTCCTCCAGCATTGTGTGCTTGTGTTAACTGATTACAGGTCTCTTTCCCCCCCCCCCCACCCTTTTACAAAGGTAGATCGTTCCTATGAAACCTTTCTTAAGCTGAAATGGTGTAAAGCGAAGAATCATTAATCTATACGGGAAAATTTTTCATAAAAGCGAAAATCCTCTTTGTAATGTGAAAACACGTTACTAATGTAGGTCCTTTGTAAAAGCAAAGTGACATAAAGTGAACATTCGTAAAGTGGGGGACACCTGTATTCCTACCTGCTAACCAAAATTATAACCTCTAATATAAATCAGCACTTCTTTCTCCCAAGAGAATATGGTTTTGTCTCTTAATAGCTGATGTTACTCTGAAATTCAATTAAAATTCTGTCACAATGGAAACTATACTCCACAACACAAAGCATAGGTACATGCTGCAAGCACTTTTCTTCGGTATTTCACGGCTGAAATTCCAGAGCAGCTATGAGAATCAGTGAAGAAACATTTAACTGTGTGGTATCAAGGAGTGGCAGTGATACTGAAATCGCCAAGCAAATGAGCTGGGTGAATAAAATTTTTTAAAAATCTCAGTTGGCTCTTTATACATTGTACAATGAAACATGTCAATCATCTTGCCCCTGCCTATATCAATGCAAGAGTTCCTGAACAAAATATTCTAGGGCCAACCATCCTCAGCAATTTTATCAATAACCTTCCTCCAACAGATCAGTGGTGAGATAATTGCACCACATTCAATTCTATTCCCTATTCTGCAGATAATGATATACATCATGGCTACATACAGTAAGATAACATTCAGTCGTGGAGTGGAAAGTGGAAAATAACATTCAGGGCAAAGACGACTTTGACATTCTCCAAAACTAGGAAATCTTAACGACTGCTTGAATTTTCATGACAATACCATTGTGAAGTCACCCACTAATAACATGCGAGGGTACAACTAGCGTACAGGACCTTTGACCATGGGGTTACGCCGACCTTTTAACCACTCTACAATCCTAACCCCTCTCACACCGAGGATGGGCGGAGTAGAGTCAAGATGGCGCTAATTGTTGCCTCCTTTGCTTGCTTCTTCGGAAACAGCTCTATGTCTATCTTTGATATCACTTTTTTTCCCCCCCTTTTCAAAGTTCTTTTTGAAGACCCTGACCTGGAGTTCCACTCTGGCTTTGGTTCTTTGTGGAAATGGGACCCGCTCTCAGGGCCTCACGACCGGCCGCTTTTCAATATCCCAAGGACGCAGCCTGGAAGACCAGCACACCTTCAGGGTGCCGAATTTTCCTGGCTCCGAAAATGGGCTGATTCAAGGCCGGTGCCCCTGACTGAGGAGCTGCGGGAGGACACGGAACATCGGGAGCAGTGGGTTAGCTGCCGGCTGTCTGTCCAGAGACCCGAGCCGTGGGGCGGATTCACTGGGTGCAAAGCTCAGAAAGAGTGACACCACAGACTTCCAACACCATAAATCAGCGAGTTGTTTTTGCTATGTCTCCTCTCTCACTTGAAACTGGGACACCTCTTTTCACTTATTAGTGAGCGAGAGCGCCTGTGGTATTGTTGAATTACCGGGTGAATGAGTAGTCTTTGGGGTACTGCAAGTCTGTGTCTTTAATGATGCCTTGCTGCACATTTGAGTGTTCGGTGGGCAGCACCAGTGCTTTTTTTTAAACTGGGGGAAGGGGGGGGTCGCTGTCTTGCTGCTGCTTGTGCGTGGGTGTGGGGTGGGGGGATTTCTGGTTCAAGCGTTTAACTGTAATTCATTCTTTGAGGGGCATTCCTGTCTTCGTGGATGTTTGCAAAGAAAAAATTTCAGAATGTATATTGTATACATTTCTGACATTAAATGTACCTATTGAACCCATTGAACATCATGAGCCTAAGAGTCTCTTAAATGCATCTGTCTCCATCACCATCCTTTGCAGCACGCTCCATGCACACAACACTATGTTAAAAAAAAAATTATCGCTGATATTTGCCTTCTACTATCTTTCAATCGTCAACCTAAAAGTATCCCCTCTCATATTAGCCTCTTCCAGCCTGGAAAAAGGCAGCTAGTTTTACCACTATCTCTAGCAGGGCTTTTCAAGCACTCACCAGCTTCTGTGTACAACACATTCCCCCTATTTTTACCACCAGTTTAAAATAATAACCCCTCATATTAACCATTTTTGTCCTGGGAAAATGTCTCTAGCTGACCAATTAAGCTATGCCTCATCATCTTGACTGATGAGCGAGGGCCTCCGTCAAGAGTTGACCACGGATATTGTGTCCTAATTGTCTAGATATGCAAGCCTAGGTCATACAATGTGGAGAGCAAGCTGTTGCCCATGTGGCAAGCTCCTCCTCTCCATGCATCTGATGAACCCAAAGGAACGGCAGAGACCAACACAGTTTGTTACCAGCAGAATTGCAGGAGTTGCCAGTCAACGTTGAACTCAATGTAGGACTTCCTTAGGGCTCTTACCATCTTCTACACCTGTTATGTCACCTCCAAAGAGAAAAGCAGCAGCTCACTCATCCTTTTCTCATAAGACATACCCCCTAATCCTGGCAGCATATTGGTAAATCTCCTCTGCACTCTTACTAAAGCTTGATGACCAGAACTGAACACAATATTCCAAGTGCAGTTTTATGGAGCTGCAACAGTATCTCACGGCTCTTGAACTCAATTCCCCAACTAACTACTACTTCTTGAACACCCTATCAACTTGTAGGGCAACTTTGTGGGATCCATGGGAATGAAAAAAATTAGAGCACAGCAGTTCATCCAGGCTTCACTGGCATCTAACCTTACCACCTGGAAAATTAAGGGGCAGTACTGTCACTGTCTGATTTGGAAACTATCACAATACCTTTAGTCTCACTGAATCAGAATTCTGACCAGTCCTGTCCCACTATGGTTAGGCGCATCTTCACTCAGGAATGCAATGGTTTCACAGAAAGGCATCACATTCTCCAGTGTGATAAAGGACTGCCAGTAAGCACAGCTCTCAGCTCAATGCCAACCCTGAACAAGTCTTTGTTAAGATACAAGTTTGAGCTCCGAATGGAGGTGCAATCATAATCGTGGCACTGAAGATTAAAGACTCACCAACTCTACAGTTTAAAGTACTTGTGGGATAATCTCTTTAACAAAGTGTCAGAATAAAACCCTCCACACTATATAACATTCCTCATACTTGAGCCAATATCTACTGAACTCAGGTGACTTCAAATCAATGCTACTGCAAGCTACGAGGATCCCTACTCACTTTTGTTCCTTCCCATGCTGTATTATGCAAAGCTTTGCTGGAGTTTGGGAGGTCCAATGACATGATTAAAGCATATTTGTGTTTACTATATCATTACTTAAACAAAAGCCAAAAAGAAATGCTACTTCTATTGCAAGATAAACATAAAGATGTGACTTTGTGGTGAAAGCTCTGGTTCCAGTTCACAGATGCTCTCTAATTGGACTGGCACTGTATCTGCTGTATTGATGACATATGGCCTGTTCTCTGCCAGTCAAGCATTAAGTCACTTTTCTGCCATTTTGGATTTTCTGAATGTCATCCGTCATCCAATTGTCAGTGATCTTTGAAGCCCTACATTTCTCTCAGCACCCTGAAATTTTAACTGTGGAGAGTATATACAGAAGACTATCCAAACCACCCCCCCATCACCCCGCCCACAGTCCATCCCTCTGTGTAAAGCACCGGGTAGAGACCCTTAATCAACTTCAAAGAAAATTCCTTGCTACTGCACAACTACAAATTCTCACCAGGCAGGTATCAAATCAGCACAGACCCTGAGGGTAACAGAAGGATGTTATTACAGAACAACTTCACAGATACAAGACAGGATGAAGATTCACACTAATGAAAGATAGGAGTCCAAACAACCACACATATCAGAGCAAGAGCTCTGATATCAAACATATCTGTATTATCAAACACTTGTTTTAAACATTTTGAAATCTAATTAAAGTCCTGGGATCACCTTTGAAAAATAAATGTTTTTTCTCTATGGTTAACCACCAACTCAGCTGTTTTCATATTCTATTTTCTTCAAAATCTTCCAGCAACCAGTACTTTCCAGATAAAGGAGTGGCTGAAAGGTAGAAAACTCTCCAAGATGAGGTTTATTTCAAATAAGTAAAATTTTAAGTACCTACTTGGTTTTGCATTTTGTTTAATTTTAAGCTATTAGTCAGAAGGTCAAAGTGAACATGATTTTGAGAAATATTTTACAGAAACCTTTCAGAGGTAATCATTTAGCAAATTCCATCTGCAATGAAAGAGGGTTTAACCATCTGCCCCTTCCGCTGTTCCTGCCCTATCACCTCTGCCCTCTACAAATCCTAGCCAAAGCGATGCTTAGTAAACCAAAGGCAGAGTTGTTTTGCAGGCTTCCTTGCTTCCAAATATCTGCCAATCAGTCACAAGCAGGGCCCCAGCTCCACTGGGATTCTTAAGCACACTGTCCATATCACAAGTTCCCCTTCCTTTTCTCCACAGAAAAGCATCGTCAAAAGTTGTCTTGCCAAAACTATCCAAATTGGTTACGTTTAGCTGAACATAGTTTTTTGATTGGTTGCATGCTTTGAAAACGGCAAGAGGCAGGTTTTAAGACTTTCACACAGAAAACAGTTATTTTTCCACCATTGAAACTCTACTGCTAATTTGCTGAATTGTTCTGTAACCGGAGAAGCTGTAATACTGAGCAAAGCAACAGAGTAAACAAGAGGTCAGTTACCAGGTCAGCACCGAACAAAGGTTTCCTCAGATATGTCACATGCAATCTCATTATTCTTCTTTCAATGGTGGTTGGCCATCGTGCCTATTTCTTGAAAGTTCTTGCTTCAGTAGCTCTCAAAAGGTATTGCCTGAAGAAAAATACTCGGTACTGAACCCAAAAAGGCCAAGTAGCACACAACTACAAGGAACACTTTTCATCTTTGCTGGTTAATCATAAAAGAACTAAAACTTTTCCCGACATTTTTCCCCTAAAGAAAATTTAGATATGGCCATCAAAATTGTATAAACTGCAAGCTGATTACACTGTTGCTGTACAAGGAAAAGATATTTACAAATGCCAAAGAAAGTTTTACATATAATATTCCCACACATAGCAAGAAACAAATTTTTCTACAGTTTGATACAAATGACAACCATAAAGGTTTAGATACCTTCTCTGACTGTTTTCCTTCACTATTGCCCATCAAATAAACATTCATATCTTGCCACTTAGGATGCCAATAAAACTAACACACTAATCAAGAATTCCTTTGGCTCTTTGCTTCCCTGTGAAAGCAGGAAGCAGCCAGGGTGACACCCAATCAGACACATTAAGCTGCATCAAAGCAGGTCTACTTGTGTGGCTGCTGTTCACTCATTCAAGAACAAGCACATGCTTTTATTCAGTCCGGTCTGTTTAGCAGGATTTAGTTTAGCTATTGCTGGAGCTGCTCATGTGACAAGGGTTTGTAACTATAATTCAATGTTAATAAAGGTTTCATCAGAATCCCCACAATACTACAATGAAACCAAATCCATTGAGAAATTTGTTTTCATTTAGCTACGACTCGAACATGCTTAATCATTTGATGGCCAACATACAGATTTCAAAATGGATAATTAAGACTTCCGATATTTTTATAAATATAAGAATATGCTTAGCCATCAACACATTTTTGTCCAAGATTAACGCCACAATGCACAACCGGCGAGATTCTCTGCATGTTGAGAAAGATCTCTCATCCCAGTGACAAACGTGAAGTTTGTTGCAGTAATTAATTTTGTATAGCACAACTGTTTTGGGAAGGCTGCACACAACTTTAAAACATTTTAAATCAGATTGGACTTGCTGTGTAATAGTACAAATGCAAAAATTACTCCCCGGGTCTTTCCTGTGAACAGAATCACCTGAACGTTCAAAAGCCGTGCAACACAACATTGTTGTTGTTTGCATAAAATTCTCTTGCACGTGCATCATTTGCAAACTGCACAAGAATAACATCCGCAAGCAGCTCTTCAAAATGTAAAAAATAAAAGTCGCTTATCTAATCCATTACCAACCCAATGCCCTCCTCAAAACGTAGAGAAAAATCTCACTGGCAGATTTTAATCCTTTTGATAGGCCCAACTACTCCAGGAGCATGACCAGTGGTCAAGGGCGTTTTCCAGTAGACTGTCTCAGCGTAAGATCCATTGCGAAGGAATTGGAGCTTGGAGTGCATTGTTTAGACATCAGTTTCAGACTTCCCTGAACGCTATGGTCAAACAGTGGGAGGTGTACGTGCCCTCACTGGACTCTGGTACGTGAGAGAGCAAGGGAAGGAAAGGGAGGCAGGACCTCTCCTAGTCTCTCCATGTGCTTCATCCATTCACCTCAGTGCCCATCAGCTTAGCAAAGACCCTATTCCCTACTCCTTTGTCTGCAATCCATTGCCCAAATTAACCAGGCTTTCCACCTCCATTCTCCTTCACTGGCAACTTGTCTCAGACTGACTCCCCTGGCAATGCAATTCCCCTCGGCCTCCATGCCACAGTTCATCCCAATCCCATTTGAACATCTTCAAAAGCATAAAGTGAGCAAATTCTATTCAGAGTAGATTGGGGTGGAGAAATCCCTCCACATACAAACCATGCATAGGTGCAGTAAACATCACATACACATGCATTATCCTCAGGCTCAAAATGTAATACGCAAGTTTTCACTAAATATTTCTCTTGGAGTCTGCAGATGCTAGAATCTGAAACAAAACAGGACATTTGAAGAACTCAGCAGGTTAAGCAGCATTTGTGGAGGCAAAAAGTGTGAGTCAGTCCTCCAGGAGACCCAGCGTCAGCACCAAGGGGAAGCGGGAAGTGGACAGCATTACGAGTAGGATGGATATACCCAGTTGTGAGAAGGACCAGGTGTGGAGAGGAAATGGGGAAGTTTAACAAATGAGGAAAAAAAACTATATGGACAGATGTGTGTGTGTGAGAGAACACTGGGGGTTGGGTTACCTGAAACTGGAAAATTCACATATTCTATTTTTGATTGAGTTTTTAAAAATGTATTAAAGAAAACATGAAAAAAATCATTGCTCAACAGTCTTTAGTAGAATGTGATGGATTACAAGCAAGGCCTTCTGCTTGATCAAACAGACAGCAGGACCAGCCGCCTACCAATCTCCCAATTTCAGCCTAATGAGTCTAACAAAAAGATAGAAAGGCAGACAAAAGTGGTAAACCAGAGTTTACCACTGGTTAGTGACCCTGCTCCTGATCACTAACCAGTGACATCTGCTGGTAAAGAAACCAGTTGCAATACTTCCATGGTTGTGTCTCTGCTCACGCAGTGGCCAGGTGGATCAGCTAATAGAGAACTACATTACTTGAGCAATTGCATATAAACACGCCACTGATAATAAATAATGTGAGAGAAGGGAACATTTTATGGAGAATCTCATCCATATTTAAAACTATATTTCCTTAGCAGGTCTCTTTCATAATAGACCATCAATTTTTCCAACCCCAGATGATGCAGAAACAGGGTACCCCCAACAATAACAAAACAACCATCCTCAATTTATACAAATGGCAAATCTATCCAAATCCTGAAGTTCACGGATGACACATCTTTAATAATGACTTGACCTACTAGTAAAGAGAGGTAGTCTGTCTTGCAGCATGGTGTGCTCACAGCATCTTGGAGCTTAACGCTATCAAGGCAGTGGAAATGAGGATTAACCTCTGTTGACAGCCTCCTTGGAAATTAATGGTTAGGCTGCCTGTGATCGAATCATTTAAGTTCCCAGCGACTACCATCACCAATACAAGCTCTTTACAGTCATCACTAGGAAAACCCTGCAGATATTGTATACGCCAGCTTAGGAAATTTAGCATCTCAGGGTCAATCCTGGTGAATTTTTACTCAGACCATCTTTTCCCATTCGAAGTTCAGGCTGCAGTGAGGTCCACTCAGAGGAGAGGGCCACTGGTTGTCAGCTACTAACATTAGAAGACCTGTTCATCACTGGAGCAAAGGGGCAGTTAAATTACTGCTGACTCCACCCCATTCACCAAACAGCCAGCAAGGAGACGCTGCAAGTCCTACTGTAACTATGCCTGCACAGCATCCATCAAATGGTCCTTCCTGCTCCCTTTTTCTGTTGATAATTATTGAGTCTGTTCATATGTTCACATTTAAGTTTGATTATTGACATTTCTACATGTGACTGTACTGCTAATTGTTGATTGCTCATGGCCGTTTGCACTATTCTCTTGTAAATTGTCGGTTGCTATTGTGTTGTTTGTTATGGTATTGTCCTGTGTTTTATGCCTGGTACTGAACCACACTCAATTCTGGTAAGTTTCACATACAACTGGCAATAAAGTGATTCTGATTCTGCTTTTAGTGCTTGGAATTGGCAACTCAAACTTCCTTTGTTGTTCAGCAAACATCAGAAAAGCATAGGCACTGAGCAAGACAACATCTGCCTGAGTCATTACATCGGCTGAATTCAAATAGCCTGTTGACACTGGCCAGAGCGGAGAGTATATTTGGCACCCATGAAATTGCACATCAGCATGGAGATGGAGCCTTCAGAAACAAGAGGAAGGAAAAAGCACCTTTATATTTGCAATTAATGCTTTGTATTATATTTCTGAATAGGAGAGGATGGATTATAGCAAAAATCTAATACAAATAGTTCATTCTTATATAAAAAGCATCCTTTAAATCAGAAGCCAAACAAAATCAGAAACAAGACATCATTTAGAGGAGTTACCCAATTATTCCTACTTCCCCAGCCCTTCAAATTCACTCCTTCAGGTGTACTTTCAAAGTTACTTGGAGATCCTTACAAAATTCTGATTAATAAATAGCAAGGCAAGTGATTTCTAGTCTTCCAGATCCAAACAATTGTAAACTGATTTGTAAATAATGCTGGTTATGTTCCACTGGGAATAGTCGCCTACCTGTATCAGGAGGCTTTGGGGTCAAACTCCACAAAACGTAGATTGAACATCAGTAAGGTATGAAGGCAGCAGAGTAAAAATCTAATAATCCACCATCCTAATGTTTCAGCACGGGGCTCACAACTCCCGTTTTACTCACTCAAGCCCCAGCTCTTGTGTTCGCTTTAATCTTACACAACACACTAGAAAACTCTACATAGAAGTGTGTCGTGTCGAGCAATGGGAGAAAATCTGACAGTTAGTTAACTCCTATTTGTGCCAAACATGCCCTAATACAATTCAAGGTAGTACATAGGGCTCATATGTCCAAGGACAAACTTGCTCGATTTTATTCTCATGCTAATCCAATCTGTGACAGATGCCATTCTGAAGTAGCCTCTTTGACCCACATGTTTTGGTCTTGCCCTTGCTTGCAAAAATACTGGAAAGATATTTTTGGTATCATTTCAACAGTTTTGACTATTAACTTGCAACCTCATCCTATTACTGCAATTTTTGGCTTACCAATGGTGGATAACAGTTATTTATCCCCTTCAGCTCGGCAGATGATTGCATTTGTTACACTAATGGCTAGATGATCCATTCTATTGAACTGGAAAGAAATTAATCCCCCAACTACATTTCAATGGTTTTCCCAAACTATTTCTTGTTTAAGTTTAGAAAAAATCAGAAGTGTCATTTTTGACTCTTCAGTCAAATTTGAAGAAACCTGGAGAACATTTATTCAACGTTTTCATACAAGTTAAAGTGACCTTTCCTGAACCTTTTTTCTTATCATCTTTAGTTATTTGGATAGAGGTGCGGAGTTATTGACACTACTGTATATACCTGATATGATACAATAGCCCATGACGGTTAGGTTAGCTTTTCTTTTTTTTGGGTTTCTTTTTTCTTTTTTTGTAACATACGAGTTTGGGAGGTTATTATATTTGGATTATTAATTGTTTGTATTTGTATTCTAGCTTTACTTATGTACTCTCAAGCTCTCTGTATTTGATGTTTTTCTTATGTTTATTTGAAAATCAATAAAAAGATTTAAAAAGAAAGAAGTGTGTTGCGTCTAAAGGTGATTTAAGAACAAGATGGGGTACATCCAATAGCTTGGAAAATGTGCCAATCCAGCCAGATTATCAGATTTACTGCAGTGCTAGAAATGTTGCCTTTCAGAGGAGGTCTTACACTGAAAATGGAATAGATCCTGTGCCTTTACTTTGAAGAAGGGGAATTATTCCCTCGTGTTTCTCAATCAACATCACAAAGACAGCAAAGCTGGTAATTACTGCACAGCATTTTTTTTCCTGGGAGCTTGCTGAGTGAAACAGGCTGATGTGTTTTCTACAATATGACACTGATTATAGTTTAAGGGAACTTCATTGGCTGTTAGGTGTTTAACATATCCTGAAAGGACATAAAATGGGATTAACCAAAAGGAAAATCTCTTTACAGTATCCAAAAGCATGACAACTTTGTCTTCAAGATGAACATTATGATCAATAAAGTACTTTGCACTTAGAGATGGCACCTGGACAATTGTGTCCTCTTTCCTGTACAGCAATTCTCTATCCCTCCCCAACACTGCAACATAAAATTTGCCTGTTTTATCCCTTTTCCAGTTCTGATGAAAGTTATGTTTTCACTCTCAGAAGATGCTGAGTGACATGCTGAACAATTCCATAATTTCTGATTCAATAGTACAGAATTTTTATTTGAGATTCAACTTGTTCAAACAGACCGAGTTGATTCTCATAATCACAAAGGATGAAAGTAAGACTCTTGAATTAAGGTACTAAGATATACTGTGCTAAATAATAGCAAAATGCTTTAATCAATGAACTGGAGGTTTGCATCATTCATATAGAAAATGTAATATTCATTCAATCCTCCATCAAAAGCAGTAACATTTGGGAACATGTTACATATTAGCAGAAGGTTTGAAAATGTGTTGGAATTTCATTTGTAACTGAAAAACTGCATGTAAACAATTTTTAAAAATCAACTCCAAGTGCTAGCCGACATTAAAACATATTAAGGCTTCAGTTCTTCCTTCCCCTCACTTTCACTAGCCATAGTTACTCATAAAACCAACTAACTGCAAAGTAAATTGAAGAGAAATTAACATTTAATCTCCTGCTTGTGCTATTACCTAATAAATAGCTGGGCAAGGATTCTGGAGATGGAAAAACGAGCCTGCATTTATTCCAGCCCGATCTTAAGCAGTATCTGCCATGGTAATTGGAACTACACAGCGGTGAAGTTTTGGGCGTTGCCACAGGGCCAATAAAGAACCACACCCCAGGAAAATAAGGAAGTAAACTTGGGTCCCACTGTAGTGTAGCAGTTAGCACAATGCTATTACAGCTCGGAACATTCCAGAATTCCGAGTTCAATTCCAGCGCCATTCTGTAAGGAGTCTCTGTACATGTTCCCCATGGAATATGCGTGCGCCCCCCCCCCCCCCCCACCCGAGTCTTCCAGTTTCCTCCCACAGTCCAAAGAACCGAGTAGGTTAATTGGTCATTGCAAATTGTCTCGTGATTAGGGTGGGGGCAATCAAGTTGTGGGGTCACTGGCCTACTCCATGCTAAATTGCTATATTTTGTTTTGCCAGAGAATTCCACCAAACTTAAACCAAAAGATAGCCTAATGTCCTCCCCTCAACAGTTGCCCCGTAACAAGACCCTTGAATGTTTTAAGCAGTTTTGTTAATCAGCTGCAGCAATTATTGATGAACACTTTAAAGTGAGCCAAATGGGAACCAGAGTGTCAGAACAACTGGTGGAGAGATTGTGCAGGCAGATTTTGGCAAGACCCCAGACACAGTTAGGAATCGAAAGGATGAGCGTGGTGCAATATGACCTGAGCTGCCTGTACTTCAATGCAAGAAAAATCATAAGAAAGGTGAAAAATAGTGCTGAAGTTGAGGTAGCTGGTTTACAAACACAGGCAATGTGTAATGAGGAGAGGCTGTTGATAGGGAAAAATTGCAGTCAACAGGATGAATTACAACATAAAAGGCAGACAAAATCAAAAAAGGTGAATACAAGTGTTATATTTGAATGTGTGCAGTACAAGGTAGACAAATTTGCAGCACAATTGCAGATGAGCAGGCATGATGTTGTAGGCTGAGAGAAAATTAATGGGATCTTAATGTCCAAGGGTACATTTGTATTGAAAGGACAGGCAGAAGGGGTGGCATTGCTCTGTTAGAGAAAAAAAATCAGATCACTAGAAAGAGATGACATAGGGTTGGAAAGTGTTGAATCATTGTCGATAGAGCTAAGGAACTGCAAGGGCAAGAATTCACTGATGGGTATTGTATGCAGACCCCCAAATAGTAGTAAAAAATGTAGTCTACAAATTACAGTGGGAGATAGAAAATGCATGCCAAAAGGCAGTGTTACAGTAGTCAAGGATTTCAATATGCAGGTATATTGGGAAAAATCAGGATGGTGCAGGACATCATGAACGGGATTTTCCAGAATGCCCTTGAGATGGCTTTTTAGAGCAGCTTGTACTTGAGCCCACCAGGAGATCAGCAATTCTGGATTGGATGCTGTGCAATGAACCAGAATTAATTAGAATGCTTAAGGTAAAAGAACCTTTTGGGAGAAGTGATAATATGATCAAATTCACCCTGAAATTGGAGAAGGAGAAGCTAAAGTCTAATGTATTAGTTTTGCAGTGGAGTAAAGAGATTTACAGAGGCATGAGAGAGGCGTTGGCCAGAATTGATTGGAAAAGTACACTGGCAGGGATGATGGCAGAGCAGCAATGGCTGGAATTTCTAGAAGCAATTCAGAAGGATATATACATCCCAGAGGAAGAAGTATTCTAAAGGAATCCAAGGACACATCCATGGCTAACAAGAGAAGTCAAAGCCAAAGAGAGGGTGTATATTGGAGCAAAAGCTAGTGGGAAGTTGGAGGATTAGGAAGCTTTTTAAAAAATATCAACAGAAGTCAACTAAAGAAGTCATTAAGGTAAAGGTGGAACACGAACGCAAGCTGGCTAATAATATGAAAAGAGAATACCAGCAGTCTCTTCAAATACATTAAGTGTAAAAGAGATGAGAGTGGATATCAGATCACTGGAACACCATGCTGGAGATTAGTGAAGAGTTAGCCATGGGGTGAAGCAAGGAAATGGTGGACAATCTGAATAAGTATTTTGCATCAGTCTCCACTGTGGAAGACACTAGCAGTAGGGTGGAAATCCCAGATGTCAGGGATAATGAAGTGTGTGAACTTACCATTACAAACCTAAGGGTCTGAAGGTAGATAAGTCACCTGGACCTGATGCTGTACACCCCAGGGTTCTGAAAGAGGTGGCTGAAGAGATTGCGAAGGCATTAGTAATGATCTTTCAAGAATCACTAGATTCTGGAATAGTTCCAGAAGACTGGGAAATTGCAAATGTCACTCCAAGCAGGGAAGGAGCAGAAGAAAGAAAACTATAGGCCAGTTAGTCCAACCTCAGTGGTTGGGAAAATGTTGGGAGTCGATTATTAAGGAAGAGGCCTCAGGGTATTTGGAGGCACACGATAAAATAGGCCATAGTCAGCATAGTTTCCTCGAGGAAAAATCTTGCCTGACAAATAAATCTGTTGGAATTCTTTGAAGAAATAACAAACAGGAATGATAAAGGAGAATCTCTTGATGATGTGTACTTGGATTTTCAGAAGGTCTTTGATAAGGTGCCACACATGAGGCTGCTTAACAAGCTATAAGCCCATGGTATTACAAGAAAGATTCAAGCATGAATAAAGCAGTGGGAGGCAAAGAGTGGGAATAAAGGGAGACCCTTCTGGTTGGCTGCCAGTGACTAGTGGTGTTCCACAGGGGTCTGCGTTGGGACTAATACTTTTTATGTTATATGTCAATGATTTGGATGATAAAATTGATGGTTTTGTTGCAAAGTTTGCACACAGAATATGAGGGGCAGGTAATTTTGGCGAAGTAGAGACTACAGAAGCACTTTGATTAGGAGAATGGGCGAAGTAGGGCTGATGGGATACAGTGTCAGGAAGTGTACAGTCACGCACTTTGGTAGAAGGAATAAAAGCGTCGACTATTTTCCAAATGTAGAGAAAATACAAACAAAACTGAGATGCAAACTGACTTGGGCAGGATTCACTAAAGGTTAATTTGCAGGTTGAGTCATTGCTAAGGACGGCAAATGCAATGTTGACATTCATTTCAAGAGGACAAGAATTTTAAAGCAAGGATGCAATGCTGAGACTTTCTAAAGCACTGGTAAGGCCTCACTTGGAGTGTTGAGAATAGGTTTGGACCCCTCATCTTTGAAGAGCTCTGGGCCTGTACTTGCTGGGGCTTAGAAGAATGAGGAATGACTTCATTGAAACCTATTAAATGGTGAAAGGCCTTGATAGAGTGGATGTGGAGAGGATGTTTCCTATGCTGGGAGAGTCTAAGACCAGAGAACGTGGCCTCAGAACAGAGGGGTGCCCTTTTAGAACAGATGAGGAATTGCTTTAGGCAGATAACGGTGATTCTGTGGAATTCTTTCCTACAGGCAGCTGTGGAGGGAAAGCCTTTGTGTATATTTAGGCAGAGGTTGATATATATTCTTGATTGGTCAGGACATGAAGGGATATTGGGTGCGGGGGGGGGGGGGCAGGAGATTGGAGCAGAGAGCAAAGTTAGATCAACCATAATGAAATGGCGGAGCAGACTCGATTGGCCAAAAGGCCCAATTCTGCTCCTATATCTTATGGTCTTAAATAAAGTAATTGCTTATATAAAGTTGGAGCAAAAGAACATCTCATAGATCACATTTCATCCAGAGTTGCCTGTCATGTTCACTCAATGAAACGCAGGAGGTTAACGGGTTAGATCTGCCTTTTAATGCTCATGAAGTCCACTAGATGGAAAACCCAGCTTCTCTTTCTTCAGCAGCTCATAAGTTTTGCTTGAGTGAAACCTACATCAGAGAGAAAGAGACTATCTGCTGCCATAGCACTTCATAGCTGAAAAATGACACTGCTGATGGATTGTTCCTTAAATCCAAAACCAGTGCTCTCAGCAGTGATGTCAGGCCCCCTGGAAAATGGAAAACAATTGGATAAGCAAGTGGCAGGAAATGGGATCCCCAAAATAAGCAATTTACTCTGACAGTGAATACTTATATTTTCCAAAGTCCTATAAATTGCACATGCTCAAAAGCACTCCATTCAAAAATACCCAGCAAGTGTTATTCGATTTTAAAAGTTTCTCTTTAGATTAAAAAGCACTTAAATGAGAAATTAATCATTGACAACTGTCCATTTCTAACCCATGAATAAGTAGCACATACTGCCATTGGCGTTTATTCAGGCTTAACAAAAAGGGGGAAGAAAAAGCTAGTTGCTTATCTGCCATCTGTGAAAATCAATACACATCAACATTAGATTGGGCACCAAGCAAAACATCAGCTCTCACAGTGCTTATACAAAACCACATTTGTGACCATTCAACACAAGTTGCTGAGGAAAAACAGCCCACATCTATCTACATGAAAGAACAATATAATTTGGTTTTAATCACAGATCATTTCGCTGCCAATGAAAGATTTACCTACAAGATTTCCTAACAAGGTTTACTCAAATTAAATTATAAATTTTTTCCCACTTGGATTATATTGGGTGGGTTAGCTTTTTAAAAAAAATTGAGAGATTTTTATTTATTCTGTGATCATGTACATCATAATTAAGGACATCAAACTCACTGTTTCCTTGATGGCTAATTTTAGGACTATTTCATTGATTGCTTTCTTTTATTTATTTATTGAGATACGATGCCGAGTAGGCCCTTCCAGTGATATTGTGAAGTGCTTTGCTAACCATTACACCACCTATGATTCTGCTTTTATGGAAACACAGGCATTGGTCATGGTATTTCTTCACCACTAAAAGTGGCAACTCAAGCTAGCTATGATGTTTTGTGCAGAGGTGGCCCCCCAGTGATTTGCCAATGTAGTCATGTCTTCTTTTACGAAGCGAGTATCTGTGAGCAACTTTGTGATGAAAGCCACTGCATTCTGCCCTCAATTCACAATATAAAAAGGCATAAATGCACAGTAATCAGTTTCCAAAAATCCATTCCACTTAAGTCAATGGAACTGCATTTCAGAAGCAGATTTCAACAAATATACCTTTCTACATCAAGTGTTCAACACAACATTGCCAGGGATGAACACTGGTTTCTACCAATTGTTTTTGGGGGGTTTTTTATTACTGCAGATCACTAAATAGGAACAGGATGTGTAGAAGTTGCTGCCTCAGACTCTGACATCCAGATAACTGGGAAGATTGAGGCCATTTGTAAAGTCCTCATCTGAGATCAACAAAGCAAGCAAAATCCAAGGGTTTCATCTTGAGCCACTTAGTACCACCCTAAAGTAAACCAAATACAGTGGTACACTTGATAATAATGCTATTGAAGGGGTTTTTAAAAAGGTCACAAACAAACATTTCTGCAAAATGCCAGGAGTATCTTCTCCATACAACAAGAATTTACATTTATATAGCACCTTTACTGAATAAAAGCACTGCAAATTTCAATGAAAACTTGACTGCAAGCCTCAAGACACAATGACATACTTGAAGGAGTTTTTCCTCCTGAGAAAGGTCAGGTAGAAAGGGGACATGGTCAAGGGAACGAACTCCAGCTGATGGCACCGCCACCTGCACATTCAGAACTAGGGTGCTTCCCTGCAGAAGCATAGATCTTACTGGAGTTACTTCAGCTGATTTTCTGCCAAGAGCCGATAGGGAAGAACAAATGAAAATCATAAGTTGCAAATACTGGAAATCTGAACATTAAAAAACTAAAACCAGAAAATGCTCTCAAACAATCAGTGACTTTGCAAAGAGAAACTGACAGCAGTTTGTGTCCTTTCCTCAATGTCTGATGAAGGGCCATTGACCTGAACCATTAACTCTTCTATACAGAAGCTGCCTGACTTGCTGAGTACTTGCAGCATTTTGGTTTGTGTTTTATGTTGGAGAGAAATGAGGAGTCAGGGTTACAGAAAGGAAACTGATCCTTCCATCACCCAGCTGTGTATTAATCCAAATTTTTATCCTCACCAACTCCCCAGATTCTTCGTGCACTTAAGAGATTAAAATAGAAATGATAATTTAGAATTTAAATGCTGCTCAACCATGAGCCAATGTAGATAGCAAGAAGATTTAGTGTGAGACAGGTAATGTTTTGGATGACCTTTCATTTTCCAGAATTACAATTTAGTAAAAGTAATACAAAAATCCTGATGATCCAATTTTAAACAAATTCAGTGTTAAATCCACATTAGCTTTCAAATGTTATTTATCAATTTTAGTTATAATGCCAATGTTAGGCTTTTTCGAAGTTATATTCAGAAAAACTTACTTTTCTTTGCAAATGATCCCCTAATCATCCCTAAAATCCCTAAGCATTTTTATTCTATTCACCCAAATCGACAAAGTAGTTTGCCCCAGGAGCAGTCGAGCAGTTCGGTACTTTGGTTCACACTTTTGAACGGCTCTGATAAAATTCCGCAGTGGACAAAGACCAGAAAGCTGACTCCTGGCACCCTGCTTCCTTTATGAACACCACAATCTAAAGTTCAGCACAAGCACTGCAAAAGCTAAGGCTACTGCCTTTTTCTGACTCCACCAGAGTTCATTTTGCAGTGGAATGCTGCCTGCTCCTCCACAAATCAGAGCAGATTCAAAAGGATCATTTTATCACTTCATATGCAAATTGCCATAAACCTACGACACGCTGTGATCAAGGGAAATAGAAAGTGCCAAGCAGACAGAGTACACATACTACATGACAAGCAGGCAGGATGTCTTTTCGCTGGTTAGTGACTTAGTAAATCCCATCTAAACTGAACCGTCAACACAGTGACAATCGCTCTGAGCAAACATAAACTACCCCAAGGAAAGACATTTTTTTGCCCCTTTAACGATGGGTCTTTCTGATTAGCAAAGAATTACAGTTTAAAATTTCAACTCCTAGGAAAAGAAACCATTCAATCAAGCTATTTTTATTCAACATGGATGTTTCTCAAAAATAGATCCCATATAAAGTGCTCGAATTCATGACTGTGCTAATAGAATAAACTAATTTAATCAAAGAAAGATGCAGCTGATCATTTGTTGATAAGGTGGCCAGCTAAAGCCTGCTAGAGTTCACTGACCACTGCCAAAAGATAACAAAGCCAATTCTCCAATGAATAGCCTGGCCCCAGAATCTAGGGTCACTGGGGTAGCCCCACAAAGGCTTTGTGGCAGCTTCTAAATTTTCAAGTTATTGTGTTGACCATCCTATCATTTTAAAATGTCAATGCTCTGCCACAGAGACAAGGCACTGACTTTCCCTCAGCTCTTTTGTTCAGAAGAAAAGGTTTCCAGAACTTGGTAGAAATCACATCAGGGACACACATTTTATCAAAAGGATGCTAAAATTAACTAATTGTTAATTTAACGCTGAGCAGTGCATATTTTCCCACTTTTACTGTCCTACAACTTATCACCTCATTGATATCAAATTGTAGAAGTAATTGGCTATGAAGAATAATTATTACATTAGTTAATTTCATTTCTGTAAAGATGTGATAAAATCTTAGGCCACAGTCAGCTTTAACAGCATCCAGAAAAACATCTTAGCAAAACAAAACTCTCTTCTCCCAGCTGTCAGACACATTTAACCCAAAATATTCTCAGGATAATTTACTATCATATACCCAGTACTAACGGTTTCTGCTACATACAAAACAAATCTCCACAGCAAAACCAAACAAGACTGCAGAGGCTGGAAATCTGAAACTAAGACACAAAACAACACACACAAAATGCTAGAGGAACTCAACAGACCAGGCAGCATCTGTGGAAAAAGTACAGTCGACGTTTCGGGCCAAGTGCCTTAGGGCTGAGACATTCAGTCCTGCCGAAATGTCAGCTGCCTTCTCCCCCCAGAGATGCTGCCTGGCCTTCTGAGTTCCTCCAGCATTTTGTGCACTACTTGGATTTCCGGCATTTACAGATTTTCTCGTTTGTGACAAAAAACACAAAATGTCGGTCAGACAGTACCCGTGGAAGGAAAAAAAAACTTTTCTGATGAAGAGCCTCAGATCTGAAATTGATCTTTCTCCTTCCACAAGTTCTCTAAACCATCCTATCTAGAATTAGCGCATTTTTAAAAAATGATTCTTTGTTATACAAAATCAGAGATGAAATACAGCACATGCAACGTATCCTCTAGAACTCTGCTCTGTAAACCAGAGAATCACACTGTCTCCACGTGTCTGTTCATTGACTCATGTCAAGGTAGATGCAAAGTTGACTGCTGTACAGGGACAAAGGTATACCTTGGCATAAAGTTCTGTAGATTTGGACGTGTCACAGCTGCCTAGCTTAGAAATTTATTCGAAAAGGCCATCTACTAATGTACCCTTTGAAGTACAGTGCCAGTGAGTCTGTCCTCAGCAGTGACAAGGAAGGTAATAGGGACAGACTTTTAACATTCTGGAGTCAAGTACTTGTTCAAAATATTCACACCATGCAATTCCTATTTCTGCCTAATTGATATTAATTGTTAATGTAACAGTAATTTAGATTTTATACAAAGACTGCACTAGCTATAGACAACACATCAGGAACGACAGCGCTTCTCCCTTATAGTTGCTGCCTGGCCTGCTGTGTTCCACCAGCATTTTGTGTGTGTTGACGTTACTTTAGAGTAATGGGTTGAGATTGGACTCCAGCACAAAGCAGAAAAGGGTGCTATATAACATTCATCAATGCTGTACCATCCATGTTTACATCATACCAGTTTTTGTCTTTAAATCAGTGGTTTCATTTTAATAGTTTGCATGTCTACAGTGAATGACAGAGTTACAGCTTAATGCTTTTTCATTGAATTCATTTGTATCCAGATTTCAAAATGCAGGGAGAATATTACCACAGCATAGTTCGATGGTCTGATGAATGATTTAACAAAGCTTGACGGTTCCAGTTTTTGCCCATGGCTGAATGACATACATAAGCTTTATACATAAATTGATGAATGCCTGTCATTGTGTGGATAAACTCAATGACTGCTATAGAGGCGAAGCAGCGATAACACAAGTTTTAGCCTACAGGCTATGTTACACTTATTAAGCCCACAAAGATGAGAGAGTTTTCAAAGAAAAAAACAATTTAAAAATGAGTACAGTAACTCAAATTATGTGTGTTAAGTCAATGTTATGCAGCTCTCAAGAGAGATCGTGATGCTGGTTAGGAAATACACCACTGTGCCATGCTTTGCTTTTACACCCAACTTCAACTTCAAATGTCCCATACTTTTGCAAAAGTGTCAGCATTCTAAACGGAAGCCATTTTTCCTGGGGAGGGCAAAAGGTTACACTGATTAAGTGTCAATGACCCTATGAGTGCTCAGAATTCAAAGTAACCTGATAGCCCAAGGCTATGAAAAATTCAAGCTAGGTATCCTGTCATCTGACTGTTCTAGTCTTATGAAGCTCTTTGGTGAGCAGATAAAACTAAATAAGAGATAATTACCCAGCTGGAAATAAATGAAAAAAAATCCCCCCCCCACAACAGACAAACAAACATTGCCAGTAGAACCTAGCTAGAACCTATGCACTGAATGAAAACAGGAGAATTGACGTGTTATCAATGTCATGATTTTTGTTTTTGCTGTCAAAAACTTACAAAGTTGATAGTATACTCACTGGTCCAAAACCAATTAAACACTCAATGAATTTTGTCACAACTGGTGATAATGATTTCTTTTTCAACCTTTCTGAAAGCAAGCTGATTACCTACAGTAACAACACCCTCAGGTCAGGTCAGGTAAAATAATCTAACTAGACATATTTACCAAATCAGCTTAAAATTTCCATTTCCTATTCTATTCACCTAGGCCTCAACCATAAATTGAGGCCTAGGTGCCACACTCAAGCCGAAATTGGACAGTTACATTCGGAGGTGCACCAGAGTATGTGGGTTCAGTGCTGAGATTCAGTTCACTGACCATTTTTAGCCACTACAGTCAGGAAACTTTCATTATCTTAGTCTTGGAAACGGCACTGTGCCAGGTTCTATCTGTACCCAGAGTTGCAAACAATGGGTCTAGCCCTGTTGTTACACAACATTCCAGTTAGCTGGATGTTACCACACCACCCATCCTTCATGAAGAAGTTCTTCTGGACAAATACCTTTGACGACAAGTCCATCAGCAAGTGGTCGGTCACAGAACATCGTGCAGAAGGACTCAATGGACACAGTGGGGTGGTTCCAAGAGCAGACTGTCCAGACTATCAGGCAGAGTGCCTCTTTGCCAGACCTACCAACAAACATCTAGACCTTGCCTGGCAGCCAGTGAGAGGGACTCTCCCAGTCAAACTTTCCCACGTACCCGAAGCATCACTCTCACCAGGTGCTGACTGTAGCAGGGAGACAAGCGCTCACCTCTTTGCAGATTATGTTTGCAAAGAGAGTGTGGAGAAAAATGCAAGGACTTGTTTCACAGTTCATCCCAAGCAGCTGCATGCCAGTGGACTCTCTGATCTATGGGCTGTTCCCAGAGTCGAACACACACACACAAACAAACATCAAGTGCTGATGGAAGATCATCAGCTCAGTGAAAGATGCCTTTTGGTCTGGCCAAATATTGTTGGTCTGCCAGCATAATCGAGATGACCGTAGAGGAATGCTGCCTACTGGCACTTCTCAAGCTGCAAGGACTGTGGGACACACTGAAGCTTGGTGCAGCCACCACAAGGGCTTATTAAGGAAGGACTGCAATATAAGGTTCTTCCACTATGGACAGGGTGACAAAGCCTCTCAATTATTACAGTAGTGTACAAACCCAAGCGGCCATTTAAAGAAATTTAATCGAATGCTACTTAATGCATTGTCTATGACGTAAAAATGTAAAGGCATTGTATAGATAATTATAAATAATTTTTATTACAAGTTTATTTTGATAAAATAAATTATAAAGATAAGTGAGAGGTGGTTTCCCATATGCTGTTTCCCTGATTTTCTTAAAAAGAGGCCGGATTTCAAAGTAAAACCAACACTTCAAACAAGTTTTCAATATTCTGTGCTGCCGGATTGAGCTGGGACAGGCTGAGGTACCTTTCACAAACAGCTCTCCTTCAGGTGAGGCATATAAAGTAACAGTTTAGATCCATACCTACACAGCCAAAGAGCCACCTTCTATTCTGTGTGCCTCTATGATTCACAATGATCACCCAAAATTTCACTGGGGGAAGAAAGGTGCAGGAATTACCAACTTTTCTTGTTCCTGTTCCACATTATTGAGTGCAGTTGACAGTATTTTGAGGAGCAAGGGTCAGCTAATATAAGAATTCTAATTCAAATCAACAGTTCATTTTCTAAACCAGTGGAGTAAATGGGAACAGAATTCAACAATTCATGGAAGGGTTTCAAACAGAATGAGACTTTTGGTATCATTCCACAGCTCTGGCAATACTCGCCTCCATTTCTTTAACTAATGAAGCATTATACTGTTACATCTAATACAAATAAACCAGAATAATCCATCTTTCAAGAACATTACACATCACTTTGACCAGTCTTTGAACACTGTCTCACTAAAAGGATTAAAACCATCCATAATTGTTTAGCTAAAATTAGTTTCCAGGAGTGGATACCACTGACACTCCAGCTCTTAAAACATCTTGCAAATTAACAAAAAGCCATTTTGTAAATGATAACATGTTGAATAATTAACTGTAAACCCCCTTCAAAATGTTTTCCTCAACTGTAAAAACATTTCTGTACCCTACCAAAAAAAGGTAGGCAAAATTAACACAAAAGGTCACAAACAGACTTTGCTTTCATCACAAGCAAGTGCAGATTTTTAAAAAAATTAATTGCATTTGAAATAGCACACAAATGATTATTAAAAACCCAAGGCATTGCAAAGGAGGCCAGATGAATGAATGGGGAATCTCTCATTTAGCAGAGTTAACATCAATGTAGTTTATTATCCATCTGAAACACTCTCTGCGTTTTATCTTTCTCTGGCCACTAATCCAGAAACAGAGGCATGTTCTCCAAGAAATATTTTATTTCGAATCCATAACAGATGGTGGCTGAACAAATTAATTTATCTACATTTGACGACTGGGGCAGGGGTAGAGGTATGATTGTATTGCAGATATTCCCTTGGTTTTTATCTCTTGGGTTTAAACTGAGTTCAGTGAAGGTCTCCACTATCAGGTGGTTCCAGAGTTTAAAATGAAGTGATCGCAGCCCTGGATTAGAACTGCTCAAAAGAAAGACAGCTGCCCAAGCTGGGAATCTAGCTTCTGAACAGAAAGAGCTACATCAGTAAAGAGGAACATTTTATTACCTTTCATTAGAAAGGTAATGCAAGATCATTGTACTGAGTATATCTAGCATTCCAAACCAAACCCTAGTTGATGTGGAGAATTGTAAAACTGCCGAGATTATACTGATGAGGGTAGAAAAAGGTTCAAATGCAGAATGTACGCTGGTTGAGCTGATGGGCCTATCTTTGCTGTGTATTTAATGTAAAGGCTGTTCTTTGAAAATGGTGCTGAAACTGGAACAGCGGCACTGCCCAGCTGTCCAGAGCAGCATGGTAACATGGCAGTTAGCGCAATCTCTTGACAACCCCAGCGATCGATAACTGAGGTTCAATCCTGCCGCCGTCTGTAAGCAGTTTGCATGTTTTCTCCATGGAAGTGTGTGATTTTTCCCTCCGGATGCTATTGTTTCCTCTCACATTCCAAAGGCATACGATTGGGATAATGAACCTTGGGTATGCTATGTTGGTGCCGGAAACATGGCAATACTTGCAGGCTGTCCACATCTGATTTGATTTGAAACGAACACTGCACTGTGCATTTGACAAATAAAACTAATCTTTATCCTTTTTTTTAAAATGAAAATCAAGAAGGGAAATGTGGTTGGTAATCATGCTTTGCTGTGAATCACCACAAAAGAGGCAAAAGTTTTAAATCCCAACAGGCACCATACCATCCAAGAGGAAATTAGATTTGTTATTACAACAAGCAAGTGCTTCTGACTCATCTTCACATTTAATCTAATAATTCAATCTATATGGCAGCTACTAATTCAGTTTGCAGTACAAGATTACAGCTGTTTTAAATTAAAATGCACTGCATAAACAGTGACGATGGTTGTCTCACTAAAATAGAACAGTCCAAAAAGAAAATCAATCAGCACCTTATGCTTCTAGTTTTAAACCAACGCAAGATAAAAAAAAACTCAGCTATTCGAAATCAGTGTCACTTTGCTGTCCTATTTCACAGCACAGCACCTTCATTAGGATCAAATGGAAGACAGCATTAACTATAGCAAAATAAACAATAACATTCAACTCCAACTGCTCCCAGCAGTTTACAAGTACAACTTCTTTAATAAATCAAATTGCAAAACAATGGAAAAAGACAAATCAAAGGACACTGGAGCAACTCAAAGTTTACTGATGTCCAGATGAAGTGTCTCAACCTGAAATATCAGCTATCCATTTCCCTCTAAATGTTGCCTGACTCACCAACTTCCTCCAGTGCCTTCTTTTGTGTTGCTCCAGATATCAGCAACTACACTCTTTTGAAAATGCAACCTCTATTTGGTAATTTCTTCCAACCAACACCCATTTGTCAGATTTTCTTGCTATCTCAACAGTCCTTCAGTAACTCTGTCGATTGACTTCAACAGTGGACCACACTAGATATCCTTCACAATCTTCGAATGCCAATGCTTTATTGGAACATTAAAAGTTGACCTTTAATATGCAGTCAGAAATACAATCCACTGTTGTATTTTGTAAGTGAGGTGTCCATTAAGGTAAGTAACCACAGGAGGAGTGGTCTAGATGTCACATCCTGGTTACTTTGGCCTCCACTTACGATAAAACTATACTCAGAACTACATCACATTATTAAATTTCCTCTATCCATAAAACTCCCCATAATTGGAACAATTTTGTGCTTTGCATCCATTTCCAAATGACTGAGTTCCACTTGCAGAAGTATATTTCACACAACCTTTGAAACACAACACAATGTAAACAGACCTAATGTGTGTTGTGTTATATTTCAAACCTAACAAATTGGATTTCATTTCACATAATTCTCCTACAACTCAAGCCACTTCAATAGCAGGAGACCTTAAAGATCAAACCCATTGCCAAACTGGATTGTTTCCAAACTCTTCAAATGAGTGAACACTGGTTTTGAATGAAACCCACAAAGATCTGCACCCCAAACACTAGCACGAAGCTTATCAGTATACAGCAGCAAGTATACTAATAACAAGGAGGGTAGAACATCTTGTTGAAGTCTACCTTGTACACTAGACACCAGGCATCTAGTCTCTCCTCCAAGCATCCATTTTTCCTCATTACATAATTAAGAGATTGAGCCACTTAGATAGAAATTGTTTCTTTTTGAACCCAAATTCATGCCAGAAAAACCTACATGTGCATAAATTTACATTTTACATTGAGTTTATTTAAACCTGATTTTCTTCAAACTCTGCATTTCCTAAATAATTTAAATCATTTTATCTCAATTCGTCCCATAAAATTTCCCAAGTATCTCTTTAAAATCAATAGATCAAGTTGTTAAATTATCAAGTTCTTAGAACCCCTGCACAAACACAACCAAAAGTCAAACTATTGCTTTTATTATTATCAGAGAGACAAAGGGGCCAGAACAAATTCTTTTCTCTAGACCGCTGGAGCAAAACAATTGCAGCAGCATAACCACCAGCAGTCTTCAGTAAGCTGCCTCACAATTAAAGGAGGGCAATTTAGACACTTAGTCACACACCGACTTTTGGCAGGACACCGAGCCACATGCAACAGTGGTAATACAGCTGGAAGATACACACATTAGACACTTTGCCCTCTCTGCATTTCTCAAGTACTTGTAAATTTCAATGGTTTTAGACAGAAGAGGCAAAGCTGCCTGTAAAACACAGACAGGTTTATCATCATTAAGTTGAACATTAAGCATTTCCCAAACCAAACCAACTACTATCAATAATATGTATAAGTACATGCTGAAGAATTCAGTGAAGACCACATTGCAGTGAATGGCAACTACAGTGCCTTAGAAAAGCATTCAGCCCCCACTACTATACTCACATTTACTGTTGCATTTTCTAAAATTGAAATATATTGAAGTAGGATGTTTGAACTACTCTACAAAACACTGTCCCTCATGTCAAATCAAAATAAAAATTCCAAAACCTATCAACTTACTAAAAATTAAAAACCAAAATTGAGAGACTGGAAAAGAATTCATCTCTTTTGCTAACTTTCCTCAGATGCAATATTGAATATTACCTGACCAACTCACCCAATTTGTTGATGTAGAAAATTGAAGCATCACCTATTTTCAATGAATCCGTAAAAATAAATACCTCCTCTCTCCAAAATCCAGCAGTATGGCAGATTTTCAACAGACCAAGCCAAATTGAAGCCAAAAGCATTCAAGACTCAAGTAAACAGGTATATGAAGGAATTTATGGTGGAGGATTATATGGGAGGCAGGGTTTAAGGGTCAGCACAACATTGTGGGCCGAATGGCCTGTACTGTGTTGTATTGTTCTTTGAAACAATAATAGGGAAGCACAAATCCGGGGAAGGGTACAAGAACACCTCAAAGACACTCAGGTGAAAAAGTGGTAAAAATATGAAAGCACAGCCACACTGCCTAGGTTAGGCTGCCCCTCTAAACTTAGTTACCAGAGAAGAATGGCACTTGTGAGAGAGCCTACAGTGACACCAACAGTTACTTTTGAGTGAGCTGCAGAACTCAGTGGCTGCAGCTGGAAACAAGTTCATGGCTCCACAATCTCTAAGGCCTTGCACAAAAAGGGTAGAGTGGCAAGGAAGAAGCCCTGGCTAAAAAAATGCATATTCCTGCTTGTGAAGTCTTTACAAAGTGTCACTTAGAAGATATTGTAAAGATCTGGAAGAAGGTCTTGTGATCAGATGAGACTAAAGTGGAACTTTTTGGCTTCAACAAATGATACATATGTTATAAACCTAATGCTACACATCAGCCAGGTAACACTATCCCTACTATAAAGTGTGGTGGAGGTAGCTTCCTGCCATGGGGATGTTTTTTTTCAGGGACTGAAACATTGGTCAGGATTGATGGAAAGATCTTGGATAAAAACCTGCTAGTCTCTGCCAGAAACCTGAAACGGGGGAGTAAGTTCATCTTTCAACAGGACAATGACCCAAAGCACACTGCCAGAGCAACCACGGAGTGGCTCCAAATGAAAAAACTGATGTGCTTCAATGGCCCTGCGTCTTGACCTTAACCCAATCTCTGGTAAGAACTCAAGATTGCTCTCCCCCATGCTCCCCAACTAACCCAGCACAGCATGAGCAATTGTGCAAGAAATGAGAAAATCTTACTCCATCATGTTGTGCAAAGCTAACAGAGACTTATCCAAAAAGACTACTCGCTGTAATGGCTGTGAGAGGTGATTTAGCTAAGCACTGAGCAAAGAAGGATGAAGACTTTTGAACTGCTGATACTTGCTTTCGAATTTTTAGTTTTTCATACTTTTACAAATTTCTCCTTTTTTTTGGGGGGGGGACTTCACTATGAGAAAAAGAAACATGTGATTCACAAATAAAAATTCTCTGTTAAATTGAAAATAATCCCTGGTTGTAACCCTCATTTATGTGAACAAAGCAGTGGGGACTGAATACTTTTCAAGGCATGTTAAGCACTATAATTCGAGTTTAACATGAGCCAGTTCAATATTCACGGGTAATGGAAAGAAGATTTTGCATGTGCACTTTCATGTATAGAGTTAGAAGTATAACATGTCAATTTCAAAATACATGTCAATACTCACAGTCTGCAAAAATGTTCATGCAACATACAAAATGTTTTTATTACCAGTGAAAAGCAAAACTAGAGTGTACAAAGCTGCAACAGTAAACTAATGAACTCGACACCATCAACTTTGGTTAATGAAAAAGATACTCT
Source organism: Hypanus sabinus (assembly GCF_030144855.1). Lineage (NCBI taxonomy): Eukaryota > Metazoa > Chordata > Chondrichthyes > Myliobatiformes > Dasyatidae > Hypanus > Hypanus sabinus. The sequence goes on from NC_082733.1 coordinate 4,912,035, forward strand.
CTACAGAAGTCAATTTAAACATACTTAAATAATTGTTTTAGAAAATAATAAGACTGTCCTTTTTACAAATCAAACCTTCATAATATCTTTCCAAAACTTGCAGCGTTGAGAACAACAATAAACTACTTCAGCAAAAGAACAAGGTGGCATTTATGATTTGCATTGCAAGTTTGGAACTGGCTATTTTAATTTTCTGTCATTTATTTAAAAAAATCTAATATTCTCTAAAATCAGAGCAAGAATTATTTACAACGCTCCTTCCCTGCAAACATATTCCTTATCAATAGCAAAGGACTGTTCACTTGTAATCTTATTCAGACCTGAAGCAAGCCATTTGGGAACTCGATTGTTCAGTTGACATTTTCCCCAGCTGGGTGCCTCACTAAGAACAGAACAGCAGTGAAAAATAACTTTCTATTGTCTCCTAGCTACAAGAAGAAAATCTATTAAGTAAACAATTGTCTCTTCATATCTCTTAGAGTTTCCTAAATACTGTACTCAAAATTCCTTCAAGGGAAATCTAGAAAGCAAAAATTAGTTAAATTCTTCTACGCATGGGTGAACAACAGAAAGCAGAGCCTTAAGGGCTTTGGAGCTAGAAACTGTCCCTAAAGACCTGCTGTGATGTCCTTATATGATAAGACTCCACAGTAACACTAAAGGCAAGCCATACCATTCGCTGCATTCCTTAAGAACAATTCCTGGCAATCACAAACTTTGTGGAGGAACAACATGAAAGCTACGGACAATGAATAAGGGTCATCTGCTCTTTATCACAGGGCTAAACCTCATCCTGCATAGCCTATAACCTTTTAACCCAAAGAATTCTTAATTTGCACATGAATAATCAATTTCTCAACCATGGTGCAAATAACAGCTTCAAACTTTGGAAAAAGTGACACCTTCCTGTGTGTTCAGGTCTAACACTTCTTGGGTGAACTAATTAAAAGTTTTAAATGCTTTACCAGACATTATACATCTGTGATAAAGGATAACCTTTCCTGCAACGCTTTAAGAAGCTATTCATATACCCCACTGCCAACTTTGCTTGGAATGCATTTTCTCCCTCCCAGATTAAAAACTTGCAATTTCACAGCTTGCCATAAATGGTTTCTGCATGACTGCAATCTCAATTTAATAATTAAGGTCATATCCTTATCACAGGAGGCTGGAAATACAGATTTTACTATTATACGTGTACCTTAGTGCTCACCTTATTGATTTTTTTTACCTTGTTAACCGAAAGCAAAGTACAATAGGATATTAACTGTTTTAAACAGATTTTTTTCAATCTGAGTCTGAATAATAAGAGTTATCACAGCAATATCATATAAAAAACACAGCAGCCAAACTTGGCCCTCAATACTTGGCAAAGTTGATGCTGTGTTAAAAGTTTTACAGCTGTGAATAACTACAGCTGACAATCTTCATATAAAAGCTGAACAAACCTAGGATATTGAACTCATTAAAATCATCCCAATTTTACCACCTCACTAGAATTTCTAAATACCTTAATCTGCCCAAGATAAATTCAGTGAGGACAATCAGATCCATAACTTTCATGATCTATGACATCATTGATCATTTAAATTGAAGAGACTTCTTCAACTTTAGTGAATTATAAAAGTACTTTTAAAATCCTGTGACATGGTTGTCATTGCCAATTAATGTTATTCATATCAACTAGAAATTACTCAACAGGGTTACAAGGACCAGAGATGAATTCTACTTGTTCAAACATTTTAAAATCCTCATCTTATCTCATTCTAGTAAATGTGTTCCAGAATAAAGTTCAAAATGACTATGACATTAATCTGAATACGACAGTTCCATAACTTTAGAAATCTACATGGCCACATTTCCATTTCCCCTCTTGTATTTAAGCAATTACTGCCTTTGTACATTGAATTTGCCCTGATATACCACACTCTGAATATTAATACCAGTAAAAAACATACATCTTATAGATTAAAACAAGACTACTAGAGTGTCATACAAAAGGCTCCAAACTTTGAGAAACGAGAGGCAAACTTTAACACTACCCTCAGTAAAAGATGATATTTAAAAAGAAACAGGACTTAAAGATTTAACATACTTTACTTTGTTAGTTGGGTAAAGCAAACAAACAAAAAAAATCACTTCACCAATTCCAAATTTGTTTGCACACCTTATAAACCAGAGCTAACCAGAGGAAATCACCTACACTTCTTCAATGTGAAAGCAAATAAATCACAATCCCCTTATATTTCAAAGGTTAAACAATTTCCATTCAATTCAAATAGAATGACACATTTGACAAGTGACATTATCTTTCTAATCCATGTTCCATTGAAAATGCAATTCCAGTAACAATCTGATATACCACTCTCAACTCCATTCTACTCAGTTTTATTGTTTATAAATGTGCCTGTGTGAGAGACAAATGTATACAATAACTCAATTAGGATGCTTTTTATTAGCAAAATCCAAGGAATGTACTTACTGGCCACGGAGAGGTGGGATTTCTGACTCAGAATGGCTCCATATTTATTTTGGGCTAAACATTCATAGTAGCCTTCATCTGATCGTTCTCCTCTACGATGTTCAACCTCAGTGATGTAAAGTGATCCATTTGATAAAACGTATGTCCGCTCACTATCCACCAACCTCTGCCCATTTTTTAGCCACACAATGGTAATTGGAAGCTCTCCATGAGCCTGGCAATCAAGAACCACAGGGTCTTTCCTCAGAGCAATAACATCATGTGGTTCCCTCATGAAAAAAAGCTCAGTGAAGCACCAAGTACCTGGGGGGAAATAAAACAAAAAAAGTATTAATATCTATTGTGTTTGGCAAGAGAAAAAACCTCCCTACAGCACACACTGATCATGTGCACTAATGAAAAATGAAACACGGCAAAAATGTTTGACAGTATTTTGATAAACTCTGTACATTCTTCTCCTGTTTCATGGATGTCTGTAAAGAGTAAGAATTTCAGGTTGTATACTGTATACATTCTCTGATATTAAATGGAACCATTGCTGCTAAATATTGGGAATTTCACCTTAACTGAATAATATGAAGAATCTGGAATCCAACTGTCACCCTAAATCCAATGTTTCTCCTATTTCTCCTCATCCTAGATCCTCCAGTTTGGAAACTTTGTCCCAGTTAAATAGATTACAATCAGCTCCTAATTAGCTCCAGCGTCTCACTTCTATCTCAATTCCTAATTAGCTCCAGCATCTCACTTTTATCTCAATTCCATCTCCATCAGAGCAATAATAAAATCCCATGTCTGTTCATCTCTTGCTGAATAATGCTACTGACTACAAATTTACTTATTGAGACGTAGTGGGGAACAGGCCACCCACCAATCCCCGATTTAATCCAAGCCTAATCACAGGACAATTTACAATCTACCAGCCGGTACGTCTTTGGACTGTGGGAGAAAGCTGGAGAAAACCCAGGAAAATGTTGAAACTCCTTACAGGCAATGGCAGGAATTGAACCCAGGTTGTTGGTGCTGTAAAGTGTTGTGCTACCATGTGCTACGCTACCATCTGGTATGGGGCGATCTGGTGATGATGTCAATAATTCACTAACCCCAAATCTGCCTATTTTACAATTACTAAACAAGTGATACACACTTTGGAGATTTTATTCTTCTCTTCCCTTACACCTTCCCACTACAATGAGCTGTAAAATTCTGTTGCTGTGATTAATTTAATAAACCAAATAATGTGTTTAATTTTGTTATACTAACGAAGTCTCCACTTAATATCTGAGCTATCCCCTCCCCCACGCTCCCAGCAACCCGGGGACTCTTCTCTCCCTCCCAGTACTGAGGAAGGCTCTTTGAAATGAAACTTTAGCTGTTTCTCCTCCCAGATACAGCCCAACCTGCGCAGTGTTTCCTGCATTTTCAGTTATTTTGGTGTCACAGCATACACAGGTACGAACCAAGCGAAGTCTCAATTCTTCCAAGATCCAGGATCACTGATTTAAAACAAATCTTCAAATGGTGATGGGGAAATCAGTATTGCAAGCAACCACGAGCGCCTTAAATTAGGAAGCTGAAGGTACCAAGCGCCGAATCGCTACAGCCACAACTTCCACAGACGACAAAAGGGCAATGCAAAGTACAAACAAAATCACACCGCCACTGCACCGGCGCACCGATGGAAAATCACCGCAGGGCGCTCTACAATGGCGGTAACCTTTTATTGAGCTTTTATGGGGAGGGGGCCAGAAAAGTCAATTAAAATCAGAATTTAAGAAGGACAACACTTGTAAAATCGTGTTATTATTTTGATTCCGAACACCAGGTCCGTGGAAGAGATGTGGTCTAATCTGAAGTCGCCACCGGTTGCCATACAGGCAGGACTTCGCACAAGATGTTTGCTAATTTTACAAGCTTGTCAAAAAGGAGTTTGAACAGGCGAAGTCGTAAAAGTCTGATTTTACGAGAAATCATTAGCAACGGGCTGCCCGTGTGTATCAATAAGCTCTCGTCGCCTGTTTTTTTTTTAAAGCTTCCCACTCTTTTTAAGCTCATCTCGACTAACCACGTGTAAAGAACTGAGTACCTCTACTTTGGGCACAACTCTTCAAGCACAAACATCCAAGGACAGTCATCTACAGAAGCGCCACTTCGGCCTGACGATGCAACTCGAAAGGCTTTCAAACAGTTCTTCAGCCGACCATCAACTCAAGGGTGACGATCAAGCCCTGCCATTTATTTTCATTAAACACGCTCCTCCAAAGAGTTCAGTACAGCGGTTTTTTTAAAATTCTGTTGTTTGTTGTTTATTTTAACAACGCAGTCATGCAGCAGTCAGCCTAACTTCGCAGAGATCAATGTACACGTCTTGGGGGGGGGGGGGGGTAGTGACCTCAGGAGGGGTAAAAACGTTTTGATATGTAATGTATTTTTAATTTGTCGTGTATTTGTCAGCATTAAGGTGACAGCAGTTGGAAATCGGTTAGAGGTCTCGAGTGAATTTGAACATACGTGATCGAGAAGAACTCACATCAACTGATCAATTCTCTCCAATACTCCCTCCCCGACTTGAATTAATCAGTTCAGGTTCTTAGATGCAAATGAATCCTTCCGTTAAAGACAATATAACACGACAGGAGATCACACAGAGCAGTTGAAAAGGGAAAAAAACACCTCGTTTCTTTCCAAGACAATTTCTCGCGTCTTCAAAAGAAAGTTTGCCAAGAACCTCAAACATTTTTTAAACTAAAAAGATAACTTTTCGCTTTGGAATACATTTATCTCATTAACGTTTGACTTGTATTTAAAGCGACCCTCGACAATGTTTACTAATACCGAGCGTGTGCTCCACATCAATAAGACACCTCATTAACTCCTGCAGTTGGGATCAATTCACCATATAATTTCAGGGGAGCAAATATCCAAACCAAGATGCTGTATTGCTCCATGGTGGAAAAAGAATCAACCCGATGAAGAGGAGTCGGCGAGGCCAGAGACCCCACGCTGTGTCGGAGGGGGTGGGGAGGGGCATTTGCTCTTATCTCACTGTGAATGGGAGAAGGAAAAGCGAAATAAATAAATACACGTGGATCAGACGCGGCGCCAATGCGTTTGTAACAAACACTGTAACAAGCAACTCGACTCAACTTTTGCAACAATGTAACTGAAGGTGTGCATGAATGCGGCGGACGACACAAAAGCTCGTCTGTGCGGACACTGCCGGCCATTAAGTGTCTGCAGAGATGAGTTACCCCCCCCCCCCCCCAGTACACCGCGAACACATTTTTGCACCGACAAGCAACTCCCCAACTCCCCCACCTTACCGGGTTTCAACCCCCACGATCTACATCTGGAGTTTTCCTTGGAGTAGTTGAGCCCCACCACAATGGCTGGAGAGGTTAGGGCCAGGTAGGACACTGCAGTGGTCACTCAAGCACAGCGCGGACATCAAAGCTCTTTATCCAACACTTACTTTTTGTTAGCCACAAAAAAGGGAAAATACCCACTCACCTGAAAAATGGAGCAGCAAAACTATCAGCACTGTCCCAGCACAAGTCCTCCGTTTAAAAATCGCCATTTAATCCTCTTTCTTCACTCATACTAGTCTCCTCCACCCGCCCCTACACAAACTCTCGTCTCTGATCTGCGGCAGCTCCAGATGCCTCTGCCTTCACTCAGCGCGGACTCGTTCCTGGCGGAGCACGCACATGCGCAGCAGTGCTCCGGCCAGCCGAAGCACAGGACTCCGCGGCAGCGGCGCGCGCTCTACTTTCCGGCGCAGAGTTGAGCGGGAGCTCCAGGTGAGGGACCTTTCCAACGGGGTAGCTTCAGCTAAAGTTATTACCACATGCAGTGAAAAACTTGCCTTCCATCCATACATTACACCAGTGCATTGAGATAATGTGGTGAAATAGTATCAGGGCATTATAAAATATGATAATTGCAGAAAAAGTGTAGTGCAAGTAGACCTGTGGTTGAAGGCCATAGCAAAATAGATGGTGAAGTCAAGGGTCCATGTTGTACTACAGGACTGTTCGATTGTCATATAACGGGGGTAGAAGATGTCCTTGAGCCTGGTGGTAGATACTTTCAGCTGTTCACAACTTCTGCCCGATGAAGGTAGGTGAGGTCCTTTAACTATACTGGCTGCTTTACCAAGAGTCGAGACCGTGGAAGGCAGGCAAAGTTCCGTGATGTGCTGAGCGGTGACCATAACTACAGTCTCTCGTGGTCACGGGCAAATCAGTTGTCACCAGAGTCTAGTAATGAGCCCTGCAGTGCTCCAGACTAGTTACAGAGCTGAGGAAATGCCTTTTGGCCCATCTGCCACTCGCTTCATCCAACAAAGTATTTCTTAAACAACTGCAGGTGCTAGACATCTGAAAGAAAAACAGAAAATGCTCACTATTCAGGCAGCACCTGTGGGGGAGAAATAGTTTTAATGTTCGAAGTGAAAGACCCTTCATCAAAATTTACACTTGAAATGTTGATTGTTATTCCATCTTCCATGGATGTCGCCTGGCCTCTTGAATGCTACCAACATTCCCTTATGTCTGAAATGCAGTCACAGAAGTCAGCTGACAATGTGCGCCATATCAAAGGTGGTGATGAATCAGCATACAAGAGGGAGATTGAAAATTTGTTAAGAGGCGTCCTAACAACAACCTCTCAGTCAATGTCGGCATTGTAACCAAAGAACTAATTGCAGAGTGTAGTGTTCTCGTGCAGGGTGTAGAAACTCTGAACTAAGCACCAAGTTAAACTGTAGCCAATGAAGACAGAGTCGCAGTAAGATTAACCGTTTACTGTTCACTCTTCCACATTAACATATGGTGAAAACTGTTGATAAAACAATACAAAATATATACAGTATCTGTTTCCTTCTTGGCATCACATTTGCATCATAAGTACTTGTAAAAGTAAAATTACAACAAACTATATTACATTAAAGTCTCATTAAAGTACAACAAACAGTCAGAATCTACATACGCCATCAACAGCTTTAAATACACTTCAACAAAACTTTCCAGCAACTCTTTCAATAGCACAAGAAAATAAACCTTAGCAACCGTCATTTCTTTTAACAGAATCAACGTTAACATTTTCTTCAGCATATCGACTGTCATATGAACTTACAGCGTTGCTTCTATGATGTTTCTTAGTGTGTAGAAATGGAACTTTTCTCGCGCTGATCATGCATGCTGCCTTCCCCTTTCTCCAAACTGGTATTTACCCACAAGACATGGTGAAACCGGGTGTGATGTCATCACATGCCACGAAACATCACAGAAAATGGATTTACCCTCAACAACTGCAATGTAGTTATCAACCTTAACTTTAACTAGAAAATAGTTACAAACAAATTACTAAAGCGAAAATGTAATAAGGCTAAAAAAATGCCTTAAGGGCAACACAGGAGCATTTGAATGGAAAATCCTACAAAAGTAATGGATTTGGCCCAATATATAACAGATAAAGCCCTCCCAACCTTTGAGCACATCCATCATCAAAGATCCTCACCACCCAGGCCATACTCTTTTCCCACTGCTGCCATCAGGTACAAGAGCCTCAGGACTTGCACCAACAGGTTTAAGAACAGTTACTACCCCTCAACCATCAGGCTTTTGAACAAAAGAGGATGACTACACTCATCTATTGAGATGTTCCCACAACCAGTGATCTCACTTTAAGAACTCATTATTTCATGCCCTTGTTATTTATTGCTATTTATTTATAGTTGCATTTCAACAGTTTGTTTTCTTCCATGTCCTTGCTCTTTCATTGATCCTATTTACAGTTACTATTTCTATAGCTTTGCTGAGTGTGCCCGCAGGAAAAAGAATCTCAGCAATGTATGTGGTGGCATATATGTACTCTGATAACAAATTTTACTTTGAACAAACAGTGACGTGACATGGTTTTGATATTTTGATTGAAGGATTCACATTGGCCCAGGAAATAGTTAAGACCTCCCCTTTCCAAGATAGTGCCATTGAATCTTTTGTGCTGTCAGATCGTCTTGTTTTACATCTCATCTGAAAGTTGTATTGAGATATCTAGAACATCGCATCCATTGCCACTTTCTGCAAGCAATTATGCATTGCAGGGTTCAGACCAGTTGCATCTTTTAATTGAACATTTAATTTCTAGTTGGTGTTCTAAAAGTTGCTGGTTTTGTCTGGTCCCTAGGACTACTCTGCGTCATTTTTAACCAATTCAGAATAGACACACATTGGATTTCTACAATGTGCTGATCTAGGTCAGGGTCCGTTCTGCCAACAGTGAGGGGTATAGTCAGACCATGTTGTCACTGACTTCCATCTGATGACAACTAAAAAAGAATACATTTCAAAAACTAAGTTTAGCAGAAGATTGGGCAAAATTGTGATGCCTCTGTTTGTTAATGGTCTCTCCATTGCAGTCCCACTAATATTCTTCAATTCTTTCTTATTGCCATCCATGCACTATTGCTTCCATTATCCCTTTGAATATTGCAGTGCCAGTCATCACTGGTTACGGTTCCATTCTTGCTGCTGCCTGGAAGGAGTTTGTACGTTCTCCCTGTGACCACATGGGTTTGCTCCAGGTGCTCTGGTTTCCTCCCACAGTCCAGGGAGTACAGTCAGGGTTAATGAGTTGTGGGCCGCCCAGCACAGTTAATGCAGATGGCGCATTTTACGGTGTACATGTGACAAATTAATCTTTATTGTTTTGTTTACTGGATATTTGTCTGTGTGGGAATCTGAACATAGGAGAAGAGATACAAAACTAGTGGGGAAATGGAAACAAAGGATGAAGAGTTCGTGGCAAAGGAACAAAGTCAGCCAAATGATCACAAATATAGCATACTGAAATAAATTAAAGTACCAAATAAAAAACATGAATTCAATTGCTCAATTCATGTATTTGTGAACATTTGCAATCATTAAGATTATCATTGCTAATAAGTGGTTCTCTTTTGAGCTATCCAGTCACAGGACCAGATCTTCCAGAGTGAAGTATTCTTTAGCACAGTGGTATGACTTAACCCCAGAAAGAACTCCTTACTCCAGACTTGTAAATTTTTACACTTTCTACACTAGTTATTCTTGTGATTTTTCCTGAGGATGACAATTTATGCCAAATTGCAAACAATTTTGTAGTGTGGGTCTGCACCCAAAAGGAACCAGGTTGGTTTTGCCCAGGATTTAGTAAACATAGAAGGCTCCATCCTATTACTGTTCAATAGGTAGAAATCCAGGCTGTCCAGGAGCAAAAGTACAGCAGCCTGGTTACATCATTGATCAAAAAGAAAGAATAAATGAATTGGATTGAAGTGTCGTTGTGTTGCAATTTTAATGCTGAAGTAGAAGCTAGTAACTTTTGGAATGGATTTAAATGTTGAGTATTGCTAGATAATTGGTGAGATGCTTACTTATTGAGTTCATGTAGTCAGATAATAATACATACAGTCTCTATAATAAGTAGTTGATGCTGGCCAAAAAATGACAGTTGTAGAACTTTGGAGTGGAAAAGAATTACCAAGTAAGAAGATCGAACATATATATTTCTTACCACGTGAAAAAATGTCATGAAACTACAAGATTTATTGCATCAGAAAGCAATAAGTATAATGCTTAAATGGGGATATATATGGAAAAAACTGGCAAAAGATACAAAGGCAACAGGAGGGAAAAAATGAAAACTAATGCAAATTTTCAGAAAATCTTTATAAGGATCTGATCTTCACTACTCAACAACCAAAATATAGGGAGCAGCTTTTCAGCTACTGGGAGGAGGTTGCTGAAAAGAACTCTGGCAATAACTTTAATTCTGGCAGATAAACCATAGGGAATCCCTGTGTAGTTATCACAGTTGGACTTGCCTCATTTCCTGAAGATGGACACAATTATGGCACTTCTCTAGTACCCGCTACACTCTCATATAGTATAGAAGAGAACAGCATAGCAAGTCCATTTGGCCACAATATCTGGGCTAGGCATTTTGCCAAATTAACAGGACTCAACAGTATTCAGGGATTCATCTTCAAGTCTGAATGAATACGCCACAGTTGTCACTGACTTCATTAAAGCCTATGTGGATGAGTGTATGCCTACAAGAGTATACCGTACATACTCAAAAACTGTGCATGAACCAGGAGATTTGTAGTTTGCTGAGGGCTAGATCTGTGGCATTCAAGTCTGGCGATTGAGAACTATACAAGACAGACAGACAGACATACTTTATTGATCCTGAAGGAAATTGGGTTTCGTTACAGTTGCACCAACCAAGAATAGTGCAGAAATATAGCAATATAAAACCATAAATAATTAAATGATAATAAGTAAATTATACCAAGTGGATATAAGTCCAGGACCAGCCTATTGGCTCAGGGTGTCTGACACTCCGAGGGAGGAGTTGTAAAGTCTGATGGCCACAGGCAGGAATGACTTCCTATGATGCTCAGTGTTGCATCTTAGTGGAATGATTCTCTGGCTGAACGTACCCCTGTGCCTAACCAGTACATTATTGAGTGGATGGGAGACTTTGTCCAAGATGGCGTGCAACTTGGACAGCATCCTCTTATGACTTTCAGAGGGATAGCTCAAGAGCAAAAGCACAACTCTGTTTGAAGTTTGAGTCAGAATCTGATACACGACAACTCTGACAGGGTTTGCAGGCCATTGCTTTCTATAAAGCGAACTCTGACATCATGAATAACTGTGCTGTGTCATCCCAGGTGAGCTCACGCCTTTTTGCACGCTTTGAAAGGGAGAATAAAACTACAGCTATGAGGATCCCTGCAGCATCCAGTGACCCTCTGATCTCTGTCTTAGAGGCTGACATCAGAATGTCTTTCAAGAGGGTGAACAAGATGACAGGCCCTGATGATGTACCTGGTAGGGATCTGAAAGCCTGTGCCAGCCAACTGGCTGGGTTGTTCAAAGACATTTTCAATCTCTCATTGCTACAATCAAAATTTCCAACCTGCTTCAAAAGGGCAACGATCATACCAGTGCCCAAGAAGAGCAGGGTAAGCTGCTTAACGACTCATCCAGTAACATTCACATCTATGGCAGTGAAATGCTTTGAGAGGGTGGTTATGGCTAGAATCAACTCTTGCCCAAGTAAGGACCTGGTCTCACTCAATTTGCCTATTGCCATAATAGGTCTACAGCAGAGGCGATCTCATTGGCTCTTCACACAGCCTTGGATCACCTGGACAATACTAATACTTACATTTAGCTGCTGTTTATTGACTACAGCTCAGCATTTAACAGAAAAAGCTCCAAAACCTGGGCCCCTGTACCTCCCTCTGCAACTGGATCCTTGTGCAGCTTGGAAATAACATGCCCATCTTGCTGATGATCAACACTGGCGCACCTCCAGGAGGTGTGTTTTGTCCACTGGTCTATTCTTTCTATACCTATGTGATGTACCATCAATAACTCAGGGAGACTGGAAGTGAACAATAGGCTTTTATTAACAGTGAAAAGGGAGCATGACCATGTCAAAGACTGAGGAAGGAGCAGTGCCCCAATCACCTTTATACAGGGGTCAGTGGGAGGAGCCACAGGAGCAGTCAGCAGAGGGGCGTGTCCAGACAGGTATACATAGTTTACCACATTCACCCCTCCTTTGTTTTAAAAGAGAGTCCCCACAGGGCAACGTTTCTGACAAGTATGTTTACAGGTCAAGTCTATCAGGCGGCCAAGTCCGTTGCTGCAATCTACGTAGCACCAGTGGTGTTTGCACTGGTGACAGTGGTTGTGCTGGCTCCAGCCTGACTTGAGGTGCTAGCCCGTTAGGCATCAGTAACCCCTCATGTATGTGCATGGCGCCTGGTATGGGAGTGTCGTGAGGAGTCTGTGTAGGGCTTGGCATGCGCAGTGTCTCGTGGGTATATACATCAGTGGGTACGGGGTTCATAGTCACCGTGGAGTGTTCAGGGTAGGGGTCTGTTGCTCCTGCGGGCACCAGGTCGCGGATGGAGACCGTGTCCTCCCGCCCATCAGGTAAGACCACGTAGGCATACTGGGGGTTCGCATGAAGGAGGTGAACCCTCTCGACCATCGGGGAGTATTTATTGCTCCTTGTATGTTTCTGGAGCAGCACTGGCCTTGGGGACGTCAGCCAAGCCAGTAGGGTGGTCCCGGTGGCCGACTTCCTGGGAAAAGAAAAGAGTCGCTCATGAGGGGTGGCATTGGTGGGCATGCATAACAGGGAGCAGATGGAGTGGAGTGCCTTGGGGAGGACCTCCTGCCAGCGTGAGACCGGCAGTCCCTTTGACCTAAGGGCTAAAGGTGTGGCCTTCCACACCGTGGCATTCTCCCTCTCCACCTGTCCATTCCCCCGGGGATTATAGCTCGTGGTCCTACTAGTGGCAATACCCCTAGCCAGCAGGTATTGGCGCAGCTCGTCACTCATAAACGAGGACCCCCTGTCACTGTGGATGTATTAGAGATATCCGAACAGAGTGAAGAGCTGGCACAGGGCCTTTATGACGGACGTGGCAGTGGTATCGGGGCAAGGGATGGCAAAGGGGAACTGCGAGTACTCGTCGATTATGTTAAGAAAGTACACATTGCGGTCGGTGGAGGGAAGGGGACCCTTAAAGTCGACACAGTTGCTCAAAGGGGCGGGTGGCCTTGATAAGTTGTGCCTTTTCAGGACGATGGAGGTGTGGTTTGCACTCAGCGCAGACTTGGCAGTCCCTGGTCATCGTCCTGATTTTCTCAAGGAAGTAAGGCAGGTTCTGGGCTTTAACGAAATGGTAAAGTCGGGTGACCCCCGGGTGGCAAGGATCTGCATGGAGGGCGTATAGCCGGTCGAGCTGCACGCTGGCACATGTTCCCCGGGATAGGGCATCAGGGGGCTCATTGAGCCTTCCAGGCTGGTACAGGATGTCATAGTTGTAGGTGGAGAGTTCGGTTCTCCACCTCAAAATTTTATCATTTTTGATTTTGCCCCGCTGTTGGTTGCTAAACATGAACGCAACTGAGTGCTGGTCAGTCAGCAAGGTGAACTTTTTGCCGGCAAGATAGTGCCTCCAGTGCCTAATAGCTTCCACTATGGCCTGGGCTTCTTTCTCCACCGCGGAGTGCCAAATTTCAGGGCCTTGAAGGGTACGAGAGAAGAATGCTACCGGCCTTCCTGCCTGATTGAGGGTAGCAGCCAGCACAAAGTCAGAGATGTCACTCTGTACTTGGAAAGGAATGGTCTCATCCACCGCATGCATTGTTGCTTTGGCAATGTCCCCTTTAATGTGGCTGAAGGCCGCGTGGGCCTCAGCTGAGAGGAGAAATGTGGTGCACTTGACTGGGGGGGGGCAGGCTTTATCTGCATAGTGAGGGACCCATTGGGCGTAATAGGAGAAGAAGCCCAGTCACCTTTTGAGGGCTCTGAGGGTGTTGGGAAGAGGGAGTTCCAACAGGGTCAGGGTCAGGGCCAATGACCCTGTTCTCCACGACGTACCCAAGGATAGCAAGTCAGGTGGTTCCAAATACACACTTGTCCCTGTTATAGGTAAGGTTAAGAGCTTTGGCCGCTTGGAAAATTGTTGGAGCTTGGTGTCATGACCACAGATGGTGATGTTATCCAGATATGGGAACATGGCCTTCAGTTGGCACTGGTCCACCATCCAGTCCATTTCCCTCTGGAACCATATAACAATAACCATATAACAATCACAGCACGGAAGACAGAGACACCATTCGTGACACCGAAGGGGACGCACAGGAAGTGATAGAGCCTGCCGCCCACCTTGAAGGTTCACTGGGTAGATGGGGAGCTGATGGTAAGCGGATTTTAGGTCTGTGGTTGAATATACCTTGTACTGAGCTATCTGATTGACCATATCCGCAATGTGGGGTAGGGGGTATGTGTCAAGCTGCGTGAACCTATTGATGGTCTGGCTATAGTCCACGACCATCCTATTTTTCTGCCCATTCCAAACAACGACCACCTGGGCCCTCCAAGGACTTGTGCTTGGCTCAATGATCCCCTCCCTGAGCAGCCACTGCACCTCTGACTTAATGAAAGCCCTGTCCCCCGCGCTGTACCTCCTGCTTTTAGTTGCCACAGGTTTACAGTCGGGGGTCAGGTTGGCGAACAACTGTGGGGGAAGGGTCTTGAGGGTGGAGAGGCTGCAAGTGGTGAGCATAGTACGGCTGTTGGCATGGTGTTGGGTGGGATGTGCGGGTCGGTGTGTGAGTGTGGTCAGTAGTGGGTATGTGACGAATTCCCACAGAACTGGGGATTTCTGACAGTGATTGGTGGGAGGGGCCCATCATACTCCATTGTCACACTTTTCAAGTGGCTGTGGAAGTCGAGCCCCAATAGCACAGGGGCACACAGTTGAGGCATGACCGGTAAGACAAAGTCCCGATATTCTGTGCCCTGCACCACTAGTGTCGCTACACAACCCCTCCAGATGTCTGTTGCATGCGACCCAGAAGCCTTGGCGACCCTCTGGCTTACCGGCCGTGTCACGAGTCCGCAGCGTTGCACCGTGTCTGAGTGAATAAAATTCTCTGTGCTGCCCGTGTCAGACAGGCAGCTAGTCCTGCACCCCTCCACCAGGATGTCCATCATTGACCTTGCGAGCTGGTGTGGAGCACTTTGGTTGAGGGTCACAGAGGCCAGAGTTGAATCACCGGCGTGGTGGGGTGCCCGGTAAGCACCTGTGGATCGAAGGTGGTGCAAGGTGGCGCCGACCAAGATAGCCACCCCCAAAGCCTTGCACACAGTGGGCAGGCAAGATGGTGACGCCCATGCCTCACACGTGGCGCTGCTCAACCCCGCTCGCGGTTTGGACTTACAGGCCTTGGTGAAGTGGCCCTTCTTTCTGCAGCTGGAGCAGGTAGCTTCTCGGGCCGGGCAGCATTTTCAAGGGTGCTTTTCGAGTCCGCAGAAGTAACACTTTGCCGACTCACAAGTGGCAGCAGCTGCAGTCGATCCGCCGGCGTCCACGAGGCTGGTGGGAGATCACACGCCTGGAGAGCATCAGCGTTGAGCAGAGCGGCCTCCAGCATGTCGGCCAGCTCAATCGCCGAACGTAAGGTAAGATCGGCGTGTTCCAGCAGCCGCTGGTGCACGTACACTGACCTGATCCCCATGACGAAGGTGTCTTGTACCAGGAGCTCTGCATGCTGTTCTGCCATCGGTCCCCTGCAGTCGCAGGCCCGCATGAGTGTCTGTAGGGCCCGGACAAACTCAGTGCTCGACTCTCCTGTCTGCTGCTGCCATGTCGCAAAGCGATGTCTTGCATAGACGGTGTTCACCGGCCGCAGGTACTGTCTTTTGAGGGCATCCATCATGCCCTGGTAGCTCGGTTGGTCCCTGATTAAAGAGTAGACCCTGGAGAGGAGAACTCTGTGCATCGTGGCAGGCTTGGTCACTTAAATCTCCTCCAGGTACGATTCGAAGCATGCGAGCCAGAGTTTGAAAGCGTTGCCGGCTTCCTGGGATTGAGAGTTGAGATCCAATCTGTAAAATGCTCTCCATGTTTTAAGATCACTGTTAATAAAATTGTTGCACCATCCATAACTCTAGGAGACTGGAAGTGAACAATAGGCTTTTATTAATAGCGAAAAGGGAGCACACCCATGTCGAAGACTGAGGGAGGAGCAGTGTCCCAATCGCCTTTATACAGGGGTCTGTGGGAGGAGCCACAGGAGCAGTCAGCAGAGGGGCGTGTCCAGACAGGTATACATAGTTTACCACACTATGACTGTGTGGCTAACCGCTCAATTTCCATTTATAAGTTTTCTGATGACACACCTATTGCTGGCAGAGTTTCAGATGGTGATGAGAAGGAATACAGCAGTGAGATAGATCAGCTAGTTGAGTGGTGTCACAGCAACAACCTTGCATTCAACATCAGTAAGACCAAAGAACTGATGATGGACTTCAGAAAGGGTACATGCACCAGTCCTCATAAAGGGAATAGAAGTGGAAAGGGTGATTAATTTTAAGTTGCTGAGTGTTAACATCTCTGAGGGTCTATTCTGAGCTCAGCATATTAATGCTGTTACAAGGAAGGCACAATTATTTCATTCCTATACCACTCCTATACCATTAGGAGTTTGAGGAGATTTGGGATGTTACCAAAGACTCTCACAAATTTCTACATATGTACCAAGGAGAGCATTCTAACCGGCTGCATCACTATCTAGTATGGGGAGGGGGCACTGCACAGAATCGAAATTAGCTGCAGAAAGTTGTAAACTCAGTCAGCTCCATCTTGGGCACTAGCCTCCCCAGCAACTAGGACATCTTCAGGAAGTGATGGCTTAAAAAGGCCACATTCGTCATTAAGGACCCCAATCACTTAGGGCGTGCTCTCTTCTCTAATCAGGAAGGAAGTACAAGAGCCACGTTGAATGATTCAGCAATAGATTCCATCAGATTTCTGAATGGACATTGAATCAATGAACAATACCTCACTACTTTCTTGTCTCTTTTTGCACTACTTAATTATATTTAACTTGTATATTATCTGTAATTTACTGTTTTTATCATTATGTATTGCCTCATAACAACAAATTTCAGAACATATGCCAGTAATATTAAACCTGATTCTCTTCTGATTGGTATTCTTCCATTTCTGCATTTTAATGTGCTTATCTCAAAGCCTTTTCAACACCATCATAGTACCTGCTTCCTCCACCATCTGTGGCAGCACACTCTGGGAAAATAACTTGCCTTGAACATCTCTGTTTTAAACTTTCCCCCTCTCACCTTAAATCTATGCCCTCTGGGATCTGACCTTTCTACTATGGGAAGAAGATTCTGGATTTCCACCCTATCCTAACCTCTCACAATTTTATACTGTACATTTCTATCAGGTCTCCGTGCAGCCTCCACCACTACAGAGGAACCAATCCAAGTCCACCCTTCCCTTATAGCTAATACCTATAATCCTTTTCTGAACTTCTCCAAAGCCTTAACATCCTTCCTGTAATGGGGTAACAAGAGCAGCACAGAAGTGCTGCCTAACCGAAGTTTCATATAACTGCAACATAACTTCCTTGCTGTAGTATTTTATGCCCCTAGCAATAAAGGCAAGCATGCCATATGTCTTCCTTACCTCTCTATCTACTTGCATTTCAGGGAGCTATGGACTAGGACCCCAAGATCCCTCTGTATGTTATGTTGTTGAGGGTCCTGCTATTAATTAGAATCAGGTTTAATATCAGGATGTCATGAAATTTGTTGTTTTGTAACAGCACTACAGTGCAATATGTAGAAAATACTATAAATCACAATTAGAAATATACTGTATATAAAAAATTAAATGAAGTACTGTAGTGCAAAAAGAGCAAAAATAGTGAGGCAGTGTTAAAGGATTGGCTCATTTTCTATTCAGACATATGATGGCAGAGGGAAAATGTTGAGTGTGTAGCTGCTCTCTGATGGTAGTAATAAAAAGAGAGCATGACCTGGATTATGGGGGTCTTTAATTATAGATGCTGCCTTGTTGAGGCATCGCCTTCTGAAGATGTCCTCAATGCTGAGGAGGCTCGTGCAGGCAATAGAAATGGATGAGTTTGCAACTCTCTGTACTGTACCTTTCTCTGAACCTGTGCAATGGCCCCTCCATACCAGGTGAAGATGCAACCAGTTAGAACGGTCTCCATGATACATCTATAGTAATTTGTTAGCGTCTTTGGTGACATACCAAATCTTCTTAAATTCCTAATGGAATTTAGCCACTGATATAATTACATCAAATGTTGGGCTTGGGATCAATCTTCAGAGAAGTTGACACCCAGGGTGTTTCTCCATTCCACTGCTGACCCCTGGATGAGGACTGGTGTATGTTTCCTTCACTTCCCCTTCCTGAGATCCTCAATCAATTGTCATACTGATGTTGAGAGTATAGTTGTTGTTACAACTCTACTCAACCAGCACTCACTCCTGTACACCTCCTCTTCACCATTCAAGATTCTGCCAACAACAGTTGTGTCATTAGCAAATTTGTAGATGGCGTTTGAGCTGTGCCTAGCCATACAGTCATGGATATAGAGAGAGCAGAGCAGTAGGGTAAGCATGCATCCTTGAGACGCATCGGTGTTGTCAGTGAAGAAGAGATGCTATTTCTAATCTGCACTGACTCTGATCTCCCAATGAGGAAGTCAAAGATCCAAGTACAGAGGCCCAGTTTTTGAAGCATGTTGATTAGTACTGTGGGTAATGTGTTGTTGAATACTGAACTGTCATCAATGAACAGTAACCTCACGTAGGTATTGGTGTTGTCTAGTTGATCGAAGGCCAAGTCGAGAGCCGGAGAGATTGAATCTGCTGTAGACTTATTGTGGTGATAGTCAAATTGCAACAGGTCCAGGTCCTTGCTTAGGCAGGAGTTAATTCCAGCCATGAATAAAATAGAAGAAATTGTATCAGGTATCAATAAAAAATGGTGAATATTTCCAATTGGGTTATCTAGGTGAATCACTTCAGAAGGTTCTTCTGTACCATTTCACTATAATAGCAGTGTCTATGTTTGAGCTAGGGGCTTATCAGTTGTTTAACTTAAATCCCTTTGGATAAAACCTGCAAAATTGATGCTATTTAATGTATTTTTTCTATTGAAAGTATTTTGGAGTAATGAACCATTGACCTTGGCCTAAATCAGCCATGATGGAGCAGACACAATGCCTAATTCAGCTCCTATGCCATATGGTCTTATGACAAAACTCTCAAACCAATTCATCACGGTAGATATGAGTACATCTAGTGGATAACCATTGTGGTAGCTCACCCAGCTCTTCCTGGGCGCTAGGATGATTGATGCACTTTTGAAACAAGTGAGAACCTCTACCTGCAGCAACAAGAGATTGAAGATGTCCTTGAGCACTCCACTCCAGCTATAATGGCTGTATCCTTTGATGAACTTCTTGAGTACGTCCAACTCCATTATTTTTGTTATCACCTGCAAGTTACTAAGCAAACCAGCTATATTTTCACCCAAGTAATTTACATATGTCACAAATAACTGAGGTTCCAGCACTGATCCCTGCAGAACACCACTGCTCACAGGCCTCTGGCCAGAATTACACCCTTCCACCACTACCCTCTGTCTTATGTGGGCAAGCCAATTATGAATCTAAGCTAACAATTCACAATGGACCCCATGCATCTTATTCTTCCATAAGGGACCTAGTCAAACACTTTACTAAATTCTATGTAAACAACATCCACTGTCTTACCCTGTCTGTACCTCCGCAAAAAACTCAATCAAGTTGGTAAGATACGACTTGCCCCACACAAAACTGACTGTCCTTAATTAGATCATCTTCTTCCAAATGAGAGAAAATCCTATTCCTAAGTATCCTCTCCAAAAGCTTCCCAACCTCTGATATGTGCTCACTGGTCTATAATTTCCTGCTGGATATTCTCAATGGAGAGGGGGAACAGGCAGAGATCATGATGCATATTGGTATCAATGACATGGGCTAGAAAGGGGAAGAGGTCTTACACAGTGAGTATGTAGGGTTAGGAAAGAGGCTGAAGAGAAGGACCTCCAAGGTAGTAATCTCCGGATTACTCCCTGTGCCAGGGGCAATTGCGTGTAGGAATGGGATGAGAGCACGGATGAATGAGTGGCTGAGTTTTAAGTTCCTGGATCATTGGAACCTTTTCTAGGGAAATGGTTACTCCTACAAGAAAGACGGGTTGCACCTGAACTGGAGGGGAACCAATATCTGTGGAATTCTCTGCCACAGGAAACAGTTGAGGCCGGTTCATTGGCTATACTTAAGAGGAAGTTAGATATGACCCTTGTGACTAAAGGGATCAGGGGGTATGGAGAGAAAGCAGGTACAGGGTTCTGAGTTGGGTGATCAGCCATGATCATACTGAATGGCGGTGCAGGCTTGAAGGGCTGAATGGCCTACTCCTGCACCTACTTTCTATGTTTCTATCCTGGCCGGAAGCTTTGCTGATGCTTCTTGGAAGAGTTTAAACTAGTTTTGCAGGGGGCTAGGAACCAGAACGCCAGGTCAGTAAGTGAAGGATTGGACAGGAACAGGTGTCCCACAAGGATCGGTTCTGGGACCTCTACTTTTCATGATTTTTATTAATGACCTGGATGTGGGGGTAGAAGGGTGGGTTGGCAAGTTTGCAGATAACACAAAGGTTGGTGGTGTTGTGGATAGTGTAGAGGATTGTTGAAGATTGCAGAGAGACATTGATAGGATGCAGAAGTGGGCTGAGAAGTGGCAGATGGAGTTCAACCCGGAGAAGTGTGAGGTGGTACACTTTGGAAGGACAAACTCCAAGGCAGAGTACAAAGTAAATGGTAGGATACTTGGTAGTGTGGAGGAGCAGAGGGATCTGGGGGTACATGTCCACAGATCCCTGAAAGTTGCCTCACAGGTAGATTGGGTAGTTAAGAAAGCTTATGGAGTGTTAGCTTTCATAAGTTGAGGGATAGAGTTTAAGAGTCGCGGGGTAATGATGCAGCTCTATAAAACTCTGGTTAGGCTATACTTGGAGTATTGTGTCCAGTTCTAGTCGCCTCACTATAGGAAGGATGTGGACACACTGGAAAGGGTACAGAGGAGATTTACCAGGATGCTGCCTGGTTTTGAGAGTATGCATTATGATCAGAGATTAAGGGAGCTAGGGCTTTACTCTCCGGAGAGAAGGAGGATGAGAGGAGACATGATAGAGGTATACAAGATATTAAGAGGAAAAGATAGAGTGGACAGCCAGCACCTCTTCCTCAGGGCACCACTGCTCAATACAAGAGGACATGGCTTTAAGGTAAGGGGTGGAAAATTTAAGGGGGATATTATAGGAAGGTTTTTTACTCTGAGAGTGGTTGGTGCATGGAATGCACTGCCTGAGTCAGTGGTGGAGGCAGATACACTAGTGAAATTTAAGAGACTACTTGACAGGTATATGGAGGAATTTAAGGTGGAGGGTTATATGACGGTGCAGGGTTTAAGAGTCGGCACAACATTATGCACCTAATGGCCTGTACTGTGCTGTATTGTTCTTTGTTCTTAAAATAACAGGTATGGTGGGTTGGATAGATTGAAGTGTGTTTATTTTAACGCTCTGAGTATTACGGGTAAGGGTGATGAACTTAGAGTATGAATCAGTACATGGAGCTATGATGTTGTGCCATTAATGAAACTTGGTTGAGAGAGGTCAGGAATGGATGGTTTTTGAAATTTGAGACAAAAAAGAAAAGGAAGTAATGGGGGGGTGGAGTTGCACTACTAATCAGGGACAATATCATAGCTGCACTCAGAGGAGACATTATGGAGCTTTCAGACACTGAGCCCATTTGAGTGGAAAGCAGGAATAGGAAGGGTGCAAAAACTCTGATGGAATTGTACTACAACCCCATCTCCCTATTGAGGAACAGATGTGTAAACAGATTAAGAAAATGTGTAAAAATAATATGGCTGTTGTCATGGGAGATTTCAACTTCCCTAATATAAACTGGGACCTTCTTCATGAAAGGGGGTTTAGATAGGGCAGAATTTGTTAAGTGTATCCAGGAAGATTTATTAAATTATATGTGGACAGTCCAATGAGAGGGAGGGCTGTAGTGGATCTGGTGTTGGGTAATGAGCCTGGCCACGTTTCAGTGGCTGAACAGTTATGGAATAGTGACCACAATTCCTTCACATTCAGAATAGCTATGGATAAGGATAGGTATGGTCCTTGCAGGACAGCTTTAAATTATAGTAGGGCAAATTACGAGGTTATTAGGCAGCAGCTAAGAAGTTAATTGAGAACATTTTTTTTCAAGCATCTTCAACATCAGACATGTGGAAAATGTTTAAAGAGCATTTGCACAGAGTACAGGAAAGTTATGTTCCTGTTAGAAGGAAGGACAAGGATGGAAAGATTAGAGAAACTTGGATGTCCAGCAAGGTGATGAATGATGAATTTAGTCAAGAAGAAAAGGAAGGTATGGAAAGCTTCCAAAGTTAGGATCAAAAGTAGCATGTGAGGAATGTAAAGAGGCCAGTAAAGAAGCTGAAGAATGGAATGAGGAAAGCCAGGAGCTGCCCTGAAAAGTCCTTAGCAAGTAGGATTAAGGTGAATCCCATGGCAATCTATAGACACATCAAGAGTAAGGGGTAACTAGTGAGAGGGTGGAACCACTCAAGGATAAATTTGCTTGGAGCAGAGAATGTGAGTGAGGTACTTAATGAATATTTTGCTTCAGTATTTACCAAGGAAAAGGACATGGAAGACCAAGAGATCAGTGCTGAGTTTATAAATATGTTAGGGTGTTTAGGAGGAGGAATTTTTGGGCCACCTAATGAGTATTAAGGCGATAAGTCCCCAGGGTTTGATGGGATTTATTGAAGAGGGCAAGAGATGAGTGCTGGGTCATTAACTAGTATCTTCATGTCCTCTCTAGGCATAGGCAAGGTCCCGGAGGAGTGGCGAGTGACTAACGTTGCACCTCTACTTAAGAAGGGTACAAGGAAATATCCTTGGAACTACAGACAGCTGGGTCTCATGTCAGTTGCAGGGAAATTGCTGGAGAAAATTCTTAGGGATAGGATATATGATTATTTGGAAATCCATGGCTTTGAGGGGGTAAGCTCATGTCTTATCAAGTTGATTGAGTTTTTTGACAAGGTGACAAGAGAGATTGATAAAGGTAGGGCAGTAGATGTTGTCTGCATGGATTTTAGTAAGGTGTTTAACAAAGTCCCTCATGAGAGGCTAATCCAGAAGATTAAGATGCATGAGGTCTGTGACAAATTGGCTGTTTGGATTCAGAACTGGCTTGCACATGGAAGACAAAGAGTAGTGGTCAAAGGGACTTATTCAAGTTGGAGGTCAGTAATTAGTGGAGTTCTGCAGGGATCTATGCTGGGACCTCTGCTGTTTGTGATGTATATAAATGACCAGGATGAAAATATACTGTAGATGGGTGGGTCAGTAAGTTTGCAGATAATACCAACATTGTTGGAGTTGTGGATAGTGTAGAAGACTGGTAAAGAATACAGTGCAATATAAATGCAGATATGGGCAGAGAAATAGCAGATGGAGGTTAACTCAGATAATTGTGAGGTGTTGCACCTAGGTAGGGCAAATGCAAGCAGATACTTTTGTGGAGCAGACAGATCTTGGGAACCAAGTTCATGGCTCCATGAATGTGGTTACACAAGTCGATAAGGTGGTTAAGAAGGCTTATAGGATGCTTACTTTTATTAGTTGAGGCATTGAGTTCAAAAGTCAAGAGGTTATATTGCAACTTTATAAAACTCTGGTCAGGCCACATCTGGAATAGTGTATGAAGTTCTGGATGCCTCACTATAGGAAGGAGAGGATGCAGAAGAGGTTTATCAGGATGCTACCTGGTTTAGAGGGCATGCGCTATTATGAGAGTCTGGACAAACCTGGGTTGTTTTCTTTAGAATGGTGGAGGTTCACGGGAGATCTCAGATGTTTATAAGATTTAAGATTTATAAGGTTTATAAGAACTGCAATCAATTGGATTGCTTCACTGAAGAACTGGCATTGGCATGATAGGCTAAATAGCCGCCTTCTTCCTGTTTCATTCTATGACAAATGAAGACATTTTAAAACATAAGTTAACTTTGTTGTTGCAGAATAGCAAAATAATATTTTAAGATTCACTTGATCAAGTAATTTCTGTTCTAGGGAATTAGTTATTAAATTCTTTAATGAACTAACTCTCATCATCATGGCTATCCCTCAAGGTCGAGGATGATGGTCTTTGTTCTGTTGATCTATTTATGGGCTTTCAAGTGGCTTATGAGTCCAAGTGGCCCGCAAAGTGAAGACGCCTATGCATGTATTTGTTTAACGTGTACTTGATGTTGCATTCCAAGAAGTCCATGATACTTCACAAATCAACTAACTGAAATCACAGTGATTGGAGCTGATGGATTTGTTGCAGCCTTCATCCGCCCTCGAGCTATTGAGTTCAAAGTAACTTCATCCAGCTGTTGCACCGTTGAGGTCTTGGTTGGATTGTTCTTTGTCAGGGACCTCACCTTCGACCTTACCACCATGGTGACCCTACCAGGAGCATAGCTCCAGACAGCATCGCTCTCGGTATCTCAGGACCACACAAGCTTCTCCACCACAACAAGGTGACAATCCACGGAGAAGAATTAATTCTACTTCTATATCTTAAGGCCTTATTATGGTCTACCACCTGACACGTTGTTTATCTTCAACTACCATGAGTACGTGAGTTTATTTTAACAATTTAAAAAATTATTTGACGAAGTGTCATGAAGTTCTGCACTGTATTTCTTTGGCTCCCAAAACATTAACTGTTTCTCTTCCCACAGATACTGCCCATTGGTGAGTTTTTCAAAGATTTTTTGTTTTTATTTCAGATTTCCAAAATTTGCAGCTTTTTTGTCATTTCTTTATTTGGAATAATGTAGAATTTGTCTCCTGTTCTGCTTTAATTTCAAATTTAGAAGCAAAACTTTCATATCCAGCACACTTAGGACTTTAGTGATGCCAGACTATCAGATTTTCTGGATGTTATTCCCATTAATACTGCAACACATCTTTAGCAACATGCACAAAACACTGAAGGAACACATTGTCGCGATGTGCTACACATAGCGCTGAAATAACGACACGCAGTTGGTAAATCGTTTTGAGACTAGTTTATTCAATCTTCGCGGCGCTGGCATTTAATCACCAGCGCCTGCCCTCTCCGGGCGGAAATGACGTCGAGGTGCATTACCAAAGTCTCCCCCTGCGCGCTGGCTATTTGTGAGCCGGTTCGTCTGCGCAGAAAGTGGGTCGCCACAACATCTTTATTTTGTTTTATTAGATTTTACATGATATTATAATTATTTTCCAGTGTTACAGGGAGCAAGGAAACAGACCACTGATCATTTTAAAGACCGTGTTGTACTAATGCCCTAATGAGTACAGAAGATATTGAACCACAGGGATTTCTAAGTAGTCAGATAGTGGATTATCGTTTACCCTATTTTACTTTTGATTTGTAGGATTCACATTGGTACTTTGGCTGAGCAGTTAACCTACATCGGCAAAGGACCTGGAACCTCTGGATTTAAAAGGATTGGTAGCGAAGGCAAATGAAAAACAAATATGCTGGAAGATCCCAGCAGATCACTTTACATCTGTGGAGGGAGAAATGGGGATTACTTTTCAGGTCAATAAAGAGGTGGAGGGAACAAACAGGAAGAACTAAACTGGAAGAGGGCCAGGAGAGATTGAACCCTGCAAGAGGTGGTGGTGCCTATTGAAGGAGGAATAAAAGCTCAAGAAGAGCAAGCATTTGTCTGGAAATGGTGTACTAAGAAATCTGAAAATACCAGTAGAGAAAAAAGCCCAAGGTTAGCAATAGGACAATAAGATATGAGCAGAATTAGATCATTTGGCCCATCGAGTCTACTCTGCCATTTCATTATGGCTGATCCATTTTTCCTCTCAGCCCCAATCTCCTGTCTTCCGCACCCCCCCCCCCCCACTGTATCCCTTCATGCCCTGACCAATCAAGAATCTATCAACCTTTGCCTTAAATATACATAAAAAACCTGGCCTCCACAGCTGCCTGTTGCAATGAATTCCACAGATTCACCACTCTCTCTGGCTAAAGGAATTCCTCCTCTTCTCATTCTAAAAGGATGCCACTCTATTCTGAGGCTGTCCTCTGGTCTTGGACTCTCCCACCACAGGAAATACCCTCTCCACACCCAAGAACTTTCACCATTTGGTAGGTTTCAATTAGCTCACCCCTCATTCTTCTAAATTCCAGCAAGTACAGCCATCAAACACTACAAGACATTCAATTTTGGAATCATTTTTATGAACCCCCTTTTAACCCTCTCCAGTTTTACCATTTGTTTTCTAAGAGAGGGAGCCCAAAACTGCTGACAGTACTCCAAGTGAGGCCTCACTAGTGCTTTATAAAGCTTCAACATTATATCCTTGCTTTTATATATTGTAGTCCTCTTGAAATTATTGCTAACATCATATTTGCCTTCTTCACCACAGACTCGACCTGCATGTTAACCTTTAGGGAATCCTGCACAAGGACTCCCAAATCCCTTTGTGCCTCCGATTTTTGTATTTTCTCTCCATTTAGTAAACAGTCAAACCTTTCATTTCTTCTACCAAAGTGCATGACAGTACACTTCCTGACTATATTCCATCTGTCACTTATTTGCCCATTCTCCTAATCTCCCTTCTGTATCCTCCCTATTTCCTCAAGACTACTTGCCCCCCCCCACCTATCTTTGTAATATCTGAAAACTTTGTAACAAAGCCATCCGTTCCGTCATCCAAATCATAGACATATAATGTAGAAAGAATCAGGCCCTGTGGAAAACTACTGGTCAGCAGCAACCAACCAGAAAAAGCTCCCTTTATTCCCACTCTTTGCCTCCTGCCAATCAGCCACTGCTTTATCTATGCCAGAATCTTTCCTGTAATACCATGGGCTCATAGCTTGTTAAGCAGCCTTATGTGTGGCAACTTGTCAAAGGCCTTCTGAAAATCCAAGTACATGACATCAAGTGATTCTCCTTTCTATTCTGCCTGTTGTTTCTTCAAAGAATTCCAACAGATTGTTAGGCAAGATTTGCCCTTGAGGAAACCATGCTGACAAACAGATTTTTAGAGTTCCAGAGTCCCACAAATTGATTGTTCTCAGCAGTCCAGCCTGTAATTATACTGATCTACCTCTGGAGGACAGGACTGATGGGAGAGGTCACCTCTAACTGAGCCCGGATGCCATGCTACAATGCAAGCCCGAACACTGAGGCCTGGTCCTAGCTTCAGCTGTTGCACCACCAAACAAGGGAAGTAGGACTGCAGCAATCAATGTCCAACAGGGTTTTGCGATTGCAAAAGAAACATCCAAGACAGTCACTCATGGTTTCACTACACACCGTCTTTGTGCCATCTTGAAGGCAACGACTGAGTAGCAGGCAGCAGCATGGTCTGCACCAGGTTAACTCTTCTGAATCCAATCCGGCTTCTCCTGCAGCCCAACAGCCCAGCTTGAATTCCCCAGCCTAACATGCCCAGCTCAACACCCTCACACTCGACAGCCCAATGGCCTGACAGCTCAATTGGACATCCCTGGCCCAACAGGCCAACTTGCCTTCTCTGAACTGCCAGCTGGCTCTTACAATACCTCGTCCAGTTATCCAAACAATGAACAGCTTACTGATGCGATGGATCTACTGTACAGGTAGTTATTGGAGTAAAGAATAGTTTTACTATCTATAAAAACTCAGTTAACAAGGAAAAAAGCACCTTTGTTTGGCCCTTGAGTGGCCATTGCGTATATACGTGCTGCCATCTTACTAGAAGTAAGAGACAACTGACTTTAGCTTCTCCTGCTCAACTTTCAAGGCAAATTCAATCATATTATGATTATTTTTCCCTAAGGGCTCTTTTACCTTCAGCTCTCTAATCCATTCTAGTTCATTTCACAGCATCCAGTCTAGAATAGCTGATCCCCTAGTGAGCTCAACCACGAACTGCTCTATAAAGCCATCTCGTAGGCATTCTAAAAGATACCCTTCTTGGAATCCCCTACCAACCTGATTTTCCCAATTTACACATATATCTCTCATTGTAACTTGTAGATCACATCCTTACTACTGTTTGGAGATCTGTATATAACTCCCATCAGGGTTTTTTTTCACCCTTGCAGTTCCTTAGCTCTATCCACAATGATTCAACACCTTCTGACCCTACATCTAATGAGCCATGCCAACCCCTCTACCTTCCTGCCTATGCTTTCAATATGATGTGCAACAACACACACAAAATGCTGGAGGAATGCAGCAGGTCAGGTAGCATCTATGGAAAATAGTACAGTTGATGTTTCAGTCCTGCCGAAGGGCCTTGGCCCGAAATGTCAACTGCACTTTTTTCCATAGATGCTGCCTATCCTGCTGAGCTCCTCCCGCATTTTGTGTGTGTTGCTTGGATTTCCAGCACCTGCAGATTTTCTCTTGTTTGTACTACGATGTGTATCCTTGGGCATTAAGCTCCCAGCTAAAATTTTCCATCAGCCATGATTTATTGACACCTGCAACATCATACATGCCAGTCTATAGCTGCTACAAGTTTATCAACCTTATTCCGTATACTGCGCACAGTGTAAGTATAACACCTTTAGTCCTTTTTCAATTTTGTCTGCCTTTTACATTGCAAATCATCCTGTTGATTGAAATTTTGACCCATCATCAGCCTCTCCTTGCTAGGAGTCTCACTACACATCGCCTCTGTTCCTCTGTTTGTAAACCAACTACTTAATCTTTACTACTGTCACTCTGGTTCCCATCCCCCTGCCAAATTAGTTAAAACCCACCTGAACAACTCTATCCAATTTGCCCACAGGGATATTGGACCCTGTCAGGCTTAGGTGTAACCCATCCCTTTTGTACAGGTCATACCTTCCCCAGAAGAGATCCCAATGATACATAAACTTGAACCCCTGTCTCCTGCACCCGTTACTCAGCCAGGCATTCACCTGCCAAATCATACTATTCTTACCCTCACTGGCACATGGCACAGGCAGCAATCCTGAGATTACTACCCTAGAGGTCCTGTTTCTCCGCTTTCTACCTAGCTCCCTAAAATCTCTCTTTTCATTGACCTTGTCAATGTCACTGGTGCCAATTTATAGCAAGACAACTTCTTCTCACCCTTGCCCTTAAGAATGCCATGGACACGATCCAAGATATCCCTCATCCTCACCAGGAAGGCAACATACCATCTGGGTATCTCCATCGCACCCACAGAACCTCACCTCTGTTCCTCTGACTAAGGAATCTCCTATCAACACTGCAGTCCTCCTCACCTCTCTGCTCTTCTGAGCTGCAGCACCAGACTCAGAGCCGGAGACCTGGTCACTGTGGCTCCTCCCAGTCGTAATCCTCTTCAATTGTATCTAAAGTTGTGTACTTATTATTGAGGGAAATGGCCACAGGTGTACGCTGCACAGGCTGTGCACTTCCCCTCCTTCTCCTAACAGTCACCTGGTTACCTGTCTCCTGGAACCTAGGGGTGACTACTAGTAGCTCCAGTCTATTGTCTCCTCTTTCTTCTGTATGAGTCGAAGGTCATCGAGCTGCAGCTCCAGTTCCTTAATATATTCTCTCAGGAGCCTCAGCAACCAGACTTCCCACATCCCACACACCCTACAGAACACTGCCCCTGGAGCCATTCTCACTATACTAGGCACTAATAGATGAGGAATGAGCAAATAAGAACACAGAGAGAGTAACTTACAAGACAACCTACCTTTGATGAGCCAAAGCTGCTCTAAAGACTGGCACACTCAAAATAATGGCTGCTCAAAGGATGTGAGATACAAGGTTAGGAAAGCTGAATATCTGAAATTGATTAATTCAGTATTAAGGCTGTAAGACTTGAATTGCAGCACAAACAGGAATCCTATGATTGGCAGTAATGGTGCTGGGATCTTGCTCCTAAACATTGCACAGGGGCTACTGTTAGAAAAATCATCCATGGGGTTTTCAGGCTCGGGGTAATAGATGAAAGCTTCCTCATGAAGTAACTATTATTGTGTATAATATTTTGTGTTAATCACAAAGGAATTTCCACTTTGGGAATTTCACTCAAAATACATTGCCTCTAACAACAAAGGTACTGTAGGAAAAGATTCGAACTAAAATTCTTACAATACTTACCATAGAACATTACAGCACAGAAACAGGCCTTTTGGCCCTTCTTAGCTGTGCTGAACCATTTTTCTGCACCTGGCTCATATCCCTCCATACCCCTCTCATCCATGTACCTGTCCAAGTTTTTCTTAAATGTTAAAAGTGAGCCCACATTTACCACTTCATCTGGCAGCTCATTCTACACTCCCACCACTCTCTGTATGAAGTAGCCCCCCCTTAATGTTCCCTTTAAACTTTTCAACCCTTCACCCTTAACCTATGTCCTCTGTTTCTTTCTCCCCAGTCTCAGTGGAAAAAGCCTGCTTGCATTCACTCTATCTATACCCATCATAATTTTATATACCTCAATCAAATCTCCCCTCATTCTTCTATGCTCCAGGAAATAAAGTCCTAACCTATTTGACCTTTCTCTGTAACTCAGTTTCTCAAGTCCTGGCAACATCCTTGTAAACCTTCTCTGCACTCTTTCAACCTTATTAATATCCTTCCTGTAATTCGGTGACCAAAACTGCACACAATACTCCAAATTCAGCCTCACCAATGCCTTATACAACCTCACCATAACACTCCAACTCTTATACTCAATACTTTGATTTATAAAGGCCAAGGTACCAAAAGCTCTCTTTACTACCCTATCTACCTGTGACGCCATGTTTAAGGAATTTTGTATCTGTATTCCCAGATCCCTCTGTTCTACTGCACTCCTCAGTGCCCTACCATTTACCTTGTATGTTCTACCTTGGATTTTCCTTCCAAGGTGTAATACCTCACACTTGTCTGTATTGAACTCCATCTACCATTTTTCAGCCCATTTTTCCAGCTGGTCCAAATCCCTCCGCAAGCTTTGAAAACCTTCCTCGCTGTCCACGACACCTCCAATCTTTGTATCATCAGAAAATTTGCTGATCCAATTTACCAGATCATTGATATAGATGACAAATAATAATGGACCCAGCACTGATCCCTAAGGCACATCACTAGTCACAGGCCTCCACTCAGAGAAGCAACCCTCCACTACCACTCTGACTTCTCCCATTGAGCCAATATCTAATCCAATTTACTACTTCACCATGTATACCTAGCGACTGAATCTTCCTAACTAACCTCCCATAAGGGACCTTGTCAAAGGCCTTACTGAAGTCCATGTAGACAACATTCACTGCCTTCCCTTCATCCATTTTCCTTGTAACCTCCTCGAAAATCTCTAATAGATTTGTTAAACATGACCTACCACAAACAAAGCCATGTTGACTCTCCCTAATGTCCCTATCTATCTAAATACTTGTAGATCCTATCTCTTAGTATTCCTTCCAATAATTTACCTTCTACTAACGTCAAATTTACCAGCCTATAATTTCCCAGATTACTTTTAGAGCCTTTTTTAAACAACAGAACAACATGAGCTATCCTCCAGTCCTCTGGCACCTCACCTGTGGATACTGACATTTTAAATATATCTGCCAAAGCCTCTGCAATTTCAACATTAGTCTCCTTCAAGGTCCGAGAGAATACCCTGTCAGGTCCTGGGGATTTATCTACTCTGATTTACCTCAAAATAGCAAGCACCTCCTCCTCTTCAATCTGTATAGGTTCCATGACTTCACTACTTGTTTGCCTTATTTCCATTGACTCCAAGCCAGTTTCCTTAGTAAATACAGATGCAAAAAACCCATTTAAGATCACCCCCATTTCTTTTGGTTCAATACATAGCTGACCACTCTGATCTTCAAGAGGACCAATTTTATCCCTTACTATCCTTTTGCACTTAATATACCTGTAGAAGCTATTTGGATTATCCTTCACTTTGGCTGCCAAAGCTACCTCATGTCTTCTTTTAGCCCTCCTGATTTCTTTCTTAAGTATTTTTTTGCACTTTTTATATTCCTCAAGTACCTTATTTGCTCCCTGTTTCCTATACATTTCATACATCTCTCTCTTCTTCTTTATCAAAGTTCTAATATCCCTAGAGAACCAAGGTTCCTTATTGACTATCTTTCCTTTTGGTTAGTCCTGACGAAGGGTCTCGGCCTGAAATGTCGACAGCGCTTCTCCCTATAGATGCTGCCTGGCCTGCCTGGCCTGCTGGTGTTCCACCAGCATTTTGTGTGTGTTGTTCCTTATTCTTATTCACTTTGCCTTTAATTCTGACAGGAACATACAAACACTGCACTCTCAAAATTTCTCCTTTGAAGGCCTTCCACTTACCAATGGCATCCTTGCCAGAGAACAACCTGCCCCAATCCACGCTTTTTAGATCCTTTCTCATTTCTTCAAATTTGGCCCTTTTCCAGTTTAGAACCTCAACCCGAGGACCAGATCTATCTTTATCCATGATCAAGTTGAATCTAATGGTATTATGATCACTGGAACTGAAGTGTTCTCCTACACACACTTCCGTCACCTGTCCTAACTTGTTTCCTAATAG
Organism: Hypanus sabinus; assembly: GCF_030144855.1. Classification (NCBI taxonomy): domain Eukaryota; kingdom Metazoa; phylum Chordata; class Chondrichthyes; order Myliobatiformes; family Dasyatidae; genus Hypanus; species Hypanus sabinus. The sequence goes on from NC_082733.1 coordinate 4,944,592, forward strand.
GAGATCTAATATTGCATCCTCTCTAGTCAGTACCTCTATATATTGATTTAGGAAACTTTCCTGAACACATTTTACAAACTCTTAACCCATCTAGACCTTTAACAATATGGGAGTCCCAATCAATATGTGCAAAATTAAAATCCCCTACTATCACAACTTTATGTTTCCTGCAGTTGTCTGCTATCTCTCTGCAGATTTACTCCTCCAATTCTTGCTGACTATTGGGTGGTATATAATACAACCCCATTAATGTGGTCATACCTTTCCTGTTTCTCAGCTCCACCCATATGGCCTCGGTAGACAAGCCCTCTAATCTGTCCTGCCTGAGCACTGCTGTAACATTTTCCCTGACTAGCAATGCCACCTCCCCCAGCCTTCATCCCTCTGCCTCTATCCGGTCTGAAACATCAGAACCCCGGAACATTAAGCTGCCAGTCCTGCCCCTCCTGTAGCCAAGTTTCACTAATGGCTATAATGTCATAATTCCACATGTCAATCCACGCTCTCAGCTCATCAGCCTTCCCCACAATACTCCTCACATTGAAATAAACACACCTCAGAAGATTATTACCACCACACACAACCTTTCTATTTGTGACTTAGCATGAACCTTTAACATAATTTATTTTCATCCCCGCTCTACTCTGGCACTCTGGTTTCCATCCCCCTGCAAATCTAGTTTAAACCCCCCCCCCCACCTCAATAGCACTCAATAACAAACCTCCCTGCAAGGATATTGGTCCCCCTGTAGTTCAGGTGTAACCTGTCTCTCTTGTACAGGTCCCACCTGCCCCAGAAGAGGTCCCAACGATCCTGAAATCTGAAACCCTGCCCCCTATACCAGTTCTCCATCCTCCAGAGCATCCTATTCTTACCCTCACTGGCACGTGGCACAGGTAGCAATCCTGAGATTACCACCCTTGAGGTCCTGCTTTTTAACTTTCTATCAAGCTCTCTAAACTCACTCTTTCTTCCTACGTCGTTGGTACCGATGTGTACTATGACATCTGGCTGCTCACCCTCCCATTTCAGAATGCTGTGCTTGTGATCAGAGACATCCCCGACCTGGCACCCGGGAGGCAACAAACCATCCGGGAGTCTCTGAAACGACCACAGAACCTCCTGTCTGTACCTCTAACTATCGAGCCCCCTATCACTACCGCTCTCCTCTTCTTCCCCCCCCCCCCCCCCCACTTCTGCACTGCAGAACAAGATTCGGTTCCAGAGATCCAGCTGCCACAGCTTGTCCCAGGTAAGTCATCCCCCCCCAACAGGATCTAAGTCAGTATACTTGTTGTTGAGGGTAATGGCCACAGGGGAACTCTGCTCTGCCTGCCCTTTACTCTTTCCTCACCTGACAGTAACCCAATTAACTGTGCCCTCCTCCTTTGGCGTAACTACCTCCCTGAAACTACTATCTGTAAACTTCTCATTCTCCTGAATGATCCGGAGGTCATCCCGCTCCTGCTCCAGTTCCCTAACTCGGTTTGTTAGGAGCTGCAGCTGGATGCACTTCTTGCAGATGTTGTTGTCAGGGACACCTCTGGTGTCCCTGACTTCCCACATCCTGCAAGAGGAGCATTCCAACATCCTCTTCTCTTTATTCTAAACGAACAAAACAAAACTTACCAGAACCTACCCCTGCCTCTGCCCATTCATGCCGAAGCCTGTTGAGCCAAAGCTGTCCCACTTTGACTCAGTCCACTCGACAATGGCCGCTCTCTTTTTTAAAACCTTTGGTGCGCTACATCACATGCCTGCGCAGTCTAGCCTCTTTTCCCCAATCAATTAAAAAATGGCTTCTCTCTGAGATGTCTTTAGTGCTTCACTCTCAGCCTCTTGCTTTGCTTTAATACTCTTTTATACTCTGTTAGAAAAATTACTAATAACTTACCAAGGAAAATTAAAAGCAAGTTTTTAGTGAAAATGTCAACATTTTGATTTACTATCAGAATGAAAATATGGTTGTGAAATTGGTGACTTGCATCTTCCAAAGCAAAGTAGCCTCGCCATTTTATGTGGATTTGGAGTTAGCAAAATTGTTGAGAAACCCACTAATGATATTTCCTGACTTTGCTGAGGTTTATGTTGATTACCAACAAAGCCTCCAAAAGCAAGCAAGACTAAACTATTGTTTAATAGCTCAAAGTATCTGAAGTGGATCAAATGTCCTGTAGAAGAATGCATTCAGAGTTCTAGGGACTCTGTCTATTCTTTGAGTCAGACTCAAATTACAGCAATATAAAATTAGCTTGATTGTTTTCACACCAATTTTTGCAGAAGCTTGTCCTCAAACAAAAAGTAAATGGAATCTCTTAGGCCAGTACAAATCATCCTCAGTTTCTCTGCTGTTCAAATCAACGTTTCTATAGCACAACCCAGACAAACTGCACAAAACCAGTGACATAGATATACAATTAATGAACCAACCATTACTGATAGTATAGTAACAGCCCAAATGTGCTTACAAGAGATAAAACTATTCACACACCTTTGCTGAAGCTACAACAATGCTTGGAGACTGATAAGGTTGCTTTCTGTTTAAAGAAGACCAATCAAATCAAGGAAAGCCACATTGATTTTGTAACAATGTGACTGATATTATGCATAAGTAGAGAGAGAAAAACATCTTAGGTTTTTCCAGATAAATGTTTTCATTTTGTTAAACTTGTTAATTTGCTCTAACATCACTGAGATAAACAACTTTGATACTTTTCTTAGTTTTACAGTATTTAACTGTCATCATGTTGTGTCTTCAACCAGTCTTTCGTTTCTTTAAGACTAAAGATAAAGAATACATGCTGGAAATGCATAGCAAATCAATTAGCATCGGTCAAAGTAACAAATAAAGCATGCTTCAGATATGTAGCCTTTCATTGCTTCTTTTTCTCTTTTCTCAACAAATACTGATTGATCTACCATGTGACTTTTGTTTTTGTTTTGGGTAATCCACATTTCCAGTTTTTTTTTATTTTCATCAGTTTATAAACTGATTATTCCTTGTTCAGCAATTAAGAGCACACTGCTCATAGCCTATCAGATTACAGAACGACATAAAGGATCAATTATTACTGATAGGTCAAAATATACTGTATATGGAGCATGTGGGTTGACCACTGACACCTTGCCCCTTAAATTCCATTTAGATAATATGTATTCACAACCTTGACAGGGAACATGATAGATGAACCAGGTGTTGTCTTCACCCAGAATTAAGATACATATTTTCCAGAATGAATCACTGGATAACAACAACATCAACAACTTTTCTTTATGTAGAATCTGTAATCTAGCAAAACTTTTCAAAACACCTCACAAGGACACAGGAATTTAAGAAATAAGAACAATGAGGTCAGTTAGACCCTCAAGCATGTTTCATTTAGTAAAAGCATGGGTGATCCAATCTTGGCTGTATCACCTTCCTACCCTGTGCCTAGAGCCCTGTTGGATCCTGATGTTTTTGATTCAAGGTTTTTTGGAAATCAAGACTGAGGCATGAAACTTGTTACTTACAATCATTTATTAAGCATTACAAGAACAAAGAAGAAATGAAAGGACAGATAGCAGGGAACATAAAAACCTTAGTAGCAGGGAAAGGAACAAAGAGAAAAGACAAAGAGACCAATCCAATGTGATCTGCTCTTCTTAAAAACATGAGAAAGTCTGCAGATGCTGGAAATCCAAAGCAATACACGCAAAATGCTGGAGGAACTCAGCAAGTCAGGCAGCACCTATGCAAATGAATAAACAGTTGACATTTCGGGCGAGACCCTCACACCAGTTTGCTTATTCCATTGAATTTCCGCAGTTAACCAATTCAAGTAATGTGATGAACCACCAAAACTAAGACATTTCCAGGGGAAAAGTAGAGTAACTGTAACTACTAGAAACTCTACTGAACAATTACATGCATAACTATATAAAAATACAAACAAGCATTAGTCAATTCATGTCAAATCAAGCTTATTGTAATTTAAACATGTACATGTACACTGTCAAATGGGGCAACATTTCTCCAAACCAGGGTGTAAAACATAGTTGTGCACATAACACACAATAATTTGTGAAACTAAGGTTAAAATCTACAGATGAATTACGCAAAACTAAACAAAGTGAAGTGCATATATTAAATATTGTAGCGTAAAGTATAGATTAACCGGTGACACTTCGAACGCGATGCGGCAGGGAGTTCAGAAGCCTAAAGGCGTGAGGGAAGAGACTGTTTCTCAAGGAAAATAACAATTATATATTCCAATCCAACAGCCCTCAAATCCTTTGTACATTAAATGTCTGTCTGTCTCTGCTGCGACCGCATATCTAAAAACTTCAAAGGTTCTTAGAAGAGAAACTTCCCTTCATTTCCTTGAGATATCATACTTCCTATTCTGAAATAATGCCTGTTGTTCAATTTCTTCACTGCAGAAAACCTCTTCTGAGCGTTCACCCTGTCAATCCTCTTCAGGATCTTATATGCCTCAATATGATTGCCGCTCATTCTTCTGTCCTCCACTAAGTATAGACCAATCCTGCTCACTCTTTCTACATACACATGTCACTTTATTCTAAGAATCAATCCAGTGGAATCTCTCTCCTCTACCTCCAACCCAAGTACATGCTTCTCCAAGTGTGAAGACCAAAACTATGCTCAATGGCTTGGGTAAAGTCATACAGCACAGAAACAGGCTCTTCCGTACCTGCTCAAGCACATCAGAGATTATTGTGTTGCAAGACTCTCAGTTCCTGATTCCTAAATCCTTATCTTGATCCTCAAGGCATACCAGGTGTGTGACAGAATATTTCCCTCTGGCCTGGAGGAGTACAATTGCAGCAACCAAATACAAATACAACACAGCCCACTGTTTCCACCAAATATTAACATCTCTCCCTCCCTCAGCCTCCTGGGTGTTGTAGATGATCTAGAAGAAGGTAGGCTAAGACATTTTGAACACATAGCAAACCTGCAATGTCTATAGCAGTAACTGCATGGGTACACATCAACATTGCTGGCAAAGCATACACCATTGTAACATTGAAAGATATCTCTTTGCCTCCCTTATCTCTTTCAAAACCTTACAGTTCCTGACCAAACAAAACTGAGAGTACCTAAGCCTGATGCTTTAGAAAAGATGAAGAAGGAAGCTCTCTGACTGTTTTTAAGGTGAATTACGGAAAGACCAGTAAGTGCCAACTTGCCACCAGCACCCCATTCCATGACTAAATACCAAAAGCTGTAAAATTCCCCTGACACCATTATTCCCATCTTACTTTGGTTCTATGGCCAATCATCCAAGTTTTCACTTGACTCCAATTCTTTAAACCTGACAAGGATGATTGATAAGTTTGTGGCCTAAGGTGGAAGGAGATGAATTATACAGCTCATTACATGCACATGCAGTTCAACTCTTTGAGTGTTATGCAGAGAGTTTGAAGTTTGTAACTCATCTGGGTGATCGATAAGTTTGTGGCCTAAGGTAGAAGGAGATGAGTTATTAACTTCAAACTTTCTGCATAATCATTCAAAGAGTTGAACTGCACGTACATGTAACGAGAGCTGTATAACTCATCTCCTTCTACCTTAAGCCACGAGCTTATGAATCACCCATGCTGTGGACACTTTCTGGAGGTCCAAGATCCATATGCTCCATGACCACTGGACTAAGTGTAAATGTAGGAGGGGACTATGTTGAAAAATAAATGTGCTAGGTTGTCCAAAATTGACGCCTTCTAACCTGGGCCACGAACTTATCAATCACCCCTCGTATATATGTGAATATTCAGGTCACAAGCCAGACTAACAACAATGAATAATGTTTGTGTTTACCCTTCGTGCCTGTCTTCCACATACTTCGTTCCTGTTCCACTGCTCCCCAAGTGACTGACAATAAGCCATGGAAAGGCAGTTCCTTTAAACTGCGGATCTGCTATGGCTTAGAGTATCAGTGCTTAGATGGGGCAGAACTCATCATTAGAGGCTGTAATAAAGTAAGAACTGAATGACAGGAAGAGCAAGAAGAATGCCATTGTTCAAAGCAGATAGGCTGGTCTTGTTTTCCAAAGAAAGCAGGAGGCTGAGTGGTGACTTCTTAGTGGTATATATAATTATAAGAGGTGTAACAAAAATTATCTTAAAATTTGTTATGTATTTTTTTATTCAGCTGAGGATATTCACGTATTCATTCACAAACAAGGGAGACCCAGCATGTGCATCCAAGTCCCCAAGAAAACACTTTATTGAAAGGAACACAATTGCAATACAGAAAGAAAAATAAAAGCTGTTTTGGTTTCATCAGACCATAGAACCTTCTTCCAGCTGACTTCAGAGTCTCCCACATGCCTTCTGGCAAACTCTAGGCAAGATTTCATGAGAGTTTTTTTTCAACAGTGGCTTTCTCTTTGCCACTCTTCCATAAAGCTGTGACTGGTGAAGCACCTGGGCAACAGTTGTTGTATGCGCAGCCTCTCACATGTCAGCCATTGAAGCTTGTAACTCCTCCAGAGTTGTCATAGGTCTCGGTGGCTTAACTCACTGGACCCCATAGTCACTCAGTTTTTGAGGACAGCCTGCTCTAGGCAGATTTACAGCTGTTTCATATTCCTTCCATTTCTTGATGATTGACAACTGTACTCCAAGGGATATTAAGTGACTTGGAAATTTTCTTATATCCATTTCCTGACTTGTGTTTTTCAATAACATTTTAACAGGCCTGTCGGGAAGTGGCCTGGTTGAGGGGAGTGCCTGGTGTGAAAGGTGCAGAGTCTTTGGCTCGAGAGTCTTCGGCGAGGAGACTACGCCAGGCACAATTGCAGAGGGTGAAGACATGACCGCTAAGCTGATTCAGTGTGCTACGTGCATGATGTGGGAGGTCAGGGACACTGATGATGCCCTCGGCTGCTACAGCTGTGGAAAGTGTGTTCAGATTCAGCTTCTGAAGGAGCATGTTGCAGCACTGAAGAAAGAACTGGATGACCTCAGGTTTATCTGCTAAAACAAGGGTTTTCTGGACAGGACCTGCAGTGAGGTCATTACACCGAGGATACCGGAAGAGAGAAAGGGGGCGACGATGAGGAAGGAAAGGATCCTTGAAGTACAGGAGACCCCAGGGGATGTACCTCTCGTAAACAGGTTCTCCTTCTTGGAAGCTGTCAGGACAGAAGATACTGCCAGTCTGAGAGGCAGACAGGTCTGCGAGCCGAAAATTGGTGCAGAAGCAGAGCCGAGGAGTCAGACATCAGGAAGAGCCGTGGTAGTAGGGGACTCCATAGTAAGAGGTACGGAAAGGGGTTTCTGTGGCAACAGGCAAGATTTAAGGATGGTGTGTTGCCTCCCTGGTGCTAGGATCCAGGACATCACAGACCGATTGCAGGGAATCCTCAAGGGTGAAGGTGAACAGCCGGAAGTGGTAGTGCATGTCGGCACAAATGACATCGGGAAGAAGAGGAAGGACATTCTGCAGCGGGACTTCAGAGAACTCGGAAGAAGACTGAAAAGCAGGACTTCCAGGGTGGTTATCTCTGGTTTGCTTCCAGTTCCTCGTGCTGGAGAGGGCAGGAACAGGGAGATAATGGATCTGAATGTGTGGCTGAGGAACTGGTGCAGGAAGCAAGGATTTACATTCTTGGACCACTGGGATCTGTTTTGGGGTAGGGATGAATTGTACAAAAGGGACGGGTTGCACCTTAATAGGCGGAGGACCAGCATTCTGGCAGACAGGTTTGCCACTGCAACATGGATGTGTTTCAACTAAGTCGTGGGGGGGAGGGGATGAACTGGAAATATAAGGATGGAGTTAAAGGGAAAGTGAAAATAAAAGTTAAAAAGGACAACAGAATCAATGGAGTAGAAAGCTCAAGAAGAGATCATACAGTATGGCCAAGTGAAATAGGAATTGATAAGAAAGGAGAGGGGAGTACCGAATTAAAAGTATTATATATGAATGCATGAAGTACAAGGAATAAAGTAGATGAGCTTGAGGCTCAGTTGGAAATTGGCAAGTACAATGTTGTGGGAATAACTGAGACATGGCTTCAAGCGGACAGGGCCTGGGAAATGAATATTCAAGGATATACATCTTATCGAAAGGTCAGACTGGCTGGCAGAGGGGGTGGGGTGGCTCTGTTGGTGAGGAATGATATTAAGTCCCTTGCAAGGGGGAACATACAGTCTGGGGATGTAGAGTCAGTATGGATAGAACTGAGAAATTCTAAGGGTAGAAAGACCCTAATGGGAGTAATCTACAGGCCCCCAAACAGCAGTCTGGATGTAGGGTGTAAATTGAATGAAGAGTTAAAATTGGCATGTTGCAAAGGTAATGATACAGTTGTCATGGGGAATTTCAACATGCAGGTAGACTGGGGGAATCAGAATGGTACTGGACCCCAAGAAAGGGAGTTTGTGGAGTGCCTCCGAATGGATTCTTAGAACAGCTTGTACTGGAGCCTACCAGGGAGAAGGCAATTCTAGCTTTAATGTTGTGCAATGAACCGGATTTGATCAGGGACCTGGAGGTAAAGGAACCATTAGGAGGTAGTGACCATAATATATGTTTTAACCTACAATTTGAGAAGGAGAAGGGAAAATCGGATGTGTCAGTATTACAGTTGTGTCAGTTGAACAAAGGGAACTATGGAGCTATGAGGGAGGAGCTGGCCAAAGTTCAATGGAACAATACCCCAGCAGAGAAGACAGTGGAACAAAAATGGCAGGTATTTCTGGGAATAATGCAGAAGGTGCAGGATCGGTCATTCCAAAAAGGAAGAAAGATCCTAAGGGGAGTAAGGAGCAGCCATGGCTGACGAGGGAAGTAAAGGGCAGTATAAAAATAAATGAGAAGTATAACATAGCAAAGATGAGCGGGAAACTGGAGGACTGGGAAGCTTTTAAAGAGCAACAGAAGATAACAAAAAAGGCAATACGCCAAGAAAAAATGAGGTACGAAGGTAAACTAGCCAAGAATATAAAGGAGGATAGTAAAAGCTTCTTTAGGTATGTGAATAACAAAAAAATAGTTAAGACCAAAATTGGGCCATTGAAGACAGAAACGGGTGAATTTATTTCGGGGAACAATGAAATGGCAGATGAGTTGAACAGGTACTTTGGATCTGTCTTCACTAGGGAAGACACAAACAATCTCCCAGATGTAATAGTGGCCAAAGGAACTAGGGTAAAGGATGAACTGAAGGAAATTTATATTAGGCAAGAAACGGTGTTGGATAGACTGTTGAGTCTGAAGGCTGATAAGTCCCTGGGACCTGATGGTCTGCATACCAGGGTACTTAAAGGGGTGGCTCTAGAAATTGTGGATGCATTGGTAATCATTTTCCAATGTACTATAGATTCAGAAACAGTTCCTGCTAATTGGAGGGTGGCTAATGTTGTCCCACTTTTCAAGAAAGGAGGGAGAGAGAAAACAGGGAATTATAGACCGGTTAGACTGACGTCAGTGATGGGAAAGATGCTGGAGTCAATTATAAAAGAGGAAATTATGACACATTTGGATAGCAGTAGAAGAATCAGTCCGAGTCAGCATGGATTTATGAAGGGAAAATCATGCTTGACTAATCTTCTGGAGTTTTTTGAGGATGTAACTATGAAAATGGACAAGGGAGAGCCAGTGGATGTAGTGTACCTGGACTTCCAGAAAGCTTTTGATAAAGTCCCACATAGGAGATTAGTGGGCAAAATTAGGGCACATGGTATTGGGGGCAGAGTACTGACATGGATTGAAAATTGGCTGGCTGACAGGAAACAAAGAGTAGTGATTAACGGGTCCCTTTCGGAATGGCAGGCTGTGAACAGTGGGGTACCGCAAGATTCGGTGCTGGAACCGCAGCTGTTTACAATATACATTAATGATTTAGATGAAGGGATTAAAAGTAACATTAGTAAATTTGCTGATGACACAAAGCTGGGTGGCAGTGTGAAATGTCAGGAGGATGTTATGAGAATGCAGGGTGACTTGGACAGGTTGGGTGAGTGGGCAAATGTATGGCAGATGCAGTTTAATGTGGATAAATGTGAGGTTGTCCACTTTGGTGGCAAGAACAGGAAGGCAGATTACTATCTAAATGGAGTCAAGTTAGGAAAAGGGGAAGTACAACGGGATCTAGGTGTTCTTGTACATCAGTCAATGAAAGCAAGCATGCAGGTACAGCAGGCAGTGAAAAAAGCTAATGGCATGCTGGCTTTTATAACAAGGGGAATTGAGTATAGGAGTAAAGAGATCCTTCTGCAGCTGTACAGGGCCCTGGTGAGACCCCACCTGGAGTATTGTGTGCAGTTTTGGTCTCCAGATTTGAGGAAGGACATTCTTGCTATTGAGGGAGTGTAGCGTAGGTTCACAAGGTCAATCCCTGGAATGGCAGGACTGTCATATGTTGAAAGATTGGAGCGACTGGGCTTGTATACACTGGAATTTAGAAGGATGAGAGGGGATCTAATTGAAACGTATAAGATTATTAAGGGATTGGACACGCTGGAGGCAGGAAGCATGTTCCCATTGATGGGTGAGTCCAGAACTAGAGGCCACAGTTTAAGAATAAGGGGTAGGCCATTTAGAACAGAGATGCAGAAAAACTTTTTCACCCAGAGAGTGGTGGATACGTGGAATGCTTTGCCCCAGAAGGCAGTGGCCAAGTCTCTGGATGCATTTAAGAGAGAGTTAGATAGAGCTCTTATAGATAGCGGGGTCAAGTGATATGGGGAGAGGGCAGGAACGGGGTACTGATTGTGTATGATCAGCCATGATCACAGTGAATGGCAGTGCTGGCTAGAAGGGCCAAATGGCCTACTCCTGCACCTACTGTCTATTGCCTATTTTCACAGAGGTGCTTGAAGGGCCAAAGGGCCTGTACTGTGCTGTACTATTCTATGTTCTAAGTGTTCTTTTGTCTTCATGGTATAGTTTTTGTCAGGATGCTGACTCACCAGCAGTTGGGCCTTCCAGATATAGGTGTATTCTTACTACCATCAATTAAAACACCTTGACTGAACACAGGTGATCTCCATTTAACTAATTATGTGACTTCTCAAACCAATTGGTTGCACCAGTGATGATTTGGTGTGTCATATTAAAGGGGGTGAATACTTATGCAATCAATTATTTTGTGTTTTATATTTGTAATTAGATCACTTTGTAGAGATCTGTTTTCACTTTGACACAAATTAAATCCACTATATTTCAATGTTGTAAAACAATGAAACATGAACACTTCCAAGGGGAGGGGTGTGAATACTTTTTACAGGCACTGTATCATCCACTGTACAAGTCAATCTCTGTAATGTCAGAGGAGAGCCACAAATCCAACAATCTTACATACAGCCTGTTTTCTCTGTCTCTATTTGACTCGGCATACTATAACTCTTTCAATGTACTTGTCCCTAACTTCTGAGCGCCAATACTGGACGTGACCAAGCCTAAGACCAAAATGCTCCCACTGCACAAAGAAAATGTTCCTTTTGATACCCATTTTATTTTGGCATGTACCAAGGAGGAATCAGTTAACTCTTTTCTTACAGTAGGTTAGATTGTATTTCATCCAAGTAAGCTCCTAGTCAACGATGACGTCTCCCCAACTCCAGGATGTTTATAGCATTAAGCATTGACTGTGAAAATTATTAGACTTCCATTTGTTACAAATGGATATTGCTTGGCACTTGTGTAATGCAAATGTCAGTTGACAGCTATCAACCTGGTGACACAAGAGTTCAGGTGTCTGTACAAGATATTGGTGAGTGCATAGCTGGAATCTTGTGTTGCCGTACTATAGGAAGGATGTGATTAAGCTCAGGACTGTGCAGAAAAGGCTCCACAGGAGTTGCAGTAACTCAAGAACTTGAGTTATCAGGAGAGACTGGAAAGGCTGGAATTCTTTCCCAGGAGTGGAAGGTGCTAAGGGGTGAATTTATAGAGGTTTATAAAATCATGTGGGACATAGATAAAGTGAATGGCCTGTTTCTCAGAGCAGGGTATATAAAACTGGAAGGCACAGGTTTCGGGTGAAAGGGGAAAGATTTAAAAAGGAACTAAAGGGCAACTTTTTCCTCACAGTGGGTAAGGGTATGGTGGGGGGGGGGGGCAGGGAGAGAAGGTGGGGGAGAGATATATGGGATGAGTTACCAGAGGAAGTGATAGAGGCAGGTACAGTTCAGAACCAGATCCAGATTTATTATCACTGACCTATGATTTGTTGTTTTGCAACTGCAATACATAAAATATACTGTAAATCATAACAAGAAATGTTACACAAAAAGTTAAATAAATAGTGCAAAATGAGAACAAAATTACTTAGATACTATTCACAGGTTCATTATCCATTCAGGAACCTGATGGCAAAGAGGAAAAAGCTTTTCCCAAAACATTGAGTGTGTATCTTCAGGCTCCTCAACCTCCTCTCTGATGGTAAAGGCATTGCCTCTTGAAAATATCCTTGACGCTGAAGAGGCTTATGCCCGTGATGGAGCTGGCAAAGTTTGTAGCCCCCTGCAGCTTTTCCAATCCTGTGCAGTGCCCCTCCATATCTGACAGGGATGTAAGTGTTAGAACAGTCTCCATGGTACATCTGTAGAAATTTGCTAGAGTCCTGGTGACATACTAAATCTCCTCAATCTCCTGATGAAATGTAACTGTTCACATGCCCTCTTCATAATTGCATTAATATGCTGGGCCTAGGATAGAACTTCAGAGATGTTGACACCCAGAAATTTGAAACTTGTCACCTTTTCCACTGCTGACCCCTTAATGAGGACTGGTGTGTGTTCCCTTGACTTCCCCTTCCTAAAGTCCACAGTCAATTCCTTACAAAGTGTACAGTTGTTCCAACACCACTCAACATGCCAATCTATCTCACTCCAATAAGCCTTTCATCACCATCCAAGATTCTGCCAACAATCATTGTGCTATCAGTCAATTGCAGTTGCAGTGTTGAAATACATTTGAACAGGTACACAAATAGGAAAGATTTTGATATTTATGGGTCAAAAACCAGAAAATGGGATAAACTCAGGAAGGTAACTTGGTCAATATGGACAAGTTGGTTGAAAGCCTGGTTCCATGATGTACAACTCTATGACTATTACCTGACCATCATCCAGATTATGTCATATACAGTTGAGAATGGCCTCATTTCCTGAGTTGTGTCAATGTCACTCAGGCTCTTCAGAGGTAATTGGACAACTATCCAAGCCTTTGCAATATATTTAGAGAGGGCCACATACTGTTGCTTTCTGCCTCAATCATTCTCTTCCACACACAGCATCCATGCTGTAACAAGAGAGCCATTGATGAATGAACCCAAGTGCAGAATAAGGTCAAAAATACACTCAGACTCAAAATAAACAAGGTAGAACAAATGAAATCCAAAGGCAAAACCACAAATGGAACTCCTACAATTGCACACAGAGTGCTCAGCACAAGGCCTTTAAATACAAAGGAATGTGGCAGGCAATAATTGGCTGACTGAGTCTTATAGGGGCAGCTGCAGTTAACTAGACTCCAGGGAACAGAGTGCCAAAATTTGGATGCCTGCCACTGTTCAGTTGGGACCAGGACAGAACACCCCCTTGCAGCTGGCTCCTGACAACTGAGGGTGATCAGAATGGTGCAGGTGAAAATCCTCTTTCAAGGTAGAGTACAGGATGTCTCGTGAAAGAAGACAGCTTCTTCCTTCTGGGCCATATCATCTCTCAATCTGCGAGGTACTGCTTTTTACCTCGGACAATGCGGATGCCCAAAAGTCACCAGAATCCTAAAAATCCCTCAACAATTCTGGGAGGTGGAGGAGGTTTGGGAACTGGAGCCAAGCAGTTGGCACTCAAGGGAATGTGTGGAGAATCCGCATGGTGCTCAGGAGTTGGAAAAGATAAGTATCTGGGTTGACACGTTGCAGGATTTTGAATTGACCATTGTAACAAGGGACCAATTTTCTGGATTCAACCTGCATGGGGAAATTTCTGGTCGAGAGCCAGACCCACTGACTGGGGAATAAAAAGTGTTGATCCCTGTCTTCTCCAGCAGTTGGCCTGGTCTTGTTTCTGCAAATTGGCCAACAACATCTCTGTCGCTTTAACCGATTTCTGGTGACATCTCTGCACCAGTTAGTCAGCTGACAGAGCCCCCACCTTCATTTCTTGTTCTGGGAACAGCAGAAGATGTTACCCAAATTGGCATTCCAATAGACTAATGTTGAAATGTGTTGTGTGTAAGATCTTCCCAGATCAGGTTGTCACCCCAGGTGATATGGTTCCCCAAGGCTAGACATCTGAGTATTCTCAAGGTCCTGGTTGACCTTCTCCATTTGCCTATTGGTCTGCGGATGGAACTCTGCCAACAGAAGAGCAGAGGCCCCGCTGAGCTCCCAAAAAGACTTCAAAAACCCTGGAAGATCTCAAAGATCATGTTTACGAGAGGAAGCAGTTATTGGCTTTTTAAACAGTGATCTTATTTACCCCCCTATAGTCCATGCAAGGCCTTAGTCCACCATACCTCTTTACAACAAAGAAGAACCCAGCCCCAGCAAGAGATGAGGCCACAGCTCTGTGGATGTAGTACTTCATGGCACAAGCTGAGAAACTTTACCACAGATTCATGTCCTCCAGTAGGGTGATAGAACACCCTCAAAGTCTGAAAAAAGATCTATATTAGCAAGACAGTTGAATCGTTCTCCCAGAGTGCAGTGGCCCAGGTAAGGGCTCTTCCAGTAAGGAGTGACATGCCAAATCTCTTCAAACTCCTAATAAAATATAGCCGCTGTCTTGCCTTCTTTATGACTACATCAATACGTTGAGACCAGGTTAGATCCTCAGAGATCTTGACACCAAGGAACTTGAAGCTGCTCACTCTCTCCACTTCTTTTCCCTCTATTAAGGACTCCATTAGTTGGCATATCTCACTCCTATACGCCCTCTCATCACCACCTGAGATTCTACCAACAATAGTTATATCATCAACAAATTTGTAAATGGTTGTGGATATTTTTCTATCATTAGAGAATTAAAAATGTGAAACCTTTTTGAGTTCCTGTGTGGAACCTAAAAAAAACACATGCA
The DNA here is from genome assembly GCF_030144855.1 of Hypanus sabinus. Lineage (NCBI taxonomy): Eukaryota > Metazoa > Chordata > Chondrichthyes > Myliobatiformes > Dasyatidae > Hypanus > Hypanus sabinus. The sequence continues at coordinate 4,959,635 of NC_082733.1, forward strand.
TGGTCTGTCATACCTTGAATCATATAGTTAGCCTGTTATAGTTGTAAAATTACATGCCCAAGTTGCTTACTGCCCTCTACCCTAAGAAATTCCCTTGGGTAAAGATCATTTGTGCCTTCCCTTCTGCTGGTTTACTGCAGACTGGGAAGTATGGCAGGATGGAGATAAATTATGGTCCATTGGTGAACTTTAGCCGGTGTATCTAATGCTTCGCAAATTGGATCTATGTTCCTTGTATATTCCAGGATGACAGAACGTTGACCAGAGTCCTCCCACTTTTTGCATTCTGTTGTTGTAGCTAGGTCTTCAGTAGCATGCAAAAGCATGAAAAGGATTGCCTTACATGCTCCTGTTTCTTCTACAAAGGGCTTCCATAAGTTTAGGATCTCAGCTTCTTTAAGCACTCAAACATCACACTGTTCACAAACATGGCAACATTTTAATCAATCTCCACCTGTCCCACAATTCACTAGGTATGCCACTAAACAGCAATAGGTGGAACATAAGGGTTGGGAATTGGGTCCCCTTCCTGCGCAAACTTCCCAGGTGTGGATAACATAGTGTGTTATCCAGATCATCACAACAACTTAGCTGCATTATTGCACAAGGATTGGTAATACTAACTGCTTACTCTTCACACTTCCTATGCTATGGTGCTATCCTACTTAGCCACTAGCCCATCACACTAGAAATGTGTCTAGATCCAAAAAAAAAACATACTAGTGGTCCAATTTTGAAGCCACATTTCTTTTTGAAATCAGACTGTGAACCATATAAACATATAACAATTACAGCATGGAAACAGGCCACCTCGGCCCTTCTAGTCCATGCCGATGCTTACACTCACCTCGGCCCTTCTAGTCCATGCCGATGCTTACACTCACCTAGTCCCACTGGCCCACACTCAGCCCATAACCCTCCATTCCTTTCCTGTTCATATACATATCCAATTTTACTTTAAGTGACAACCATAGGCAGGGTGGTTTTATTTCCATTAGTATCTTAATGCCATTGATTATTGTATATATATTGTACGTTTACAGTACTTCTTTGTTTCTATGTAGATCCACTGTAGTAAATCAAGCTTCCTAATGGAGGGATTTGGAACCAATGCTTATGATATGTCCTCATGAGTAATCTATCCACTTTAATCATGCTCTTACGAACAGAACACTTAGCCTCACCAAGCTCCTCTTCCACTTGTGGGTTTATTTTTCATCTACTGCCTAAATCAAGGCCCCCAACCTTTTTTATGCCATGGACCACTACCATTAACCAAAGGGTCTGTGTACCCCAGGTTGGGACTCCCTGGCCTAAATCGATCTTTATCTTTTCCCCAATTTCTTCAAAGTTCACCACATATAACATGAGCATATTTAGCAAATCTATAGAACAATAACTGTAGACAGAATTAATTAACAACAAACTGTGCAAATGCAAATATAAATAAAATACAATAAATATGAAATAACAAGATAGGGTCCTTTAAGTGAGACCATTGGTTCTGGGAACATTGTTTAACAAAAATATAGGTATTTTATGTTTGAACTAAGCAGCTTGTTTAACATCAGTTGTCATTTGTGATAGAGTTCCAAACTTCTAACTGCTTTTGGCTGAAGCAGTGCTTCACACAGTTCTGGTCACCTCACTACAGGAAGGATGTTGAGGCTTTGGAGAGGGCGCAGAAGAGGTTTACCAGGATGCTGTCTGGTTTAGAAGGCATGTGCAATCAGGAAAGGCTGGATAAACTTGGGTTGTTTTCTCTGGAGCGTCAGAGGCTGAGTGGAGCTCTAATAGAGGTTTACAAGATTATGAGAGGCATAGATAGAGTGGACAGATCTGTTTCCCAGGGTTGAAATGACTGATACCAGGTGGCATATATTGAAGGTGAGAGGAGGTAGTTTCAAAGAGTAAGTTCTTTTCTTAGAGAGTGGTGGATGACTGGAATGCACTGTCTGGTGTGGTGATAGAGGCAAATACATTGGAGGTGTGTAAGAGACATTTGGATGACACATGGATGTAAAGAAGATGGAGGGATATGGACATAGTGTAGGCAGGAGTCTTGGCCCAAAACGTTGACTATACTCTTTTCCATAGATGCTCCCTGGCCTCCTGAGTTCCTCCAGAATTTTGTGTGTGTTGCTTGGATTTCCAGCTTCTGTAGATTTTCTCCTGTTCGTGTGGGAAGGAGGGATTATTGTTTGGGTGTTTTTGATTTGCTTTTTAGCTGGCTTGGTACAACATTGTGGGCTGAGTGGCCTGATCCCATGCTATACTCTTCTGTGTTCTATGTTCATAATTTCATTATTGAGTGGATTGGTTTTAATTTTTAAACTAGGCTCCAAATCTTAAACTTACAGATTGGAACAAATGGGTTTTTATCTGATCAATTATCTATCATTATTCTAATTGATCCTCTGACTTTCTGTATTTATTACTGGGGCCTCAGCCTCTGCAGGGACCTGGACCCATTGCAGTTTGCCTTTCGCCACAAGACAATGGCAGATGCAATTGCAAAGGCTTCTTGCATGGCCTTAGACCCCCTGGACAATACAAAACCAATGTCAGGATGCTGTTCATCGACTATTTCTCAGCATTTAATACCATCATTCCCACAATCCTGATTGAAAAGTTGCAGAACCTGGGCCTCTGTACCTCTCTCTGCAATTGGATCCTTGGCTTCCTAACCAGAAGACCACAGTCTGTGTGGAATGGTGATGATATCTCCTCCTCGCTGACAATCAGCACTGGTGCACCTCAAGGGTGTGTGCTTAGCCCACTGCTTTACTCTCTCTATACCCATGACTGTGTGGCTAGTCATAGCTCAAATACCATCTATAAATTTGCCATTGTTGGTAGAATCTCAGCTGGAGACAAGAAGGCATACAGGAGCGAGATATGCCAACTAGTTGAGTGGTGTCACAGCAACAACTTTGCACTCAACGTCAGTAAGACGAAAGAGCTGATTGTGGACTTCGGGAAGGGTAAGATGAAGGAACACACACCAATCCTCATAGAGAGATCAAAAGTGGAGAGAGTGAGCAGGTACAAGTTCCTGGGTGTCTAGATCTCTGAGGACCTAACCTGGTCCCAACATATCAATGCAGTTATAAAGGCAAAACAGGGACTATACTTCATTAGGAGTTTAGAGGATTTGGTATGTCAACAAATACACTCAAAAACTTCTATTGATATACCATAGAGAGCATTCTGACAGGCTGCATCACTGTCTGGTGTGGAGATGCAGAGTGTTGCAAATTTAGTCAGCTCCATCTTGGGTACTAGCCTACAAAGTACTCAGGACATCTTCAGGGAGCGGTGTCTCAGAAAGGCAGCATCCATTATTAAGGGCCGCCAGCACTCAGGGCATGCATTTTTCTCACAGTTACCATCAGGTAGGAGATACAGAGGCCTGAAGGCACTCACTCAGTGATTCAGGAACAGCTTCTTCCCCTCTGCCATCTGATTCCTAAATGGACATTGAACCCACGAATACTACCTCACTTTTTAAATATATATTGTTTCTGTTTTTTGCGTAAGTCTTAATATATTCAATATATGTATACTGCAATTTATTTATTTATTTTATTCTTCTATCTTTCTATAAAAATTATCAAAAATAGGATATTATCACAGGAATATTTAAATTATTATACAAATTGCTTGAACGCAATAGAATAGTGAAAAATATTTCAATAGTGAAAAATACTGATTTCAGAATCAGAATCAAGTTTAATATCATTGGCATATGTCATGAAATTTGTTCAGCAGCAGTACAATGCAATACATGATAATATAAGGGAAAACTGCAAATTACTATATAGATATGAATATTGAATTGTTAAATTAAATAAGTAGTTCAAAAGCAGGAATAAAAACATAGTGAGGCAGTGTTCATGGGTTCAATGTCCATTTAGAAATTGGATGGCTGGGAAGAAACTTTCTGAATCACTGAGTGTTTGCTTTCAACTTCCGTTCCTGCTTCCTGACGGTAACAATGATAAATCAGCATGTCTTGGCTGGTGGGGGTCCTTAATGATGGACTCCACCTTTCTGAGGCATCACTCCTTGAAAATGTCTTGGACACCATGGAAGCAGGAACCCATGACTGAGCTGACTGACTACCACTCGCTGCAGCTTGCTTCGATCCTGTGCAGTAGCCCTCCCCACCCCCTATACCAGATGGTGATACAGCCAGTCAAAATGTTCTCCATGGTATATCTGTAGAAATTTTCATGTGTTTTTGGTGGCATTCCAAATCTCCTCAAACTCCTGATGAAATCTAGCCACTGCCTTGCTTTCTTTATAGCTCCATCAATATGCTGGGACCTGGTTAGGTGTTCAGAGATATTGACACACAGGAACTTGAAATTGCTCAGTCTTTCCACTTCTGCTCCCTCTATTAAGGACTGGTGTGTGTTCCCTCATCTTACCCTTTTTGAAGTCCACAATCAACTTTTTGGCCTTACTGACATTGAGTGCAAGGTTGTTGTTGCAACACCACTCAACTAACTGGTATATCTTGCTCCTGTACACCCTCTTCCTCACCATCTGAGATCCTGCCGACTATGGTTGTATCATCATCAAATTTATAGATGGCTTTTGAGCTGAGCCAAGCCACACAGTCATGGGTACTGAGAGGGTAGAGCAGTGGGCTAAATACACATCCCTGAGGTGCAGAATTGTTGATTGTCAGCGAGATAGAGATGTTACTACAAATCCGCACAGATTGTGGTCTCCTAGTAGGAAGTCAAGGATCTAATTGCAGAGGAAGATAGAGAGTCCCAGGTTCTGTAGCTTTTCAATCAGGACTGTAGGAATGATTGTGTTGAATGCTGAGCTATTCTCCTTACATATTTCTTTTTTTGGCCTGACTTGTGGACCAAATACCTCTTTCACATCCCCTTCCTGGAAATTGTCATGTTCTCAAACGGTTCTATTATTGTCACTTTAGCATTTCTTTTTGCTCAGCAGTCTTTGCACTATTCCATTGTTTTATGCTGACTGCTGTATGTATTGTTATCGTGCACACTGTACACTCTGAGCTTCGAGTGAACAAGGAATTTCATTGCACCCTGATGGACAGATCATGCAGATAAACTAATCTGAATAGTACCGTCACATTTTTAATTTTTTTGTGCTAATCAGGTACTGTATTTTGAAGTATATTATGATGACTAGTGAAATGAGTTTGGACTGTCATATTGTGACCATCTTCTGACACCAGTTAGGTTGCTGACTTCATTCAGAAATAATTCAGTAGTTTCACTTACTATCAGAGAACGTAGAACCTGAAATTCTTGCTCTTCATACACATCCATGAAAACAGAAGTTTGCTCTAAAGAATAAATGACAGTATAAACGTTAGAACCCGAAAGACCCCCTACTCCTCCCTCCTCCCACGCACAAGCAGCAGCGAGGCATCAACCCCCCCCCCCCCACTTACTTCAGCAGAAAACCACACACCAAAGCCCCCAAACAGAGACCAGGATCAGCAGTCCAACAAAAGCTAATTGTTCACCCAATGATTCGACATGCCACAGACTCTCTCTCCCAGACAGGGGAGAACAACAGAAACAGAACAACTCACTGATTACAGTGTTAAAGTCTGCTGCATCACATTTTTATGAGTTCTATGACTTGAGAATCAACAGCAAAATCTCCCCCATCAATGAGAGAAAGAGAGAGAGAGAGGGAGAGAGAGAAAGTGATTAACAGAGTACCGAGATCTCCAGGTGCTGATCCATTCCTGATATTCCGTTTCCTCCCACAACTCTTCAGTCACCGGCCAGGAATCGCTTGTCCACAGGGCCACAAAGCCTCGGAAAGGCACACTTGTCTTCCAGGCCACACACTTAGGATGTCAAAAAACAGGCGGTCAGTGAGCCCTGGGAACCAGAACCATCACCATAAAGAACCACAGTTTGTGTGCAACTGCAGGTCAAGGCAGATAGAATAGGGTTTTTTACCAGACTCTTCAACAGGTATGTGGAGTTTAGAAAATAGAGGGCTATGCGCTAGGGAAATTCTAGGCAGTTTCTAGAGTAGGTTACATGGGCGGCACAACATTGTGGGCTGAAGGGCCTGTAATATGCTGTAGATTTCTATGTTCTAAGGGCACTGACAGAACCCATCCACCTTGAAAAGGAAAAAAAAGAGACATTAAAGGTAGAAATTAAGCCGTTTTCACAGATGAGCTCTCTAGCACCATTGTAGCTCTGTCACTGTTGACATCTGACCTAAATGCCAGAAAACCTCATTATATCACCTTCTTCTCTAAAATGAATTCTAGTTTTGGACCAATTGAGCAAGCTATCAAGGGCAAGCTCACAGATACCCATTGTTGGCATTACTTCCCACCAATGTGCCCACTGTGCAAGAGGTGAAGATAGACTGCAGGGGCACATCATCCAGTTGGGTTATATTGATGTTGTGGCGACCCACTTTCTGTGCAGGTGAACTGGCTCACAAATAGCCAGCGCACGGGGGGAGACTTTGGTAATGCACCTCTGACGTCATTTCCGCCTGGAGAGGGCGGACACTAGGGATTAAATGCCAGCGCCACGAAGTTTGAATAAACTAGTCTCAAAATGACTTACTAAGAATGTCGTTATTTCAGCGCTGTGTGTAGCACATCGCTACATTGGTGATCCTGACAGTCCAAACGGGATTTGGATCAAAGGTGACCGACTCTTCATCTGTTCATGCAGTTTCACTGAAACTGCCGACTTTCTGGACGCTGTGACCACGCGTGTGGTTTAGCCAAGCAGAAGCCCAGTTCCAGATTCGGCAGATATCTTCTGATTCCACGCATTACTACCAAGTGGTGAGCACCCTTGACCAGGAGACGGCCGCACAGGTTGCGGATTTCATACAGTCGCCCCCGGAAGAAGGTAAATATGAAGCATTCAAGGGGCTGCTCATTGGGACCTTTGGCCTCTCACGGTGTGAGCGGGGTGCCCGCCTGCTACACCTGGATGGTTTGGGAGACAGACTGCTGTCAGCATTGATGAACGAGATGCTGGCCCTGGCTGACGGACACAAGCCCTGCCTCATGTTCGACCAAGTGTTCCTAGAGCATCTGCCCGAGGACATACATCTCCTGCTGGCCGACGCAAATTTTAGCGACCCCCGGAAGGTGGCGGCCCGGGCAGATGTGCTGTGGAAAGCCAAGAGGGAGAGCATGGCGACTGTCGGTCAGATTACCAGGCCACGCGCCCCACAGCAGACCAGACCAGGCCCGGCAGGGGGGCGCACACAACACAGAGGCAGGAGTGAGGAGGCCAGTGAACAGTGGTGTTTCTACCACCAGCAGTGGGGCGCAGAAGCCTGCCGTTGTCGCCTGCCCTGCAAGGGCCAGGGCCAGGGCCATCTGCCGTTAATGACTATGGCTGCTGGCCACCAGGACAGCCTAATGTAGGTCTAGGACAAACAGTCGGGACGCCACTTCTTGAACGGAAATCAGCGTCTTGCCCCTGACGGGGTATGACACCCGCAACAGGAAGCCAGGACCCACCCTGAGGGCCACAAACGGCAGCATGATATGGACCTAAACACCTGTCGGTTCATGTGGGACTTCACACTGGCCGCCGTGGCCCAACCACTCCTGGGCGCGGACTTTTTGCGAGCTCACAGCCTGCTGATTGACTTGCAAGGGAAAAGACTAGTACATGCCGAGACTTTCCAGACGTTCTCCCTGGGTGAAGCCAAGTTGCCAGCCCCACACCTGGACTCCATCATGCTGTCAGACAACAAATTCACCAGAATCCTGGCAGACTTTCCATCGATTCTGGCACCGCAGTTCACAGCAGCCATGCCCAGACACGGGGTACAGCACCACATCCCGACCCAGGGACCACCCCTCCACACCCGCACAAGAAGGCTCCCCCTGGAAAAGCTCTGCCTGGCGAAGGAGGAGTTCAAGAGGATGGAGGAATTGGGGATTGTACAGAGGTCCGACAGCCCATGGGCCTCCCTGCTGCACATGGTGCCCAAAGCAGCCGGGGGTTGGAGACCATGCGGCGACTACCTCATACTGAATGAGGCTACAACTCCAGACTGCTACCCTGTGATGCACATACAGGACTTTGCAGCAAACCTGCATGGCGCAAGAATCTTTTCCAAAGTAGACCTCGTCCGGGGATACCATCAAATCCCGGTGCACCCTGAAGACATCCCCAAAACAGCACTTATCACCCCGTTCGGCCTGTTCGAGTTCCTCCGAATGCCGATCGGCCTGAAGAATGCCACACAGATGTTCCAGCTGCTAATGGATGCGGTGGGATGCGACCTGGACTTTGTGTTCATCTATTTGGACGACATCCTTATAGCCAGCAGTAGTCGCCAGGAGCATCTGTCCCACCTCTGCCAGCTCTACTCCCACCTGAGTGATTTTGGCCTCATGATCAACCCAGCCAAATGCCAGTTCGGTCTCGATACCATCGACTTCCTGGGCCACAGGATTACCAAAGACGGGGCAACACCTCTGCCTGCCAAGGTAGACGCAATCCACCAATTTGCCCAGCCCAACACGGTCAAAGGCCCGCAGGAGTTCATTGGTATGGTGAACTTCTACCACTGTTTCCTCCCCTCAGCAGCCCGTATCATGCACCCTTTGTACTCCCTGATGTTGGGTAAAGGCAAGGACATTACTTGGGACGAGGAGGCCGCGGCCGCTTTCGTTAAAGTCAAGGAAGCCTTGGCAGATGCCGCAATGCTGGTGCACCCCAGAATGGATGTTCCAACCGCCCTTACAGTGGACGCATCCGACACAGCAGTCGGTGAGGTGCTGGAGCAACTCATCGATGGGCGCTGGCAGCCCCTGGCATTCTTCAGCAAGCACCTACGACCACCCGAACTCAAGTACAGTGCTTTCGACCAGGAGCTGTTGACACTGTATCTGGCAATCCAGCATTTCAGATACTTCTTAGATACTTCACCGCGTTCACGGACCACAAACCGTTGACCTTAGCGTTCACGAAAGTGCCTGATCCCTGGTTGGCTTGCCAGCAGCGACATCTGTCCTACATCTCCGAGTGCACGACGGACATCCAGCATGTCTCGGGAAAGGACAACGTTGTGGCGGACGCACTCTCCAGACCAGCTGTCCAGGCCCTGTCCCTGGGGGTGGACTATGCAGCACTGGTGGAGGCGCAGCAAGCAGATGACGAGATGCCCAGCTACAGGACCGCAGTCTCGGGTTTGCAGCTGCAAGACTTTCTCATAAGCCTGGGTGAGAGGACCTACTTGTGCGACATGGCTACCGGCCAACCTCGCCCCATTGTCCTGGCAGCTGGAGGCTGCGAGTTTTCGACTCCATACATGATTTGGCACACCCATCTCTCAGGACAACCATCCGGCTGGTCTCCAGCAAGTTCGCGTGGCACGGACTTCGCAAGCAGGTCAGTGAATGGGCCGGAACATGCGCGCAGTGCCAAACAGCCAAGGTGCAGCGGCACACTAAAGCCCTGCCACAGCAGTTCGACCACATTCACGTGGATATTGTGGGCCCCCTACCAGTGTCCCGAGGAGCACGGTACCTCCTAACTACGGTAGACCGGTTCACGAGGTGGCCAGAAGCGGTCTCACTCACCGACACATCTGCCGATTCCTGTGCCCGAGCACTGATTGCAACCTGGGTAACATGCTTAGGGGTACTGGCCCACATTACCTCCAACAGAGGCGCCCAGTTCACCTCCAGCCTGTGGTCGGCTGTCGCCAGCCTGTTGGGAATGCAGCTGCACCACACAACTTCCTACCACCCACAGTCGAACGGACTAGTGGAACGCTTCCACCATCACTTGAAGTTGGCTCTCATGGCCCGCCTGAGAGGACCTAACTGGGTGGACGAGCTTCCCTGGGTTCTGCTTGGAATTCGTACAGCACCCAAAGAGGATCTGCACGCCTCGTCAGCCGAGTTGGTGTACGGCGCGCCCCTGGCCATCCCAGGAGAGTTCATACCAGCCCCAAGGGGGCAAGAGGAAGAACCCACAGCAGTCCTGGACAGACTACGTGAAAGGCTCAGCAAACTGGCCCCCGTACCGACTTCACAGCACAGACAGACCCCGACCCATGTACCCAAAGACCTGCAGAACTGTAAGTTTGTGTTCATAGGAAGCGGCAGACACCGGGCACCGCTACAGCGGCCGTACGAGGGGCCATTCAAGGTGATCAACAACAATGGGTCCACGTACGTTCTGGACATTGTGGGGAGAGAGGAGGTTTTCAAGGTGGACCGACTCAAACCAGCTCATGTGGACTTGGTGCAGCGTAGAGGCAGACCTCCCAAACAGAGGCTGATCCAGACTGTGGACATTGGGGGGGGTGTATCGCCAGTTCTGGGGGGGCGGGGGTTATGTGGCGACCCACTTTCTACGCAGGTAAACCAGCTCACAAATAGCCAGCGCGCGGGGGGAGACTTTGGTAACACACCTCTGACGTCATTTCCATCCAGAGAGGGCGGGCGCTAGGGATTAAATGCCAGTGCCGCGAAGTTTGAATAAACTAGTCTCGAAACGACTTACCGACTGCGTGTCGTTATTTCAGCGCTGTGTGTAGCACATCGCTACAATGGAACAGTGAGCCTACAGATACAAAATATCTTCTTAGATTGCCTTTTCAAACAGCCATGTGGACAGGCTCATTGTGAACATTCAATATATGCCCCAAAGGAAATGCTTAAACGCATGTTCAATAATACTAGAATCCCAAGATCATTTATTTAAATTTTTGCAAAATTGGATAACATTTGTGGACTATAAAGTTTCCTAACGTGATTTACGGACTGGGTTACATATTGTTTTAAATGCATGACCTTTTAATGGGCTTTTGATTAAAATATTACATTCCACTTTGCAGGGATTGACATCACTGGTATCTTGAAATTTGTGTTATCCAACATCTCTCATGCAGCACCATGAAGGAGGGTGTATTTCTATTGCATCCTTAAAAATTAAAAGCATTCCAAAGTGCTTCAAAGGGGAATGATCAGACAGAATTGTTATGAATATATATGCATTGGTATATGAACTGTTGAGCTCAAGGAGGGTCAGTCAGGACTTATGAATGGAGATTTTTCTAACTTTGGCTCTTAGTAGCATTATGATTAATCCCAGGTCAGCTCCCTCTTCTCGAATTCAACAAATTAGCCTCATTCAAAAATTCAAAAAAATCTCCTTCAGTATGTTGCTGCAAATTGTTTTCATTCCTACAGCAGAGATTTGTTTTGTTCTTCCGAGTTAGATTTGCTTCTCGTTGCAGCTAAACAGCCAGCAGAGAGGGGAGAGGTTTAGTAATTTCAGTCTAGGCTGGATATGCTCATAAGTCACAGAGGTGAAAGGCCTGTGTGTTAACTTACTGCATCAAACATTCATTAATTCTTCGCTACTTTGTATAATTTTCTTCTGGATCTGATGTACATTTTGGCATAAATTCTGGTGACACTGAAGATAATAATAGATAACGAATAGTTAGGTCAAAATCAAGCTCTTTAACTTAATTTGTTACTCCACAAGTTAAGTAGTGTCTTGGTGTCCTGGTGACCAGAACTAATTCCCTCATCAGTAAGCCCTCACGCCTGCCCACAGAAAAATTCCATTGCAACTGTTTCCACAGACCAGGTTATAATTACACTGCCTGCCACACCACTTAATCAACCATGCATAGCGGCTTCAAAGTTGACTGGACAATTAAAGTGGAAACTTAAGAAAACACTCTGCACAAGTTCAGGATTTTTAATTAACATTTGATAATTAACAATAAAAACATGCAGCAGCTGCACAATAACCCACAACATTTAAAAGAGAACCCATTCAGGCTTTAAAGCTGATGTGTCCCCTTAAGTGACCATATGTAGTATAGTTTCCTGGTGCCTTCAAGAGGCAGGTGGCTGAATAAGAATAAATGTTATTTTATTTTGAATAAGTTCTGGTAGTTCCTCCACTTCAGAATTGTACATTTATTGTTTGCACTTAAGTGGAGTAGAATGTAGTTTGCTATTGAATTAAATCGGAGAAAAAGTCAGTGAAAACAGCTGTCCACTGCAGCAAGGCTGCATTCAGTGAAAGAAACTTTAACATATGAATATAAACAACTACTTTCCCTAAGTAACATTTCATTTAAAATACATATTCAGTGAAAAAATTCAAAGATTCAAAATACATTGATGTTAAATACTGCACAATATTTTAATAAGATTTTGGGTGGATTGAAAACAAACATCTTACTTTAAATAGAAAATCTAACTTTTCAAAGTTACAAATTCGAAGTATAGAATGACCTGTATTAAATACTGGGATTATTTTACATCATTAATTATAGCTTTCAATTAATATATCCCTTCAGTTCTGCATGTCTTAAAACGGATGCAAGGAGCTTGAATCAAAAGTAATTTTAGTGTCAACATATGATTGAGTAGGTTGGACATCTGCAGAAGATATAGTGACAGAAGCTGCAGTTGGTTGAAGAGCCCCAGGAAATATTTAAGTGGAGTAATTTAAATGCTTTGTCCACTACTACTAGATTTAGCCATTTTAGGGTTATTACAGTTGAAGAGATTGAAGAGCACGTATTTTGCAACATTACTCTGTAAAATATATCTAGTTTCCACTTAATTACAAGATGAAATCTTTTTTTCACGAGGTGCTTTGTGTTAGAGTGATGATGCTGTTTCTACAGGAACCGTCTAGGGCTTGAGATTTACAATGTGATTTTTTTTCCCCATTCCCTCTACCTCCAAGCTGTTCTCCTCAGAATCTTATCATTAAAACGAACAGCTAAAAGCATAATCTTAAGGTGATTGAGAAAAGTATAGGGGGATAGCAGAAGTAAGTTTTTTTTGACTCAGAGAGTGGTGGGTGTGTGGAATGCCCTGCCAGGGGTGATGATAGAGGCAGATACATTAGGGACATTTAAGTAACTCTCAGATAGGCACATGGACGACAAAAAAAAGGAGAGAAAGTTTAGATTGATCTTAGAGCAGGTCAAAAGGTCAGCACAACATGCTGTACTGTTCCCTGTTCTAAAATTATGGCAAATCCCCCCACTTGACACAGATACTATAATACCACATTTTAGTACATTATATAAGATGCTATTCTAGCCAAGAATAAAAAATGAATATGAAAAAAGGTTTGTATTTACATGTCTTTCTAAATCATTTTACAGGCATCAAAATACTACCATCACTGTTGTAGAAAACAATTTTGCACATAGAAAGGATCAAAAACGGCAGTGTGATAACAACTTATCACTTATGATATATCTTATGATGTTGACAGAGGGATGATGTTGGCCGGGACACTCCCCAAGTTTTTACAACTGCACTTTTTTTTTGATCACTTTAGGGTCTCACATTAGGACATTAGTGAAAACTGAAGAGGGACTTGAACCCAGAACCTTCAGAACAGAGGAGAACTTAAAATCCACAACGCCCACTAAAACACTGGTCAGTTAGTTGCAAGGAATTGTATGGGGAGTCAGCTCAAGCAATAGCTTATGATGTTTTATATATATATATAAGATGTGCATCTCATGTTAGGGTCACTGCATTGAAATTGGATCACTGAACACCCTTCACTTCAGCACTGCTTGATCCAAAAATCAATTGTAAGAAAATGCATAAACTATCATCTCTGGATTAAATCACATTAGCCATGAAAAGGAATCGGGTACTATCAGGACTGTCATCCAGTTAGCATGTCAGTTGCTATCCTCACCACAGGTACATTCACAATTACATCAATAATCATACACTCCACATTTCAACCCAGAGAACTGCCTGCAGTTCTCAGGAGAACTAAATTCTCAATTCCTTGACTGTAGAAGATCTCACAGAGTGCTTTGTGAAATGACTAAAAATTATTGAAACCACCAAAGTGTGTCTGTATCATTGCTACATACTCATTCAAATAATACCCAGGCCACGTTGCCATCGGGAAGGAAGCTGTGGGAGTAGTTGATTTTATATTGACTGGGACTCCCACATTGTAAAAGGAATAGATGGGACAGAGTTTGCCAGATGTGTTCAAGAAAGTTTCCTTAATCAGTACATAGAAATCCCAATGAGAGACTGTGCAATATTAGGGAATGAAACAGGGCGGGTGACAAAAATTAGTGAAGCATCTCTCTTCTCCAGATGTGTAAGGACAGTGTGTAGAGCTGTGGCTATTGCATCAGCTGTCGATCGGTTGTGTCGGTAGGTAAGGGGTCCAAATTGGATTAGACATTGGCTTTGTGGGAGAAGGCAGAGAGTGGCAGTAGATGGCTGCCTCTCTAAATGGAGGCTTGTGACTAGTGATGTGCCGCAGGGATCAGTGCTGGGTCCAATGTTGTAGATCATTTATACCAACGACCTGGATGATAATATGGTTAACTTGTTCAGCAAATATGCAGATGACACCAAGATTGGGGGTAATGGACAGTGAGGAAGACTATCAAAGCTTGCAGAGGGATCTGGATCTGCTGGAAAACTGGGCTGGAAAATGGCAGATGGAGTTTAATGCAGCCAACTGTGAGGTATTGCACTTTGGGAGGACCAACCAGGGCAGGCTTTATGCAGTGAACAACAGGGCACTGAAGAGTGTGGTGGAACAAAGGGATCTGGGAATACAGATCCATAATTCATTGAAAGTTGTGTTACAGGTTGATTGGGCTGTAAAGAAAGCTTTTAGCACATTGGCCTTAAAAAAATCAAGGTACTGAGTACAGGAGTTGAACTGTTATGTTGTATAAGACATTGGTGAGGCCTGATTTGGAGTATTATGTGCAGTTTTAGTCGCTTATCTACAGGAAAGGTGTAAAGAAGATTGAACTAATACTGAGTAAATTGACAAGGATGTTGCCAGGACTGGGGGACCTGAGTCATAAGGAAAGACTGAATAAGTTAGAACTTTATTCACTGGAATGTAGAGGATTGAGAGGAAATTTGATAGAGATTTACACAATAATGAGGATATAGATAGAGTAAATGCAAGCAAGTTTTTTCCACTGAGGTTGGGTGAGACTATGACTACAAGTTATGGGTTAAGGGTGAAAGGTGACATAATACCAGAGGGCATGCATTTGAGGTCAGAGGGGATAAGTTGAAAGGAGATGCAAGGAGTAAGTTTTTTTTACACAGAGAGTGGTGGGTGCTTGGAAAGCACTGCCTTGGGTGGTGGCAAATGTAGATCCCTCTATCCCCCACCCACACACCTTACCCTTACCTGTTTTCATCTATCAATCTCCTGCCAGCTTGCACTCCTTTCCCTCCTATTCTGGTTTCGTCCCCCTTCTTGGTGCAGTGTCTCACCCCAAAATACCAATTCCCCCTGGATGCTTCCTGACCTGCTGAGTTTCTCCAGCATTTTTTGTGTGTTGTTCTTGACAAATTGCTAATCCTCTACTCAAGTGCTAGCTTAGCCTCTTTGACACCTCAGCCAAGAAGGAGTATCCTTTCCTCCAGCCTGGTGGAACATTACACTCAAGAAGCTCCCTTCCCATCCAGTTGGGCTTTTCCTGTTCAATGGTGTCTTTGCCTAAATGAAGGAGACAAAAGCAATGAATCACCATTTCATTATCCAATATTTGGCAGAGGGCTTGGGAAGTGCAGTGGTAAGATAAGTGGATAGATTGAGCACAGCCAGTGAGCATAGCAGGCAGAGGCAGTTTAGGGAACTTGAATGAGAAGGCTGGTAGGTTCAAATGCAAGGAACCTCACTGGTCAGTTAGGTGAAAAAATAATAAAAATAAAAGACTAACACCCGATGTGCAAGGAAAGGGAAAAAACACAAATGGCTCAATTATTTGCAGGATTTGTGGGGTTTTTTTCTTTTTCTCGCGAATTGGGTGTTGGTCTATTTTAATTATTTTTCCTTTAATTGGGTTCTTTTGGGTTTCCTGTTTTGTGGCTACCTGTAAGCAAACAAATCTCAAGATTGGATAATTTATACATTGTTTGATAATTAGTACTGTACTTTAAATCTTTGAGATGAGCTTAGAGCATGATTTGCATGTCAGATTATATTTCAATCACAGTGATATTGAGCGTAGGGTAGGGGTGAACTATCAGCTTAATGTTCCAGGGAATAGATGTTTCAGACAGGACAGAGAGAAATGCAAAAGAGGAAAGAGAGTCACGCTACTGATTAGGGAGAACATAATAGCAATACTTAAGGAAATATTCTGGATGGTCATCCATTGAAGCTATATGGAATAAGAGATCATTTTGCTGGGGTTATACAATAGCTTCCCACCAGTTAGCAGGAACTAGTAGAATAAATATGTAAGCAAATCACAGAAAGATTTCAGGGCAATAGGGTTATAACAGAGGGGAATTTTAACTTTCCCAATATTGAGAAATCGGTGGTAGCAAAACATTGGCCATAGGATAGGTTTCAACAGCACAAAACTACTGTGCCATGCCAATGGCTTTTGGGACTGTCTGGTGAAGGAAGCCATTGAAATAAAACTAGAGAAGATAACAGCATCTGTTAATCATAAGCTGGAGTAATTTGATTCATACTGGGAAAAATGGTTTAACTAAATAATGCCTCATAGGCCTGATTTTATTCTCACAATTCAATGAATCTGTTGTAAAAAGAAAATCACTCCCCACTTGCACATGGTTCTTTCCTTTTGTTTGTTTTTACTTTCCACTCTTTTCTATAAGTATACACCTCAGATAAATACTTTGTGGAGATTTGTGATATATATGATTATATGATATATATGTACAATATCTGAAATACATCTTATGGAAATGTTTGTTGGATGATGAACTTCAATTTAAAAAATTACAAAAAAATAGAAATAAAACTAGAGGAAAAGAATTTTAATGAAGACAAACATCTCACTCTGAGTAAGAACTGGAATTCAATCGTAAATGAGGTTAATTTCAAAGCTTTATAAATACCCTGACTCCTCAAACCTTGTCCCAACAATCAGCAGCCATGGGCTCCTCGAAGCAGCTGCCTAGCACTCTGACAATTAAAATAAATGATGCCCTCAGAGCAGGAGAAGGCTATAAGAAGATAGCAAAGCATTTTCAGGTAGCCGTTCCCTCAGTTTTTAATGTAATTAAGAAATGGCAGTTAACAGGAATGGTGGAGGTCAAGTTGAAGTCTTGAAGACCAAGAAAACTTTCTGAGAGAACTGCTCGTAGGATTGCTAGAAAGGCAAATCAAACCCCCGTTTGACTGCAAAAGACCTTCAGGAAGATTTAGCAGACTCTGGAGTGGTGGTGCACTGTTCTACTGTGCTGCGACACTTGCACAAATATGAACTTCATGGAAGAGTCATCAGAAGAAAATCTTTCCTGCGTCTTCACCACAAAATTCAGCGTCAGAAGTTTGCAAAGGAACATCTAAACAAGCCTGATATATTTTGGAAACAAGTCCTGTGGACTGATGAAGTTAAAATAGAACTTTTTGACCGCAATGAGAAAAGGTATGTTTGGAGAAAAAAGGGTGCAGAATTTCATGAAAAGAACACCTCTCCAACTGTTGAGCATGAGGGTGGATCGATCATGCTTTGGGCTTGTGTTGCAGCCAGTGGCATGGGGAACATTTCACTGATAGAGGGAAGAATGAAATCAATTAAATACCAGAAAATTCTGGAAGCAAACCACACACCATCTGTAAAAAAGTTGAAGATGAAAAGAGGATGGCTCCTACAACAGGATAATGATCCTAAACACACCTCAAAATCCACAATGAACTACCTCAAGAGGTGCAAGCTGAAGGTTTTGCCACGGCCCTCACAGTCCCCCAACCTAAATATCAATGAAAATCTGTGGATAGACCTCAAAAGAGCAGTGCATGCAAGACGGCCCAAGAATCTCACAGAACTAGAAGTCTTTGGAAAGGAAGAATGGGCGAAAATCCCCCAAACAAGAATTGAAAGACTACAGAAAGTGTTTACAAACTGTGATACTTGCCAAAGGGGGTGTTGCTAAGTACTGACCATGCAGGGTGCCAAAACTTTTGCTTCAGGCCCTTTTCCTTTTTTGTTATTTTGAAACTGTAAAAGATGGAAATAAAAAGGTAACCTTGGTTAAAATATTAAAGAAATGTGTCATCTTTAACTTTATGCCTTTTGGAATTCAGGTCATCTTTTACTCGCTTAGTTGTTCACAGTAACAGAAATTTTGACCAGGGGTGTATATATATATACATCATCTGCATATTTTAGAATGAATTAGAGCAGAGTCTGACCACACAGTCATGAGTGTCCAGGAAGTAGAGTAAGGGGCTGAGGTTGAAAACTTGTAGAGCGCCGGTGTTTAGAATGATAGTGGCAGGGGCATTACTCTTGTCCTCACTGACTGTGGTCAGAAAGTTGAGGATCCAGTTACAGAGGGAAGTGGCGACTTCCAGCTCTCGGGGCTTGGCAATGAGCTTGCTTGGAAGAATAGTACTGTATTCAAGCAGAGCTGTAATCGATAAAGAATAGTCTCATGTAGGTGTCTTTACTGACCAGATGTTCCAGAGTCAAGCAGTTCCAGAGGTGGCGTTTCAGGTCGAAGACCCTTTGTCAGAACTGGGAAGCAGAGAAAAAGAAAAGTGATGGGTGAAAGAGAGTAAAGCAGGGGTCTGACCTCCCGAGTACTCCCAGCAATTTCTGGTGTCATTTTAGATTTCCAGCATCTTCAGGTTTATAAATCTCTTCCATGTGGGAGGAACAGAGGGTACAGTGAGAGAATTTGTTGAGTAAGGCTCTCAGCTCTCGACCTGTGTTTCGGTGTGTGACTAGGGACTCCAGTCATCATCTGGCCTGTGCATCTCCAGAGGACTTTCTCAGGGAGGACATGGCCAAGTGGAGGATACATGTGCATGAGTCTTGTTGGTGTATGATGCCTCTGCGCACCGCCAACCGTGTGATTTGAGGCTGGAGAATGAATGCGAATGTGCTGGTAGGGCACAGCTGGACAACCAGGTGTTCATCCTCCTTTGCAGCCAGTGCAAAATGAGTATTTTCATCCACCACTCTGCTGTGGAGTGATTGAGCCTGGAGGTCTGTCTGGTGTGAGGGGCACTGCAGACTCCAAACTACATCTCAAGGATGTGATGCTCAGAGATGGTGAATAAGTGTGTCAGTACAAGGCAGACACACTTATATTTAGTTTCCTGCATCTATAAGGTAGTCCCATTCCTTCAATACTGAACTGTGATCTTCCCTCCTAGAGGAGATGACAAGATCCACCTTCAAGACTTCCTGTGGAGGTCCTGGCAGTTCCCCTGGTGCTCTTCCACATGCTTCCTCCGCTCCTGCTAAGGACACGGGACCTTTCTTCTGGCATGTATCTCACTCATGAGCTGCCCCCGTCTCAATTTCAGATTCTAATATGGCATCTATACTAAACACATTTTAAACCTTACAGTGCAAACTTTAGTAGTCCACCAATAGGTGCAAGTCATGTTTTAGTCACACTTGGCCAGCTGTTTACATCAGACACTTTTTATTAGCATAAGAAATTCTGGAAATCCAGAGCAATACACACAAAATGCTGGAGGAACTCAACAGGTCAGGCAGTATCCATGGAGAGAAATAAGCTGAAAACATTTTGGGCTGAGGTTTTGGTTGCAATGGTAATATTAAGAATTTGCACAAGATTATACACAAAACATGATATTCAGGCCGAATTAACCTCACTGGTTATTGAAAGCTTCATTATCTATCTCACTTACTCACCTTTAAGATTTCTCCCATTGTGACTTAGAAGTCTAAAAGTGAGATTAACCGGCCTCTTTTTTTTTTGTCTTATTTCTCATGTTCCTGCCAGAACTTAATCAGAGATCTTTATCATGGAGCCAGGGAGAGATACAGGACAGAAACAGGTCCTTCACCTGATTCCTCTTCGATTATCAACTATCCATTGCATTAATCCTATCCTAACCCATCTGATTCTCCCTGCATTCCCATCAATTACCTCCCCACCCCTCAGTAACCTGAGCTCAGGGCTCAGCAGCTCCATGTATGTTGTGGTACCCTGCTAGGACTTTAGTCCTCCATTGCTTGTGTGTTCTCTGACACCTAGTCTTGTCTAAGCTGCAGTTTCATACCCCTGAAAATTATGAGTATTAATTCTAACATCAGGGACATATAAACTCCATATCCTTCCCACCATCACAAACCTTGCTTGGTCTGTTTCTTGGACAGTATGAAAATGAGGTTTCAGCCCATATTTTCACCAGTACAAATAGTGACCATTTCCATCTTCATAACACTGCCTGCCTCTTCTCCGCCCAGCCCATTTAAATTGAACTCTTTCTTCATCAACGTGTTTGTTACATCTGTGCACCCATTCCAAACCTGTCTGCAAAGACTTTTATGGCCGACCTCGAATCAGTACAATAGTTATTCAGAACACTGCTGTCCACATCTTGTCCAGACTCAGAATCTGGTTTAGTATCACTGACATATGCAGTGAACTTTGAAATCTGTTGTTTTCAGGGTGGCACAGTAGGGTAGAGCTCAGCACAGTTGCTTCACAGAGCCAGCAATCATTGATCAGGGTTTGATTGTTGTCGCTGTCTGTATATTCTCCCTGTGACAAAATGGGATACAGTGACACTTGTGGGCTGCTCCAGCAGAATCCTCGGATTGTGTTGGTCATTGATGCAATGCCCCACATTTCACTACATAGTTTTGACATACATGTGACAAATAAAATTACTGTTTTGTAAAGATGCAAATGATTCCTTTAAGTTACAATGAAAATAACTAAATGAGTAAATACAGTGAAAGAGGAATAATGAGCTAGTGTTCACGGGCTCATAGACCATTCAGAAATCTGATAATAATAGAGAGGAAGAAACCATGCTTGAAACATTGAGTGTGGATCTTCAAGCTCCCTCACTGCTTCCCTGATGATAGTAACAGACATAACCCAAATGGTGAGGGTTCTTAATGATGCATGCCACATCTTGGGACACTGCCTTTCGAAGATTTCCTGTGATGGAACTGGCTGGGTCTACAAACTGTTTCAGTCAGTTCTGATCCTGTGCATTGCCACTTCCATGCCAGATGGTGAGGAGACCGGTCAGAATGCTCCCTATGGTACATCTCCCAGAACTCTCTAGAGCCTTTTGTGACATGTGACAGTCTCCTCAAACTCCTAAAGAAATAAAGCTACAAGAAGCTTTGTAACTGCATCGATATGTTGGGCTCAGGATAGATCCTTGAGATGTTGTCTCCAAATTGAACCCTCAATGAAGACTGGTGTGTGTTCTCTTGGTTCCTCCTCCCTGAAATCAATTCCTTGCTCTTGCTGATGTTGAATGCAAGTTTGTTGCCATGATACCACACAACCTGCTGATTTATCTTGCTCCTGTACAGCTCCTCGTCACTATCTGAGATTCTGCTAACAACAGTGGCGTCATCATGCAGTTAACTGCATTACATAAATGCACATTGTTGCTGAGGAAACTTCAGTTACAAATGTTAATGAAGCTAATGACTCACATGGCTGGATGCCTGCCAGCTCCATCCATTTGAAATGCCTGAAACTATTTACACAAATGCCATGCCAACAGATTCAGTTGTACGAGGAAACTAAAAAGCTTTTCAGAAGAACAAGCCGAAGTGAACTTCGCAATAATAAAAAATAATAATTTGTCTCTGAAACCTTTCCTCCAGCAGTCAGATTAAAACTACTGTGGACACTACAAAGACAATGTTTGACTATGATTTTTTGAAAATTTGCATTTAGGTTGCTTGGCAAAACATGAAGATAATTGTTCTTCTTGTGTCCTTTCTGAATGGATGTTTTCATTTGCCAATGAATTAACATGTAGTCACGCTGGTGGATATTTCTTAAGCTCATTGAACGTTAGTAAAGAAAAAAGTTATTTACATTTCATGGCTGAGAGTGCTCTATAGCAATTTACCATCATTGTGGGACTTTGGAATGTGATCATATTTACAAAAAAAAAGGAACACAAATGCCATTTTATATACGGTGTGGGTCTTTAATGAGAAAATGACCAACTAATCAAATTTCAGTCAAGATGGTCCGGTAATAATTACCAGCCCAAAACTGGGAAGAACTCACTGCTCTCTCATTTGTAGTATGACAGATTCCAAGAAGGTAGAAGCTGTATTGGTTTAGCATCTCACTCTGAGGTTGTCCTTTCAGTACAGGGCTCTCCGAGTTCTGTACTGAAAGGACAACCTCAATTGTGTACTGGATTTGAACATGTAGGCCACTGATTCCTGTCTGAGGAATGGTATCACCATAGAACCAAGGGTGACATCTCTTGAATGGGAGACAAATGGAATACAATTATCACCCATTTCTTTATGTAGCAGCATACTCATTCCTAGCTTTGAGAAACAAATTGTGTTTATGTTGTTCCTTACGTCATCTCTGTCCTTCACAGCCAATAAGAAACATTGAATGAAAAACAGAGGTGCTGGACAAAGTCAGCAAGTGTAGGAAGGGAAACCAGTTAACATCTCTGCAGTGATGCTCCCCCAGTGCCGAGGAGGGGCATCGTTGATCCAAAGGGCTTCTACTGCTCGACTTTCTCCAGCCTTTCCTGTTTTTGCTTCAGATTCTAACATCTGCAGTTTTATCCCCCTTCAGTAATTTGAATAATCATTACTTTAATCTGGGAAATTCAAAAACTAATTTACATACAGAAAGATCCTAAAATCACAGCACTGGTGACTGACTTTTCTTAGTCCTTTACAATCCCTGATTCAGCTTGGCCCACCTACCCCTTCTGTGCAACTTATCCTGCAGCCCTGCCTCAAACAGCCTCCTCTGGCAAACCTGCTGGCTCAGAGTTTCCAACCATTCAACACCAGTGGGGCAGTTAGGGATAGACCAAATAGACAGGTAGATGTACCGGCCAACGTAGCTCATGTACAAAGAAAGAACAAAATGAAGTGAGAATTATGCCTTGACATAATTGGACAATGCAGTGAATACCAATTTAATTGGGCCATTGATTAATCAGGGCAGCCACTTATTTGGGAACAAGAGAACAAAAACTAATCAAGGAAATAGCTGCGATTCACTTCATTTATTTGGGACACTGTGCTGCCTAATTGGGACAGGAGGCTGGGCCCAGTTTCTAACTAGTGACAATCACATGCACTTGTGTGGGCATCAGACACTTCACTGTGCTTAGAGCAAACAGTTTTTAAATAGCATCAGTGTGTGCAAAACGCCATGATTTTTGTCACTGATATTTGGAGATAAATAAGCTGTGTGACAATTCAGAACCGTTTTGATCACTACGGTTTCAACCATTCAAGGTTGGTATGCCAGTAATGGTGGACAGTGAAGATGAAATGATTTTACTACCTCAACAAGTTAGAAACTATGAAGAATTTGTAGGTTTCAACAATCATCTTGAATGTTACAATGAAGATTTGTAGGATGCAATCATTGAAAGCATTATTTGAAGGCAGTCCATTATCTGTACTGGGTGTCTGCACTGATTTTGCTCAGTTACAGTTAATCAAAAGAACACATACACTGGATGAATTTCTCCGTCAATAACTATTAGGAACTAATACACCGTTTGAGAGTACTGTATTGTAATGTTCTAATTTGTTCAGTATTTCATTTCAATACATAATTTGTTACTCAGTTAACCTGTAGTTTATCTTTCTTATTCTTTTTTAACTATTTCCATGAAACCGGCTAGTTGGGGCAGCCGCTTAATTAGACCAAAAAGTCCTGATGTGGCCCAATTAACCGGAATCTACTGTAATTGTAATTATCTCTTCTTGTTCCACTGCTGATTGATGTGTGTCAACACAAGCACACTGATTCAGTAAGAACAGGAGAGTTTCGATGGCTCGAACATGAACAGATTTTACATCTGAGGGTCTGCAAATAGGAAAGTGACGGGGTGGAACTTTACTACAACACATGGTGTAACACCTGGGTTACAGAAACCTGGACTGTCACTTATTTAATTTGTAATTATTGCACAATAACTCCTGCTAATTGCTAATCGTTCTTTGTAAAATGGGGTTATCTGAATATCCCTTGTGCTCAAAAAAGCCTTGTCTGAAATTACCATTTGTTAGCTGAATGAAGATATTTGGATAGATACCTAGACAGGATTTGAAAATTGGTGCTTGAGGAGAGGACACAATTGGATTTGACTCCAAAGCCGCAGCTTAGTTGTAAGGTACTTTTTAAAAATATACTGTTTCAGTCCGTAAGTTAAATTACTGTGGGGAAGCAGGAGTTGGCATGGAGGTAAAAATCAAAATGTAATTAATGTCAATTATCTGGATTACAAAATAGCTCCTGTGTTACTTATTCATAACACCAATTTTGAAAATATAGACTTTGTTTTCTTTGCAGGTACATAGGTTGCATTTCATTAATGAATCCTTTTAAAAAAACTTTTTCCCTAACATACTTCAAAAGTTTAGTGACCCGGATTTGTCATTAAACAGTTTCTGTGCAAGCGCACTAGTGTGAGGGGATAAAAGCCAAAGCATAGGTAATTCTACAGGAAACGAGAAGCCTCTAAAATCAACGGGGTATATTACCAGGAATAAAGATCAGTCATTTACAACTGAGAATAGGAGAAACGTCTTTATGCAAAGGATTCTCTAACCCTGAGCATATTCAAAGTTGAAGCAGAGGGCTGTCCGTGATCTTTCTGAATGCCAAAGTTGACTCGAGAACCCTATGATCTTATTTAACTGCAATCCTGTAAGGTTTTTCCTTTTCCTACTCTGAAAGATTCAATGATAGTTGTCAATGTCCTACTGACTGCAGGCACTGTGATCTGCTGGTGTGCAGAACTTAATCTCACACTAAGTGATATACTTGCCCTTTTAGTCACGGGGACACTTAGTAATTAAATACTTCTTAATGGCATTCTTTCTCATTCACGGTGATCCAATAGAATTTTTGAATAATGTATGGCTCCTTGTATGTTTTAAACAATTCAAAGCAGGCAATGGACTGCTTTATCATCTTTCATGCAATTAGACAGATCCCACATTCTGGCTGCTAATTTTGAGTCAATTAACAATTGAGCCTTCTATACAAACTGGAACTCCAATAAGAAACAGGTTTTGGAAAAGTTGTCCCTTTTTTCCAACATAAACAGGAATGGATTTAATCTTCAGCCTAAATATATACATTGATTGATGAGGTGTCAACATGGGATGGTATTGCTGTTTAACTTTAATGCAGATGCCCTTTAAACCAACGAATGCTTCGTGTAATTTTATTGTTCATTTATAATAACCTGCTCCTGCCTTAACTATGTAATATATAAAGCTTTTTGTACACTGGTCTGAATAGATTCCTGGTTTTCACGGAGTATAGAAGTGCCTTTGTTTTTATTTATAGATTGCCACTTCACTTGGCTTCTTCTGGTTTTGAGTGGCTCCTGCTGGCCACTTCTATTTTTGGACTTAAACTAAAAGTCTATTCATTCTTAATAAAAGTCCGTTTGTTGGTGACAGATCCCTTTTTCGACCAGCTGCAGATGAATATCTCTAGGGCTTTTCACAAATACAACACAAGAATAACTGAGTAAAGGCATTTAACATATTGATGTGAAAAACAATAGGTAACATAAAATGCAAATTTGAAGTATGCACTCACTCAAGCCAGTGCTCAAATTCTGACAATTACCCCAACTGTGTCTGCTTGTCCATCAGGAAAAGGGCTCCCACGCTGATTAAATGCTTTAGGTTCAGAAGCCACACCATTTAATCAAAATGCAAACAGTGCTGATTTAATGGAGAGGCTCATGAAATTAATAAAATTAATATCTAACTTTCTTAAGTTTCTAAAGAAATCTACAAACTATATTTAGAGGCCTTAAACTTATTTTTCAGAAAACATCCCCAGCCCTCAGCTGCATCTCCTCCATTTTCCACATGTGTGCCATTAACTCATCCTCCTCCCCACCAACGTAACAGAGATAGGGTTCCCCTTGTCCTCACAATATAAATCTCCGCATGCAATATATTATTGTCTTCAATTTCCACTATCTAAAACAGGATCCCACCGCCAGGCACATCTTTCCCTCCACTCCCCCTTCCACTTCCTGCAGGGTCCACTCCCTCATCTGCTCATCTCTCCCCACCAATCCCCCCTTGGACACTCAGCACTGCAACTGTGCTAAGTGTACATCTGCCCCATACCTCCTTCCTCACTGCCTTCAGGCCATACAGCTCATTGACCTTGCTCCACCATTCCATCAAAGCTGATTTATTATCCCTCTCAACCCCATGGTCCTGGCTTTTCCCCATAAATTTTGATGCTCTGACTAACCAAGACCTATCAAGCTCCACTTTAAGTATACTCAATGACTTGGCCTCTACAGCTAACTGTGACAATGAAGTCCACAGAGTCACTACCTTCTGTCTAAAGAAATTCCTCCTCATTTCTATTCTAAATGTATGTCCCTCTATTCTGTGCCCTCTGGTCCTAATCTCATCCACTATAGGGACCAACCTCCCCACCTTCACTCTATCCAGACCTTTCAGTATTCGATACGTTTCAAAGACATTCCCCCTCATTCTGTTAAACTCCAGAGAGTACACGCCTAGAGCCATCAAACACTCGTCATATGTTAACTCTTTCATTCCTGGAATCATTCTTGTGAAATTCCTCTGGATCCTCTCCAAAGCCAGAACATCCTTTCTTAGATAAGGGACTCAGAACTGCTCCAAGTGTGGTCTGACCAATATCTGACCAATAAGCCTTTGCATTACATCTTTGCTCTTATATTCTAGTTGTCTCAAAATGAATGCTAACATTGCATTTGCTTTCCTCACCAGCGGTTCAACCTGCAAATTAACCCTTAGGGAATCCTGTTCAAGGACTCCCAAGTCTCCTTGCACCCCCAGTTTTTGAATTTTCTCCCCATTTGGAAAATAGTCTACAACCTTACTCCTTCTACCAAAATGCATGACCGTACACTTCCCTACACTATATTCCATCTGCCACTTCTTCACCCATTCTCCAAATCTAAGTCTTTCTGCCATCTACTTGCCCCACCACCTATCTTCATATCACCCACAAACTTGGCCACAAAGCTATTAATTCCATTACACAAATCATTGATCTATAACGTGGAAAGATGTGGTTCCCTGCAAGACATCACCAGTCACCAGCAGCCAACCAGAAAAGGACTACTTTATTCCCACTCATTGCCTCCTGCCAGTCAGCCATCTGCTATCCATGCTAGTATCTCTCCTGTAATACTATTGCCTCTTAAATTGTTAAGCAGTCTCATGTGCAGCACCTTGTCAAAAGCTTTCTGAAATTCCAAGTAAACGATATCCACTGACTCTCCTTTGTTTATCTTTCCTAATATTTCCTCAAAGAATTCCAACAGATTTGTCAGGCAACTTTCCCTTAAGGAAACCATGCTGACTTTGGCCTTTCTTATCACATACCTCCAATTACCTTGAAACGTCAACCTTGATAACGGACTCCAACATCTTTCCAACCACTGAAGTCAAGCTAACACTCTCTTATTCTGTTTCCCTCCCCACCCTTCTTAAAGAGCGGAGTGACATTTGCAATTTTCTAGTTCTCCAAAACCTTTCTGGAATCTAGTGATTCATGAAAGATCATTACTAATGTCTTCACAGTCTCTTCAGCTACCTCTTTCAGAACCCTGAGGCGTAGACCAGCTGGTCCAGATGACTTCAGACATCTCAGCTTCCCAAGCACTCTATCCTTAGTATTAGGAACTACGCTTAATTCTGCCCTCTGACACTCTCGAATTTCTAACATACTGCTAGTGTCTTCCCAATTGAAACTGATGGAAAATACTTATTAAGTTCATCTGCCATTTCTTTGTCTCTCAATACTACCTCTACAGCATGATTTTCCAGTGGTTTGATATCCACTCTTGCCTCTATTTTACTCTTTAAATATTTGAATTTTTTTTTAGCATCCTCTTTTAAATTATTGGCTAGCTTACCTTCATATTTAAACTTTTCTCTCCTTATGGCTTTTTAATTGCCTTCTGTTGGTTTTTAAAAGCTTCCTGATCCTTTAGCTTCCCACTAATTTTTGCTCTGTTATTTGCTCTCTCTTTTGCTTTTGTGCTGTCTTTGACTTCCATTGTCAGCCACGGTTACCTCATCCTCTCGTTAGAATACTTCTTCATTTTTGGGATGTACCTTCTGAATTACCCCCAGAAGCTCCAGCCATTGCTGTTCTGATACAGCCCCACTAATGTCCCCTTTCAATCAACTTTGGCCAGCCCCTCTCTTGTGTCTTTGTAATTCCCTTCACTCCACTGTTACCCTGATACATCTAGCTTTATCTTCTCCCTCTCTAACCGCATGATGAAGTATATCATTTTATGATCACTGCCTTCTAACATTCTTTTACCATAAGCTCCCGGATTAAATTTGGTTCATTACACCCAGTCCAGAAGAGCCTTTCCCCTTGTGGACTCAACCACAAGCTGCTCAAAAAAACATCTCATAGGCATTCTACAAATTCCTTCCTTTGAGATCCAGCACCAACCTGATTTTCCCAACCTACCTGCATATTGCATTCCCCTATTACTATCATAACACTGCTCTTTTTACAAAAGTCTTTTCTACCTCCTGTTATAATTTGTACCCCACATCCTGGCTACTATTTGGAAGCGTCCATATAACTCCCAATAGTGTCTACCCACAAGGATTCTACATCTTCCAATCCTGTGTCACCTCTTTCTATGGATTTGATTTCACTTCTTACCAACAGAGCCACACCGCCACCACGCCCCCCAAGCCTACCTGCCTGTCCTTTCAATACACTGCTGGACGTTAAGCTCCTAACTATAACCTTTAATCAGTCACAACTCAGTGATGCCCACTCGTACCTACCAATTTCTAACTTCACTACAAGATGATCTACCTTATTCCATAAACAGCGTGCATTCAAATAGAGCACCTTTAGTTCTGTATTCATAATCCTTTTCGATTTTCCCTCCATGTTATACTGCAACTCATCCCACTGACTGCAATTTTGCCCTTTCATACAGTCTCTCTTCACACTGCATCTACTTGTACAGCAACTGCCCATCCTCAGCCCTGTCACTCTGGTTCCCACCTTCCCAAGAGCTCCTGCAAACAGGATATTGGTCTTCTTTGGGTTCATGTGCAATCTGTCATTTTCATACAGGCCAAACGTTTTTCATAAGAAGGTAATGAATGATCACTAACGATCGAGAATTTGATACCTTGCCCCCTGCATTAAGTCCTCAGCCATGCATTCAACTACCAAATCATCCTAGTCTTACCATCACTGGTGTGTGGCACAGGCAGCAATCTACTTCGGAGGTCCTGCTTTTCAGCTTTCTTCTTAACTCCTTCTATCATAGCAGAGATATCGAAATTATCCTTAGCAACAGGAGAGGTGCCAGGGCATTGGAGCATAGCCAATATTGTTCCACTGTTTAAAAAAGGCTCTAAACATAAATCAGGAAATTACAGGCCAGAGAGTCTGACATCAGTTATTGGAAGGTATTCTAAGGGACCGGATATATAAATATTTGGATAGATGTGGACTGATTAAGGAAAGTCAGCATGGCATTGTGCATGGTAGGTCATGTCTAACCAAACTTACAGAGATTTTTGAGGAAGTTACCTGGAAAATGGATGAAGGCAAGGGGTTGGGATATCGTCTACATGGACTTCAGCAAGGCCTTTGACAAAGTCCCACATGAGAGACTGGTCAAAAAGGCTCAGTTACTCGGTACTCAAGATGAGGTAGCAAATTGGATTAGACATTGGCTTTGTGGGAGACGCCAGAGAGTGGTAGTAGAGGGTTGCCTCGCTGACTGGAGGCTTGTGACTAGTGGAGTGCCGCTAGGATCGGTGCTGAGTCCATTATTGTTTGGCAATGATTTGGGTGATAATGTGGTCAACTGGATAAGCAAATTTGTGAATGGCACCAAATTGGGGGGGGGGGGTCTAGTGGACAGCAAGAAAGGCCATCGTGGCTTACAGAGGGATCTGCATCAGCTGGAAAAATAAAAGTGACAGATAGAATCTAATGCAGACAAGTGGCAGGTTTTGCACTTCAGTAGCAACAACCAGGGTAGGTCTTACACTGTGAAAGGTCGGGCATGTAAGAGTGTGGTAGAACACAAGGATCTGGGAATGCAGGTCCGTAATTCATTGCAAGTGGTGTCACAGGCAGATAGGATTGTAAAGAAAGCTTTTGGCACATTGGCCTTCATAAATCAAACTAGAATTGTTGGGGGGTTGGGAACCGAACTGAAGAGACTGGGGAAGAGGGGGTTGGCTCACAAATAGAGAATGCTTGAAGACAGTGCGAGGGGGTGGATAGGCAGGTGATAGAGAAGGGAAGCACTCATACTGATGGTTTGAGACTATTTTAATGCAAGGAGTATCATGAACAAAGCGGATGAGCTTAGAGCATGGATCAGCACTTGGAGCTATGATGTTGAGGCCATTACAGAGACTGGGATGGCTCAGGGGCAGGAACAGTTACTTCGAGTGCCAGGCTTTAGATGTTTCAGAAAGGATAGGGAGGGAGGCAAAAAGAGGTGGGAGCATGGCACTGTTGATCAGAGATAGTGACATGGCTGCAGAAAAGGAGGAAGTCATGGAGGGGTTGTCTACGTCTACAGAGTCTCCATAGGTGGAAGCTAGGAACAGGAAAGGGTCAATAACTCTACTGAGTGTTTTTTAAAGATCACCTAATAGTAACAGGGACATTGAGGAGCAGATAGGGAGGCAGATTCTGGAAAGGTGTAATAATAACAGGGTTGTCGTGGTGGGAGATTCTAATTTCCCAAATATTGACTAGTATCTCCCTAGAGTGAGGGGTTTAGATTGGGTAGATTTTGTTAGCTGTGTCCAGGAAGGTTTCTTGACACAATATGTAGATAATCCTACAAGAGGAGAGGCTGTGCTTGATTTGGTATTGGGAAATGAACCTGGTCAGGTGTCAGATCTCTCAGTGGGAGAGTATTTTGGAGATAGTGATCACAATTCTGTTGTTAGGGTCCGGTCTGGAGCCCACCTTCCAGGTCTTGCTCCGGTCCACATACTCCGGACTCCGGGCCTTGCAGCTAGCCTTCCTGTCACCCAGAGCCATTGGATCATCTTGGCTTAAGGAGGTACACCTGTCGCCTATTAGGGAGCAGGTGTTTATAAGGGGCTCAGGGACTGAGCCTAGTTGGGGGTTTGTCCTGATATGAAGATGGTTTAACTTGTTTTGTCTGCTCTGAATCCTGTTCTGCCTGGCTCTGCCCAGGGTTCTGTGCCTTGCCCAGGCCTCTGTGTTTCTGCCTGGGAGGTGGTCTTGCGTGGAATGCAGCCTGCCCTGAGGACTCCTACCCTTTCCTCCCCTTGTTTCTGATGGGTTATGCCCTGCACCTGCCCACGTGTCCGTGCATTGCCCAGGCCTCTGTGCCTCCGCCTGGGAGGCAGTCCTGTGCGGAATGTGGCCTGCCCTGAGGACTCTGATCCTTTCCACCCATTGCTCCCTATGGGTTGTGCCTGCACCTGCCCAGGGTTCTGTGTCTTGCCCAGGCCTCTGTGTTCCTGCCTGGGAGGTGCCCAGGAGTTATGAGCCTGCCTGACCTCTGGGATCCAGCCCTGCCTGCATTACCCCTTGCATGCCATGGCATCCCCATCCTGTCCTACCCCTAGTACTTCAGTGCCTGCGTCCTGCATTTGGGTCCACTACATGTCTGTGCCTGACATCTGTCTCCTTTACCATAGTGTTGGAGAGGGATAGGAACAGACAAGTTAGGAAAGCATTTAATTGGATTAAGGGGAAATATCAGGCTATCAGGCAGGAACTTGGAGCATAAATTAGGAATAGATGTTCTCAGGAAAATGTATGGAAGTAATGTGGCAAATATTCAGGGGATATTTGCGTGGGATTCTGTGTAGATATGTTCCAATGAGACAGGGAAAGGATGGTAGGAAAGGGCTTATGAAAGGTTTTAAAAACTATGTAATGATAGAGATCTAGAAGATTATAAGGCTAGCAGGAAGGAGCTTAAGAATGAAATTAGGAGGGCCATGAGAAGGCCCTGGCAGACAGGATTAAGGAAAACCCCAAGGCATTCTACAAGAATGTGAAGAGCAAGAGAATAAGACATGAGAGGATAGGACCAATCAAGTGTGACAGTGGAAAAGTGTGTATGGAACTGGAGGAAATGGCAGAGGTACTTAATGAATACTTTGCTTCAGTATTTACTGTGGAAAAGGATCTTGGCAATTGTAGGAGTGACTTACAGCGGACTGAAAAGCTCGAGCATGTAGATATTAAGGAAGAGGATGTGCTGGAGCTTTTGGAAAGTATCAAGTTGAATAAGTCACTGGGACAGGATGAGATGTACCCCAGGCTATTGTGGGAGGTGAAGGAAGAGATTGATGAGCCTCTGGCAGTGATCTCTTCATCATTAATGGGGACAGGAGAGATTCTGGAGGCTTACGGACGTTGTTCTCATATTCAAGATAGCCCAGGAAATTATAGACCAGTGAGTCTTACTTCAGTGGTTGATAAACTGATGCAGAAGATCCTGAGAGGCAGGAATTATGAACATTTGGAGAGGCATAATATGATTAGGAATAGTCCGCATGGCTTTGTGTCTTATGAGCCTGATAGAATTTTTTGGGGATGTAACTTAAACACATTGATTGGAGGTAGAGCAGTAGATGTAGTGTATATGCATTTCAGCAAGGCATTTGATAAGGTACCCCATGCAAGATTTATGGAGAAAGTAAGGAGGCATTGGATCCAAGGGGACATATTCTTGTGGATCCAGAACTGGCTTGTCCACAGAAAGAAAACAGTGGGTCATATTCTGCATGGAGGTCAGTGACAAGTGGTGTGTCTCAGGGATCTGTTCTGGGACTCCTTCTCTTCATGATTTTTATAACTAACCTGGATGAGGAAGTGGAGGGATGGGTTAGTAAATCTGCAG
Source organism: Hypanus sabinus (assembly GCF_030144855.1). Classification (NCBI taxonomy): domain Eukaryota; kingdom Metazoa; phylum Chordata; class Chondrichthyes; order Myliobatiformes; family Dasyatidae; genus Hypanus; species Hypanus sabinus. Next base: position 4,992,529 of record NC_082733.1, read on the forward strand.
ATCACACAAAGCTTGGGGGTGTTATGGATAGTGTGGAGGGCTGTCAGAGGTTACAATGGAACATTGATGGGATGCAAAACTGGGCTGAGAAGTGGCAGATGGAGTTCAACCCAGATAAGTGTGAGGTGGTTCATTTTTGTAGGTCAAATATGATGGCAGAATATAATATTAATGGTAAGATTAATACTATATTCTGGAGGAACAGAGGGATCTTAGGGTCCATATCTGTAGGACACTCAAAGCTGCTATGCAGCTTGACTCTGTGGTTAAGAAGGCATGTAGTGCATTGGCCTTCATCAATTGTGAGGTAGAATTTAAGAGCTGAGAGGTAATATTGCAGCTCTATAGGACCCCAGTCAGACCCCATTTGGAGTACTGTGCTCAGTTCTGGTCACCTCACTACAGGAAGGATGTGGAAACCATAGAAAGGGTGCAGAGGAGACTTACAAGGATTTTGCCTGGATTGGGGGACATTCCACATGAGAATAGGTTGAGAGAACTCGGTCTTTTCTCCTCAGAGCGACGGAGGATGAGAGGTGACCTGACAGAGGTGTACAAGATGACGAAGGGCATTGATCATGTGGATTGTCGGAGGCTTTTCCCCAGGGCTGAAATGGCTAACACGAGAGGGCACAGTTTTAAGGTGGTTTGGAAGTAGGTACAGAGATGTGAGGGGTAAGTTTTTTTTAATGCAGATAGTGGTGAGTGCATGAAATGGGCTCCCGGTGATGGTGGTGGAGGCAGATACAATAGGGTCTTTTAAGAGACTCCTGAATAGGTACATAGAGCTTAGAAAAATAGAGTTATGGGTAACCCTAGGCAATTTTATAAGGTAAGGACATGTTTGACACAGCTTTGTGGGCTGAAGAGTCTGTATTGTGCTGTAGGTTTTCGATGTTTCTACTGAGACCGGAAATGGGATGTTATGTAGAAGTTGTATAAAATATTGGTGAGACCTAATTTGGAGTATTGTGTGTCTAGTTTTGATCACCTGCCTACAGGAAGGATATAAACAAGGTTGAAAGAGTACAGAGAAAATTTGCAAGGATGTTGCCAGGTCTGGAGGACCTGAGTTATAAGGAAAGATTGAAAGGGTTAGAACTGTATTCCTTAGAATGTAGAAGATTGAGAGGAAACTTGACGGTGGTATATAAAATTATGAAAGATATTGATAGGGTTAATGTGAGCAGGCTTTTTTCACTGAGGTTGGGTGGGATTACAAGAGGTCATGGATTAAGGGTGAAAGGTGAAAAGTTAAAGGAGAACATGATGGCCTTCATTCAGAGGGCCATGCATGGAATGAGCTGTCAGAACAAGTGGTGAATTTGAGCTCGATTTCAATGTTGAAGAGAAGTTTGGATAAGTACATGGATTGTAGGGATATGGTCCCAGTGCAGGTCGATGTGAGAAGGCAGTTTAAATGGTTTTGACATGGACTACATGGGCCAAAGGGCCCGTTTCTGTGCTGACCTTCTCTATGACTCTATTCCCTCTTCAAGAAATTCTGTCATTTCCTACGTTTGTCATTGGTACCAATGTGGACTCTACCTTCTGGCTGTTCACCCACTCCCTTTAGAATGCTGTGGGCCTTATCTGAAACATCCCTGGCCCTGGCACTTGGGAGGCAAAATACCATCTGGGTGTCTTTTACATTCACAGAATCTCCTGTTTGTTCCTCTATGACTACTGTACTCCTCTTCTCCTCCTTCCCTTCTGAGCCACAGAGCTAATCCTGCATTAGAGACCTGTTAAGCTGTCTCATTTCTCCCCCACCCCAACAGTATCCAAAGTGGTATACTTATTATTGAGGGGAATGGCCACTGGAGTACTCTGCACTGACTGCCTATTCGCTTTCCTTCTCCTGATAGTCACCCAGCTACTTGCCTCCTGTAACTTTGGGGTGTCTACCTCCCTGTAGCTATCACCTCCTCATTCTCCCATATGACCCAAAGGTCATCAAGCTACATCCCCAGTTCCTGAACATGGTCTCTAAGGAGCTGCAGCTTAATGCACTTCATGCAGATATATTTATGAGGGTAACTGGGAGTGTTTCAGAATTCCCCCATCTCACACAATGTCACTACCTGTGGATACATTCTCAGTGAATTAGTTATGTACTAATAGACAAAAAAAGAGAAAAAAAAACTAGAAAACTTAGAACCTCCACCTGTGCTTGTCCAGGCCTGTTTTTGCTCAAGGTAATTAGGAGAATGAGATTGAGAGTGATAATGCTACTTGTAATGCTATTGTGATACAGTAATTTCCTCTGGGATCAATAAAGTATCAATCACTATCTATCCATCTATTTAAGAAATCAGATGTGATGGGATGGCGGGCAGACTTGATGTGCCAAATGGCCTGGTTCTGCTCCTTTGATTTATGGTCCCATCAGTATTGCTTATTGCATCTAGTGCTCCCATTGTAGCTTTCTCTACATTAGTGAGAGCTGGCACAGGTTTGGGGACAGGTTTCGAGCACCTTCACTCCATCTGCCAAACTGCCAAGATCTCTCAGTGACCAGCTACTTTAACTATCAACATTGATTTCTCTGACTTCCAGAAGCCACTTGGCTCTGTTCTATCCCCCCTCCCTTTGTTTCCTTACCACCTCTTTCTCCTCCCCCACCCTAATAACCTGCTTATCACCCACGCTTACCTTCCTCTGGTTCACTGTCTCCTGTCCTTTATTCCATGCTCCACTGTCCTCTGCTATCAGATTCCATTTTCTTCAGCCTTTTGTCTCTTCCACCTATCGCCTCTCAGATTCTCACATCATTTCCACCTTTCTTCTTCCGCTTCCGACCTACCTTCCCTCCTCACCTGGGTTTACCTTTCACCTGCCAGCTTGTATTGCTCCCCCATCTTCCCTATTGTTTTACTCTGGTTTCTGCTCTCTTCCTTTCCAGTCATGACGATGGGTCTAGGCCCAAAACATCGACTGTTCATTTCAATCCATAGATGCTGCCTGACCTGAGTTCTCCAGCTCCTTTTCTGTATTGCTCTTAATCTTAAATTGTTAATGTTAACCATTTATGGTCCATCCATGTCTACATGGACATAGTCATATGACATGAAACAGGTCCTTCAGCCCAAATGGTCCATGTCAATCTAGATTTCCATCCAAGCCAGTCCCCTTTGTCCATATTCCCCCAGCATCTGAGTATGCAGCTTTCTTTGTTTTCAACATTAAGGAAATAAATATCCAGGTAATAGCAGATAAGCATTTGCTTAGAAATTCTTTTGGGGGTCTAGCAAGTCCTATAAGGCAATCCACCTCCAGTCCAGTTCTGTGGGTATTGATGGGGCTAATGTGATATCTGAGAATGCTGCCTTCAGCAGGGGAAACTGGACAGAGAGGTGGGAGGAAGTGCACTTCTGTTAGCTTTACTCCTACATGGTTCCTTCATTGCAAGTAGTCAAGAAATTCCTAGAAGTCTGCAAGGAAGTTGCTTTTTATTCCCCAAAACGCCTTTAGGAACATCCAAGCCTCTCCTGCCTGTCCCTGAGAACCTCTTTATTGTGATTGAGCTTGGGTTGTGTGCCTGACAAGAATCTGTTATGGGCCATGCTAACAAATTGATCCACCTATTAGAAACAGAGGTAAGTTTCAAAGTACATTTATTATCAAAGTACGTATACAATGTACAATCCACGTAATTGGAGCTTTGCCTCTAGAGATGTTGTCCTGTTAGAAGACACCAAAGTTGACTTGCCAGTGGATTTGGATGGTCTTGTAGAGAAAAATTTACTGGGAACCCTTCAGTGCGCTGAGGTGTGTTCATGTCTTTGAAGCACATCGGAGAACAGGGCTTATTGCTGCCAGTATAGCCATGAGCTGTACTGGGTCTATGGATCTGATCTCCAATCATTCTTCTCCATACCACCATAAGTTGTGCCGAAGCACCAGTTCAGTTCAGTTTCCATTATGATCAGGTAACATTACAGCTCTTCCCATGACAACCACTGTACAGATGCAGAAAAGGCCCCTGTTGTGAGGGAAAGCACTGGCCAGTCTGTTATAATCCAGCACCCAGCAAGCAGTCGTGTGGGCCAATTAGCTGTTCCATCAGCCCTCGTTGGAGGAAGCAGCCAGTCCATTGTCTGAATAGTTTTGGGAGGTGGCAACTGGAGAGAGATTTGGGCATGAGCAGAATTATGAAAGGGCACAGAACAGGTGGTGCTCAAGAGGAGAGGTAGAAAGAACTTTATTTAATATGGGAGCATTCATTAAATAATAGGTCATCTATCAGTGATGACCGGATTGAAGGGGAACAGATCAAAAACATTAACTGTGTCTCTCTCCACAGATACTGCCTGACCTGCTGAGCGTACCAGCTTTTCCAGTTCTGTTGCAGGAGTCCAGCATCTGCAGTTTCTTTTGATTTTCATCCCTCAGTGATGTAGTCCTTCAAGAAATGACAGCCCCACCCACACTGTAGACAAAGATCAGCAACAAACATTTGTGATAAGGTGAGAGGCTGCCATTGGAAGAGTCAAGGTAGCCTGTTTTCTGAAACATGCCAACCAATCAGGGTGCAGAGACAAGACGGGCATGGTAGGTCACCGAGTTTGCAGGGGAATCAGCCAGGCTCTTTCCAAGCAACACATCAGTAGAAACAAAATTATTTTTTAGAAAAAATCTCAAGAGAAGAAATAAAACGTTACTTTTGGAAAGATTTGCACACCAGCAGAAGAGTGGTATAACTTGCAAATGTATATCGTGTATCCCACCTCCTTCCTCAGATTCCATCACTATCACCCCTCAGCTTTGATCACTCTTCACTCCTCCAACCTACTGCATCCTATCTTTTGCTTCTCCACTTCCTTTTACCATCTTATACTGAACATCTCCCCTCTACTTCTCAGCTGACATTATTTAAAATCTCGCTCTTTCACTAGTTTGGGCCACCTGCTTTAAAACCACTTTAAGTGGCTGGATTCCAGTTTTGTTTGATAATCTCTCTTGGATATTATCTTAAAGTACTACAGAAATGCCAGTGTTGTTGATTCTCCCTATAATGGATTATCTACCTGCCACATTATTATTGCAGTGATAATCCTTCATCCACCAATCTCCATTCCGTCTTTTGATCTCTTAAGCTGGTGTGCTTGAAAGTTCAGTATTCTCTGCAAGTGTGCCCAGTGATTTCATGTTATTTATTCTGTCAAAGAACTCTGAACAAAACCGGTATCATCTGGCTATCATGATCACAGATAGAAGAAAAAACAATATTTATTTTCAGAATGAAAAGTTTGTATTTATATAATTCCTCTCAATTTCCACTTCTTGTATTTCTTTTCCTTGGAGCCGAGGTGATTGAGTGGGGATCTTGTAGAGATACACAAAAATTTGAAGGACAGGGATAGAGTGGATAAAAGAAAACATTTCCCCATACCAGAGGGCATAGAGTTGGGAAGGGAGTAAGAAGTTTGCAGGGAATTTGAGGAAGATTTTTTTTCATTCAGAGGGTTCTAAGAATGCTCTGCTCGGGTGGTAGGCATACTCCTAACATTGAAGAATATTTAAACAAGACTTAAATCACTAAAGTATGAAAGTTACAGACCATGTCCTGGTAAATAGAAAGAATGTAGATACATTTTGATTGTTAGCGAGGCCAAAATGGCTAAAGGGCCTGTTTCTGTTTCCTAAGACAACTTCAGATATCCAAAACAGCTGAAAACCACTCCAGAAAGATTAGATTCACCTTTGAGAGTAAACAATTTCTCCAAAAAATGAGAAGTTAGTCAGTGTCCAGTGGAGAATATTAAATAAAGATCTCCACCTGGTGGACATTTGAATTTGGTGCATCCTGAACAGATTATTTATATTCTGCTTTTGTTATAAAATTAAACTGATGATTTTTGAAAGCATTAAATTTTTAATTACATACATATTTATTCTTTTACTCATTGCATACCATTCATTATTCTGCAGTTTTCATGCAAAGACAATAAAATTTCACAGCACGGCCTAATACATCGCAGAGACAGGCCCTTCCACCTGCCATGACCCTGCTTTCTGCCCGCCTCTCAGACTCCTACACGCAAAGCAATAATCCTGGCTTCTCCAGCCTCTCCCTATAATTCAATCCCTCTGGCAGCATCCTTGTAAATCCTTTCTGCACTCTTTCCAGTTTAATAATGCTTCTCCTGTAGCAGGTTATTGAGAGAGGCATGTGATGAGCATGGCTGGAGCCCTGATCAAGATTTTCATGCTCTTTCTTATGACAGGTGTGGTCTCAGAGTGTATTGCACTCTGTGAGTATTATTGCATTATTCATGAAAGTAAATAGGATAATCCTGGAAACCATAGATAGATATATAGATAAAAACTTTATTGATCCCAAATGAAATTAAAGGGTCACAGTAGCATTACAAGTGCACAGATATACAAATAATCAAATACTAGAAGAGAAAGCCTCACATCAACGACAGGGAAGCTATTAGGGAGTGTTTAGTGAATGTTTCAAAAAATATGTGCTTAATTAGGGACAGTCAGCATGGTTTTGCATGGAGTAAATTGTGTCTTACTAATTTGATTGAGCTTTTGAGGAGGAGATGAGTTCCATTGAATTCCTGTTCCTGTGCTGTTCTATCTTCTATCTAATTCTATCTTCAGTACATTATTCCAACATAAGTACATCATCTCTGATTCCACAAATTCTAATTTTATTTAATAACCTTGTATGGCACTTTTAAACCTTTAGAAACTACAAATGTACAGTATCTCATCCCTGGCTTCCATTTATTCATTTAGCTAGAAAACCCCCGCTCCTGAAATTGTCTGCCAGTGGATCAGCTGTACACCACCCACATCTCATAAGAGACTACCAATGCTGAAACCTAGAACAATGAACAATCTGCTGGAGAAATACCTTTGGGTCAGGCAGCATCACCGAGAGGAAAGGAATTATTGAGGACTGAATGCTTCTCTGTGATCACAGCAGACTTTCACCACCTATCAGGTTCAAACCTACACACCAGTGCTTCTTCAAGAGAGGGGATTTATTTTTATTATTATTTTTGAAAAATGTACAATCACGTTCAGGCCATACATAATTATCTGCTTATTTCTGAGGACCTAAATTAAATCCAGTCCAGGTTCTTAAAGGATTAATTTCTGGATTACTGAAGGCCTCCCCTATTTCTCACATCTTCTCTACCTTTTGACCTGAAAACATAGACTGACTTTCTTGCCCTGAGTACCATTCAATGGGCACCCACCACAACTATTGTTCCCAGCAAGCCTGATTAACATCGAAGATTGAATAGGGCAACATAGATATGGCAACTCCTCTCTGCAGAATGTCATCAGAATCACAATCAGGTTCAATATCACTGGCATAATGTCTTGAATGTTTTTGTTTTGTGGCAGCAGTACATTGCAATACCTAATTTTAAAAGCAAAATTACAATGAAAAATATATTAAAGCAATAAATTAAGTAAGTAGTGCAAAAAAAGAAGAAAAAAAGTGAGGTAGTGCTCATTGTCCATTAAGAAAACCTGATGCCAGAGGGGAAGAGGTTGATCCTGAAATGTTGAGTGTGTGTCGGCCCTCCTCCTTGTTGGTAGCAATGAGAAGAGGGCACGTCATGGGCAATGGGGGGTCCTTAATGATTGATGCTGCCTTCCTAAGGCATCGCCTTTTACAGGTGTCTTGGATGCTTGGGAGACTAGTGTTCATGCTGGATCTGGCACAGTTTACAACTTCCTGCAGCTTTTTCCGATCCTGTGCAGTGGCCCCTCCATACCAGACGGTGATGCAACCAGTTAGAATGCTCTCCATAGTACACCTGTAGAAATTTGTGAGAGTCTTTGGTGACATACCACATATCCTCAAACTCCTAATGAAATATAACCACTGTCATGCCTTCTTTGTAATTGTATGTTGGACCCAGGATAGATCTTCAGAGATGTTGACACCCAGGAATTTGAAATGGATCACCCTTTACACTACTAATCCCTCACTGAGGACCGATGTGTGTTTCCTCAAATTTTCCTTCCTGAAGTCTACATTAAATTTCTTGGTCTCACTGATGTTGAGTGCAAGGTCGTTGTTGGAACACCATTCAACCAGCTGATCTATCTCACTCCTGTACACCTCCTCGTCACCATCTGAAATTCTGCCAACAATATTTGTGGCATCAGCAAATTTATAGATGGCGATTGAGCTGTGTCTAGCCACACAGTCATGTTTGTAGAGAGAGTAGAGCAGTGGGCTAAGTATGCATCTTTGAGGTGCACCAGTGTTAATTGTCAGTGAGGAGGAGATCTATGATCCGTACTGGCTGTGGTCTCCTGATGGGTAAGTCAAGCATCCAGTTGCAGAGAGAGGTACAGAGGCCTAACTTTAGGAGCCTGTTGATTAGAAATGGGGGTATGATTGTGTTGAACACTGAGTTGTAGTCAATAAACAGCAGCTCGAGCTAGATATTGCACATTTTCATGCTGTCAATGAGCTGAACGCATTTTCAATCATTTTTAACTGTACCCTTAGGACCAAAAATTTAGATCAAATATCATCGGAATGATAATAGGGGTCTTCAGGCTAAAGGTCACATTACCTGCTACACATAATCACATTCAAACACCATCAAAAGCCAAAATATCAGCTGCAATAAATTAAAAATGCTACATTAATGCAAAAAGATTTGAGGCACATTAGTGAAGAACCAATAAATCTGGGCTCAGTTTCCAAAGCTTCACATTATTGGAAAGATCATTCCAAAGCTTTCACACTGTGGAGAAGATCATTCCAAAGCTTCACGTTATGGAGAAGGTCATTCCAAAGCTTTCACACTGTGGAGAAGGTCATTCCAAAGCTTCACACTTTGGAGAAGGTCATTCCAAAGCTTCACATTATTGGAAAGGTCATTCCAAAGCTTCACACTGTGGAGAAGGTCATTCCAAAGCTTTCACACTGTGAACAAGGCCATTCCAAAGCTTCACATTATTGGAAAGGTCATTCCAAAGCTTTCACACTGTGGACAAGGTCATTCCAAAGCTTCACACTGTGGAGAAGGTCATTCCAAAGCTTCACATTATTGGAAAGATCATTCCAAAGCTTTCACACTGTGGACAAGGTCATTCCAAAGCTTCACGTTATGGAGAAGGTCATTCCAAAGCTTTCACACTGTGGCGAAGGTAATTCCAAAGCTTTGCACTATGGGTAAGGTTCATGTTGGGTAGGTTGCAACAAAACTGATACATAATTGCAGCATCCTGTCCACAGGAATTTTCTGTTATGCAAACACAAGGATGATCAAGGACAAATTAGATGAAACTTTCTCCCTTTTTTTGGTAAAGGAATTCCTGTGTTTCAAATGCCTTTGATGCATTAGTGGAAAGGATTTTCACTTTGCACTAACCTGGCTTCTGCATCATTCAGAAACATTCAAAACAAAAAGAATGCAAGGAAATGGAAAGATGTTTTCTCCAACCATTAACATGATGAATACATGAATAGGGGAATGGGCTTCCTTCCCCTAGCCCCTAAGACAAAAAGTTTATCACCTCCATTACTACACAGATTTGGATTGAGTGTATTGGCACTGCTTTTGTTTCTTTCTGTCCCCAAAAGTGTGATCCTGGAGTCCATTAGCAGTCAGGTATGTCTCTACTCTGGTGGGGAACAGGCTTATCATTTCATGACAGTATAGTAATACTGGATATAGCACAGTTGAGGAATAGACTTACTGGGGTTTGGTTTTGCAGAGATATGGACTGTTGTAGTACAATTCTAATGGAGTAGGCACTGTTGAAGCACAGTTTTGAGGAGTTTGTAAGAAATCCTCCCCCAATGACAATTCTTGCCAAAACACATTTCTAAAGTCACTTGTGTTTCCTTGTCAGCCTTAAAGGCATATCACAATGGCCAGAAAGCCTTAGAGTATGACATTTTTTACATGAGCACTGAGTAGTCATATGGTTTCAGGTAGTGATACGGCCACAGTCACACAGGTTTAAAAGCTGCAGTTAGCATGCAAATTGAGAAGATCAGCAATGAAGGTTTGGCTGTCCTGTTGCTGAAGACTGAGGTTATTTGGACTCCAGTGTACAGAGAGAAGTATTCAAAGAGAGCCCAGCACATGAGGATCCTTTAATGTTAGAAACTGAAAAACTAGCTTCTACCTCCAATGACTTGAAAGACCGCATGATGAAAAGAATTTAAAAGTGTTTTATTATAAATAGACTTCATACATCAACTTCCACAGTGTCGTGCACAAAATCCATTTCCAACTGAATTTAATTCATTTCTTCGTAAGTACACAATGTATTTACAAAATTATTTCCATCAACTCCTTTCTTATTTCAAATTCTACTCTAAATTCCAACCTTAAATACGAAATATAATAATGCATGCATCATCTTTTTAATACAACTATAAAAGTTAGTGTATTATTTCCATAAGATATTTACAAATCGTAAGTGAATATATATTGTGCAGAACATAAATATAATTTATGTTAGATGTACAATCTGGAATCACTATGGTTTGTAATATATACACACATCTTATAATAAATGTCTTATACTCAAAATTATAATTGAAGAAGGGTAGCTTTAAAAGTCATTGGTTATACCTGTTGAGGAAACCTCTTTTACATAAAGTCCACATTTAAGACAAATTGTTAAACTATTCAATTAAATTTTCTGCATCCTGAAATGGCAGAAACAATATCTTTGTCATGATATCAGTGGTGAAATCAGCATTCCTCAAGAATTCTGATTGCCAACATCAATACTCTACCCTGTAATCAGCCCGATTTAGACACATTAATCCATTTAAGAAAGTTCAAGTCCAGGCAATGGATCTGACCCACTATACATCAGTATTTGATTTTCTAAAAGTGAAGACTTGATTTGTCTTTTCATTCACAGGGTTTATGCTGCATGATTTTTTGATTTCAAGTGTATTTTGTTTCACCATAAACATAGGTTGCCTTTATTGACAAAGTCCAATTTACAGACTGTAATCTGCACTGTGTAAAAGCAGCACAGACCACTGCTTTCATGCATTGAACAATTCAGAGATTTCAACCTGGAGTCCTAAAAGAGCCCTTCACTGAAATTTGTAAAACAGTAAGAGGGGGAAATTTAGAGAAGTGTTGAGTATGTTCCACTGAGTAAACATAGCACACCCAGCAAATCTTCAGCTTCCTTCCTCTGCATACCAATAGAGACAAGCCACCAGAAATAAGTAAGCCTGCAAACATACGCTCTGCAAGCAACATCTGTTAAGTATTAAGTACAGCATCTGGAATCCTCAGAAAGGAAGATTAATGGTCAAGTGGAAAATAGAAGATTGTTTTAGAAAGTATCAATAATTATACTCATATTAATCATAATCACATTTTCTGAAGGTACTATCCGAATAATATCAAAAGATCAAAACAGGTTTCAGAAATAAACACAGTTCAACCAAATCCTTGTAGTATCTGACCAAATTACACATCAAAACCTAAATTTGGCACCAGAGCTTGAACTACCCAACCTCCTTTCAGACTGAGATTTACCTTTAGTATTCACAGTAATTTGCCCATTTATTTGGAGAGTTAAGGTTTCAGCTGTTGTTGCAGCTGTGTGACTAAAGGTCAGCAACTTTAAACTTACACAAAATTATCACTGGGCAAACTTAACATTAATGTTACATGTGTTAGTTAAAGCTATGAGGTACCAAGTCACATTTGGCACCACAGCGACCAAATCATAATGACTAAACACTGCAACCATGGTAACAAAGACTGGGAAAAGGTACATTTAACTGTATGGGAGTAACTGACACTAACATAGGTTATTGAATCTTAATGAGTGCTGTTCAGAATTAATCCTGAACATCATCAAGTGTCAGACACTACAGTGATTTGGACTATCATATCCTCACAAGTCTGTCAAAGCATCATTCAACAGTTAACAAAAAAATACAAATCATAATTTCCAAGACAAAAGTTCAGGAAAATGATATCAATACTTAGTGAACACTTAATCTGTTAGTTATTTATTAGTTTAATAAAAAGACATCTTTTCCTACATACATGAATTAACCTGGCAATTCCAGTGCTGGTTAATTAGCTTCACATTCCAGTCCATTTGTTGTATGATGTGACCAACCTATACCCACAGCTGTGGTCACTCAGTCCACACCATCAAAACCTTCAGTGTTCTCTATTGCCAGGTGAAGCTTCTCTCGTAATTCCTCAAATGATTCATAAGGTGGCAGATCCAGGCGATTGAAACTGGAAGAAAATTTAACAATCTATATTTAATGTCATCTTAGCCAATGAGGATTTATTTTTGTTAATCTTCAATACACACACGCGCACACACACACAAACCTTGCCTTGGCCTTGTCATTCTGCTGAGGATGCACACTTCAATGTCTTCCCATTATATTCTAGTGATGGGTCCTCAAAAGTTTGGCTTCATGGAGCCATTCCCGCCATACATGGTGGAACATTTCATTTTTTTTGGTAAGGAGGATGTGTAAATATGTACATATTCCTTGTATACTGAATTTAAGATAGATACTTCTGTTTATTTTGTAATATGTTTGTAACTACATTGTGGGGTTCTAATTCATGTGTGGAGTTGTTAACTTTGTGGGTAATTAAAGATGGTATGTCTTGGTGCCTAAGAAACACAGGGCGGATCTCTCTCAAGGGGGAGAGGAAGGAAGGGGGGGGGGAATGGGGGAGAGGGAGAGTGATATATGCCAGTAGTTCACACTGGACATAGTATGAAGCTATAATTGTGCTTTCTGGTAGATACCTTTTTGTAAATATAGGAAATTTTCTTTTCACTAATTTTGTAATTTTGATTTTGACACAGTAAACTGTGATCTTTGCACGAAAGTGCTAAGTAACTGGAACCATTTTTCTTCTATTGCAACCCACGATCTAACACGTGATGGTAGCAGTGGGACGGCTGGTTTCAGATGGCTGTTTAACTCGGAGTTGCAGTCTCAAATTAGGAAACTCCCTGAGGAAGGAATGATGCAGAGAGTCCTCAGAAGAGGAAGAACTTCAGCCCAGAGCCAAACTCTCTGAACCCTCACTGGAAAATCTGTCCCGAAGCTTTTTGTTCGCCCAGCAGCTTTTTGTTTGCTTTTAGGAAGGAACTCCAAAGCCTACAGAAGGGTCCCAAGATGTTGTATTATCAACAAGGTGACAATATTGCGAACTGTCTCCTCAGATTCAGGAGGATGGCCTGTGTATGGCAAAGGCTGGAGGAGTAGTGCCACTACTGATGGGTGAAGCTCTCAAAGCCTGCACTGCAATGGACAAAGAGAGGTCCAACAACTATCGTGACCTGAAGGAGGCCTTGTTGGCCAAATATGATATCTTAACAGAAATTTATCATCAACACTTACAAACCAGTGTTCTACCACCAGGGAGTCATGGAGACTTAACATTCCATAAGGGATCTCTACCAGCAATGAATTTGACCAGAGCAGCAGTCCAAGGAAAATATTGATGAGGTCATTGTTCTCGAGCAGGTTCTTCCTTCAGACACCAGAACATGACTTTGAGAGCACGAGCCTGTGGATGGACTCACTCTAACCCAACTTGCCTGCAGCCCCTCAATTCCTGCAAGGGGGCGCTTTCACAGCCATCATTCCAAAGCAACAGAGACCCCAACCCTGCAAGGGATTCTCAGGGTAACTCTGTGCAGTTAGGGAGTGGGAAAAACAAGGGCAAAGAACCTGTAGTCATTTCTTGTAAGTCTTTTATTTGTTACCATTGTCAGCAGCCAGGTCACAAGTCCTCTGGGTGTCCTCTCAAGAAGCCCAAACTGTCAGGTTTGTGGTATGTACCAAGAAAGGGAGAAAGTGACGTTGGTGAATGGTTGTGAATATAATAAAAAGCAAGCAGAATGTGAGGAGAAAAAGCCTATCTTTATGATAGTCAAAGTTAATGGAAAACCTGTTGAAGCTCTTTTAGATTCTGGTAGCTCACTGTCATTTATTAAGAAAAGTCTTGCCCTTGCGGTTGGTGTTGACTCCAGTCACCAAACACCTATGCAATGGGTCCATAGTTACTGGAAGTCTGGGCCACTGGCAGAATTCACTACTGAGCTGGATGACCACAAGTACTTGATGAAAGTAGGGGTACTGGAGAAACTGCCTTTTGACATGATTCCAGAGAGAAATTTGCCTGTGTTACTGAGGAAAGGAAATAACCAATCAATAGATAATGTATTTTGGCATGACTTCTGCTAAATCCAAGGCAGTGGCCGGGTTAGAACCTCTGCCTGAATGGTGGTCTGTGCGATGGAGGAACCAAAAGGCTTAGGAAGTCATGCTGGTGACAGTGCTGCGGGAAATATGCTGGCTCTCCTGATTCTGCTGATATTGGTACAGATAATGTGCCCATTGATGATTATACTAAGGGACCTGGGAAGGTTGAGCTCTCCCATCTCGAGGGCACCAGCCAGCAACTTCACACAGCAGAGAGCAGGACTGACAAAGATCAACCAGAAATGATGCCATCAAAACTGTCCTTTGTTAAATGAGGAGGAGTTATATTTACACATACAAACAAGCTGGAGGAACTCAGCAGGTCGGGCAGCATCCGTTGAAATTAGCAGTCAACGTTTTGGGCTGAGACCCTTCGTCAGGACTGAAGAAGGAGGGGGCAGGGGCCCTATAAAGAAGGTGGGGGGAGAGTGGAAAACCAATCAGAGGGAAGATCAAGGGGTGGGGAGGGGAAGCAGGGAGGGGATAGGCAGGAAAGATGAAGGAACATAAGGGGAAAGCACTATGGGTAGTAGAAGAAGGCAGAATCAGGACAGAGGTGATAGGTAGTTATATTTGATCTTCTCTAATAAACTGAGGTTTTCTTCAATTTCTAAAACAAAGCCATACCAATAGCATTCAGGAAAATGTAATGTTCTGTCTGGTCACATCAGACTGCACTACCCTTCTCTCAAAGGGTGCCCCGACGGGTCGCCCCATTGTCTAGTTAAGAATTATAAAGCTAAATCATTCAATTGCATATGATGTACACTCTGTTCTTTCGTGATACTGATTTGTAACAGTAACACATCACACAGCATCCACACAAACTGGAGGTTTTGCACCCCAATCTCATACGTTTGGTGGGGCTAGAGATGGTCTTTCCTAGACTTATGCAGCCGACAGAACCAGAAGGTTAAATAAATATTGGCAGTTTTCTTTTTACTATTTTCACTAATTTTTGCAAGTTTGATGGACTTTATAAAAGTGAATACCCTTGCATAACAGTGCTAAGCAACTCCAGCCATTTTTCTTTGATTTTAACCCACAATCTAACATACACGTTCTTCAGCATTTCAGAATCAGCCAGTTTTCTGACACACATTTATAAAAGAAGATGCAAAGAAAGTTACCATGTATGAGCTCTTGGTAATTTCTCAGGTGTTCCCCACTGTTCAATGGTAAATAACTGTGGTCCATTTGATCCTAGAATAAAAGACAAGGACATAGCATTCCAAACTACAAGCAAATCATTCATCCATTTAAAATTAATAACAGAATCAGACCTGGATTTATTCACCTTGGATCTTTGATAGCAAAAAGTAGCAAACTCATTCTGGAAAAGATATACTTTCATGCTCAACACACTTACCATACAGTTCTGCAAATCCGTTCATGGGCACTCGTGAGGTGCCAGTCACAAACTGCAGCAATCTAATGCGCTTCTCTGAATCCATCAACAGCACAGCCTGAAGACGAGAGTTAAATATTTTTAATATACGTTTCACTTCTGTTCCAAGTACATATTTTAATACTATGTTCATATTTCTCTTCCTTCTATCTCCCTATTTCTAGTCTAACACAATTATCAAAACACCCTTTAAGTATTTCTTAAAATTCGTTTCTCACAAGCACGCAGCAATATTGTTGTTTAAAGTGGCTAAGCTAGGCACCTGATTGTATTTTGACGACATTAAAACTAGACAGACACTAAGCATAAACCAAGGCACCCAATTCAGGAATGGTAGAAACTATTCTGTCAGTCAACCCAGCAAAGTTGTCCTCAATAATATAGAAGGATTGGTGATTAAGTTGGGAGAGCTGTCCCAAAGTCCAAGGATCAGCCTGGCATGAAAGCACACCATATAGTCAATGTTCATACTCTAATATTACAGTCCCTGGCTACATCCTCTCCCATCAGTAGGACAGACCTGCCAGAGCTATGATGGAGTACAGGTGGGAGGGAGTGGCCCTGGAAATCCTCAACATCCATTCCAGATCCCTGGAGATGTACTCCAGCCCAACCAATAATCTTAAAGCCATATTTACCAGAAGGAGATCACCCAAATCCAGAAGATTAATCTTGGCTCAACGGGAGGTGCAGATGGCCAGGACAGAAGCAACAGCAAGCCTTGGAAAGGGGGTGCCAATCTGGCACAGCTGCACAACAGGACTGAACGTATGCTGAACAACAAACAGAGACAGCCACAACATCCAAACCTATTCAGTGGTCTGCAGTACTGCCAGACCAATCATAGGGTAGGAGACAATTCCAAGGCTAACCAAGTGGGTGCAAAAAATGAGGACCACCTTCAGATTGCCTAATGAACTATGGAAAATTTATGACGCTGGGAACCGTTAATGCCTGACAAAGAGTTATCCAACTTGATTGAACCTCTTGGAACCAAATCCAGAGTACTCTGGGTCACTGCTCTTTAAACACAAACACTTAATAGTTCATTTAATATCAGAGAATGTATACAACATGCAACCTGAAATTCTTACTCTCTGCAGACATCCTTGAAACAGAAGAAAAACCCCCAAAGAACGAATGACAGAAAAACGACACAAGAACCCTAAAGCCCCCTGCCCCGCCCATGCACAAGCAGCAGCATCAACCCAACACTCATCCAAGTTTTAAATATAATAAGGGCTTTTACTTCAACCACCTTTTCAAAGCAGTAAATATCAGAACCCTGCTACCATTGTGTGGGGGAAAATTCTTTATCTCTCTTCTAATCCCCTAAACTGACGTCCTCCATCACCAACCTATTCACATTTATGCAGAACCAGTCAAATCTCCTTGATGCTGCTTTGCTCAGAGACCAATTTATCATCGAGTAGCTGTGTCTCATTCATCGATGCTAAGTCTCATCTCCACCTCATAAAATTGGCCTTGGCAAAATTTAAAACCTTTATTCCTACAGTATTTTATCCTTGTCTTATGATTAAATCTATTTAAATTATAATGATTTACCCTGAACCACCACTTCTGCCACCAACTCCTCTTGTTGGGATTGCTATGTACAAGCAAAACTGCTTATGGAATGCAAGTTATGAATTCTACGTCCTGTAAGACCATAGGACATAGGAGCAGAATTAGGCCATTCAGCCCATAGAGTTTGATCCATCTTTATATCTCACTCCCATTCTCCTGCTTTCTCTCCGTAACCTTTCATGCCCTTACTAATCAAAAACCTATGAATCTCTGCTTTAAATATATCCAATGACTTGGTCTCTACAGCTATCTGTGGCAATGAATTCCATAGATTCACCACCCTTTGTCTAAAGAAATTCCTCTTAATTTCTCTTCTAAAGGGAAGTCCTTCTGTTCTGAGGCTGCGCCCTCTGATCCTAGACTACCCCACTGTAAGAAACATCCTTTCCATGTACACTAACCAGGCCTTACAACATTCAGCTGTTTTCAATGAGATGCCCCCCACCCCAACTTTCTAAACTTCAGTGAGTAAAGAGGTATCAAATGTTCCTCATACATTAACCTTTTTATTCTTGGGATCATTCTTGTGTAACTCTTCTGGACCCTTTCCAATGTGCTAGCATTGATAAGGTGCCCAAAATTGCTCACATTACTCCAAGTGTGGTCTGGCCAATGCCTTATAAAGCCTCATTTTTGCTTTTATATTCTATCATGAAACTATCATGAAACCGCTTGTTTTGGCGGTCTGAAATACCTACCTGTTTCAAGCAGGCTTCAATTATACTGGTGCCCAAGAAGAACGGGTTAACCTGCCTCAATGACTATCATCCAGTAGCATTTACATCCACTGTGATGAAGTGCTTTGAGAGGGTCAGTGATGAAAAATATCAACTCCTGCCGGAGACAAGTCCTAGATCTGTTCCAATTTGCTTACCATCACAACAGGTCAACATTAGATGCCATTTAATTGGCTCTCCACTCAGCTCTGGAATATCTGAATAGAGAAGATGAATACAACAGGATGCTCCTAATTGACTACAGCTCTGCATTCAATTTTATCATCCCCTCAGAACTAATCAATAAGCTCCAAGACCTTGAGACCTACAAGCTCTCAATACCTCCTCATGCAATTGGATCCTTGATTTCCTCGTTTGCAAACCCCAGTCAGTTCAGATTGGCAACAACATCTCCACAATTTCCATCAGCCCAGGTGCACCACAAGGCTCAGTATTTAGCCCCTTGCTCACTTACTTTATACTTATGACTGTGGATCTACATACAACTAAAAGCCATATTTAAGTTTATTGACAACATCACTGTTGTTGGCCAAATCAAAGATGGTGACGAATTTAGCATATAGGAGGGAGACTGAAATTCTGGCCAAATATTGCCATAACAACCACCTCTCACTCAATGTCAGCAATACCTCAGAACTGATTATTGACTATAGGAGGAGGAAACCAGAGGTCCATGAGCCAGTCCTCATCAGGGAATCAGAGGCAGAGAGAGTCAGCAACTTTAAATTCCTCGGCATTGTCATGTCAGAAGATCTGTCCTGGACACAGCTGGTAACTGCCATTTGAAAGGAAGCACAGCAGCACCTCTACTTTCTTAGAGGTTTGTGAATGTTTGACATGTCATCTAGAACTTCTATAGATGGTGAATGTACTGACTGGATGTATCATGGCCTAGTATGGGAATGCCAATGCCTTTGAATGGAAAAAAAATACAAAATACAGTGGATACAGCCCAGTCCATCACGGGTGAAGCTCTCCCCACCAAATGAGCACATCTATAAGGAGCGCTGTCACAGGAAAGCAACATCCAACATCCAGGCCATGCACACTTCTCTCTGCTGCCATCAGGACAGAGATACAGGAGCCTCAAGTTCCACACAACCAGGTTCAGGAACAGTTATTACCACTCAACCATCAGGATCTTGAACCAGAGGGGATAACTTCACTCATCCCAACACTGAACTGATTCCACAACCCCACTTTTAATGACTCTATAATTTGTGTTCTCAATATTTCTTTCTTTTTTTCCCTCTCCTTTTGTATTTGCAGTTTGTTGCCTTTTGTATATTGTTTGTCTGTCTCTGTCACGTGTTTTTTTTATTTATTCTATTGAGTTTCTTTCCATTTCGTATGAATGTCCACCATCAACTCAGCCTGCAAGTTAACCTACAGAGATTTCTGCACGAGACATCCCAAGCCGGGTTGCACCACTAATTTCTGAATTTGCTCTCCATTTAGAAAACAGACTACACTTTTATTTCTTCTACCAAAATGCACGACTATACACTCCCCTACACTATATTCCACCTGCCACTTATTTGCCTATTATCCTAATCTGTCTCAGTCCTTCTTCAGAATCCCTGCTTCTTCCCCATTACCTGCCCTCCACCTATCTTCGGATCATCTGCAAACTTGGCCACAAAGCCATCAATCCCATCATCCAAATCAATGATGTATAACGTGAACAGAAGCAGTTCCAACACCACTAGTCACCAGCAGCCAACTAGAAAACCCTCATGCTCTTCTCACTCTTCGCCTTCTGCCAGTCAGCTAATTTTCTATCCATGCTAGTATCTTTCTTGTAATACTGTGAACTCTTATCTTGTTAAGCAACCTCAGGTGCAGCATCTTGTCAAAGGACTTCTGAAAGTCCAAGTAAACAACATCCACTGACTCTCCTTTGTCTATCCTGCCTGTTATTTCCTCAAAGAATTCCAATGGATTTGTTAGGCAAGATTTTCCCTTGATGGAAAGCATGCCGACTTCAGCCTATTTTATCATGTGTCCCCAAACCACAACGTTAATAATGGACTGGAGCATCTTGCCAGTCACTGAAGTCAGGCTAACTGGCCTGTAACTTCTTGTCTTCTGCCTCCATTCTTTCTTAAAAAGCAGAGTGACATTTGCAATTTTCCAGTTCTCTGGAACCATTGCAGAATCTAGTGATGGCTCCACAATCTCTTCAAATAACTCTTTCAGAAACCTTGGGTGTAGTCCATCTGGTCCAGGTGACATATCTAACTTCAGGTTCTCAAGCACCTTCTCCTTATTAATGGCAACTACACTCACTTCTGTCCTGACACTCTTGAACTTCTGGCATACTGCTGGTGTCTTCCACAGTGGAGACGGTCATAAAATACAAATGCAATTTCTTTGTCCCTAATTACTACCTTGCCAGCCTTATTTTCCAGCGATCTGATATCCACTCTTGCTTCTCTTTTGCTCTTTACTTATCTAAAAAAAATTGCACCTAGAGAACACAAAGGAGGGAATGTAGAGGTTTCTGCAAGGTAAGGGTTACGGTAATGTCCAGGCAGGGATAGCTTACAGATAATATGCGGTCAGTCCAGGCAAGAAAACTCTTTTAAGAAAGGTCTTTGAACAGCATAGCTTCTCTTCGCCCTGCAGGGGACTACAGCCATTTGGCATACCCAGACAAGATAAGGATGCAAACTAAAGAGTGTCTAGAGTGTCTCCTTATTGGTCAATTACTTTACTAATGCCTCCAGTTTTAGACTCCACTATCCTAGGTAAGAGAATGTGTCCATTCACTTTACATATGTCTCATGGTTTTATGTACTTCTAGGTCATCTCTCACCATCTATGCTCCAGGGAAAAAAGTACAAGCCCACCTAGCCTCTCCCATCCTCATGTACTCCATTCCCTGTAACATCTTCGTGACATTTTTCAGCACCTTTTCCAGTCCAATGATATCTTACCTGTAGCTGGGTGACCAGAACTATGTACAATAACCCAAGTGTGGTCTCACCAATCACTCGCAACTCATGCATCCAATACTCTGACCAATGCTATACCACCAACCTTGGTGTCATTCACAAACTTACAAACCACATGAATAACACTATTATCTATATTTACGATTTGAATGACAAAGAAGATCGGACTTAGTGTGGATCCCTGTAGCACCCCACTGCTCACAGACCTCCAGTGCCACTCTGCAATTCCTTCCACTAAGCCAATTCTGTATCTAATTGGTCAGTTCATCTTGGATCCCATGTGCGTTAACTTTCCAATTAGTCAATTCTTGATCAGTAAGGGATTAAGAGTTACAGGGAGAAGGCAGGAGAATGGGATTGAAACAAATAAAAAATCAGCCATGACTGAATGGTGAAGCTGGCATGAAGGACCAAATGCTCTAATTCTGCTCCTATGTCTTATGATCTTCCACTCTAGCCTTGGCAGGGACCTTGCTAAAGTCCATGTTCTCAAGTTATGTTCTAAATTCATGTTTGATTATTTACTTTTCTGGGATCGCAAGTGATGGACAATAAGTGGTCAACTGCCACTGGCACCTACATCTGGAAAATATATCATCAAACCAAAGGATAAAGAGATTAATATTAGGAAAACTTCACACCAACAGTTAAGCAACCAGGTGGCAGTGACATCTATTGGTCTGATTTGAACGCCTGCAGTTATACATGATTTTCGGGAGCTACACTACCTTCCAAAACCACTGGATGACAGGATGGTTTGCATTGTAGCCATTTTTGTACTTGGTGTTCTCCTTCCAGTCATTCACATCCACATCTCCAAGTCCACACATCAAAAGCTGAAAGACAATGGTCAAATGTCATCAAAGCAAGGGCCAAAGTGTAGTATAACCTAGAATGGTAATCAAAGTAGGCAGACTGCAAAAGGTTACCTCCAATTCATTCTCATCAAATATCTTTATCAGATCTTGTGGGATCAGTTCAAAGAATCCCTGGGGGAAAAAATATCAGGATTCTGTCATGAGCATTTACAGCAAAAGTAGCACCATTTCATGCTTCTCATCTACGTTGTTTCGATAAAACATGACTTTTAAAACCTGCCATAACAGCTTCTGTTACTCTGAAGACCACATATACTGGAACCCTGTACCCTGACTGCCAGAGTAAGTAAATTGAGATTTTGCTGTGCTCCTCAAAGAATTTATAAAGTGCTAATATGCATTAATTTATGGCCAAACATTGCCTTAATTTTAAATTTTCTTTCAGATGAATCTCATTCCTTATGAAACGTGTGATCCCGCCAACCTCCACATGTCCCTGGAGTATCTATGCTTCTCCCATTTCCAGTCTCATGAGGATCCCCTGCACTGGTCTCCTTGTTTTCACTTCCCCTTTATTCTCTCTAAGACATTGCCCTAAAGCTCTCTCTGATCGGCTGTAAAATCCGATGTGGCCCAGTGTCACATTTGGTTAGTAATGCATCATCTTAGGACATTTTACCATTGTCAAATATGCAGGCTATTATCATTGAATGCTAATATTTTCCTGTCTAGAATCTAATTTTCAAATAATTCAGTTACAGTTGAGAATTCAAATTTTATTTTTTAATTTTTCTATTTTTCCTCCTTTAATTCCATCTTTGGTCTCTCGCGTCTTTTAGCAAATGATTTAATATTAAGTTAAAAATTCAACCTGACCTTTTTGTGGATCAGCCTCACTTTGTCTAATTAACAATGCTGCAATCTGATTAGTTAAAGATATACATGACTGCTTGACCTGATCACCCAGGTTCTAATCCTCTAAAAGGAATGCACCAAAAATGACTTTCTAATCCTCAACTTCCTGCGCAAATCTTCACTTAGAAAGTCTGCAACAAAGACAAGTGTAGCTGTCTGTGCACTGGTGGCTATGGAATTTGGTCACATAGAGGAGAGATTCTATTGTCTTTGTAACATTTCACACAATATTGGGCTTAATTCAGATGAGATATAGTCCAAACTATAGCTTTAGTTTGGTGACAGTACAGGACATGATTTTCTTTCTAATTTGTTGTCACTCTGAAAGATTAGAATAGCAGAGATTTTCAGTACTAGTGTTAACCTTGCTAATTATCATTATAACCCAACAGACTCAAGTACAACTTATTTAAAAGTGATTTTTTTGTCCTCTTATTACCTCTTTAAAAGCATTCATTTGTTCCTGGATTCGATTGACAAACCTCCACTGCATCACAAGGCTGGAAGAAAAAGCAGTAAGTCCACAAAATGCTTCATTTACAGATCCCACACCACAGGTTTCCATAATTAGCACACAATAATTCTGTCCAATTAATTTGTTCTTCCTGGTTGTAATCTGTACTTTCTCCATCCTCTGGGTCAGAGATATACAACATGGAAACAGGCCCTTCAATCCAATTCACCCATGTCTATCTGTGCTAGCCCCAGTTGCCAGTGCTTGGCCTATAACCAACTAAACTTTTCCCATCCATCCGAAACAACTTGTAAACGCTGGAATTACACTCACCTTTACACCTTCCTCCAGTAGCTCACTTCAATATACTCACCACCTTCTGTGTGAAAATGTTGCCTCTCATGTCTCTTTTAAATCTTTCCTTTCTCACCTTTATTCTATGTCCTCTAGTTTTACACTGTCTCACCCTCAAATACTGAAAGATCCTCTTGTTCAGAAACCCCTCCAGTATCTTTCCTACCATTGAAGTCAGGCTCACCAGCCTGTAAATCCCTTGCTTGTCCTTGCAGACACTATTCTGTAAGGTTAACCTACCTAGTTAAATAAATTGTACAGTTCCAACCCAATTATCAGTTGCATCATCTTCCTAGCACGAAGTTGCCCGTATTCCAGCAATCATTGGGCATCACATGCCATCTTACTCAGAACAAGCACAGAGATAACCAATTCTAGAATGGATTAACACAAAGGTGGAAGGAGAAATTGATGGACAAGAGTTTACAATTGGAGAAAATTAAAATGAGATTCACTCTGCAGCTGCCTCATGCTCACAGCCAGCAGAACAAGCAAAACACTGATAAAGGTATTTTAAACCAGAAATTGGCATATCTAACTTTGCACATATATGAAAAAATACCTGTGCATAAATAGAGCATATAATCCCAGAAATTCCAAAACACTTACTGAATGTACTCCTTCTTGTTTTTGTTTGTAACCAAAATTTCTGATCCATTAGATTTCAGCTCATGTTGTTGGGTCTGGTGGAAGGAAAACATAATTCCAAGATTTATCCAAAACTGCAAAACCAGCAGAGGGCAATTAGGACCATTGCTGGTCCATATGTGGTACCACATGCAACACAACGAGAGCTTTCACAAGGCATGCAAGTCTTATCAAACGGTAATAGACAACAGACAATAGACAATAGGTGCAGAAGTAGACCATTCAGCCCCTCGAGTCTGCACCGCCATTCTGACATCATGGCTGATAATTCACTATCAATACCCAGTCCCTGCCTTGTCCCCATATCCCTTGATTCCCCTATCCATCAGATATCTATCTAGCTCCTTCTTGAAAGCATCCAGAGAATTGGCCCCCACTGTCTTCCGAGGCAGTGCATTCCACACCTCCACAACTCTCTGGGAGAAGAAGCTCTTCCTCAACTCTGTTTTAAATAACTGACCTCTTATTCTCAATCCATGCCCTCTGGTACTGGACTCTCCCAACATCTGGAACATATTTCCTGCCTCAATCCTTTAATTATCTTAAACATTTCAATCAGATCCCCTCTCAATCTCCTCAATTCCAGTGTGTACAAGCCCAATCTCTCCAATCTCTCTGCGTAAGACAGCCCTGCCATCCCAGGAATCAACCTAGTGAATCTACGCTGCACTTCCTCAATTGCCAGAATGTCCTTCCTTAAACCTGGAGACCAAAACTGTACACAATATTCCAGGTGTGGTCTCACCAGGGCCCTGTACAAATGCAAAAGGACATCCTTGCTCTTGTACTCAATTCCCCTTGTAACAAAGGCCAACATTCCATTTGCCCTCTTCACTGCCTGTTGCACTTGCTCATTCACCTTCATTGACTGGTGAACTAGGACTCCTAGGTCTCTTTGCATTTCTCCCTTACCTAACTCTACACCGTTCAGACAATACTCTGCCCTCTTGTTCCTGCTTCCAAAGTGGATAACTTCACATTTATTCACATTGAATGACATCTGCCCACTTATCTGATCACAGATACTTATCTGCCCACTTGCTGATATAGTTTTCAATGCCCTCATCTAAATCATTGACATAAATCGTAAAGAGCTGTGGTCCCAATACAGAGCCCTGTGGTACCCCACTAGTCACCTCCAGCCAGTCTGAGAAACACCCATTGACTGCTACCCTTTGCTTTCTATCTGCCAACCAGTTTTCTATCCATGTTGAAACCCTGCCCCCAATGCCATGAGCTCTGATTTTACTCACCAATCTCCTATGTGGCACCTTATCGAATGCCTTCTGAAAATCTAGGTACACAACATCCACTGGCTTACCCTCGTCTAACATCCTTGTTACACCCTCAAAAACCTCCAACAGATTAGTCAAGCATGATTTGCCCTTGGTAAATCCATGCTGGCTCGGCCTAATCCTATTTCTGCCATCAAGATGTGCCACTATTTCGTCCTTAATAATGGACTCAAGCATCTTCCCCACAACTGATGTTAGTTCTCCGTTTTCTCCTTCCCTCCCTTCTTGAAAAGTGGGACATTAGCCACTCTCCAATCTTCAGGAACTGATCCTGAATCTAAGGAACATTGGAAAATGATTACCAATGCATCCGCAATTTCCTGAGCCACCTCTTTTAGAACCCTCGGATGCAGACCATCTGGACCCGGGGATTTATTAGCCTTCAGTCCTACCAATCTACTCATCACAGTTTCTTTCCTAATGTCAATCTGTCTCAATTCCTCTGATATCTTATGACCCTGGCCCATCCATACATCTGGGAGATTGCTTGTGTCCTCCCTGGTGAAGACAGATCTAAAGTACGCATTAAATTCTGTTGCCATTTCCCTGTTTCCCATAACAATTTCTCCCAATTCATTCTTCAAGGGGCCAACATTGTTCTTAACTATCTTCTTTCTCTTCACATAGCTAAAAAAGCTTTTGCTATCCCCTTTTATATTCCTGGCTAGACTGAGCTCATACCTGATTTTTTCTCTCCGTATTGCTTTTTTAGTTAAGATCTGCTGTTCCTTAAAACTTTCCCAATCATCTGTATTCCCACTCATCTTAGCCCTGTCATACTTCTTTTTCTTTAATGCTATACAATCTCTGACTTCCTTTGTCAACCACTGTGGCCCCTTCCCCCTCTTTGAATCCTTCCTTCTCATTGGAATGAACTGCTTTTGCATCTTTTGTATTATTTTTGTAAGATCAGATAAGATGGTGTGCTCAATGCAGCCACTATACTAATCAGAGGTGTACTTGTTCACCCTATGTGTTTTTTTCACACTTGCAAGTCTCTGCTGGATACCAAGAACATCAAGTACTGCTGGACAATCCCATCAGTAAGTTGCACAATAGTGATGGAGCTGGACTTGTCGTGTTGTCACCTGGATTTGTTACATGCCATTGTGTGTGGTGTGAATGATTACCTTTGACATTTTTATTAGGAGCGCAAGACCTTGTTGGACCTTTGTAATGTAGTGTACTGCAAGTCTGGTTCACTGGTTCTTTGGTGAGACAGATAGCAGGGTAGCTGTGCTGACTTGGCTGTAGCGAGGACAAGATTTAAGCTGTGGACTTGCCTGTAGCAGCTGTCCAGGTGAGGAGACACTGAGATGGTGTGGGAAATCCTTTGTGGGGCATGCTAGAATCTGTATTCCAAAACTAATGAGCTGTCCTCCTTCTTCAAAGAAAGAGGCTTTCCTTCCTCCACATCAACGTTGCCCTCAACCGCATCTCTTCCATTTCATGCACGTCTACCCTCACCCCATACTCCTGCCATCCCACCATGGACAGGGTTCCTTTTGTCCTAACCCACCCCACTAACCTCCATGTCTAGCAAATCATTCTCTGTAACTTCCACCATCTCCAATGGGATCCCACCACTATGCACATCTTCCCCTCCACCCACATTCCACTTTCCACACAGATCGCTCCCTACATGACTCCCTTGTCCGTTCATCCCTCCCCACTTGTCACCCTCGTGATATTTATACTTGCAAGCAGAACAAGTGCTACACTTGCCATAATACCTCCTCCCTCACTACCATTCAGGGCCCAAACAGTCCTTCCAGATGAGGCAACACTTCAGCTGCAAGTCTATTGGAGTCATCTACTGTGTCTGGTGCTCCCAGTGTGGCCTCCTGTACATTGGTGAGACCTGACATAGATTGGGAGACCACTTCACTGTGCACCTATGCTCCGTCCGCCAGAAAAAATGGGATCTCCTGGTGGCCACCCATTTCAATTCTACTTCCCATTCCCATTCTGACACGTCAGTCTATAGCCTCCTCTACTGTCGTGATGAGGCCACACTCAGTAGCAAAACTTTATATTCCATCTGGTAGCCTCCAAACTAATGTCATGAACATAGATTTCTCAAACTTCTGGTAATTGGCCCCTTACCTCTCCATTCCTGTTTGCCTCTCTTACCTCATCTCCTTACCTGTGCTCCTAGTGCTCCTCCCCCTTCCCTTTCTTCCATGGTCTTCTGTCCTCTCCTATCTGATTCCCCCTTCTCCAGCCCTGTATTTTATTCACCAATCAACTTCCTAGCTCTTTACTTCACCCCTCCCATTTTCCCAGTTTCATCTATCACCTGCCACCTTGTACTTCTTCCTCCCTTCCCCCCCCCCCCCGCCCACCTTCTCGCTTTAACATCAACTTTTTCCCACTCCTGATGAAGGGTCTAGCCCGAAACATCAACTGTTTACTCTTTTCCATTAATGCTGCCTGGCTTGCTGAGTTCCTCCAGCATTTTGTTTGTGTTGCTTGGACTTCCGGCATCTGCAGACTTTCTCATCTTGTTTGCTGCAATATGTCTTGGGGCCTGGCTCCTCCCGTCAGCACTGACCTTCCTTGGCAGAAGAACAAGATGGACCAGGACGACATATATGCCACTCAGGGACTTGGGCTGTATTATTTTTTTTCTTTATGACTAAGTTTTTCTGAAATTGTATCTGTATGTGCTACGTGCTGTTGGTAATGTGTGTTACACTTTGTCTTTGGAGGGATGCTGTTCTGTTTGGCTATATTCATGTATAGTTTAATGATAATTAATCTTGAACTTAATGTAAAACTGAATATGACACCTCCAATGTGGCCAAAATAACTCTCTCCTTCAGTAAGATAAACCATTGTCACAATAATGCAAATTAAACACATGAAACAATTTTTACTTTCTGTAATAAACTGTAAGTTTAACTGTCTTATAATGCATTTCCCCAAGCAAATGAAAGAAATCTTAGCAGACTGATAAAACTGCATTATGTGTATTTTGTTTTAGGACAAAGTCCAGTGGAGGTTACAAAGAAATGCTAAACTTACACCTCCACGAGTAAAGTTCAACATTCTTTCAAGCAACACATCTGATGCCAGGTCCTGGTAAGGCCCACTTCTAAGAATTAATTATGTCGCTGAGTACCTTCTATCATTCATATAATCATGTTTTAAAAAGGCCATTTCATACCTGTGTCCACCAGATAGAAAAAATCTTCTGTTAATTTACCCAGTTATTTTCAAAAGGAGTAAATGATATTTAAACAATAAGGCCATTTTTTTTAAATCACCAAGGTCAAATGGTTCAGAAATTTCAATCTTCATATCTAATGGAGCATGAAGTATTATCTGTCAGCCACACCTTGATTAAAGACTTGCTGCTGGGTTAACTGGAGTACTTGTGTAACTAATAGAGGACTTTACCAATTCCCTAAGAAGGTGAAAAGGAAAGCACAAATACATTTAAGTGTTCAAAAATGTTGGGTGGTAATGTTAGCTGTATTATTTGTCAAACAACATAACAGTTGTCATGGGAGCTTTAATCCACAGTATTGTAAATACAACACTAAGACAGTTGATTACTGCAATGAAAACACTGAAGGAAGATGGTGAAATTAAAGACTGGTTCCAGTACCATCAACAAAAAGTATCATTCCAATAGGGACACTAAATATGGCATGGCTGCTACAACTTAACACAAAGGATATCAGTTTTAACTCACACTCTGCACTAACAAGATACAGAATGCAAAGTGAAAATCATTGTCCAGCTGAATATATAAATGGAGCCATTGGAGGTCGATGTAGGAGGTTAACAAAATACGAGCTGGTGCTGAATATTGCTGTACTGCACTCAAAAGATGGCTTTATTTGGGTGACAATAAATTATAAATGCAAATGGATTAAAACATCAGCAGGCCATAGTATCTGCTAGCTACAACTTACTGATAATATGCATGCATATGCATACCGACCTGACCAAACAGCTCTTCATCAACCACAAATCGAAGATCCAAATCAGTCGGATCATTTTCAAGAATCCACATCAGTGAATTGTAATACTCGCTGTCCTGAAATATTGAAAGTTAAAATTGACCATATTCATTTATAACCTCCTGTTTATAAATCTTATTGCAATAGCAAAACAGACTCAGAGGTACTGTAATCATTTCTATTTTACAAACTGCTAATGCTGGAAAAAATACAAGGGACTTTTCCCAAATTAATTCAAAATTTATACTGAGGGGAAAAACAAGTGTGCCAGCATTTAAAACTTGGTTCCATTTCATCTCCTGTGTTCCAGTTTCTAGCAGACTAATACTAGATACATAACTATTTTGATTTTTTTTTCTGGTCAAGGTTTTGACTGCTTTTATAAATCGGGTTTGTTGAATGGAACAAACTGAGCCTAACTGAGCTATATCCAATATCAGATGTGCTTGGCCACAATTAAGAGTAAAAATATAAGCCAAGGACAAAAATGGGAGAAAACCAGGATTCTGGCTAGACCCATACACATGCTGAAAAGCTGAGGTTGCTTTTAAAAGGGGTTCAGACATGGCAAGTATTTGGAAGGAATGAGATTTTGGAAGAGTGGAAGGAAATTTCTTTGCTTGAACTATAGCAGTAGGATTATTGAAAATAGCTTTCTTTTATAGCTGAAAATTTGCAGAGAAGAGGGCTGAACTGGGAATTTATGACAGATCAGCTAGGAAAGTGAAAGACCCAGTTGCTTGTTTTTTTTTTAAATGAGAAAAAGTAAAGAAATATGATAATTTAATTTTGGTATACATAATATATTGTTATGATAACAGACATTCAGAATGTACAGTACACAATCTTTTACAGAAATATATCTCAGTTCTAGCTGAAATAGCTGTACTACACGAAGCATGTCTCACTGTACAAGACAAAGCTGCTGATACACTCCCTGATTAAAAATATTTCCATGCTTCCCGACTGCCAGGAAGCAAGAGCAGAATATTTATTGGCCTATTCCCCATCCTATAAAAAGTTCCTAGAATATAGGCTCCTTTCACTTTTCAGTTGCTGCTGTAATACTAAAATAATTCCAGGTCACCGCGTCGATATCGTTTTGTGCACCTTGTTCAATTAACTTTATAAATATTCCTTTTGCTTTAGCTTTGCCTTGCAAATGTTCCTAGTGCCTCACCTAGCAGTTATTCACTTTGCTTCTGTTGCTACTACATCCACTTACTCCCCAACCTCCACATTTGTAAGTGATGTGGAAAGCGAAATTCCAAGAATACAAATGAAACTTTAAATACACAAAATAATTTTCCTTAGCTAACTTCAATATAATAAACACCTTGTCATTTATCATCTCTAATCCACCATCTGACATGAACCTGGTCACTTATTTAACTGCTATACACTCGCTTGATGTGTACAGAATGGTGTACATTGGCTGAAAAAAAAGCCCTGGAATATCCTGAAGCTACATCAATTTCATATGTTCACCAAAACATGTACAAATGTTCATGAACCTTCAATAAGCTATAACACTCCCATCTATCTAAATTTTGCAAAGATTTGCAATATGTTATGTTCTTGAGGTCTCCAGCTTATTCTCATCTTCAAGGTTTGTGGAAAATTGCATCATTTAATTAATCTGGAACACAATCTGTCAGTAAGAAATTAAGGCCACCTGCTCAAGCTAATGGAGAGGTTGTTAACAAGAGAATGATCTGGATGGACTTCATATTTCTGATGTTCTAATTTGAACAAGCAACCAGCATCACTATTAGGGTATCAGGGAAGCCTTTGTAGCTAATTTTATAGCTAAATTTTCATGTGCATTTTCTCAGGATTGTGATTAATCAGTTATTTATTTGTCGTGGGCATCACTCGGTGCTGTCTGCATTGAAATATTGGCATTTCTCAGTGCTAACAACTGAAATGTGAATGGAAGACGGTCGATCAGATGATCTTCCCAATGTGCAGTTAAAATCTGAAACACACTGCCTGAAGAGTTGGCGGAGGCAAGGATCCTCACAACATTTCGGTATCTATACAAGCACTTGGATCACCATGGCATAGAAGGCTACGGGTCAATCTCCCTAGATGGATATTTGTTGGTTGGCTCAGATAGGGAATGCGGAGGGACCTGCTTCTGTACTGTATAACTTTGTACTGTCCTTGCCTTTCATACAACACAGTAATATCAACAAATATACTGTACTCTGTTTAATTACAATATGGAAAACTTACCACTGACTCCATATCTTGCAGTGTTATTGGCTTCTGAAGCATCATCTTGTACAATGGTCTGATAAAGAATCCTATATAATAAACAAATCTCATTTTGTTTATACGATCATAGAAATATTTTATCATCTGCAATTACACAGAATTCTTATCTTTTGCGAAGGTTACAAAAATCATTTTATTTAAAAAACATTAAATAGCATTTCTAACAATGTCAGATCCATGTACCTACCATCTAACAATTTCCCATGAAACACTGCCATCCCAGCTACGCGACCTATGAACTTGAAGTAAGATACATGCTCCTCATTGCATAGTCCAGAATTTGGGTTTATCTGTAAAGTGTAATTGTCCCTATAGGAGAAAGGGAGATTACTTGATTAGGTTAGACAACTAGCAGAATGACCAGAGTTAAAATGCCACTTATGCAAAGGAATGCAATATTTATTCTACAACTATTAAAAACGGACAGAAAATGGTTCGGATCAACATTGATCCAAGAGAATGATGGTTCCCAAGCAATGGGAATGCAGACTATGCTGAGGGACTCAGGGAGAAACTGTGTAATGGTGGCTTTGTTAGACTATTGATACGTACTGGGTGGAGGTCAGTGAAGGGAAACTGACAGGAAATGTGGTGGGCTAAAGGTTGGCAAACTAATATTGGCATTTAAGAGTTTGAAATATGAATTAAATGCTGGTGGGGGTACTCAGGAAGCTGGTAAATCTGCAATTGGTATGCAATAAAAATCTAAGATACAGAACATCTCAAAAGAAGCAGTGGACAATCTGATGGCATCTTCATTAGTTCTGTTTCACAGGGACACAGGAAAAAAAATCCATTGCCTTTATACCGTAGGAATAATGCAATGCAACAACAGTGCAACAGTAGTACAACATTCCAATCATTGCAAACTTGAGCATTCTGTTATGAAAGTAGTTTTCTGAAGGTGAAAAGCAGTCACATACGTGGCAGAATATTCAAACAACCCGTAATATGGATTGAACATCTCCTTGGAAAGCAGGAAAAACCATTCCCTGGCAACACCACCATAATCCAATCCTTTCTCAGAATCAAACTCAATCCAGAGTCTGGCTTTGAGGAATTCGATTCTCTTTACAGACATTATTTTCCTGTAAGAGTCTTCCAAGATTGTGTTCCGTCGTAACTTCATTTCAAATCGATTTGGACCATCAGTCTGCAAAGCAAAACAAAAGTTTAAGGATGCTATTTTGCTTACAATTTAATGATTTGATTTTGATTAATGTTCGTACAGGCAGAAACAGAGAAGAATCACTAAATGGTACATAATTCTATCTACTTAACACTGCCTCATTAAAGCAGCCCAGACATTCTCTCTTCTCCCCTCTTCCATTGGACAGAAGATACGAAGCATATATCACCAGGGTCAAAGACAGCTTCTGCACTTTATTCTGTATTGTTACTGTTTTATCTTGTTCTACCGAAATACATTGATCTGTATGAATAGTATTAAAGAGCAGCTTTTCACTGTACAAGAATAAACCATTTCCAATTTTACACACAGAGTATCACACAAATACACGATCAGGACAGGTGTCATTGAATCAGCTCTCCTCCACACCCTGTAACTGAAGTTCTCTAATTCAGGCAACATCCTGGTGGATTTCTGCTGCACTCTTCCATTGCAATTATACCTTTCCTATATCATGCTGACCAGAACTGCGTACCACAATTCAAATGCAGTCTAACCGGTGTTGTAAAACAACAAAAGTTGTAAAATAATGTCCCAACTTTTATATTCTGTGCCATGATCTATAAAGGAAAGCATGCTATATGAATTCTACAGCAATCTATCTACAGGTATCTGTGATAGGGAACTCCACGGTTCCTGTCCATTAGATTCTATCATTTACTGCATATGTCCTAATTGTATTTGACTTTACAAAATACATCACCTTATACCCCCGTCCCATGATCCTTTCCCTTCTCCAGCTCTGTATCCCTTTTGCCAATCACCTTTCCAGCTCTCAGCTTCACCCCACCCCTCCGGTCTTCTCCTATCATTTCACATTTCCCCCTCCCCCTCCTACTTTCAAATCTCTTACTATCTTTCCTTTCAGTTAGTCCTGACGAAGGGTCTCGGCCCAAAACGTTGACAGTGCTTCTTCCTATAGATGCTGCCTGGCCTGCTGCGTTCCACAAGCATTTTGTGTGTGTTGCTTGGATATCCAGCATCTGCAGATTTCCTTGTGTTCACCTTATACTTGCCGGGATTAATTGAATCAGCCGATATTCCGTCCAACCATCTAACTATATCCTACTGTAGTTTTCGACAACCTTACTTGATAATTCTCAACACCAAAAACATTTGAGCTATCAACAAAATTACTAATCATACCATTTGCATACATACCCAAGTTATAAACAAACACAAGTGTGGCAGCTCAGATTCTCATGGTACATATTGTCTATAGACTTCCAATAGAAAAACATCCTACCACCACTACTTAATGCTTCCTCTTACCAAGGCAACTTTAGATACAACGAGCCACCTCATCTTGGATCCCATGTGCCTTTACCTTATGAACCAGCCTATCTTCTAAGTCCTTGTCCAATACATTACTGGAGTACTTCAAGGCATAATTGATTACTCTCCCTTCATTAACTTTCTTAATTACCTTCTCAAAATACTCAATCAAATTTATGAGACAGTATGTTCTCCACACAAAGCCTCACGGACCATCTCAGATCAGTCCAACCGTACATTAATCCTATCCCTTCAGGTATTGTCAAATAATTTCTCTACCATTGACACAAGTATCTTACTGGCTTGTAGTCACCTGTACATCCCTCCTGTGCTTCTTAAATAAAGGAACATTAGCTACCCTCCATCTTTCTGTACATCAGCTATGGCTAATGAAGATACAAAAATCTGATTCAGCTCTCTAGCGATCTCCTCCCCCATTTGGCCCCATGTGTCTCATACATCTAACACTTCCTCCTCCTTAATTCTGACCTGCTCCAAATTAGTTATGTGCCCCCTTCTTGAATTCACATGTCTCTTGTCCCTCTTGCTGGTGAATACAGATGAAAAGTATTTCCTTTGGAGGTCACCCGCATCACCTGGCTCTGTACACAGAGGAACTAAAGGGTTAATGGGGCCCCAATCTTTCCCTGGCTGCACACTGGGTCCTGAGATTCTCCTTCTTATTTGCCAAGGATGTTCCATGGCCCTGTTTTACCCTATTAACTGTTTTAAGTTCTTTTCTACACATTATATTCCTCAAAAGACTCTCTCAATCTCAATCACCTTTTTTTTTATTTAACCTGTAATTTTCTTCAGCATCCAAGGTGGACTATTCTTGCCATCTTTTCCTTTCACACTTTTCTGATTACACTGGCCATGAACTTTTATCAACTCACTTTTGAAAAATTTGTCAAGCTGCTGCTTCATCTGTAAGCATCTGTTCCCAGGTCCTCCCATTAGTCTTCCTCGCAGTTCAAGAACTTAACTTTTCATAATTACCTTGAAACTAATGTTACGTACTCGTGACACATGACAGTGGAGCCCTTGTCATGTGACTGGGGTTGAAGCTGTACTGGACTTGAGGTGATGGTCTTGTGATGGTGGTGACGTCATTTTCCCACCAGTAGAGATCATGTGACAGGTTTTTTTTTACAGGTTATAAAAGGTAGACCCCACCCTGTGAGGAGGGGCAGTTCGTGGCTGGATTTGTCAGGTTGACTTCCTGCCACTGCGTGTTTTAAGTGATGACGCAGTTTAGTTGAAGGATGAAGTTTTTATTTAATGCTAAAGTTTAAAAGGTCATTGCCAGCAGGTTCTTTACGATTCTGCTAGTTCGAGAAAATTAGTGGAGAGTGAAGATTGGAAGTTCGGAAGTTAAAGATCGAGGAGAATCGCTTTCTACAGTGAAACGGGGGTGACCTTTGTTTGATCCTTATTTGGAAGGATTTCGTCGACTATCTTCGTGTTAATCCCTGGGTTTACCAGAAAGGATTGAGGATAGTGAGGAAGGAAAGGTCAGTGCCTTTAAGCCGTTCTGTTTTGTAAATTCTTCGTGGGAAGTTCGACGTCGGGGATCGAAGCCAAGCGACGTGAAAGAGAACCTAAATCATCTTATAAAGTCTCTCCTTTTAAATGGACCGTGAGCATATCGAACTTTTGGCAATACCACTTTAAAGAACTGTTTTTGGCAATACCACTTTTAAGAACTGTTTTTGGCAATACCACTTTTAAGAACTGTTTTTGGCAATGCCACTTTTAAGAACTGTTTTTGCAATATCACTTTAAGAACTGTTTGGGCTGCCACTCAGCAGCTGTTTCCGGTTACGGTAGTGTTTGTTTACTTTTGGGGGGGGGGGGGTTTGTTTTCGGTATTTAATAAACGTGTTGTTTGTTATAAGAAACCCTTGCCGAACTCGTATATTTATTGTTGCCTGAATATGTAACATTAAATATGGGGTCTGCGTCTGGATTGAATCATTTGAGATTAAATGCTTGCTGACTTTTAAATTGGTGTTTTGGAAACAGGGATTACTCGGTTCTTTTGTTTGGCTTGTTGTGGTATTCGGCAGCAATGAATATTGATGTGTTTCTGGCTTCACCAGCTGCGGAGGTGTTGGCGAAGGCGAAAAAGACTGAGGTGTTTGAGATAGCTAGTAGATTGCGCCTTAAAGGTATTTTGCAGACTACATCTAAGGCTGTAATACAGAGAAAAATCACGTCACACTATGTGGTCTCGGGTGTTTTTGATGAATCGATTTTAGAGTCGTTTCCAGTAAGTAATCTGGAGATGCAGTTGCAAATCGAACAAATGAAATTGGAGAGGTGTAAATTGGAGGCGGAACAAAAGCAGAGAGAATTTGCTTATGCAATGGAGGAATTAAGGTCTAGAAATCAGTCTTCTGGTTCTAAAAAAACGTTTGTTGCTAGTCAAGAAATTAAATTGGTCCCTCCATTTAGTGAAACAGAAGTGGAAAGGTATTTTCAACATTTTGAAACTATTGCTCGGATGTCAGAGTGGCCGAAAGATAAATGGTCAGTGTTGTTACAGAGTGTAATTAAGGGCAAAGCACAACAAGTTTACACAGCTTTAACAGCTGAGCAAGCACTTGATTATGATATTGTAAAGAGGCATATCTTAAACGCATATGAGTTAGTCCCAGAAGCATATAGGGAAAGATTCAGAAGTTTGAAAAAGTCTGTGGAAAAAACTTATGTGGAATTTGCCTATGATAAAGCTATGTGTTTTGAGAGATGGGTTTCTTCTAAAAATGTAAATGAGGACTATGATACATTGAGAGAGCTGATTTTAATGGAGGAATTTAAAAGAAGCATTCCTGTTGAAGTAAGGACTTACTTAAATGAGAAGGATACTGATAAATTGCAGGACTGTGCTAGATTAGCTGATGAGTATGTTTTAATCCATAAGAATAAATTTCCTCAGGGCAGAAATTTTAAGAGGAAAAATAACATGGAGACTCCACGTAAGTCTGAAATTAAATCAGAGGTTAATAAGAAAGTTGATGAGAAAGGAAAGCCTGTGAAGGAAAGACAGTTTGGTCTTACTTGTAACTATTGTAAGAAGCCTGGTCATGTAATAGCTAACTGTTTCAAATTGAAAAAGAAAGAGAAGGAAGCAGTTCCAGATGCTTGTGTGCACCTGTAAAGTTACAGGGTTTGATAAACACAAATGAGGCTTTGTTAGAGTCTGACCAAGTTAAAAAGGGATATGATCATTTTATAACTGAAGGGTTTGTATCCTCGGAAGACAGTGGGGGCCAATTCTCTGGATGCTTTCAAGAAGGAGCTAGATAGATATCTGATGGATAGGGGAATCAAGGGATATGGGGACAAGGCAGGGACTGGGTATTGATAGTGAATAATCAGCCATGATGTCAGAATGGCGGTGCAGACTCGAGGGGCCGAATGGTCTACCTCTGCACCTATTGTCTATTGTCTAACACAATCTACAATAACTTTAGAAAATGGTTCACCAAATGCTGGGATAGGTTGTAATGGAGCTACTGGTGTAACCTGATTTGGTTTACCCACAATTTGACAAATATGGTGCCAATAAAAATCCTTAGGGATACTGGTGCTTCTCAGTCACTGATGTTAGACAGTGTGTTGAAGTTTAATGAAGAGTCTGATACCGGTGAGGTAAATTACATAAGAGATGTTGGAAGTGATTTTATGCCTGTACATTTACATAAAGTAAACTTAAAGTCAGGGTTAGTTACAGGATTTGTTAAAGTAGGATTACAGCATAGCTTACCTGTGAAGGGTATTTCTTTATTGTAAGGTAATGACTTGGCAGGTGGACAAGTTTTTCCTGAAGTGCATTTGACAATAGAGTCAGAGGAACCAGAGTTGAATTCTAACACAGATTCTTCCTGTGTTGTGACTAGAGCTATGGCTAAAAAGATTGATGCGCAGAATGAGGTTGTTACTCAGGACTGTTCAACTCAGGATTCGAGTTTTGAGGATGTGTCAGAGACTTTCTTATCTTCGTTGTTTGAACAAGTTTCTGGGAGTAAGTCTGACTATAAAGATTTATCTTTGTCTCGAAAGGAGATGAAAGCAGAGCAGAATAGAGACTCTGAGATTATAAAATTAAAAGAGCAGGTTTTACTAGATAGTGAAATTGATAAGGTGCCAGTAGGATATTACTTGGAAAAAGGAGTGTTGATGAGGAAGTGGAGATCACCTACAATTCCTGCAAGTGAGGATTGGAATGTTGTTTACCAGGTAGTTGTTCCGAAAGTTTATCGAAATGAGATTTTGACTTTAGCTCATAGTGTGCCTTTAGGTGGACATCAAGGGGTAAGGAAAACTGTGGACAAGATTTTAAAACATTTTTACTGGCCTGGTCTAAGAAAAGATGTGGCGATGTTTTGTAAAACGTGCCATATTTGTCAAATTGTGGGTAAACCAAATCAGGTTACACCAGTAGCTCCATTACAACCTATCCCAGCATTTGGTGAACCATTTTCTAAAGTTATTGTAGATTGTGTTAGACAATAGACAATAGGTGCAGAAGTAGACCATTCGGCCCCTCGAGTCTGCACCGCCATTCTGACATCATGGCTGATCATTCACTATCAATACCCAGTCCCTGCCTTGTCCCCATATCCCTTGATTCCCCTATCCATCAGATATCTATCTAGCTCCTTCTTGAAAGCATCCAGAGAATTGGCCCCCACTGTCTTCCGAGGCAGTGCATTCCACACCTCCACAACTCTCTGGGAGAAGAAGCTCTTCCTCAACTCTGTTTTAAATAACTGACCTCTTATTCTCAATCCATGCCCTCTGGTACTGGACTCTCCCAACATCTGGAACATATTTCCTGCCTCAATCCTTTAATTATCTTAAACATTTCAATCAGATCCCCTCTCAATCTCCTCAATTCCAGTGTGTACAAGCCCAATCTCTCCAATCTCTCTGCGTAAGACAGCCCTGCCATCCCAGGAATCAACCTAGTGAATCTACGCTGCACTTCCTCAATTGCCAGAATGTCCTTCCTTAAACCTGGAGACCAAAACTGTACACAATATTCCAGGTGTGGTCTCACCAGGGCCCTGTACAAATGCAAAAGGACATCCTTGCTCTTGTACTCAATTCCCCTTGTAACAAAGGCCAACATTCCATTTGCCCTCTTCACTGCCTGTTGCACTTGCTCATTCACCTTCATTGACTGGTGAACTAGGACTCCTAGGTCTCTTTGCATTTCTCCCTTACCTAACTCTACACCGTTCAGACAATACTCTGCCCTCTTGTTCCTGCTTCCAAAGTGGATAACTTCACATTTATTCACATTGAATGACATCTGCCCACTTATCTGATCACAGATACTTATCTGCCCACTCACCCAGCCTATCCAAGTCTCCCTGTATTCTCCTAACGTCCTCTTCGCATGTCACACTGCAAACCAGTTTAGTATTGTCAGCAAACTTGCTGATATAGTTTTCAATGCCCTCATCTAAATCATTGACATAAATCGTAAAGAGCTGTGGTCCCAATACAGAGCCCTGTGGTACCCCACTAGTCACCTCCAGCCAGTCCGAGAAACACCCATTGACTGCTACCCTTTGCT
This sequence comes from Hypanus sabinus, assembly GCF_030144855.1. Classification (NCBI taxonomy): domain Eukaryota; kingdom Metazoa; phylum Chordata; class Chondrichthyes; order Myliobatiformes; family Dasyatidae; genus Hypanus; species Hypanus sabinus. Next base: position 5,032,243 of record NC_082733.1, read on the forward strand.
TTCTATCTGCCAACCAGTTTTCTATCCATGTTGAAACCCTGCCCCCAATGCCATGAGCTCTGATTTTACTCACCAATCTCCTATGTGGCACCTTATCGAATGCCTTCTGAAAATCTAGGTACACAACATCCACTGGCTTACCCTCGTCTAACATCCTTGTTACACCCTCAAAAACCTCCAACAGATTAGTCAAGCATGATTTGCCCTTGGTAAATCCATGCTGGCTCGGCCTAATCCTATTTCTGCCATCAAGATGTGCCACTATTTCGTCCTTAATAATGGACTCAAGCATCTTCCCCACAACTGATGTTAGTTCTCCGTTTTCTCCTTCCCTCCCTTCTTGAAAAATGGGATAACATTAGCCACTCTTCAATCTTCAGGAACTGATCCTGAATCTAAGGAACATTGGAAAATGATTACCAATGCATCCGCAATTTCCTGAGCCACCTCTTTTAGAACCCTCGGATGCAGACCATCTGGACCCGGGGATTTATTAGCCTTCAGTCCTATCAGTCTACTCATCACAGTTTCTTTCCTAATGTCAGTCTGTTTCAATTCCTCTGATATCTTATGACCCTGGCCCATCCATACATCTGGGAGACTGCTTGTGTCCTCCCTGGTGAAGACAGATCTAAAGTACGCATTAAATTCTGTTGCCATTTCCCTGTTTCCCATAACAATTTCTCCCAATTCATTCTTCAAGGGGCCAACATTGTTCTTAACTATCTTCTTTCTCTTCACATAGCTAAAAAAGCTTTTGCTATCCCCTTTTATATTCCTGGCTAGACTGAGCTCATACCTGATTTTTTCTCTCCGTATTGCTTTTTTAGTTAAGATCTGCTGTTCCTTAAAACTTTCCCAATCATCTGTATTCCCACTCATCTTAGCCCTGTCATACTTCTTTTTCTTTAATGCTATACAATCTCTGACTTCCTTTGTCAACCACTGTGGCCCCTTCCCCCTCTTTGAATCCTTCCTTCTCATTGGAATGAACTGCTTTTGCATCTTTTGTATTATCCCCAAGAATATCCGCCACTGCTGATCCACTGTCTTTCCTGCCAGGGCATCTGCCCATTTAACTTTGGCCAGCTCTTCCCTCATGGCTCCGTAGTCTCCTTTATTTAATTGCAACACTGACACCTCTGATCTGCCCCTATCCCTCTCAAATTGTAGATAAAAACTTATCATGTTATGATCACTACTTCCTAATGGCTCCTTTACTTCAAGATCACTTATCAATTCCTGTTCATTACACATCACCAAGTCCAAAATAGCCTCGTTCCTGGTTGGCTCAAGCACAAGCTGTTCCAAAAATACATCCCTTAGACACTCCACAAACTCCCTAACCTGGGGTCCAGCACCTACCTGATTCTCCCAGTTCACCTGCATGTTGAAATCTCCCATAACGACTGCATTACCTTTAGCACATGCCAATGTTAACTCCCTAATCAACTTGTACCCAATATCCACGCTACTGTTTGGGGGCCTGTACACAACACCCATTAGGGTCTTTTTACCCTTACTGTTTCTCAGCTCAATCCACACAGACTCTACTTCCCCTGTTCCCAAGTCACTTCTTGCTAAGGACTGAATCTCATTCCTCACCAACAGGGTCACCCCACCCCCTCTTCCCATATTTCTGTCTCTACCATAGCACGTATACCCTGGTACACTCAATTTCCAGGCCTGATCCCCATGCAGCCATGTCTCCGTTATCCCAACAATATCGTAGTTCCCCATTTTCATCTGAGCTTCAAGCTCATCTGTCTTATTTCTGACACTATGCGCATTCAAGTATAGAACTCTTAGCCCATTCCTCCTCTCTTTGCTTAAAACACTGTCTACTGTACCTAACCCAGCTCCTTGAACTTCCATCGGGCTAATTGCACCCTGAATTGGTGTTGGTCCATTACCAAAGACAAAAACTGGTTATCAGTATTTGTTGACTATCATGTGTACTTCGTCTAGGTTTCCAGAGGCAGTACCACTTAGGAATATAAAAGCTAAGACTGTGACAAAGGCCCTTATAAATTTTTTTTACTTATTTTGGATTACCTAAGGAGATACAAACTGATCAAGGCAGTAATTTTATGTCTGGATTGTTTGAACAGATAGTTTATAAATTGGGAGCTAAGCAAATCACTTCGTCTGCATACCATCCAGAATCGCAGGGTGCCTTGGAGAGGTTTCATTCTACCCTCAAGAATATGATTAGGACATTTTGTGTGGAAAATGAAAGTGACTGGAATGAGGGTATAAACTTACTTTTATTTGCAGTAAGGGAATCAGTACAGGAATCTTTAGGTTTTAGTCCATTTGAACTTGTATTTGGGCATAGAGTTAGAGGACCTTTAGCTTTATTGAAAGAACAGTGGATTAGTAAGGAAGTACACACTAATTTGTTGGACTATGTTTTGAAATTTAAGGACAGGTTACATAAAGCTTGTAGCTTAGCTAAGGAAAATTTAAAGTTGGCTCAGGAGAAAATGAAGACTTGGTATGATAAAGAAGCTAGGATGAGGATGTTTAAGCCTGGAGATAAGGTGTTGGTTCTTTTCCCAGTGCAGACAAATCCTTTACAAGCTAGATTTCATGGTCCTTATGAAATTGTGTCTAAAATCAATGATGTGGATTACGTGGTTAAAAACTCCAGATCGTAGAAGGTCAACACAACTTTGCCATGTAAATATGTTGAAACCATATTTTGAGAAACAATCTGATACTGTGACTGTTGTGGTTAGTGAGAATGAGTTTGATTTAACTAGGAACATGATAGATGATTCATCTGACTTTCATTCTAAATCCACCATTGTTTCTGTTAGGTTACCAAATTCAACCATTCTGGAAAATATTGATGAAAAATTAGCACATTTACAGTTAGAGCAGAGACAACAGATGAAGGAGTTGATTTTTAAATATACGGAGTTGTTTCCAGATGTTCCGAGAAGGGCTACTATAGCTTCACATGATGTAGATGTTGGGGATGCCAAACCTATTAAACAACATCCATATAGGATGAACATGGAAAAATGTGAACTTGCTGAAAAAGAAATTGAATATATGTTAGAGAATAATATCATTAGACATTCTAACTCGAATTGGAGTTCGCCATGTGTTATGGTGCCAAAGCCAGATGGTAGTATTAGGTTTTGTACGGATTATAGGAAGGTGAATGCTGTAACGAAAACAGATGCATATCCAATTCCTAGAGTAGATGATTGTGTAGATAAAGTTGGAAAAGCAAAGTTCCTTACAAAGATTGATTTATTGAAAGGGTATTGGTGTGTTCCATTAACGGACAGAGGTAGAGAGATTTCTGCATTTGTAACTCCATCTGGGTTATATGAGTATAATGTTCTTCCATTTGGGATGAAGAATGCCCCAGGTACTTTCCAGAGGATGATTAACTTTATGATTCAGGGATTGAAAGATACTGATGCTTATATTGATGATTTAGTGACAGGAAATGATACTTGGGGAGCACACATTATTGCGATGGAGAAATTGTTTGAAAGGCTTTCAAAAGCTAACTTAACTATTAATTTAGCTCAGAGTGAATTTGGACATGCCACTGTGACTTACCTTGGTTATGTTGTGGGTCAAGGTAAGGTAGCTCCTGTTCAGGCAAAAGTTCAGGCAATTTTAGAGATTCCCACTCCAACGGGGAAAAAACTCTCAGAAGGTTTTTGGGAATGGTAGGATATTATCGGAAATTTTGTAAGAATTTTGCTAATGTTGCCCTTCCATTAACTAACCTTCTGCAGAAGAATGAGAAGTTTGTATGGACGGTGCCTTGTCAAGAAGCATTTGAAAAATTGAAAACAATGATATGTCAACAACCTGTGCTTAAGGCACCTGACTTTGGAAAACCTTTTTCATTGGCTGTGGATGCTAGTGATGAGGCTGCAGGAGCAGTATTAATGCAAAGGAATGAGGGTGATGAGGTTGATCATCCAGTAGCTTACTTTTCTAAGAAATTTAATAAGCATCAAAGAAATTATTCGACAATAGAGAAAGAATAGTTATCTCTTGTTTTAGCTTTGGAATATTTTGAGGTATATGTTAGTACAACTCAAAAACCACTTATTGTTTACACTGATCATAATCCGTTAGTTTTTCTGAGCAAGATGAAAAACAAAAACAGAAGATTATTAAATTGGAGTTTGATGTTACAAGAGTACAATATTGTGATGACTCATATTAAAGGTAAAGATAATGTGGTTGCTGATTGTCTATCTCGATGTTGAATGTACACTGTAATTTTTTTTATGGAGTGTTTTTTTTCAATTGTAACACTCCTACTGTATTGTAGGAGTATAAGCTGTTATATGATGGTGTTGTGTATTGTATATGTTATAAAATTTATACCTTTGTTTTTCTTGTAAGCAATTGTTAAAAATTTTTGTTCTTGTCAGACCAAAAATGTTTTTTTGGAGGGAGGTGTTACGTACTCGTGACACATGACAGTGGAGCCCTTGTCACGTGACTGGGGTTGAAGCTGTACTGGACTTGAGGTGATGGTCTTGTGATGGTGGTGATGTCATTTTCCCGCCAGTAGAGATCATGTGATGGGTTTTTTTTTAACAAGTTATAAAAGGTAGACCCCACCCTGTGAGGAGCGGCAGTTCGTGGCTGGATTTGCCAGGTTGACTTCATGCCACTGCGTGTTTTAAGTGATGACGCAGTTTAATTGAAGGATGAAGTTTTTATTTAATGCTAAAGTTTAAAAGGTCATTGCCAGCAGGTTCTTTACAATTCTGCTAGTTCGAGAAAATTAGTGGAGAGTGAAGATTGGAAGTTCGGAAGCTAAAGATTGAGGAGAATCGCTTTCTACGGTGAAACGGGGGCGACCTTTGTTTGATCCTTATTTGGAAGGATTTCGTTGACTATCTTCGTGTTAATCCCTGGGTTTACCAGAAAGGATTGAGGATAGTGAGGAAGGAAAGGTCAGTGCCTTTAAGCCGTTCTGTTTAGTAAATTCTTCGTGGGAAGTTCGACGTCGGGGATCGAAGCCAAGCGACGTGAAAGAGAACCTAAATCATCTTATAAAGTCTCTCCTTTTAAATGGACCGTGAGCATATCGAACTTTTGGCAATACCACTTTAAAGAACTGTTTTTGCAATACCACTTTAAAGAACTGTTTTTGCAATATCGCTTTAAGAACTGTTTTAAGCTGCCGCACCGCAGCTGTTTCCGGTTACGGTAGTGTTTGTTTACTTTTGGGGGGTTTGTTTTCGGTGTTTAATAAAAGTGTTGTTTGTTATAAGAAACCCTTGCCGAACTCATATATTTATTGTTGCCTGAATACGTAACACTAATAACTATGGCAGTTCTTCCCAAAATATTTGCCCAGTTTACCACCTGCCTAGTTTCAATGACAAATATAAGGACCGGTACTATGCTTTCTCTAGTGGGACAATTTACATTTTGTCTCAAGATGGACTGATCAAACTCCACCTCATCCAAGCCCCTTGACCTATGGCAATCCAGGTCAATAATGTTAAAGTTAAAACCCCCTATCATTAAAACACTGTTGATTCTTTCAGTGATTTGGTTTTATATCTGTTCCTCTAATTCACACTTTCTATAGGGAAACTGATAGTATAACCCCAATAAGTTGTTTGCTTCTCTCTTATTCCTAAACTCTACCCATATAATCTCATTGGATCATCCCTGAATATATCTCCTCCCAGTACTGCCACGCTGTTCTCCCTAATCCGTAACTCAACTCCCACCTCTTCTGCATTTTCCCTTGTCACATTGGAAACTTCTAAAGTCCTGAATGTTAAGCTGCAGCTCCTGCCCTTCCCGCAATCATATTTCTGTGATTACACTAATATAATTCCACATGCCAATCCACACTCTCAGCTCATCCTATTTGCCAATGAGGTTCCTTAGGTTAAAGTAAATGCAGTTGAGCCAACCTGCCTTTCTCTGCCCTGCCCACTGGACAATTTAACCTCGACATTGTTCTTCCTTGATGCTGCACTGGGATTGTGCTTCCCAATCCCTCTGCCAAATTACCCTCCTGAGTAACCTGGGCAAACCTCCTTGCAAGGATTTTAATCTCTCTCCAGTGAGGGTAAAACATGCTCTTCATGTACAGATCCCATCTAAACCAGAAGGTTCAATAGGCTCAACAGGTACATTTAATGTCAGAGAAATGTACACAATTTACATCCTGAAATTCTCTTTCTTCGCAAACATCCATGAAAAACAGAGGAGTGCCCCAAAGAATGAATGACAGTTAAACGTTAGAACCCCAAAGCACCAGCCCCCAGCTCCCCGCTCCACCAGCGAGAAAGCATCGACGGCCTCTGCCAAGCACTCAGGCATGCAGCAAAACATTAACAAAGACACAGACTTGCAGTATGCCAAAGACTACTCATTCACCCAGTAATTCGACATACCACGGGCTCTCTCTCTCTCTCCCTAATATGGGGAAAAGAGATGGCCCCATTTCACAGTGAGAGGGGAGACATAACAGATAACTCACTGATTTATGATGTTAAAAATCTATTGTGTTGCTTTTTCTGAGCACTGTGCACAGAGAGCTCAGGTCTCTGGACATACAGACAGCTGCTCCCAACGTTTTATATTCTCCTGCAACGCCTCAGTCGTGGCACCGGCCTTGAATCAGCCCGTCTCCAGAGCCATGAAGATCTGGCACCCTGAAGGCATGCTCGTCTTCCAGTCCTCATCCTTGGGATACAAGGATGCCCAAAGATCCAAGTACCTCAAGTCCTTTCTCCTGCACTAATCACAATTCACCTCTCCTATTTCTATCCTCAACCATCATGTGGTACAGGGAGTAATTCTAAGATCATGGCCCTACAGTGCAAATATTTTCCTCTTACATCTCATCATTATACTGGCCCTTATATTTCAGTTATTGACAACTTATTTAATATTTATGTATCTGTGCTATCAACACTGGAAATTAATCCAGTGGTACCATGGAGGAAAATATTCCCCGTTGTCTGATTCTATTGCTCACCGGCTTCTGCAGCTTTTTCCTGAAGTAATCATACTTCTGTTTGTAATCTCTTGAGTAAGGCACAGCCTATAATTCAAAACGAGATAAAGATCACCATTTGTATCAATAACATCTTCATATACTATTTCATCACAGTCCTCAAAACACTGTAACATGGTTCTTCCAAGGCTAAATACAAAGACAGAAATGAAAATTCATCTTCCGATTGCAGATATTTACTCACAGGTCCAGTAATGGCTACATTCTGGAAACGAGGGTCCTCCCACTGGGTAGCTTTGGTATCTGTCCAAAAACAATTGACATGTTTCCTATATTTATGGCTATGAAACCCAATGTAGGGAACAGAAACAGGTAATGTTTATAATTGAGGAGATTCTAATAAAATTGTTCCTGGCTGTATAAAATGTGATACTCACTGTGGTCTATGTAGAAAATTCGACCGTCGGAGTGGACACGTTCCTCCCAACCAGGCTGTAATAAAAAGGTAATTTTTAAAAAGCAGCTTTGAGACAAAACTTCTAAATTTTTCTCTCATTTATTTATTTCTCACAACCTGGGCATATATTTCCCATTCCTGGTTCTTCAATGGCTGCACACCTATCGGTGAAAGTACTCCAAGAGGAGGAAGTCCCAGGATTTGGTCAAAGAGGGATCAGAGGAATTTCTGAAGGAGGTTGGTGCATAACTTGGAGAGAAAAACAGTTGCTGGTATTTTTGGCACTTCCTGCTCGTCTTTCTTGGTGGTGGAGGCTGCAGGTTTTGGAGGCACTATCACAGTAGCCTAGGTGAGTAACTCCAGTGCAGGTTGTAGGAAGTACTGGTGCTGGTGGGCATGAATGATTAGGATGGTGGATGGGTATCAGTGAGTGCCTTCAAATTGGAGCTGTGCTCAGCCAGCTGGAAGCTATTCCATTATATTCCTGACCTTGTCTCTTACAGATGGCTGAAAGGCTTTGGACTGCGAGGAGGTGAATCACTTGCTGCAGGGCACCCAGCTTCTGGCCTCTTGCAGTCATAGCTTTCATGTAACTTGTTGGGTTTCTGGTCAAGAGTGCTCCCACACTATTGATTTTGGGGGATTAGTTGGTTGTATTGAACGTCAAGAACAGGAGCTTCTATTCTTATTGGAGATCATCACTGCCTGTATATTTTATAGCACAAGTCCATGTCTAAGTCACATCCTTTTATGCAAGCATTTTGCTCCATTTTTCTAAGTGGCAGTTAGTACTCTCAACTCTGAACATGGAAGGAAAACAATCAATGATGCAATTGAAGATGGTAGGGATAAGGACATGGCCCTAAGGAATTCTTTCAGTGTTCTCTAGTGCTGAGGTGATTAACTCCCAACTATTAAAACCTACTTCCTTTCTGTTAGGTATGATGGCAATCATTGTACAAAGTCTTCCCTTTGACACCTACTGAACTCCCAAACCACACTGAATGACATTAAGGGTAGCCTAGTCACTCAGGCTATACCCCTTTGGTCTGTGGTTGGCCCAAAATCACCTTGCTGAGTTCTCCCAGCAAAACCCAGACTCAGCATCAGTGAGCAAGTTATTGGCAAAGAAGCACTGATTGATAGCACTGTTGATGAAAACCTCTATCATTTTGCTGGTGGTTGGTCCATAATCAGCTGGATTGCAATTTTGAGGTCTGTTTATGTGCACTATGCATCGATCAAAACATCTTTCAGAAAACCTCAGAAGAAAAATTGTAGAGATGCATGAAGCTGGAAAAGGCTAGAAAAGCATTCCTAAAGACTTGAATGTTCATTAGACACAGTAAGAGAAATTGTCTACAAATGGATGGAATTCAGTACCACTGCTGCTCTCCCTAGGAGTGGGCATCTTGCAAAGATCACACCAAGAGCACAATGTGCAATGCGAAAGGAAGTGAAAGAGAACCCAAGGGTAACAGCAAAAGACCTGCAGGAATCTCTTTGTTGTTGCTCAGTCATTAAGTCGAGTCCGACTCTTCGTTACCTCAAGCCTTCTTATTGGAAACTGCCTCTCTAAGATCCCCCAAGGTCATACACATTGTCTGAGTAATATTATCTACCCATCGTAGCCTCTGTCACCCTCTCCTTCTTTTACCTAACATGAGATTCTGCCCAAGGAATCCTGACTTCTCATGGTGGCCAAAATATTTGAGCTTTCATCTCATAATCAAGCCTCCTAGTGAGCAGCCTGATTGTATTTCTTCAAGTATCGACTTGTTGTAACTTCTTGCTGTCCAATGAACACTTCCTTCAGCATCCAAGTTCAAAGGCTTCGATTCTTTTGTATTCTGCCTTATTAGTAGTCCAGCGCTCACAGCCGTACATCACAACTAGAAATACCGTAGACTTGACTATACGGATCTACATAGACAATATTATCTCTCTGTTCTTCAGTATTTTATCTATATTTGCCATTGCTGCCCTCCCCAGAAGTAAGCGCCGTTTAATTTCATGGCCACAGTTACCATCTACAGAAATCTTTGAACCGAGGAAGACAAAGTCCATCACTGCTTCCACTTCCTTTCCAGTTATTACCATGGAGTCAATAGGGCTGGTCAACATAATCTTGCTTTTTAAAATATTGAGCAACAAGCCAGCCTTTGCACTTTCTTTCACCTTGATTAGGAGCTTCCTCAGACGCTCCTCACTTTCAGCCACTAGAGTAGTACCATCTGCATAGCTGTGGTTGTTAATATTTCATCCGGCAATTTTGATTCCAATACTTGAGTCCCCTAGACCAGCATTCCTCATGATGTGTTCAGCATAGAGATTAAATAAGTGGGGTGACAGTATGCAGCCTTGTCGTATCTCTTTCCCAATCTTGAACCAGTTTGTTGTTCCGTGTTCAGTTCTAACTATTGCCTCCTGATCTTCGTACAAGTTTCTCATAAGGCAGATCAGATGTCCAGGTATCCCCATTTCTTTAAGGATTTGCCATAGTGTATTATCGTCCACACTGTCGAAGGCTTTAGAGCAGTCAACAAAACATAGATAAACACTTTTCAGCAATTCCCTCGATTTCTGCATTATCCAGCATTGGTCAGCAATTTGGCCTCTGGTGCCTCTGCCTCATCTAAAACCAGCTTGTACATCTAGCAGTTCTCGTTCCATATATTGCTGGAGCCTTGCTTGCATGATCTTTAACATTACTTTGCTAGCAGGCAAAATTAGTGAAATTGTTTGGTAATTTGAATATTCCTTTAGATTTCCCTTCTTGGGAATTGGGATATAAACCGATCTTTTCCAGTCTAAAGGCCATTATTGGGTTTTCCAGATCTGCTGGCAAATTGCATGCAATATTTTTACAGCATCACCTTTTTAAGTTTTAAACAACTCAACTGTAATCCTGTCACATCCTGCAGCCTTATTAATGGCAATGTTGTCTATTGCCCATTCGACTTTACTTTCCAGAATGTCCGGCTCTAGATCGATGAGGGAGTCACTGCAGGTGCCTTTGCAGTTGGGTCTTTCCTATACAATTCTTCTATGCCTTCTCTTTTTGATGTCGTCTGTTTCTGTAAGGTCCTTCCCTTCTTTGCCTTTTACTATACTCATTTTTGAATGAAATGTTCCTTGATTTCTCTAATCTTCTTGAATAGATCTCTTGTTTTTCCAATTCTGTTAGTTTCTTCAACTTCTTTGCATTGCTTTTTAAGTAAGTTTCCTTGTCTTTCCTTGCTATCTTCTTGAACTTTGCGTTCAGTTGGAGGAATTTGCTACAGTCTCTGTTCATGTGTCCATTATAAGAAAAACACTGAACAAGAATGGTGTTCATGGAAGGACATCATGGAGGAAACCACTGATCTCCAGAAAAAAATCATTGCTGCACACCTTAAGTTTGCAAAAGACCACCTGGATGTTCCACAATGCTCTTGGGACCAGGTTCTATGGATAGATGAGACAAAAGTTGAACTTTTTGGCAGAAATGTACACCACCATGTTTGGAGGAAAAAGGGCTCTGCACACCATTATCAAAACCATCCCAACTGTGAAGTATGGCGGAAGGAGCACAATGTTTTGGGGCTGCTTTGCTACCTCAGGGCCTGGACAGCTTGCAATCACTGATGGAACAACAAATATAAAATTGTATGACATTTTACAGGAGAATGTCAAGATAGGAGTCCATCACCTGAAACTTAATAGAAGTTGGATGATACAACGAGACAATGATCTAAAACACAAGAGTAAATCAACAATAGAAATGGTTTAAAAAGAAGAAAATCCGTGTTTTGGAGTGACCAAGTCACTGTATCCCAGTTGAGATGCTGTGGCATGACCTGAAGAGGGCTGTTCGTGCAGGGAACTCAGGAAACATTGATGAACTGAAACAGTTTTGTACAGAGGATTGGTCTAGGATTCCTCCTTGCCATTGTGCAAGTCTGATCAGCAACTATAGGAAATGTTCGATGGAGGTTATTGCTGCAAAAGGAAGTTCTACCAGTTATTAAATACAAGGGTTCACACACTTTTTCCAACCTGGAATGGGAATGACTAAACAATGTGTTCAATAAAAACACTAAAAGTACAATTATATGTGTGTTAGAGGCAGATTGTGTTTGTCTATTATTGTAACTTAGATGAATATCAGATCACATTTTATGTGATTAATGTGAAGAAAGAACATTGCTTCCAAAAGAACAAGGAGTGCCCACTTCTATAGTGGAAGAATACATCTGTTACAGATAAAATGATGAGGATGAGGTCACGTAGATTTAGCCTTACTATGGGTTCACTCATAGTAAACTCATGCATATAGGTCTGGCAGCTGTGTCCTTCAGGACATGGCCAGCTTGGTCAGTGGTCATGCTTTCAAGTCACTCTGAGCAAGGGTCATTGGAATCCCCACCAGTAGCCATCCTGAGCCTTTCCTGCTTTCACTACTATTCGACATGGTGCAGGACAGATTCATCAGCTGAGCAAGCACAGTACATAATAATTAGGAGGAGTTTCTTTAAATATACCAAGGGAAAACAGGAGTTATTTACCCCCTAAGACATTGAACTGCCAAAGAAAGAGGAGTTTAACTTACAGGAAGTGGACCAAGATCTGAAGGATCTAATGGTGGTCGTTGCCTCATATGAACGGGAATCTTCAATCTTGGGTCTTCCTGGTTATAAAATTAAAGGACAGAATCGCTAAACAACACTCAACTAAATTAGAAGTTGTAAGAAATAGTTCCTTCACAAGTCTCACTTAAATCACATTTCTAACTTTAGTGCTTTTATTATACTTATTTGAGGAATTAATACATGCTTGATCTGGAGCATTTAAAAGGAACTTTTTTTTTAAAGAGGACCTACCCTCAAGTTCAAGATCATCCTTCAGGTCATTCTCTTTGACTAAGCTGTTAGTAATCCCTCAGCTCCTCCGGTTCCCTAGTTCAGTTCTCCCTATCACAGCTCATTAGGAAAGCCCATGTTGCTTTGATCAGATTTTGTCATTTATTTCTTCACTTTACATACTAATTTGGTAAAGCACCCCATTTCCTTGTCAGAAGTGTGTTTAAATTGGAGCAACAAATGGAATGCTGGAGGAATTCAGTGAGCCAGGCAACAAAGACAAGTCTTCTCATTCTATGATCAGTAGAAGCTGGTTTACATGCAAAGATTTGAACCAGTGTAGATGTTATCCTGTTGTAAGATGGCCATTAAAGCATACACAAATCCTAAAGTCTGGAACTATGGGGATGAGAAACTGTAGGGTCTTTGTATCCTGAAGCAGCTCCAGTATATCGCATTCCTGCTATATTCAGATACAGAGTTAATGCACATCTGTAAGGGAAGTTGTGGTGACACTGCTTACAGTCAACTTGTATATGAAGGTATTTCAATATATGGATTATTAAAAACACATTATCGACCCCAACAAGAGCCATAACTTACTCTTGACACACAAAAAAAGATTCCTTACCCACGTTGTAGTTTTAGTGTTATGATCAATGAAGAATGGTCTACCATTGGCACCAGATCGGATTTCCCATCCAGGAGGCAGGAAGCCCACCTCATTTTTTCGCTGATGGCCTGGAGAATTTTCTGGAGAATCCTGAGGGGATGCTGAGTGAGGAACGTAAACAGTGGGGTTTCGACTGGGCTTTGGCTGCACTGCCTCTCTGGTGGTCTGTACAGAAAGCACACAAAGATACTTACTGCAGTTAAATGGGGAGACGAGGCAAATTATTTCATCAGAAACCCATGAAAGAGTAAAAGGGAAGAAATGTAGTTTCTTCAGTTTTTAGGCTTTGGCCTATTTTTGTAGAAAACACAAAATTGTGAGGTTTATGGGTATAAAGGAAAAGTTCTATCATCTGTATCAAATATAGCTCTCTGAATCAATTCAAGTCTGATTCAAACCTTCAATCTACATCTAAATATTACACAAAAACTGGATGATATTGTCTTGGCCGATGTGTACAAAAAGTTAGTAAAAAAAGTGAGTAGAGCACTTGGGTATGATAAACTAATATAGGTGAAGGAAGGTTGAAGAAATTCATTATGTCACGCACTAATTAATTATATACCAGACTGAAAAATGACACTCTGGAAAAAAATCTAGAAGCTATGGCACTCACGTTTTGATGAAACAAACAAGCAATCTCATCATGTGTTTTCTGCCATTTGGAATACAAGCGACAAAATTAGATAAAATGTCTGTTGGAACTGGACTGTTGAGCTAGTAACTCTAGTCTCTTGCTCCACATATTTGTTTATAGTAGTTTCTGCAAACAGAAAACCCTAAAGGCACCTGTTCAAGCTTCACCCTGCATGTAGAGAGTCCGGTAATCTGTGAGCTAGCATTGGAAAACAAAATGAGGAAAGCAGCCAGATTGCTTTTAGAATTAATGTTTTAACTAATGATATTCAAGGAATGGAATCTGCCAACTTCCTACCTTTGATTGGCATGTAATTCAGATCCATAAAACATGCCATTCTCAGATGGTCCTTGCAAGTGCTCAAATCATCCATAAAGGTACAGACCAGGAGTTCCCAACCTGGGGACCCTGCTTAATGGTATATGTCTTAGTATAAAAAAGGTAGGAAACCCCTGTACAGGAAATTAGGGAAATGATCTTGCCAACATCACTCAAATCTTGGAAGAGGATTTCTCAACTGAGGTTCCGTGGAACCCTAGGGTTCTGTGAGAGGTTGCTAGGGGTTCCACAAGAGATCACGATAAAAAAAATTGTTTTTTGAACTTTGCGCTAGCGCTCGCAGTAGTCGACAGTGACAGAGCAGCCCTGTTAGCAATCTCATCAGAGGTCTCTCTGCCCAAAATAGCAGTGCGCAGTAGGACCATGTTCATTTGGTTGAGTCCATTCTCAGTTTTTGACGTGAGATAAGGGAGGCTGTTGATAATTGGTGAGCACTGTACTGCACAGAGGGGATGATGATAGGCTGATGAGGAGCGTTAATTGCATTTTCCAAGCATTGAATGGACTCGCCTAACTTGGGCCATGATGTCAGCCTCACCACTCACCCCCCCCCCCCAAAGTTTTTGTATTTTTTGCCGTTTTCTCAATTAGTCATTTATTATGCCATTCATTTTATATTTATTGGCTCCTGTGTTTTACAGACGTGTCTGATAGACCAAATGTGGTGATTTTTGAAGAGGAGGTGTGAGATGGAAGAGGAGGATTCCAGGCCTAGGTCAATTCTGATAAGGTTACTGAATAAGAATTACAATCTTCAAAAGTCATTTCACTGCACTAGTGCAAGAACAGACACAAAAATGTCTGTCTTTAAAATGAAAGCTACTTATCAATGGGTTTTATAAGGACCAGTGATCCAAGTTGTCCTATTCCGTTGTGACTAATCTGTGGCAAACAAATTACAGATGTAGTAATGGCTCCAGCAAAATTGAAAAGGTACCTAACTAAAAATCACAGCTATACGACACGTAAAAGTGCTGATTATTTTAAATGGCTATTGGAATCTCAAAGCAGAGTAAAGCTTTTGTTAATAAAGTCACAGTCAGTAAAAGAATCAGGAAACAAGTTGTTTAGTAGCAGAATTTGTTACCCAGAAAAAGAAATGTCACACAATTGGTGACAACCTAATAATACCAGCATGTTAAATTATAGTGGATAAAATACTAGGGGCAAGATGCACTATGATAAATTGAAAAGGTTTCACTCTCAAACAGTATGATAATTCAAAGTATTGATGTCATGTCACATGATGCTGAAGAGTTTTTCTGTAATAAACTAAAAAACTAATGGCTTCTTGATCCAGGTTGATGAGTCAACAGATTTCAACAATGAATATCACTGTTGTTGCATTTATAAGATTTGTAAATGATGGTGAAATTCAAGTAGACTTTGTCTGTTGCAAAGAGCTGCCCAAAACAAGCAAAGGACAAGAGTTATTTAAGAACATGAGAAATAGGAGCAGGAGTTGGCCATCTCGTCCATCGAGCCTGCTCCACCAATCAATATGATCATAGCTGATCTGATCATCACCACCTATCTGCCTTTTCCTCTATTCCCCTACTGTGCAAAAATCTATCCAACCTTGTCTTAAATTTATTTACTGAGGTAGCCTCCACTGCTTCATTGGGCAGAGAATTCCAGAGATTCACCACTCTCTGAGAAAAGTATTTCCTTCTTATCTCCGTCCTAAATCTACTCCCCCGAATCTTCAGGCTATGTTCCTTAGTTCTAGACTCAGCTAGCAGTGGAAGCAACTTTCCTGCCGCTATCTTATCTATCCCTTTCATAGTTTCATATGTTTCTATAAGATCTCCTCTCATTCTTCTGAATTCCAGTGAGTACAGTCCCAGGTGACTCAATCTCTCCTCATAGTCTAATGCCCTCACTTCTGGAATCAACCTGGTGAACCTCCTCTGCACCACCTCAAAATCCAGTACATACTTCCTCAAGTAAGGAGACCAGAACTGTGTGCAGTACTCCAGGTGTGGCCTTACCAGTACCCTCTACAGTTGCAGCATAACCTCCCTGTTCTTAAATTCAATCCCTCTAGCAATGAAGGACATCATTCCATCTGCATTCTTGATAGCCTGCTGCACTTACAAATCAACCTTTCGTCATTTATGGACAAGCACTCCCAAGTCCCCCTGCACAGCAGCATGCTGCAATTTTTTACCACTTAAATAATTGTCATCTCTTCCACTTTTCCTTCCAAAGTGGATGACCTCATATTTACCAACATTGTACTCTATCTGCCAGAACCTTGCCCATTCATTTAACCTATCTATATCTCTCTGCAGTCTCTCCGTATCTTCCAATCATCAACAAACTTAGATACACTACACTCGGTCCCCTCTTCCAAATCGTTAATGTCTATCGTGAACAGTTGTGGACCCAGCAATGACCCTGCAGCAGCACACCACTCACCACTAATTAACAACCAGAGTAACACCATGTATCCCAACTCTCTGCTTTCTATTAGCTAACCAATCCTCTATCCATGTTAATACATCACCCCCAACTCTATGCATCCTTATCTTATGGATAAGTGTTTTATGTGACACCTTATTGAATGCTTTCTCAAACCAAGTAAACAATGCTCATCTTTTCCCCTTTATCCACTGTGCTCACTAAATCCTCAAAGAACTCCAGTGAGTTTGTCAAACAGGACCTGCCTTTGCTGAATCCATGCTGCATCTGCCTGATGGGTCCATTTCTTTCCAGGTGCCTCACTATGCTTAATGTTTTGTCTTCGTATCTGGAAACAAAAGGTCTGTCTTGGAGGAATCTGTACTGATGGTGCCCTATCGATGGTTGGCTCCATGAGAGGTTTTGTCACAACACCCTGTTTACTTCAGTGAGGAGCTAATGTCAAAAACGCTTGGAGGTGCAATGAAAAAAGTTCTGGATGATGTTAAAAAAATGGTTAACTTTATTAAAAAAACAAGTTCACTCAAGAATGTTTAAAAAACTATGTGACCTAGAATTTTAAAATCATAATCTAAATCTAATTCTAGAATTTTAGATAATGTGATTAAGATGCTTAATACTTTTGCTTATTCTGTTGAAAAAATACAATGCTAAATCACTTAAGGACTTTGTCAGACTTCCTTCTGAGGCTGTGATTAACCTCAATGCACAGCCAAGATTCAAATAACAATTGTTTTTACTGCAGCTCTCAAAAATGATTAAGTAACTAAACCTTTTAGTTTGCATGAGTGTGCTGTATTTAATTATAAATACAAATTACCTGCATAACAGGTCTTGTCCAACTTGTGGTTCTGTTATTGTGGTTGACGTAGTAAGTTCTTCCTTTGTCATCTTTCTTTTCTTCCCAGCCTGGTGGTAACCCAACTGAAGTAGGTAAAATCTACCGGATGCAACAGATCAAACACAATGGGTTAATGAAGACTACCAGAAAGAAAGTCATCAATAGAGATAAAAAGTTCTGTTAAACTTAGTCACATAACAAAAATCTTGATGCCTTGATTTGAACACATGCTTTAAAATATCAGTGTCTGAAAACAATCTTGTTTAAAAAAGTTTGACAGGACTACTTAACTGCTATGATACAATTGTACAAAGAATGAGCAGAATGGAGAATGGAGCCTAACTACCTGACTAGGCCTCCAGCACAGGTTACAGCTTTGGGCTTAAAGACATTGTAAGCCCCTCACAGTTGGGTTGGGCCAGCTCTGCATCTTAATGCTGGTAATTGTGGTGATAGTGAACATATGCTGTGCACCCAGGGTCATCCCCTGGACAATAACATTTAGGGTGATTGTCAGAACAGCTCAGGTATTGAGAGAATTACATATGATCGGGCTTGAGTAAGTTTTGGATTGGCTTCGGTTCATTAAGAGAAGTTTCTGTAGAGTGGTGGTTCCGAAAGTGGGCTATATGCCCCCCCCCCCCCCCGGGGCAGAGGTTTTCTAAGTGAGCGGTAAAGATAAAAGGGGTGGTGGGGGGTGCTTGGTAGCAAGGGGGTAGCTGAGAGAGATTACACACTTAATTCAGGAAATGAATTACTTATCATAAGTATTTGACCCTCAGTGCCTCATAATCAATTACAATGATTACATAATCACCTTGTCTCTTGCTAACCCACCATTCTCTTAGACTTTGTTCAAAGTGCATTATAGTTATACAAAAGGAATGTGATATACTTTTATACTTGACAGATCTAGACTGAAGCAACACACACAAAATGCTGGAGGAACTCAGCAGGCCAGGCAGCATCTATGGAAAAGAGTAAACAGTTGATGTTTTGGGCTGAGACCCTTCATCAGGACTGGGAAAAAGATGAGATGTCAGAGTAAGAAGGTGTGGGGAGGGGACGATGAAATACAGGGTATTAGGTGATAGGTGAAATGGGGAGGGAATGAGGGGTGAAGTAAAGGGCTGGGAAGTTGATTGGTGAAAGAGATAAAGAGCCATTGAAGGGGGAATCTGATAGGAGAGGACAGAAGACCATGGAAGGGAAAGAAGCACCAGGGAAAAGGGTAGGGAGATCAGCTGAGAGGGAAATGGGAATGGGGAAGGGAAAGGCATTAGCAGAAGCTGAGAAACTGATGTTCATGCCAGCAGGTTGGAGGTTACCCAGACAGAATACAAGTTGTTGCTCCTCCAACCAGATTGTGGCTCATCATGGCACAAGAGGAGGCCATGAAGTGACATGTGTTTCATTCAATAGACTGAAGAAATGGTGCTTTGTTTTCTGGGCCCAGTCTGTGCATATTGCCGTTCACTACTGTAGTACAGTGATAGTACAATTCCCATGTTCTAATCATATAATCATAGTCATATAGTTTCTGAGAATTAGGGTATGGTATTCAATAGGGTAAAGTTCAGAATTTGCCCTTTCTAATGATCTTGACTGTATTTCTCCAGCCCATGGTCCAACTGATTTATTGCTGCCCCACTTTAAGTACCTTCAGGTTTTGCCTGAGCTATTATAACATCATACTTTTTCCTTTACTGATTGTAATACTTGAGTTTGGACTTAAACAATTGGCTATTGTAATTATTTGTCACTGTTTTGAATTTGCAGTTCCTATTTTCTTTTGCTGTGCATTGTAAATCAAAATACTTTATAGTTTTTATGTAATGGCTGGAAAGGGAGAGTGGAGTGCTAGAGATGACATCCCACCCTTTCTGTTGCTTTTCATTCACTGCAAGCAGAAACTCAATTCAAAGATCTCACCTCTCCAACCCTGTCCTATTCACCCATCACTCTTGAGCACATGCACCTGTACTGGATCCCACTCCAGCCCGACCCCAACCTGCTGTTCAGTCCTTTTGTGTCCTCACCCTTCCCGTATGTAAATACCTCCTGCTTAGAATTTTTTGAACTTTTCAAGAACTGATCTCCTATGCAGCTTTAATTTCCACACACATTCAACCAAGTTCTAAATTCTAGAAGTCTCCCCTAAATCTAGTCAGAGTTGTACAGCACAAAAACAGACCCTACAGCCCAACACATCTGCTGCTTGTTTTACCTATCTACACTAATCCCATTTGTCCGTGGCCTCCTGTGCCTCTGTGTCTCAAGCATTTGTCTAAAGGTTTATAAGCTGCTTAGTAGCTTATTGCTTTAAGGTTGCGTTGAATACTTACAACAGGCAGCACGGGCTGTTCTTCTAGAGCAGTCTGTGAACTCCCACGTCTACTGGAATGACTCTTAAGAAAGAAGAGCAAACATGTTACATTTCTAATGAGTTTAGAACTTTAGCAAGGGTATTACTTAGCACAATAGAATCTCAGACGGTCCAAAACAGAAGTGAAGATGAAAGTGAACAAATGTCTTTTCGAAGAGATCAATTCAAACCCGACCAATATGGCACTAAATGAGTGTGGCTAAATTAATGCCTAATCATGCTGATTTTGTCTCAGTCATGGAACATCTAGCAGTCAAGTGTCCCCCATTTTGTCTGCCACCATCCTGGTAGCAGTGTACGTTCCACCTCGGGCCACCCGAGGAGCTCAGCACCATGATCAGCAATCACAAAACAATGCCCTTGATCCCTTTTCACTCACTGCAGGGGATTTCAATCAGGCCAACCGAGAAGTTTTAACAACTATCCCCTGTGGAACCAGAGGTGCCAACACACTTGACCGCTGTTATACGAGCATCAAGAATGCCCAACATGCCAACCTGTGCTGAAGTTTGGAAAATTCGACCATCTGACTGTACTTCCACTGGCAGAGACTGAAGACCGCAGGACAAGTGGTGAGGACCAAGAAGGGGTCAAGAAAGGTGGAAGAGTGCTTACAGGACTGCTTTTAGTTGAACGACTGGACAATATTCACGGACTCATCTTCAAGTCTGAATCAGTACTCCATAGTTGGCGCCGGCTACATCAAGACCTGTGTGGATGAGTGTGTGCCTTCAAGAGTATACAGGACATACCCAAACCAGAAGCTGTGGGTATGATTAACCAGGATATTCATAGCCTGCTGAGGGCTAGATCAAGCTCAAGTTCAATTGTCATTCAACCATACACAAATATAACCGAACAAAACAGTGTTACTCCAAGGCTGAGGTGTAAAACACAGTACCAAGAGTCATTCATAGCACAAGGCACGCAGCACATACAAGACAGCAGTAAAATACACAAAAAATATAAATTTTTGAGTCCATGAATGTTACAGCAGTTTGCAAACACCATGCGGCTTGTCTTCTGCAAAGCCAACACTGGAGGGCAGTACCGACCCCATCATGGACGCTGCACCACACCTCCTCTGGTGTAGTGCACCGGCTCCTATGCCTCTCCTCTGGGCAGCTGTGAACAGGTAGCAGCGTGGTCTGAGGCCTAGTCCTTGGTATGACCAATAGAACTGTCGTCCGCCAATACAACAGTGAATCAGACTTGCAGTATTCCACATTACCAACAGGATCTTGTGAACAAAGAAAAGCGACCAAGACAATCACTTTCTGTTAGGCCACACACTGCCTTTGCACACCAACACCATCTGATACAGACAGCAGCACTATCTGCATCAAGTTTTTTGGCACCAAGGATTCAAGATCGGTGACACAGAAGTCCAAGAAGTCCAGAAGTACAGATATGACTTACAGAGGCTATTTTAAGAGTGAAAAAACAATACCAATTGAAGTTAAAGGTGGAATCCGATGCACGTCAGCTCTGGCAGCGTTTACAGGCTGTTACTTCCTACTAGGCAAAATCTAACATCCTGAATGGCTATGATCCTGAATGGCCCAGATGAGCTGAATGTATTTTATGCACGCTTTGAAAGGGAGAATAAAACTACACCTGTGCAAATCCCTGCTGCATCTAGTGACCCTGTGATCTTTGTCTCGAACCATTTTCAAGAGGGTGAACCCTCACAAGGCGTCATGCCTTGATGGTGTACCTGGTAGGGCACTGGAAACCTGTGTCAACAAACTGTCGGGAGTGCTCAAACACACCCTGAATCTCTCACTGTTGCTGTCAGAGGTTCCCACCAGCTTCAACAGAGCTCCAATCATACCAGTGCCCAAGAAGTGCAGAGTGAGCTGCCTCCCAATTGCACTCACATCTACTCTGATGAAGTGCTGTGAGAGGTCGGTCATGGCCAAAATCATTGCCTTCCTAAGCAAGGGCCTGGACAGCTGCATTGCCTGTCGCCACACTAGGTCAACAGAAGATGCAATCTCACTGGTCTCCGCTCAGCCGTGGATCACTATGTCAGACTATGACAAACAGGAAATATTCATTTAATTCAGCTAAGACAACCCTATTATACAGGAAAACATCAAGGATTCCAAGCACTTGAAATTTCTACAAAGCTGAAACAAAACATTAAATCACAATGATATTTAAAAAAATCACTACTCTTCTCACCGAGCTGGTACTGCGATGGTCCACAGCTGTACACCCAGACGCCTGAAATCGCTGATTAAGTTCTTCTGCAAGTTGACTTTGCAGGTCGAAGGTTGAATTTTGTCCAATAGGCGTATGAGGTGGTGGGGGTGAATGGGGATTGCAGCTGTTAAATGCAGTTTCGTCTTCAGTAATCAATTCCCACCCCTGCAAAAAAAATATTTAAACAAAATTTACTTTAGTGCAGGGATCGTTAAGAGCACCAAATTTCTTAGTGTTCACCTGGCAGAGAATCTCACCTGGTCCCTCAACACCAGCTCCATAGCCAAGAAAACGAAGCAGCATCTCTACTTTCTGCAAAGGCTGAGGAAAGTCCATCTCCCACCCCCCATCCTCATCACATTCTACAGAGGTTGTACTGAGAGCACCCTGAGCAGCTGCATCACTGCCTGGTTCGGGAATTGCACCATCTCGGATCGCAAGACCCTGCAGCAGATTGTGAGGTCAGCTGAGAAGATCATCGGGGTCTCTCTTCCCGCCTTTACAGACATTTATACCACATGCTGCATCCGCAAAGCAAACAGCATTATGAAGGACCCCACATACCCCTCATACAAACTCTTCTCCCTCCTGCCATCTGGGAAAAGGCGCCAAAGCATTTGGGCTCTTACGACCAGACTATGTAACAGTTTCTTCCCCCAAGCTATCAGACTCCTCAATACCCAGAGCCTGGACTGACACCTTACTGCCCTATTGTCTTGTTTATTATTTATTGTAATACCGGCACTGTTTTGTGCACTTTATGCAATCCTCAGTAGGTCTGTCTCATTTTTACTGTGTACTGTACCAGCAGTTGTAGTCAAAATGACAATAAGAAGTGACTTGACTTGGTAACATTGCAATGTTAATCAAGTCTGTGCTGAGCCATTAATCTGCATATCCCATCAACCTGCAATCAGATCATACCCCTCCATTTCAAGTACCTATCCAAATTTCTCTTACATGTTGTAATCAACCCTGCATCCATTACATGGACTGGGAGCTTGTCCCATTCTTGCCAAACTCTGAGTGAAGAAGATCCCTCTCATGTTCCTCTTAAATATTTCAATTATACAGTTATAATCGCATCCATGTCCCTAAAATATCATACAGCATGGCAAGTTCTTTATAGACTCTACCTTTTATAAAGGTTAAAGTATTAAACTTACATCTGGAGAATCTCTATTTTCAGGAGTGTCTGTTTCTTCTGAAATCTGTCTACGTGTACTATATATACGCTGTGCCTCCAGCTGAATGTTAGTTCGACAATGATTCGTGTCGGATGCATAATCCCTGTTGAGGAATAATGATTAGTAGTTCTATGTCAGGCAACTGATGTACTTTCTTCCTACATACATTAGCGTTTTTAATTCTAAAACTTTCAGGAACTTACCTTTTAATACCTTGTCTGATATAACTTTAAAAATTAAGAGTGCTAAAGATTCTTCTATCATTGGAAAACATTCTCGCCTTTAATTTGAAAGTCAGACCAAATGCCATTTAATTTTCAGTCTGCTAATGTCAGTGAGTGGCATATCTCTCTATGCAAACAATGCTTGTGTCAGCTGGCCGCAAAATGCACCTTCCTTTGCAGGTTTGATTTTGTCATCTGATCTCTCATCCTTCCCTGCCAAATCTCAATGCAATATTTAGATTCATCAAGTAATACAGCATGGCCCAAGCACTCCATGCTGAAGACCTACAGAGATCATTTATCAAGTTACCTCGAAGATTTTCTTTATTCCATCCTTTGTAGTTACTTCATGTAAGATGCACAATAAGATCTAGACTTACTGGGAAGTCGGTCGAATCCATTGTGTTGTTCTTGTTTCATGATTGACATAGTAAGTTCTCCCCAGATTATCCTGCTTCTCTTCCCAGCCACTAGGCAATGCAGGTGGTGGTTGATTATGGACAGTCACGTCCTGTTGGTCCAGAATTTCCCAGCCAGGCTAAAGGAGAAGCAACATTTAACCATTAGAAAGACCTTCTTCACAGACCAGATTCCTATGTTGTTTCTTTTTCAAGATTCTGAATATGTGCATTAATTAATTGCAGGATTTAGGATTGTGATAAATCCGATCTTTTTGGATATGTTGTACATTTTAAAATAGTAATAAATTGCATAATTTTAAGAGTTTACAATTAGTAAACCTCTCTTTCTTTTCTTTCTTTTTCAATCTTTTTATTGAATTTCATATATATAAAAAAAATAACATAATAATGAATAGGTTAAGTGCAATAGACTTGAAATTACATTAATAATAAGATAACAATATCCTATTAAAATATCAACAGAAAAAAAATAGTACATTAATCAATCAAGCCTATAATAATTATATATGAAAAAAATAATCGTCAAAAAAAATTTAAAAATACAAGAAAAAATATATAATGAGAAAAAAAACACTAAACTAAACTAACATGGACAATAATAACAGTTTATATGTATATGATAGTGTCAAAAACTCCGGAACTCCATACCTGAACAAGAATAAACAGAGAGAAGGTCTGGAAGAGGCCAAATTAATTCATATGAAAATGTCGAATGAACGGTCCCCAAGTTTCTTCAAATTTAATTGATGAGTCAAAAATAGTGCTTCTAATTTTTTCCAAGCTCAGATAAGAGATAGTTTGAGAGAACCACTGAAACGTGGTAGGAGGATTTACTTCTTTCCAATTTTGTAATATAGACCTTCTGGCCATTAAAAGCAATCATTCGTCTAATTGAAGGGGAAAACTGATTACCATCCTCATTTGGTATACCAAAAATTGCAGTAATAAAATGAGTTTGTAAATCGATATTCCAAATTGAGGAAATGGTAGCAAATATGTTCTTCCAATAGTTATATAAAGTAGGACATGACCAAAACATGTGGGTCAATGAAGCCACATCTGAATGACATCTGTCACATTGAGGGTTAATATGAAAGTAGAATCGAGCAAGCTTCTCTTTAGACATATGAGCTCTATGTATTAAATATTGTATTAAAGCATGTTTAGCACATATAGAAGAAGAATTAACCATTTGTAAAATTTTTTCCCATTTTTCTGTTGATATATTATATTGAAGTTCTTTTTCCCATTCTTGCTTAATTCTACCTGATATTTCTGGTTGTATCATAATCATATTATAAATAAAAGCCACTAATCCCTTCTGACAAGGATTTAAGGTAAAAATCAAATCTGAGAAATCCATTGAAGTTGAATTGGGGAAAGATGGTAGAACTTTATGTAAAAAATTTCTGATTTGTAAATATCTAAAAAAATTAGATTTAGGTAACTTAAATTTATTGGAAAGTTGGTCGAAAGACATCAAACTACCTTCAAAAAAAAGATCACGAAAGCATTTTATACCTTTCCTTTTCCATATGCTAAAAGCTTGATCTGTCAAAGAAGGTTTGAAAAAAAAATTAAGTAAAATAGGGCTATCAAGAACAAAGTTTTTCAGAGTAAAAAACTTACGAAATTGAAACCAAATTCGTAATGTACGTTTGACAACAGGATTGGATATCTGTTTATTGAATTTAACTAAATCAGCAGGAAGAGAAGAACCAAGAACGTAGAGAATATCCCTGTGCCTCATTGCATTCTAAATTTACCCACTGTGGGCACAATGGTGAATCCAAATCTAATTTCCAATATATTAAATTACGAATATTATTCGCCCAATAGTAAAATCTAAAGTTAGGTAAAGCTAAACCACCACCTTTTTTTAGATTTTTGTAATTGCCTTTTACTTAACCCGGGGTTTTTATTTTGCCACACAAATGAGGAAATTTTTGAATCAATGTTATCAAAAAAAGATTTAGGAATAAAAATTGGTAAAGCTTGAAATAAATATAAAAATTTCGGTAAAATCATCATTTTAATAGCATTAATCCGACCAACTACTGATAAGGATAAGGGAGACCTTCTTGTAGTAAGTTGTTGAATTTGATGGAGCATAGGTAAAAAATTCAGTCTAAATAAATCTTTATATTTCTTGGTAATTTTTATACCTAAATAGATAAAGTTATCAGTAACAACTTTAAATGGTATCCTGTCATTCAATAAAGTTTGCACGTTTAAAGGGAATAAATCACTCTTATCCAAGTTTAGTTTATAACCAGAAAAACTACCAAATTGAGCCAACAAGGATAAAATAGCGGGAATAGACCTATCAGGATCAGAAATATATAACAACAAGTCATCAGCATAAAGTGATAACTTGTATAACTTCTCATTACGGGTAATACCAAAAATATTAGGAGATTCACGAATAGCAATGGCTAAAGGTTCTAATGCGATATTAAATAATAAAGGACTTAAGGGACAACCTTGTCTCGTACCACGAGATAATTGAAAAAAAGAGGATCTGTAATTATTTGTAAGAACAGAAGCAACAGGTTTATAATATATTAGTTTGATCCATGATATAAAATTAGGACTAAAATTAAAATCTCAAAGTGTTAAATAAGTATGTCCATTCAACTCTATCAAAAGCTTTTTCAGCATCTAATGGAATAACACATTCTGGGATTATGGGTGATGAAGTATAAATTATATTAATCAATTTTCTAACATTAAAAAAGGAATACCGATTCCTAATAAAACCAGTTTGGTCTTCTGAAATAATCTGTGATAGTACCTTTTCTAACCTAACGGCTAAAATTTTTGTAAGTATCTTAGAGACTACATTTAATAGTGATATAGGGCGATAAGATGCACATAAAGTAGGATCCTTATCTTTTTTAAGAATTAGAGAGATAGTAGCTTCATAAAAAGATTGTGGTAATCTCTTCTTAGCAAATGCATCATTAAAGATTTCACATAACGAAGGGGAAAGCAAAGATGAAAAAGTTTTTAAAAATTCTATAATATAACCATCAGGACCAGAAGCTTTCCCTGAATTCATTGATGAGATAGCCTCTCCTATTTCGGCCATAGAGATAGGAGCATCAAACAAGCTACGATCTTCATCTGTCAGTTTGGGAATATTCAAATTGTTAAAAAAATTATCCATCATGGACAGATCGCCATCAAGTAAACCTCTCTTTGCTAGGTCCTAAAAGCACACAGACAAAGAACTTGCCATCTCATTTGCACAAAGTATTCAGAAGACAAAGTGCATTAACGTCAAGTCATTCTAATGCAATCTGTATCTTGTGCTGGTTCATTTTGCTTACTTTCATTTGAGACTGTGTGACAAAGTGGCAAGATTTCTCTGCACAGTAGGGTTGTCTGTTGTATATTTAATATTTAAGTAATATTGGAGTAATCTTGTATAAATATAGGTTGATTAAGCATTCTTGTTCATTTAAATAATTCTTTATGAGTTATATCTATAAATACTTTAATTGAATACATCATCACACTGCCATATCATACATGTATGCCTCACTTAAAGTAAACAAGTTATGCCATATTTGCGGATTTCCATGTCTTTCTTTGAGTTAATTTAATGTTTTGAAGTTACAAAACGTAACAATGGTGACAAGGTATTTTTAAAACTTACTGGAGGTCCATTATTAAGGACCTCCAGCACCCAGGGCATGCCCTTTTCTCACTGTTACATTAGGTAGGAGGTACAGAAGCCTGAAGGCACACACTCAGCTATTCAGGAATAGCTTCTTCCCCTCCACCATCCGATTCCTAAATGGAAATTGAAGCTTTGGACAGTACCTCACTTTTTTTTTTAAATACAGAGTATTTCTGTCTTTGCACTTTTAAAAAATCTATTCAATACATGCAATTGATTTACTTGTTTATTTATTATTATTATGTTTTATTTTATTTATTATTTTTTTCTCTCTGCTAGATTATGTATTGCATTGAACTGCTGCTGCTAAGTTAACAAATCTCACGTCACATGCCGGTGATAATAAACCTGATTCTGATTCTGAGACAGTGGTTGGCCTGTTCAAGTGCACAAGTGCAGCAAGGAATGCGAAAACAGAGCAGCACATGTTCTGCATTAGGGAGGACATGATCAAGTTATTTAAAAAAGGCAGAAAACAGGGGAATTCACAGGTTCATAAAGAATAAGTAGCACAGGGTGAAAATAATCACAGAAAAGCAGAAATGGCTAGCTATATAGGAAAGATAGACAAAAGATAACTAGAATATGTATACTGAGCTAACTTAATATTTTGAAGTAAATGAAATAGACAATGAGAAATAAGTATCAATTTTGCTGAGTGCATTCGGCTCAAAGGCATAAGGTTTGCTTCGAAGTTTAACTGCTTCAGCCAAGCCAACAGAAATTAGCTTTCCTGATATTGATAATGCAGGAATACTTAACAACCAAAATTATTGTTGATTGCAGAATGTGTTAGGTTTCATAAGCGGAATCAAAAGGAAGGGGAGTCCATTTCTGAATTGAAGAGATTGTCTGAGCATTGTCAGTTCAGTAATGGGATTTATAATGCACTGAAAGGTTATTTAGTTTGTGGAATCTTACAAGAAAGCATTCAAAAACTGCTCCTAACTAAAGCACAACTTACATTTAAAAGAACAGTTGAAATCACTGTTTCAACGGAAACTGCAGACAGAGATGAAACTGAGTGTGAACAAAATTGTGAGATCTAAACAAAAACCAGCCAGGCCAAACAAATTGTGTTACTGTTGCGACAGGGACTCACATTCACCAAATAAATGTGGGGTTATAGGCAAAACATGCAGACAAGGTGACAAAGAAAGACACTTACAAAGAGAATGCTGATAGATAAAAATAAATTAACTGCTCTGGTAAGAGAAAAAGCTAAAATATCTAGTTGCCGCTTCAAAAAGAGCACTAATCTACAGTGTTGATGAAAAATCTGGTAATGATGAGTGAGACACAGGATTGTGTAGCCTTGAGATTTACAGTGTGAAAATTAACAATAGAGAAGCAATATTGCATTACACCAGAAGGGAATGACAAATTAGTTAAAATGGAATTAGACACTGGTTCAGCTCTTTGAGTCATTCCACAAAATGAGTTTGAGGGCATTTCAAAGATACTAAACTGAAGCCCGAAGATATCCAACTAAGAACTTGTACTAAATAACTCCTGTGGAAATGAAATGTGTAACAGTAAAATACAACAATCAAATCACATTGAGTTTGTATGTGGTAAAAACAGGAGGACCAGCATTGTGGGGGCATGATTGGCTGAGACTACAACCTGATTGGAGATCTTTCCACCATTTGCACATCGCATCCCCTGCAATGAAGCCATATGAAAGCAATTTAAGAAAAATACTGCATGATGCCACACTCACAAAGGGTTTTCGAGGATGGCATTGGAAAACTCAAACATATCAAGGGTAACATAGTGTTAAATGAAAATGCCATGCCCGAAGCCCATCTGGCTTCTTATGCCATCCATGATAAGGTAGCCAGTAAGCTCGAATGCATGGAGGCTGAAGGAATTCTTTCCAACACCAGTGGACCCAGGAGCCAAGAAGAATGGGTCAAGGAAAGTAGATCAACACCCTCTGCCCAGGACAGAGGATATCTTTGCAAACCTTTCTGGAAGAAAACACTTTAGCAAAGTGGATTTACCTGAGGGCTTCTTGCAGGTGGAAGTGGAAGAAGGGTCCAAAGTGTTCCTCACCACTAACTCTCACAAAGGGCTTTATTGCTATAATAGGCTTATTTTTGGAGTAGCATCGGCACCTGCACTCTGACAGAAGGCTATGGCCCAGGTGCTGCAAGGATGCCCAGGCTCTCAGTGTTACCTGATGACATCATTGTGATCAGTGAGGATGACAAGGGACATCTACAAAATCTCAAGACAATGTTAAAAGGATTAGAAAGTTATGGGTTCAGAGCATGATGCTACAAGTGTGAATTCTTTAAACTAAGCATCACTTACTGTGGTCACACAATTGATGCACAAGCATTACACAGTGTGCTGAGAAAATTCAAGGAGTGATGGATGTCCCAAGGCCAAGGGACATGTCACAGTTGTTATCTAATATTACAGACTCCTGCCAAAGCTGGCTACTGTGCTCTATCCTTTGAACTCATTACTTCCGATCAGGAAGAAATGACAATGGACAAAGCAGAGTGAGGTGCCTTTCCAAAAGGCAAAGGAAATGGTGACATCAGACACTGTACTCATACATTATGATCCACATCATCCCGTGAAGTTTGCCTGTGATGCCTTGCCTGTGTAGTCATATCACATGTAATGAGTGATGGAAGTGAATGCCCCAGAGCTTTTACATCACAGTCCCTTGCCACTGAAGAAAAAAACTATGCAGAGATTGACAGAGAGGCTTTGAGTCTGGTTTGCAGCATAAAATGTTTCAACCAGTACTTGTACGGGTGAGTTTACCATCATTACTGATCAACAACCACTGGTGTCCAGTTTCAATCCACAGAAGGGTGTTCCACTAACAGCAAAAGCACAAATTCAGAGATGGCAGAGACGGGCTCTGTTTCTTGGAGGACACAATTATAAGATTGAAATACAAAGGACAATTAGTTATGGAAATGATGATGGATTGCCCCACTTACCCTTGGAAAAGGAAGTCTGCGAAAATTTACACAAAACTATTTTCCTCTTGACATATTCTCCCTAACGCAAATCAAAAGTCAAAGATGATCCAAAGGGAAAGCAGAAAAGACCCCACAATGTCTCAGGTCTATATGGCCATCCAAAATGGCAGGAATAAGCAGCAGAAACTCCAGCTCTCCCATTATTACCGGCACCAAGATAAAATTGCTCTTGACGTAGGTTGCCATATGCGGTGATTGAGAGTTGTTGGACCATCCAAGCTGAGAGCTGAAGTGTTGGAGGAGCTGCACGCTGGTTATGTAGGAATGATTAAAATGAAAGCATTGGCTCAAAGATTGGTCTGGTGGCCTGGGATAGATCAGCAGGTCAAGCAGTTTGCTATGCAGCTACAAAGTGGCCAGAAGTGTTTCCAATAGCCTCCCCTATGGCTTCGCACATTGTTGTTATATTGAGAAGCCTCCTCACAAGGACTGGTGTTCCAGAACTCTTAGTCGGTGCCAATGGACCACAGTTCGTGGGGAACAGATTCAGTCATCCCAAAAAATGAATGGAATAAAACACATTACATCTGCACCGTACCACCCAGCTACAAATGGCTTGGCAGAATTGTTTGTTCAGAGTCTAAAGAATGCACTGCAAGCAATGTCAGCAGAATAGTTTACACTAACACTGAACCACAAGCTCACCAATTTCCACCTTGCATATCTCAATGCAGCACGCTCAACAACTCACCCGCTGTACTGTTCCTGGGTCAACCCTTGTGCTCACACTTGGATCTCCTCAAACCGAATCTCAGAAGGAATATGCAAGACCAATACCTGAGACAAATTGAGGGCTCCTCAAACAAGGACATTTGGTGTTTCATTCCTGGACAAGCAGTCTTGGCAAGGGACTATAGAGGTGATCAAAAGTGGGTACTCGGAACTGGGCCATTCTCTGCACATCTGGAGATGACAACATCAATCAGTTGATGAAAGTAGAGCCAATCGTTAAAGAAGGAATTTGGCAAGTGCTATCAGAACCTCTTCCTGCAATAGAGCTCTTAAAGATAGCAGAGTCAAGGGATATGGGGAGAAGGCAGGAACGGGGTACTGATTGTGGACGATCAGCCATGATCACATTGAATGGCCGTGCTGGCTCAAAGGGCCAAATGGCCTACTCCTGCACCTGTTGTCTATTATTGTCTATTGTCAATCTCAGAGTTAACTCCAACCACCATGGAGGAGGCCCCAAAACCTGAGATTGTTTCTCAGCCACAAGTTTCACCTGCCAAAGAGAGTGACCCCTTTGTCAGGCAAGATATTTTTCCACAGTGATTAAATCTTTAGTCCTGAATGGGACATTTTAAAATTTAATATACTGTGGATGTCTGTATATCATTGCTGCTGAGGCCTACCTCAGTCAGACTTGACCATGGATACATGGATAAATACACAAGCCTGGTCAGTACGATATGGAGAGCAACGAGTTGCCCATGTAGCAAGCTCCCCTTCTTCACGCATCTGATGAATCCAGAGAAACAGCAGATCGACCAATACCGTTTGGTACCAGTAGCTCACAGGAGTTGCCAGTTAACATCGAACTCCATGTAGGGCTGCCCTAGTGAATCCAGCTCCAGATTTTTCTCACAGGGTTTACACATGAAGCCTTCCCTGTGAGTGGGTATAGCCACAAGGCAGTTGGGGGGGTGGGGTTTGAAATCAGTTTTCCTTCTCCTATCTGAACTGCCAACCATGGTTGATAAGCCTCATCTGTCTGCGCATCTGGACACTGAAATTTTTCCCCATTTTTCTTTACAAAACTGCTCAAGAAATGTCAGATTGCATAGGGGTTGTGAGTGAACAGCACTTTTCAAACCCAGCCACAAATTCTCAACTGGATTGAGGTCTGGACTCTGACTTAGCCATTCCAGGACATTAACCTTGTTCTTTTTAAGCCATTCCTGTATAGCTTTGGCTTTATACTTGGGGCCATTGTCTTGCTGGAAAACAGATCTTCTCCCAAGTCGGAGTCCTCTTGAAGACTGCATCAGGTTTTCCTCCAGGATTTCCCTGTGTTTTGCTGCATTCATATTACGCTCTACTTTCACAAGCCTTCCAAGGCCTGCTGCAGTGAAACATCCCCACAGCATGATACAACCACCACCGTGCATGTGCAGAGTTTGGCCTTCACAAAACATAGCAATAGTCTGATGGCCAAAATGTTCAATTTTGCTTTCATCAGAACATAAAACCTTCTTTCAGCTGACTTCAGAGACTCCCATATGCTTTCTGGCAAACACAATGCGAGGTTTCATGAGAGTTTTTTTCAACAGTGGCTTTCTCTTTGCCACTTTCCCATAAAGCTGCGACTGGTGAAGCACCCGAACAATTGTTGTCATATGTGCAGTCTCTCCCAACTCAGCCACCAAAACTTGTAACTCCTCCAGAGTTGTCATAGGTCTCTTGGTGGCCTCCCTCACTAGTCCCCTTCTTGCACGGTCACTCGGTTTTTGAGGATGGCCTGTTCTAGGCAGATTTACAGCTGTGCCATATTCTTTCCATTTCTTGATGATTGACTTTACAGTACTCCAAGGAATATTCAGCGACTTTGTTAACTTTCTTGCATTCATCTTCTGACTTGTGTTTTTCAATAACTTGTTTTGCGTAGTTGCTCGAAGTGTTCCTTTTGTCTTCATGGTGTAGTTTTTGCCAGGATACTGACTCACCAGCAGTTGGACCTTCCAGATACAGGTGTATCAAGCACCTTGACTGCACACAGGTCTCCAGAAACAGATCTCCATTTAACTAATTATGTGACTTCTAAAGCCAAATGGTTGCACTAGTGATGGTTTGGTGTGTCATATTAAGGGGGAGTGGGTGAATACTTAAGCAATCAATTATTTTGTTATATTATATTATGTTATATTATATTTGTAATTAATTTAGATCACTTTGTGGATATCTTTTATTCACTTTTCTGCTGCAAAGTGTCTTTTTCTGTTGATCAGTGTCAAAAAAGCCAAATTAAATCCTCTATGATTCAACGTTGTAAAATAACAAAACATGAAAACCTCTGGGGGGAGTGGGTGAATACTTTTTTTTAAATCAGCACTGTAATATACTGTGTATATAATTGAGATGCATTCTTGATTGAGTTGGAGTTTACAGCTAAGCAGGGATGAGTGTTGTGTGTTTAATATCAAAGGTTCATTTATTATCTAAGTATACAACTCTGAAATTCTTCTTTGTGGCAGCATGAAACCAAAAACAAAAGGCAGCATGTTCAACAAAATGCTGGTGGAACACAGCAGGCCAGGCAGCATCTATAGGGAGAAGCGCTGTCGATGTTTCGAGCTGAGACCCTTCGTCAGGACTGACTAATTATGTGACTTCTAAAACCAAATGGTTGCAGCAGTGATGGTTTGGTGTGTTGTGGCGACCCATTTCCTAGCGTATCCGAACCGACTCACAATTAGATAGCCTATGGGGATTTGCGAGCACAGAGCTTTGGAGCCTCTGCGCCATGGGAGGCCGGTTGACAGAGGCTTAAAAGTGAGGCTGAAGTTTTCGAATAAAGTTTTTTCCTTCGACTGCAGTTACCGACTCCGTGTCGTAATTTTAGCGCTGCGTGTAGCACACCGCTACAGTGTCATATTAAGGGGGAGGGGCAAAAGGCAGCATGTTCAACAAACCCCAAATCCCACCTCCTACACACAAGCAATATTTGAGTAATCTTGTGTGCATATATAGAGGTTGATTAAACCTTATTCACTTAAATAATTCCTTGCAGGTTATATGCATAAATAGATAAATTGCATATGTCAACACGCTACCACATGATAAGTGTGCCTCGATTAAGGTAAACCCAAAGCTAGACCCGCATTCCTGGACTCCCGTGTCTTCCATTGAATTGGTTTAATGCTTTGAAGTTACAAAGGGTAACATAGGGTAACTCCAAGAGATTCGAGTGATACAGCTTCCAAACAAGTTCTTTGAACCACCAAGTCCGAGCTATCAAACACTAATTTAGAAATATCCTTTATATTCCCATCTACTTTCCCTCCGAAACCCGACTGTTTACTCAGATCAACTTACAGTTCTCAAATAATTTATTAAATTACACATCTTAGGGACACTTAAGGATTTAATTATGCTGTCTAGATTAGAGAGCATGTCTTAAAGGTTAATGTCTTAAAGTGAGCTAGGGCTCACTTTGAAGCAAAGGATGAGAGGTGACTTGATAGAAGTATGCAAGATGATAAGAGGTAGAGATAGAGTGGACAGCCAGAAACTTTCTCCCAGGTAATAAATGACTAATACAAGGGGACACAATTTTAAAGCGATTGGAGGGAAGTATTGCAGGAAGGGGGTATGTCAGAGGTAGATTTTATTTTACACAGGCAGTGGTGTATGTGTGTATCCGCCAGGGAGGAGGATACATCATGGATATTTAAGAAATTCTTAGGTAGGCACATGGCTGAAAGAAAGATGGAGGACTATGTAGGAGGAAAGGGTTAGATTGATCTAAGTGTAGGTTGAAAGTTTGGCACAACACTGTGGGCTGAAGGGTCTGTACTGTGCAGCAGTTATGTTTTATGAAACCAGAGCACCCACAGAAACCCACTGTCACCGGGAGAACATGCAAAGTTCACCGGAGCTCAGGACTGAACCTGGTTTCTGGAGTTAAAGAGGCGGCAGTTCTACTAGCTGTGCCACTGTGCTGGCCCAAACACAAGATGTGTCAAAATGGGCCTCAATAGAAGAAGTTTGCAGATGTCTCGCATTTTGAGGGACAAAATAGAATGCATAAAAATGTAGAAGTGGGGATAATGCAAAGACCAGTTCATTCCAAGCTTTGGCACTGCTCAAGCATATGCTGTTCAGCTCTAGGCTTTTATTCTCAAACATGAATGAAAAAAAAGGACTATGTCTTAAATAGCTTTCAGTGATAAAACAGAAGCACACCTTTATATCTATGCACAAATTTAATGTCCTATTTTCAAAAAAAATTGTCAAAAATAATCAATACTGCAACCAAAAACTTACTTATTACTTATAATAAACAATGTATTATCCTTACCTCCATTTCATCAGTTTGCTCTGTAACATCATCCTCGGAGGCATTACTTTTAGGCAGATAAGTCATCTTTAATCGAAGATGACCTTTAACCCTGGATTTATGGCTGGGGAAAACACAGTGATTAAAAGTAATGCAAGATACTAAGATCTGCTATATTTTCACCCCTCGTTTTTACAATTAATTAAATAAATCAAAATAGAAGTATACGTGGTAACAAATTTTAGTGACTAGAATTACAATAGTGATTACAAACCACTGTAGGCAAGCACTGGTGCAAAAGATGGGAAGGAAGAAAAACAAACTATAAGTTAACTGTAAGCTGACATCAATGTGATCATTTCTGCAAAGGAACCAAGCCACTCTAGCTCAATGCCACATACAACCAGAAGAATGAAAGTTATTTTGTAGTGTAAGACCTTTTCTCAAAGGCCACAGATATCAAATGGAACAGCCTGCATGGAGTCAGATTATCACACAGGAGGCGGTGCATGAAGCTGTCATTGGGTTGAGAGAACAAGCCTGGTTCCCACTTTCACTGTTACACAGCAACTTCTACTGAATGAGGGATACAAACATAATGCAAGCTAAAGTTCAACTGCAATTTCACTCAAAGGAAATATAATCGCAGGATCCAATCAATAACATTCATGAGTTTGCACTATTCAATTTAGTAACTAACCTTTACCCCCTCAATGCGGGTTTTTATACTAAAACCCTTAAATATTTTGATTAGCATTATTACCCTTATAATTTAAAAATTAAAAACCTACTTAACATCAACTAGAATCTAAGGAAGAGTTTCAAACTTCCAAAAATCTCTGTCATATATGGATTTCCAAACTTCACTCATGAAAGACTTACATCAACATTTTCAAACCCACAGAAATGGTGTTTTTCCATTCTATTAGTCATAAAATGGTTTCAATAACTAACATTAATTGACACATGCACTTTTAAATTTCAGGCAACGCTTGTTTAGTTTGAGTAATTTCTTCCAAGGTTGCATAACCAGAATACCTCAGAGTGCTCCAGTTGTGATCTAACCAGGGCTGAGAATGACCGAGGCATAACTTCCATTTTCTTATACCCTTAATATTTAAATAGTAATATTTCATGGTATTGGGGATTTCAATGATCTCAGCCCATGGTATTGGAGATCTCAATGATCTCAGTCCATGGTATTGGGGATTTCAATGATTTCAGTTCATGGTTTTGGGGATTTCAATGATTTCAGTGCATGGTATTTGGAAATTCAACGATCTCAGTCCATGGTATTAGGGATTTCAACGATCTCAGTCCATGGTATTCAACATTTCAATGATCTCAGTCCATGGTATTGGGGATTTCAATGATTTCAGTCCATGGTTTTAGGGATTTCAATGATATCAGTCCATGGTTTTGGGAATTTCAATGATTTCAGTCCATGGTTTTGGGGACTTCAATGATATCAGTCCATGGTTTTGGGGATTTCAATGATTTCAATCCATGGCATTGGGGATTTCAATTATTTCAATCCATGGTATTGGGGATTTCAATGATCTCAGTCAATGGTTTTGGGGATTTCAATGATTTCAGTCCATGGCTTTGGGGATTTTAATGATCTCAGTGAATGGTATTCGGAAATTCAATGATCTCAATCCATGGTATTAGGGATTTCAACGATCTCAGTCCATGGTATTAGGGATTTCAACGATCTCAGTCCATGGTTTTGGGGATTTTAATGATCTCAGTGCATGGTATTCGGAAATTCAATGATCTCAGTCCATGGTATTAGGGATTTCAACGATCTCAGTCCATGGTATTAGGGATTTCAACGATCTCAGTCCATGGTATTAGGGATTTCAATGATCTCAGTGCATGGTATTCAGAAATTCAACGATCTCAGTGCATGGTATTAGGGATTTCAACGATCTCAGTCCATGGTATTAGGGATTTCAACAATCTCAGTCCATGGTATTCAACATTTCAATGATCTCAGTCCATGGTATTGGGGATTTCAACAGTCTCAGTCTATGGTATTGGAGATTTCAATGATCTCACTCCATGGTATTGGGGATTTCAATGATTTCAGTCCATGGTTTTGGGAATTTCAATGATTTCAGTCCATGGTTTTGGGGACTTCAATGATATCAGTCCATGGTTTTGGGGATTTCAATGATTTCAATCCATGGCATTGGGGATTTCAATTATTTCAATCCATGGTATTGGGGATTTCAATGATCTCAGTCAATGGTTTTGGGGATTTCAATGATTTCAGTCCATGGCTTTGGGGATTTTAATGATCTCAGTGAATGGTATACGGAAATTCAATGATCTCAATCCATGGTATTAGGGATTTCAACGATCTCAGTCCATGGTATTAGGGATTTCAACGATCTCAGTCCATGGTATTAGGGATTTCAACAATCTCAGTCCATGGTATTCAACATTTCAATGATCTCAGTCCATGGTATTAGGGATTTCAACAATCTCAGTCCATGGTATTAGGGATTTCAACGATCTCAGTCCATGGTTTTGGGGATTTTAATGATCTCAGTGCATGGTATTCGGAAATTCAATGATCTCAGTCCATGGTATTAGGGATTTCAACAATCTCAGTCCATGGTATTAGGGATTTCAACGATCTCAGTCCATGGTATTCAACATTTCAATGATCTCAGTCCATGGTATTGGGGATTTCAACAGTCTCAGTCTATGGTATTGGAGATTTCAATGATCTCACTCCATGGTATTGGGGATTTCAATGATTTCAGTTCATGGTTTTGGGGATTTCAATAATTCCAATCCATGGTTTTGCGGATTTCAATGATTTCAATCCATGGTATTGGGGATTTCAATGATCTCAGTCAATGGTTTTGGGGATTTCAATGATTTCAGTCCATGGTTTTGGGGATTTTAATGATCTCAGTGCATGGTATTCGGAAATTCAACGATCTCAGTCCATGGTATTAGGGATTTCAACGATCTCAGTCCATGGTATTAGGGATTTCAATGATCTCAGTCTATGGTATTGGGGATTTCAACAGTCTCAGTCTATGGTATTGGAGATTTCAATGATCTCACTCCATGGTATTGGGGATTTCAATGATTTCAGTCCATGGTTTTAGGGATTTCAATGATTTCAGTCCATGGTTTTGGGGACTTCAATGATATCAGTCCATGGTTTTGGGGATTTCAATGATTTCAATCCATGGCATTGGGGATTTCAATTATTTCAATCCATGGTATTGGGGATTTCAATGATCTCAGTCAATGGTTTTGGGGATTTCAATGATTTCAGTCCATGGCTTTGGGGATTTTAATGATCTCAGTGAATGGTATTCGGAAATTCAATGATCTCAATCCATGGTATTAGGGATTTCAACGATCTCAGTCCATGGTATTAGGGATTTCAACGATCTCAGTCCATGGTATTAGGGATTTCAACAATCTCAGTCCATGGTATTCAACTTTTCAATGATCTCAGTCCATGGTATTAGGGATTTCAACAATCTCAGTCCATGGTATTAGGGATTTCAACGATCTCAGTCCATGGTTTTGGGGATTTTAATGATCTCAGTGCATGGTATTCGGAAATTCAATGATCTCAGTCCATGGTATTAGGGATTTCAACAATCTCAGTCCATGGTATTAGGGATTTCAACGATCTCAGTCCATGGTATTCAACATTTCAATGATCTCAGTCCATGGTATTGGGGATTTCAACAGTCTCAGTCTATGGTATTGGAGATTTCAATGATCTCACTCCATGGTATTGGGGATTTCAATGATTTCAGTTCATGGTTTTGGGGATTTCAATAATTCCAATCCATGGTTTTGCGGATTTCAATGATTTCAATCCATGGTATTGGGGATTTCAATTATCTCAGTCAATGGTTTTGGGGATTTCAATGATTTCAGTCCATGGTTTTGGGGATTTTAATGATCTCAGTGCATGGTATTCGGAAATTCAACGATCTCAGTCCATGGTATTAGGGATTTCAACGATCTCAGTCCATGGTATTAGGGATTTCAATGATCTCAGTCTATGGTATTGGGGATTTCAACAGTCTCAGTCTATGGTATTGGAGATTTCAATGATCTCACTCCATGGTATTGGGGATTTCAATGATTTCAGTTCATGGTTTTGGGGATTTCAATAATTCCAATCCATGGTTTTGCGGATTTCAATGATTTCAATCCATGGTATTGGGGATTTCAATGATCTCAGTCAATGGTTTTGGGGATTTCAATGATTTCAGTCCATGGTTTTGGGGATTTTAATGATCTCAGTGCATGGTATTCGGAAATTCAACGATCTCAGTCCATGGTATTAGGGATTTCAATGATCTCAGTGCATGGTATTCAGAAATTCAACGATCTCAGTCCATGGTATTAGGGATTTCAACAATCTCAGTCCATGGTATTCAACATTTCAATGATCTCAGTCCATGGTATTGGGGATTTCAACAGTCTCAGTCTATGGTATTGGAGATTTCAATGATCTCACTCCATGGTATTGGGGATTTCAATGATTTCAGTCCATGGTTTTAGGGATTTCAATGATTTCAGTCCATGGTTTTGGGGACTTCAATGATATCAGTCCATGGTTTTGGGGATTTCAATGATTTCAATCCATGGCATTGGGGATTTCAATTATTTCAATCCATGGTATTGGGGATTTCAATGATCTCAGTCAATGGTTTTGGGGATTTCAATGATTTCAGTCCATGGCTTAGGGGATTTTAATGATCTCAGTGAATGGTATTCGGAAATTCAATGATCTCAATCCATGGTATTAGGGATTTCAACGATCTCAGTCCATGGTATTAGGGATTTCAACGATCTCAGTCCATGGTATTAGGGATTTCAACAATCTCAGTCCATGGTATTCAACATTTCAATGATCTCAGTCCATGGTATTAGGGATTTCAACAATCTCAGTCCATGGTATTAGGGATTTCAACGATCTCAGTCCATGGTTTTGGGGATTTTAATGATCTCAGTGCATGGTATTCGGAAATTCAATGATCTCAGTCCATGGTATTAGGGATTTCAACAATCTCAGTCCATGGTATTAGGGATTTCAACGATCTCAGTCCATGGTATTCAACATTTCAATGATCTCAGTCCATGGTATTGGGGATTTCAACAGTCTCAGTCTATGGTATTGGAGATTTCAATGATCTCACTCCATGGTATTGGGGATTTCAATGATTTCAGTTCATGGTTTTGGGGATTTCAATAATTCCAATCCATGGTTTTGCGGATTTCAATGATTTCAATCCATGGTATTGGGGATTTCAATGATCTCAGTCAATGGTTTTGGGGATTTCAATGATTTCAGTCCATGGTTTTGGGGATTTTAATGATCTCAGTGCATGGTATTCGGAAATTCAACGATCTCAGTCCATGGTATTAGGGATTTCAACGATCTCAGTCCATGGTATTAGGGATTTCAATGATCTCAGTGCATGGTATTCAGAAATTCAACGATCTCAGTGCATGGTATTAGGGATTTCAACGATCTCAGTCCATGGTATTAGGGATTTCAACAATCTCAGTCCATGGTATTCAACATTTCAATGATCTCAGTCCATGGTATTGGGGATTTCAACAGTCTCAGTCTATGGTATTGGAGATTTCAATGATCTCACTCCATGGTATTGGGGATTTCAATGATTTCAGTCCATGGTTTTGGGAATTTCAATGATTTCAGTCCATGGTTTTGGGGACTTCAATGATATCAGTCCATGGTTTTGGGGATTTCAATGATTTCAATCCATGGCATTGGGGATTTCAATTATTTCAATCCATGGTATTGGGGATTTCAATGATCTCAGTCAATGGTTTTGGGGATTTCAATGATTTCAGTCCATGGCTTTGGGGATTTTAATGATCTCAGTGAATGGTATTCGGAAATTCAATGATCTCAATCCATGGTATTAGGGATTTCAACGATCTCAGTCCATGGTATTAGGGATTTCAACGATCTCAGTCCATGGTTTTGGGGATTTTAATGATCTCAGTGCATGGTATTCGGAAATTCAATGATCTCAGTCCATGGTATTAGGGATTTCAACAATCTCAGTCTATGGTATTGGGGATTTCAACAGTCTCAGTCTATGGTATTGGAGATTTCAATGATCTCACTCCATGGTATTGGGGATTTCAATGATTTCAGTTCATGGTTTTGGGGATTTCAATAATTCCAATCCATGGTTTTGCGGATTTCAATGATTTCAATCCATGGTATTGGGGATTTCAATGATCTCAGTCAATGGTTTTGGGGATTTCAATGATTTCAGTCCATGGTTTTGGGGATTTTAATGATCTCAGTGCATGGTATTCGGAAATTCAACGATCTCAGTCCATGGTATTAGGGATTTCAATGATCTCAGTGCATGGTATTCAGAAATTCAACGATCTCAGTCCATGGTATTAGGGATTTCAACAATCTCAGTCCATGGTATTCAACATTTCAATGATCTCAGTCCATGGTATTGGGGATTTCAACAGTCTCAGTCTATGGTATTGGAGATTTCAATGATCTCACTCCATGGTATTGGGGATTTCAATGATTTCAGTCCATGGTTTTAGGGATTTCATTGATTTCAGTCCATGGTTTTGGGGACTTCAATGATATCAGTCCATGGTTTTGGGGATTTCAATGATTTCAATCCATGGCATTGGGGATTTCAATTATTTCAATCCATGGTATTGGGGATTTCAATGATCTCAGTCAATGGTTTTGGGGATTTCAATGATTTCAGTCCATGGCTTTGGGGATTTTAATGATCTCAGTGAATGGTATTCGGAAATTCAATGATCTCAATCCATGGTATTAGGGATTTCAACGATCTCAGTCCATGGTATTAGGGATTTCAACGATCTCAGTCCATGGTATTAGGGATTTCAACAATCTCAGTCCATGGTATTCAACATTTCAATGATCTCAGTCCATGGTATTAGGGATTTCAACAATCTCAGTCCATGGTATTAGGGATTTCAACGATCTCAGTCCATGGTTTTGGGGATTTTAATGATCTCAGTGCATGGTATTCGGAAATTCAATGATCTCAGTCCATGGTATTAGGGATTTCAACAATCTCAGTCCATGGTATTAGGGATTTCAACGATCTCAGTCCATGGTATTCAACATTTCAATGATCTCAGTCCATGGTATTGGGGATTTCAACAGTCTCAGTCTATGGTATTGGAGATTTCAATGATCTCACTCCATGGTATTGGGGATTTCAATGATTTCAGTTCATGGTTTTGGGGATTTCAATAATTCCAATCCATGGTTTTGCGGATTTCAATGATTTCAATCCATGGTATTGGGGATTTCAATGATCTCAGTCAATGGTTTTGGGGATTTCAATGATTTCAGTCCATGGTTTTGGGGATTTTAATGATCTCAGTGCATGGTATTCGGAAATTCAACGATCTCAGTCCATGGTATTAGGGATTTCAACGATCTCAGTCCATGGTATTAGGGATTTCAATGATCTCAGTGCATGGTATTCAGAAATTCAACGATCTCAGTGCATGGTATTAGGGATTTCAATGATCTCAGTCCATGGTATTAGGGATTTCAACAATCTCAGTCCATGGTATTCAACATTTCAATGATCTCAGTCCATGGTATTGGGGATTTCAACAGTCTCAGTCTATGGTATTGGAGATTTCAATGATCTCACTCCATGGTATTGGGGATTTCAATGATTTCAGTCCATGGTTTTGGGAATTTCAATGATTTCAGTCCATGGTTTTGGGGACTTCAATGATATCAGTCCATGGTTTTGGGGATTTCAATGATTTCAATCCATGGTATTGGGGATTTCAATGATCTCAGTCAATGGTTTTGGGGATTTC
Source organism: Hypanus sabinus (assembly GCF_030144855.1). Classification (NCBI taxonomy): domain Eukaryota; kingdom Metazoa; phylum Chordata; class Chondrichthyes; order Myliobatiformes; family Dasyatidae; genus Hypanus; species Hypanus sabinus. The sequence goes on from NC_082733.1 coordinate 5,075,428, forward strand.
AATGATTTCAGTCCATGGTTTTGGGGATTTTAATGATCTCAGTGCATGGTATTCGGAAATTCAACGATCTCAGTCCATGGTATTAGGGATTTCAACGATCTCAGTCCATGGTATTAGGGATTTCAATGATCTCAGTGCATGGTATTCAGAAATTCAACCATCTCAGTGCATGGTATTAGGGATTTCAACGATCTCAGTCCATGGTATTAGGGATTTCAACAATCTCAGTCCATGGTATTCAACATTTCAATGATCTCAGTCCATGGTATTGGGGATTTCAACAGTCTCAGTCTATGGTATTGGAGATTTCAATGATCTCACTCCATGGTATTGGGGATTTCAATGATTTCAGTCCATGGTTTTGGGAATTTCAATGATTTCAGTCCATGGTTTTGGGGACTTCAATGATATCAGTCCATGGTTTTGGGGATTTCAATGATTTCAATCCATGGCATTGGGGATTTCAATGATTTCAGTCCATGGCTTTGGGGATTTTAATGATCTCAGTGAATGGTATTCGGAAATTCAATGATCTCAATCCATGGTATTAGGGATTTCAACGATCTCAGTCCATGGTATTAGGGATTTCAACGATCTCAGTCCATGGTTTTGGGGATTTTAATGATCTCAGTGCATGGTATTCGGAAATTCAATGATCTCAGTCCATGGTATTAGGGATTTCAATGATGTCAGTGCATGGTATTCAGAAATTCAACGATCTCAGTCCATGGTATTAGGGATTTCAACAATCTCAGTCCATGGTATTCAACATTTCAATGATCTCAGTCCATGGTATTAGGGATTTCAACAATCTCAGTCCATGGTATTCAACATTTCAATGATCTCAGTCCATGGTATTGGGGATTTCAACAGTCTCAGTCTATGGTATTGGAGATTTCAATGATCTCACTCCATGGTATTGGGGATTTCAATGATTTCAGTTCATGGTTTTGGGGATTTCAATAATTCCAATCCATGGTTTTGCGGATTTCAATGATTTCAATCCATGGTATTGGGGATTTCAATGATCTCAGTCAATGGTTTTGGGGATTTCAATGATTTCAGTCCATGGTTTTGGGGATTTTAATGATCTCAGTGCATGGTATTCGGAAATTCAACGATCTCAGTCCATGGTATTAGGGATTTCAATGATCTCAGTGCATGGTATTCAGAAATTCAACGATCTCAGTGCATGGTATTAGGGATTTCAACGATCTCAGTCCATGGTATTAGGGATTTCAACAATCTCAGTCCATGGTATTCAACATTTCAATGATCTCAGTCCATGGTATTGGGGATTTCAACAGTCTCAGTCTATGGTATTGGAGATTTCAATGATCTCACTCCATGGTATTGGGGATTTCAATGATTTCAGTCCATGGTTTTAGGGATTTCAATGATATCAGTCCATGGTTTTGGGAATTTCAATGATTTCAGTCCATGGTTTTGGGGACTTCAATGATATCAGTCCATGGTTTTGGGGATTTCAATGATTTCAATCCATGGCATTGGGGATTTCAATTATTTCAATCCATGGTATTGGGGATTTCAATGATCTCAGTCAATGGTTTTGGGGATTTCAATGATTTCAGTCCATGGCTTTGGGGATTTTAATGATCTCAGTGAATGGTATTCGGAAATTCAATGATCTCAATCCATGGTATTAGGGATTTCAACGATCTCAGTCCATGGTATTAGGGATTTCAACGATCTCAGTCCATGGTTTTGGGGATTTTAATGATCTCAGTGCATGGTATTCGGAAATTCAATGATCTCAGTCCATGGTATTAGGGATTTCAACAATCTCAGTCTATGGTATTGGGGATTTCAACAGTCTCAGTCTATGGTATTGGAGATTTCAATGATCTCACTCCATGGTATTGGGGATTTCAATGATTTCAGTTCATGGTTTTGGGGATTTCAATAATTCCAATCCATGGTTTTGCGGATTTCAATGATTTCAATCCATGGTATTGGGGATTTCAATGATCTCAGTCAATGGTTTTGGGGATTTCAATGATTTCAGTCCATGGTTTTGGGGATTTTAATGATCTCAGTGCATGGTATTCGGAAATTCAACGATCTCAGTCCATGGTATTAGTGATTTCAATGATCTCAGTGCATGGTATTCAGAAATTCAACGATCTCAGTCCATGGTATTAGGGATTTCAACAATCTCAGTCCATGGTATTCAACATTTCAATGATCTCAGTCCATGGTATTGGGGATTTCAACAGTCTCAGTCTATGGTATTGGAGATTTCAATGATCTCACTCCATGGTATTGTGGATTTCAATGATTTCAGTCCATGGTTTTAGGGATTTCAATGATTTCAGTCCATGGTTTTGGGGACTTCAATGATATCAGTCCATGGTTTTGGGGATTTCAATGATTTCAATCCATGGCATTGGGGATTTCAATTATTTCAATCCATGGTATTGGGGATTTCAATGATCTCAGTCAATGGTTTTGGGGATTTCAATGATTTCAGTCCATGGCTTTGGGGATTTTAATGATCTCAGTGAATGGTATTCGGAAATTCAATGATCTCAGTCCATGGTATTAGGGATTTCAATGATCTCAGTGCATGGTATTCAGAAATTCAACGATCTCAGTCCATGGTATTAGGGATTTCAACAATCTCAGTCCATGGTATTCAACATTTCAATGATCTCAGTCCATGGTATTAGGGATTTCAACGATCTCAGTCCATGGTATTCAACATTTCAATGATCTCAGTCCATGGTATTGGGGATTTCAACAGTCTCAGTCTATGGTATTGGAGATTTCAATGATCTCACTCCATGGTATTGGGGATTTCAATGATTTCAGTTCATGGTTTTGGGGATTTCAATAATTCCAATCCATGGTTTTGCGGATTTCAATGATTTCAATCCATGGTATTGGGGATTTCAATGATCTCAGTCAATGGTTTTGGGGATTTCAATGATTTCAGTCCATGGTTTTGGGGATTTTAATGATCTCAGTGCATGGTATTCGGAAATTCAACGATCTCAGTCCATGGTATTAGGGATTTCAATGATCTCAGTGCATGGTATTCAGAAATTCAACGATCTCAGTGCATGGTATTAGGGATTTCAACGATCTCAGTCCATGGTATTAGGGATTTCAACAATCTCAGTCCATGGTATTCAACATTTCAATGATCTCAGTCCATGGTATTGGGGATTTCAACAGTCTCAGTCTATGGTATTGGAGATTTCAATGATCTCACTCCATGGTATTGGGGATTTCAATGATTTCAGTCCATGGTTTTAGGGATTTCAATGATATCAGTCCATGGTTTTGGGAATTTCAATGATTTCAGTCCATGGTTTTGGGGACTTCAATGATATCAGTCCATGGTTTTGCGGATTTCAATGATTTCAATCCATGGCATTGGGGATTTCAATTATTTCAATCCATGGTATTGGGGATTTCAATGATCTCAGTCAATGGTTTTGGGGATTTCAATGATTTCAGTCCATGGCTTTGGGGATTTTAATGATCTCAGTGAATGGTATTCGGAAATTCAATGATCTCAATCCATGGTATTAGGGATTTCAACGATCTCAGTCCATGGTATTAGGGATTTCAACGATCTCAGTCCATGGTTTTGGGGATTTTAATGATCTCAGTGCATGGTATTCGGAAATTCAATGATCTCAGTCCATGGTATTAGGGATTTCAACAATCTCAGTCTATGGTATTGGGGATTTCAACAGTCTCAGTCTATGGTATTGGAGATTTCAATGATCTCACTCCATGGTATTGGGGATTTCAATGATTTCAGTTCATGGTTTTGGGGATTTCAATAATTCCAATCCATGGTTTTGCGGATTTCAATGATTTCAATCCATGGTATTGGGGATTTCAATGATCTCAGTCAATGGTTTTGGGGATTTCAATGATTTCAGTCCATGGTTTTGGGGATTTTAATGATCTCAGTGCATGGTATTCGGAAATTCAACGATCTCAGTCCATGGTATTAGGGATTTCAACAATCTCAGTCCATGGTATTCAACATTTCAATGATCTCAGTCCATGGTATTGGGGATTTCAACAGTCTCAGTCTATGGTATTGGAGATTTCAATGATCTCACTCCATGGTATTGGGGATTTCAATGATTTCAGTCCATGGTTTTGGGGACTTCAATGATATCAGTCCATGGTTTTGGGGATTTCAATGATTTCAATCCATGGTATTGGGGATTTCAATGATCTCAGTCAATGGTTTTGGGGATTTCAATGATTTCAGTCCATGGTTTTGGGGATTTTAATGATCTCAGTGCATGGTATTCGGAAATTCAACGATCTCAGTCCATGGTATTAGGGATTTCAACAATCTCAGTCCATGGTATTCAACATTTCAATGATCTCAGTCCAAGGTATTGGGGATTTCAACAGTCTCAGTCTATGGTATTGGAGATTTCAATGATCTCACTCCATGGTATTGGGGATTTCAATGATTTCAGTCCATGGTTTTAGGGATTTCAATGATTTCAGTCCATGGTTTTGGGGACTTCAATGATATCAGTCCATGGTTTTGGGGATTTCAATGATTTCAATCCATGGCATTGGGGATTTCAATGATCTCAGTCAATGGTTTTGGGGATTTCAATGATTTCAGTCCATGGCTTTGGGGATTTTAATGATCTCAGTGAATGGTATTCGGAAATTCAATGATCTCAATCCATGGTATTAGGGATTTCAACGATCTCAGTCCATGGTATTAGGGATTTCAACGATCTCAGTCCATGGTATTAGGGATTTCAACAATCTCAGTCCATGGTATTCAACATTTCAATGATCTCAGTCCATGGTATTAGGGATTTCAACAATCTCAGTCCATGGTATTAGGGATTTCAACAATCTCAGTCCATGGTATTAGGGATTTCAACGATCTCAGTCCATGGTTTTGGGGATTTTAATGATCTCAGTGCATGGTATTCGGAAATTCAATGATCTCAGTCCATGGTATTAGGGATTTCAACAATCTCAGTCCATGGTATTAGGGATTTCAACGATCTCAGTCCATGGTATTCAACATTTCAATGATCTCAGTCCATGGTATTGGGGATTTCAACAGTCTCAGTCTATGGTATTGGAGATTTCAATGATCTCACTCCATGGTATTGGGGATTTCAATGATTTCAGTTCATGGTTTTGGGGATTTCAATAATTCCAATCCATGGTTTTGCGGATTTCAATGATTTCAATCCATGGTATTGGGGATTTCAATGATCTCAGTCAATGGTTTTGGGGATTTCAATGATTTCAGTCCATGGTTTTGGGGATTTTAATGATCTCAGTGCATGGTATTCGGAAATTCAACGATCTCAGTCCATGGTATTAGGGATTTCAACGATCTCAGTCCATGGTATTAGTGATTTCAATGATCTCAGTGCATGGTATTCAGAAATTCAACGATCTCAGTGCATGGTATTAGGGATTTCAACGATCTCAGTCCATGGTATTAGGGATTTCAACAATCTCAGTCCATGGTATTCAACATTTCAATGATCTCAGTCCATGGTATTGGGGATTTCAACAGTCTCAGTCTATGGTATTGGAGATTTCAATGATCTCACTCCATGGTATTGGGGATTTCAATGATTTCAGTCCATGGTTTTGGGAATTTCAATGATTTCAGTCCATGGTTTTGGGGACTTCAATGATATCAGTCCATGGTTTTGGGGATTTCAATGATTTCAATCCATGGCATTGGGGATTTCAATTATTTCAATCCATGGTATTGGGGATTTCAATGATCTCAGTCAATGGTTTTGGGGATTTCAATGATTTCAGTCCATGGCTTTGGGGATTTTAATGATCTCAGTGAATGGTATTCGGAAATTCAATGATCTCAATCCATGGTATTAGGGATTTCAACGATCTCAGTCCATGGTATTAGGGATTTCAACGATCTCAGTCCATGGTTTTGGGGATTTTAATGACCTCAGTGCATGGTATTCGGAAATTCAATGATCTCAGTCCATGGTATTAGGGATTTCAACAATCTCAGTCCATGGTATTCAACATTTCAATGATCTCAGTCCATGGTATTGGGGATTTCAACAGTCTCAGTCTATGGTATTGGAGATTTCAATGATCTCACTCCATGGTATTGGGGATTTCAATGATTTCAGTTCATGGTTTTGGGGATTTCAATAATTCCAATCCATGGTTTTGCGGATTTCAATGATTTCAATCCATGGTATTGGGGATTTCAATGATCTCAGTCAATGGTTTTGGGGATTTCAATGATTTCAGTCCATGGTTTTGGGGATTTTAATGATCTCAGTGCATGGTATTCGGAAATTCAACGATCTCAGTCCATGGTATTAGGGATTTCAATGATGTCAGTGCATGGTATTCAGAAATTCAACGATCTCAGTCCATGGTATTAGGGATTTCAACAATCTCAGTCCATGGTATTCAACATTTCAATGATCTCAGTCCATGGTATTAGGGATTTCAACGATCTCAGTCCATGGTATTCAACATTTCAATGATCTCAGTCCATGGTATTGGGGATTTCAACAGTCTCAGTCTATGGTATTGGAGATTTCAATGATCTCACTCCATGGTATTGGGGATTTCAATGATTTCAGTTCATGGTTTTGGGGATTTCAATAATTCCAATCCATGGTTTTGCGGATTTCAATGATTTCAATCCATGGTATTGGGGATTTCAATGATCTCAGTCAATGGTTTTGGGGATTTCAATGATTTCAGTCCATGGTTTTGGGGATTTTAATGATCTCAGTGCATGGTATTCGGAAATTCAACGATCTCAGTCCATGGTATTAGGGATTTCAATGATCTCAGTGCATGGTATTCAGAAATTCAACGATCTCTGTGCATGGTATTAGGGATTTCAACGATCTCAGTCCATGGTATTAGGGATTTCAACAATCTCAGTCCATGGTATTCAACATTTCAATGATCTCAGTCCATGGTATTGGGGATTTCAACAGTCTCAGTCTATGGTATTGGAGATTTCAATGATCTCACTCCATGGTATTGGGGATTTCAATGATTTCAGTCCATGGTTTTAGGGATTTCAATGATATCAGTCCATGGTTTTGGGAATTTCAATGATTTCAGTCCATGGTTTTCGGGACTTCAATGATATCAGTCCATGGTTTTGGGGATTTCAATGATTTCAATCCATGGCATTGGGGATTTCAATTATTTCAATCCATGGTATTGGGGATTTCAATGATCTCAGTCAATGGTTTTGGGGATTTCAATGATTTCAGTCCATGGTTTTGGGGATTTTAATGATCTCAGTGAATGGTATTCGGAAATTCAATGATCTCAATCCATGGTATTAGGGATTTCAACAATCTCAGTCCATGGTATTAGGGATTTCAACGATCTCAGTCCATGGTTTTGGGGATTTTAATGATCTCAGTGCATGGTATTCGGAAATTCAATGATCTCAGTCCATGGTATTAGGGATTTCAACAATCTCAGTCTATGGTATTGGGGATTTCAACAGTCTCAGTCTATGGTATTGGAGATTTCAATGATCTCACTCCATGGTATTGGGGATTTCAATGATTTCAGTTCATGGTTTTGGGGATTTCAATAATTCCAATCCATGGTTTTGCGGATTTCAATGATTTCAATCCATGGTATTGGGGATTTCAATGATCTTAGTCAATGGTTTTGGGGATTTCAATGATTTCAGTCCATGGTTTTGGGGATTTTAATGATCTCAGTGCATGGTATTCGGAAATTCAACGATCTCAGTCCATGGTATTAGGGATTTCAACGATCTCAGTCCATGGTATTAGGGATTTCAATGATCTCAGTGCATGGTATTCAGAAATTCAACCATCTCAGTGCATGGTATTAGGGATTTCAACGATCTCAGTCCATGGTATTAGGGATTTCAACAATCTCAGTCCATGGTATTCAACATTTCAATGATCTCAGTCCATGGTATTGGGGATTTCAACAGTCTCAGTCTATGGTATTGGAGATTTCAATGATCTCACTCCATGGTATTGGGGATTTCAATGATTTCAGTCCATGGTTTTAGGGATTTCAATGATATCAGTCCATGGTTTTGGGAATTTCAACAATCTCAGTCCATTGCTTTGGGGATTTCAATAATTCCAATCCATGGTTTTGGGGATTTCAATGATTTCAATCCATGGCATTGGGGATTTCAATGATTTCAATCCATGGCATTGGGGATTTCAATTATTTCAATCCATGGCATTGGGGATTTCAATGATTTCAATCCATGGTTTTGGGGATTTCAAATATCTCAATCCATGATATGCGGATTTCAATGATCTCAGTCCATAGTATTGGGGAATTTCAACGATCTCAGTCCATGGGCTCCCCATCCCCAATGGCAGCCTCCACTAGTTCCAACTTACTAAGAATTAGAAACTCTTTTGGTCTATCTGTACTAAATCAGAACGACCTAACATTTTGATTCACTAAAGTCCATTTGCCATCCTTTTGTCATTTCACTTAATCTATTAGACTTTCTTCATAACTTAGTCTTTCCTGCTTCATTGCTCCACACTTTCCAACACTTATAATGCCACTTATCTTAGTGTTAAACTTGGATTTGTGCCCTCCTACCCCATCATCCATCATTAAAAAATTATACTAATATTTCACTCTACTAGTTAGAGAACTATCCATTATTCCTAATCTCCAACTCCTGTTGGTCATCAATTTTTCAACCAAGTCAAAAATATACCTTGGATTTCATGATCTTTAATTTCAGCTAACACTGGTTTTTGCCCCTTTGGGAAACTCCACAGACTGCATTTTGAAAGCCCATACAAAAAAAAAACATCCATAGGTATTTGATACAGCTGAACAGCTTGCTGTTACCACAGTAACCCACTTCATCAAAAATAACCGGTTAAGTGAAGTACAAGTGGGTGTCTGGTATCTCAAGTGGCACACATCTGAAATAAGATAATCTTTCAGGTTGAGAGCAGAGGAAGTGTCAGATTTCAAGTTTCTTATTGAAAGCCATTTAATTCAAGTTATCCAACATTTCATATTTCTGGCCATTAAAAGATCTCCATGTTTAATGTTGAACTGGTCATTAGGTCACTCACATGTTTCAGAGCAAAAAAGAGGAATTGAAATTAACTTTTTAACATTAGACAGTTTAAAACTCTGAAACACATTTTCCAGTTGACTATGAAGAGGGATCACATTTTCTGTTCTATTGATGAAAAGCTGTTTAATGGTTAAGCATCAAGTATTCTTTAACCTCTCTGGTTAGACTACATACTTGTGAAATTCAAACTGATTTGATTCAGCACTGAACACTGCTAACCCAATGATCCAAATCAATTGAACTTCTGTAGATCAGCCTTTCATAATAGACTTCAATACATTTGATGATGAGGGGCAAAACAGAAGAAATTAAAAATATACAAACAGGGATAAAGGAAACAGCAGTTCATTCCCAACAACACAATTCACCAAAACACTACTTGAGACACTTTTTAATGCTTTGGTATAACAAACTTTACAGAGAACCCAGTGAGTTCTCAGTGAGCCACATGCTTCTCTGAAACATTGTTATTTACCAAAGTTTTACTGTATCTAGATAAATTGCTAGGCCCATGTGAAATTTATTTTAGAAATGAAGTGAGGAGGATATGCATTTAAGGTTAGAGGGGTTAATTTTGAAGTTGATATGAGAGGCACTATTTTTACACAGAGTCTGGTGGGTAGCTGCAATGTGCTCTCTGGGATGGTTGGAAGGGCAGATACATTAGAGACTTTTAAACTTTACATAAGAGAGGTACATGGAAGGATTGGGACATTGTCTTGGCAGAAGAGATTAATTTAGTTGGCCATTTGATTACTAATTTAAGTGGTTTGGCACAACAGTGTGGGCCATGGGACCTGTTCTTGTGCTGTTCTATGCCCTATGAATGGTGAAGAGCCTGATGACCATTTTTCAATCCTTCGTGAGTACGGACATGGTGCCAGCGGAACACATGATCACTAATTTTTACCAAAGTTTCAAAGGGGAGAAGGAAAAAAATCTAATCATTATCTATCAGCCAATTGTAAGAAAATTCCTCTGAAGAATTGAGATGCAGTATAATACTCATTTAGAAAGGCACTTGTTGGAAGGAGAGTATTCATGTATAAAAACAAGTGGGCAAGCAATAATCAATGCAAAAAAATAATTTTTGAGGAGGTACCTATTTGATACATAGACTTTAAGAATGAATTTGCCTAAGTCCCACATAACAGATTAATCCAAAAATTTCAGCCCTCATGGGAAGTGTGTAAGTGTCCAAAATTGTCCTAATGGCATGTAGCGAAGGGCAGTGGTGATTTGTGATTGGATGGCTGTTACAGTGGGGTTTCATAAGGCTTAGTACTCGATTCCTTGCTTTTGAGATTTAAATATTAATGGGCATTAGCAGATGACAAAAAAGCTTGCAGTTGATAGCAAGGAAGCTAAACAGGTCAGGCAGACAGAAAAAGTGCAAATGGTCAGAAGTGGAATGAAACACGAGTGAATCTGCAGATGCTGGAAATAAAGAAAAACACAAAAAACTGGCCAGATAGCATCTATGGGAGGAGATAGTGACGATGTTTTGGGCCGAAACCCTTCATCAGGAGTCAATGAAACACATTTTGGGAGGGAAACTATGGAGGGGAAGCCATATCAAATGGTTGGATACTGCGATGTACATCCACACTTTCTTAAAAGGCACCAGGAGAGGGGGATAAAGCAGCACAAGGAATATTGATATAAAAAAGAATGAGAAGAGATAATAATCAACTACATGCAAGACTAGTTACGTTACAGATAGAGTATTATGTGCAGCTCTGGCCTCTGCATGACAAGATGGATGTGATTGCTAAAGGGAACAGATTCAGAACATGGGAATCTTAGGAAGACTGGCTAGGCTGAGGCTATTTTCCTTGGAACAGTAAGGAATGATTTTTTTTTCACCCAAGAGTTTGAAACTGCTTTCCTGAAATGGAGAAGTTGCAAAAACAGTTAATGAAATGAAACAGTATTTAGATGAACACTCATGTGCCAAAACTTACAAAACAACAGACCAAGTGAACTTAGTTTGAATAGTACTTTGTCGGTCAGCTTGAAGATGATGATCCAAACAGCCTTCTTCCTGTGCTGTACAGTTCTTTAATCCATTTGACCATATTTTCATAAACCTCCTATTCTTACTGAGTAGATAAATATACACACAGATAGACGCTTTTCAGTATCTTCCTTAATGTTGTTGCACATTAACTAATTGTTTACAACAACTTAGAATGAAAGCACTGAAATGAAGAATAGCACAGCAGGTTTGATCCGGTGTAAAAAGATAAATTGTGAGGCACTATTTTTATTGCCCCAGGAACTTGGTGAAAAAAAAATACAAATAGATTGGCATTCATATCAACTCCACAGGAGAATCATAAACACAGGAGATGAAGGAAATCTGGAGAAACACACACAAAATGCTGGAGGAACTAATGGAAGAGTTCCGATGAAGGGTTTCAGAAGAAAAAGTTGACTCTTTATTCCCCTCCATAGATGCTGTCTGATTTACACAAGTTCCTCCAGAATTTTGTGCATGTAACTCCAGAAGAGAAAATGGCTACAACCCTCTGTACTTGTTCACCTGTATAGTTTCAATTACCTTCTAGGATGGAGAATAAAATCCTTGAATGTATAAGGTCTATCTAAGTTTGGATTTTCCGTCTGCAATTAAAAAAATAGCCATTAATTCCAATATATTTACTTATACGTCAATTACATTATTTTACTATAGGCTTTAATTATTTTTCCACCAGTTATCTATTTACACACACATTTTTTTCCAGTCAAGAAAGACTTGCTTGCTTCCACACAATATAGGCCAATGTGTTTACAACTATGAGTTATTTTCTTTGTAAATTACTGCTTTATTGTACCTCAACTGAGAACAATTAAGCAGAGTTAACATCAGCTTATGTGGAATTTTAGACAATAGACAATAGGTGCAGAAGTAGACCATTCGGCCCCTCGAGTCTGCACCGCCATTCTGAGATCATGGCTGATCATTCACTATCAATACCCAGTCCCTGCCTTGTCCCCATATCCCTTGATTCCCCTATTCATCAGATATCTATCTAGCTCCTTCTTGAAAGCATCCAGAGAATTGGTCTCCACCGTCTTCCGAGGCAGTGCATTCCACACCTCCACAACTCTCTGGGAGAAGAAGTTCTTCCTCAACTCTGTTTTAAATAACTGACCTCTTATTCTCAATCCATGCCCTCTGGTACTGGACTCTCCCAACATCTGGAACAAATTCCCTGCCTCAATCCTATCAAATCCTTTAATTATCTTAAACGTTTCAATCAGATCCCCTCTCAATCTCCTCAATTCCAGTGTGTACAAGCCCAATCTCTCCAATCTCTCTGCGTAAGACAGCCCTGCCATCCCAGGAATCAACCTAGTGAATCTACGCTGCACTTCCTCAATTGCCAGGATGTCCTTCCTTAAACCTGGAGACCAAAACTGTACACAATATTCCAGGTGTGATCTCACCAGGGCCCTGTACAAATGCAAAAGGACATCCTTGCTCTTGTACTCAATTCCCCTTGTAATAAAGGCCAACATTCCATTTGCCCTCTTCACTGCCTGTTGCACTTGCTCATTCACCTTCATTGACTTTTACAGTAATAAGTTGCAAAACATCTTCATTCAGTCCAAAAGGATGTCCTTCATTCAGTCGAAAAGGACGTCTCCACCCTTGTGGAGACTGTCACATTGGCTCTCAGCCCACTCTAATCTCTACTCCCGGGTTCAATAAGATCCCCTCATTTTCTAAACCAGCTTATTGCAGACTTCCAGACACAACATCAACTCCAATGACTTCAGGAAATCAGTTATCCCATTCTTATAATATTCCACCATTCAGGTTCTTTTTCTCTTCTTATGGCATTTCAGATTTTATTCATCTCTTCCAATGTATACCTCAAAGCAGAATCAATGTTAATTACAGACCAGCCTTTATCACCCCACTTTCAACAGTCACCATGTGTCAATAATTATCTCCAACCCATTCCCTGCAACAGGAACAGCTACATTTTAAATTTTGCTTAATAAAAGGTCACCAATCTGAAACAGTCTCTCTCTCCCCCCCTCCCCCACAGATGCAACATGACATGCTGCGTATTTGACAGCATTTTACTCAGACATTTTGCTTGTCTAAACAGTGACAAACCACCTTAAGCAACTGCAAGGATTTTCCCTGTGGAATAAATGGGTGCATGGTAAAGGAGAAAGGTAAGCCTCTCTCACTAAATTCAAAATGTTTTGTGTTTATTTCAGATAAAAGTTAGAACACAGTGATTGGTTTACATTTCACCAATCCTCCAGTTATGAAACTGAAAAAAGATTTTGTACTTCATCAGTTTCCAAGCTTGCAACTGCAGACCAGCTCTCAGACCCGAGAACTTCTCTCCATCGCATATCAAATGTGGTTGGAAGCTGCTCAATTTCGAGAGAGACCAGAGTAAAGAACTAAGAATTGGAAAGTTGTCATCACAGGTCTTGTTGATGTGTTCCTTTCACACAATCCAGACAGAATCTGCTGTACACAGAAAAGCACTTCATGTGACAGCACTGGGTTTTCTGCTAAACTAACAAGAAAATTTCTTTGAAATAATGATCTGAGCAACTTCTGTGAAGAAGCAGTGCTCTATTGAGTCTCCCAGTCGCCCATTCTTGTCGAATATGTTCAGATGATTCCCCAGGTTTCATTATGTTTCTCCTAATCCTGAATATAACCCAACCAGAGTCCGAGTCAACTGTTCCATTTCCTGTGTTTCTGGCAAAACTAAACCTTTCCTCCTACAGACCTATTTGTAGACTCAAATCCACATTCCCTTCAGTAACCTTGTTTCAGAAACATTCCATCTATTAAAATTATAAAAATACATTTTTTCATACACTCTACCAATGTATCAAAAATTCTCACCCTCGGGGTACAAAACATCACATCATTTGTCTTAATTTAGCATGTTACCCCCCACTGTGAAACAGACCTACTTCTAAGTATTCTAACGGATAGAAACATTCTTTCCACATCTGCCATTGGGATCTTATTTGTTTCAATTAAGTTATCACTTGCCCTTCTAGACACCAGAAGATACAAGCATGGCTTGTCCAACTTTCCCTGATACAACAACCTACCCATCTCAAATATTCACTCTAGAAAATCCTCTCTGTACCGCTTCCAATGCACCCTTCCATTAAATAAAATCAATGCAGTACTGTGTACTCACCAATGCCAATTATAATTGAAACATAACCTCCCTAGTTTTATATTCAATTGCCTTCATAATAAAGGGCAACAACCGAATAATTTTCCTTGTTACTTGCTTTACCTGCATGCTAGCAGTTAGCATATCATTTATTAGGGCACCCAGACAGATCTGCATTTCAGAGCTATGAAAACTTTCATTGTAAATACACTCCATTTATTCAGTAAATATACTTCAATGTTTTGATTTTTCTGTCAAAACAGGCAAATTTCCCACTATTTGTAGACTTTCCCACTAATTGCCCACTCACTTAACCTACTGATATCCCTTTGCAATCTCTTTAAAGGCTTTTTCACAACTTGCTTTCCAACCCGTGTAATATCAACAAAATGTCAATGTCACATCCATGGTGCATCCATCCAAGTATTCCATATAAATTATCAAATTGTTTGGGCCCCAGCACTGATCCCTGTGTTCCCTTGTTAACCCCTGCCTTTTCCAATGCTTCTAGACTCAATCCACACTTATCGACTTTTCTCCCAATGTGCTGAAGCAACTTTATTTCACAAGAAGAAGAACTTCTCACAAGTGGCAGAGAACAGTGAACAGTCATATCCACAATGTAACCAGCAGAAATACTGGAGTCAGGGTGACAAAATATTGAGCTATCAGAAGGAAGTTAATAGAAGTACCACCAATATAACCCTAAACAAATGTGCAATGGTCTCTTGGGTGCAATTACAACTTACCGGGATATGATGAAGAGGAATATCCACCAGGCCCAGAAAATCATCCCTGGTCTAAGAAAAGCAGACAGAAAGGAGAATGAAGAGGTTGGGTGGGAATTGGGGATGTCAGGGAAAGGAACAAAAACAAAGAAATTAGTCATTTGGTTTAAAGTAGGATTTCACACAACTTTATTATTAATATAACTCTGTTTACTTTTAAGTTCTTTGAGAAGTGGGCATTACTAGTAAAGCAGGTACTTGTTGCCCAATTCATGATTGCTCTCAAGGACACATCAACAAACATAATGAACTTCTGCCGTCCTCGTGATAGAAGTTTTCCCAGTGTGATCACGCAGCATTCACTACATTGACCTGGCAACCATAAAGGGTTGATGGCAAAAAGGCTTGGGGAATCAGGAGGCAAATCATGAAGTTTGAGACGTAGAGCGCCTGACCGTTCATAGGCGTACACAATTGCTTGAGTTTAGATTCTGGACAAGGATTACCTGAAGATCTAGCACTGTGGATTTGTCAATAATAAAGCCTTTGAAACAGACTATGCTCTCTCTTTTAGAGATTGCAATTGTATGGCATTTGTGTAGTACAATTACTTGCCTATACCTGTCCTTTGGCCAAATATTGCGGCATGCAGGCAGGGAACTCCTTGAGGAGTTAGGAGTAGTATTCTGTGGAAGATTCACAATCATTAACAGATGCTTTCTGACAGGCTAGTCATCGTTGGGGCACTACAGTATGGTCCTTAGTGCATGGAGACAATCCTGATGCATCATCCTGAGGCAGAGATGAACTGCCATCATTGAATGAGCCCATCATGGGGAACTTTGTCAAACTCTTTACTAAAACCCATATATACCACATCTATTACTCTACCTTCATAATGTTTCACATGAATCAGAATCAGAATTAATATCACTGGCAAATTGTGAAATACGTTGTTTTTCGGCAGCAGTACATTGCAATACAAAATATTTTTTAAAAACTGCAACTTACCATTGAAATAAATATAATTAAGTAGTGCAAAAAGAGAGCAAAAAATAGGGAGATAGTGTACAATATTTCATTGTCCATTCAGAAATCTGATAGTGGATGGGAAGCAGCTGTTCCTGAAATGTTGAGTGTGTGTCTTCAGGTTCTTGTACTTCCTGCTTGATGGCAGCAATGAGAAGAAACATCACCATTTGAAGGTGTCCTGGACACTGGGAAGGATGGTGCCCATGATGCAACTGACTGAGTTTACAACTTTCTGCAGTTTTTTTGGACTCTGTATAATGGCCCCTCCATAAGAGTGCGCTCCACGGTACATCTGTAGAAACTTGTAACAATCTTCGATGACATACCAATTCTCGTCAAATTCCTAATGAAACTGAACTGCTGTTGTACCGTCTTTATAATTGTATTAATATGTTGAGCCAGAGTTATAGATCAATATAGATCCCCAGAGATCCTGACACCCAGGAACTTGAAAATGCTCACCCTTTCCACTTCTGATCCCTCGATGAGGACTGGTATGTGTTCCTTTGACGTCCCCCTTCCTGAAGTCCACAATCAACTCTGTGGTCTTACTGACATTGAGTGTAAGGCTGTTGTTGCCATAGCACTCAACTAGCTGATCTATCTCACTCCTGTACATCTCCTCATCACCATTTGAAATTCTGCTAACAGTGTCATGAGCAAATTTATAGATGGCATTTGAGCTGTGCCTAGCCACACAGTTATGGGTGTAGAGAGAGTAAAGCAGTGGTCTAAGCACACAACCTTGACATGCACCAGCATTGATTGCCAGCGAGGAGACATTATTTCTGATCTACATTGAACGTGGTCTCACGATAAAAAAGTCAAGGATCCAGTTGCAGCCGGAGATGCAGAGGGTCAGGTTCTCTAAACATCAATGACAGTCATCTCCTCTCTGGAATTCAGCTCTGATGTTATTGGTTAGACCACAGTTGTTCTAGAGCCAACAGACAAACCTCAAACTGAACATCAGTAAATTGGTGATTTAGAAGTGTCACATGCATTGACCAGAAAGAACTCAAATCTTACAAATCAACAAATAAAAATGAGGCAAGGTCAGTGGGAACAGACAAATCTAAAGATTTTGTTCTGGACATGTGGTTGCAAAAAAGGAGCTGCCATTTGGAGAGACTGTTCTTGTAGCCGCCATTTTGTGAAAAGCTTGGTGAGTTGGTTCTTGCTCAGGGATATCTTAATTAGAGCAACTGAACATAGACACAATGAGTTTTCTGTTGATGATCTGCTAAATCTGAGACCATTTTCAGATGACAGGGTATTTATTATGCAAAATGGCAGTTTGGAAAAAGACATTACCTTGGGCTCAAGGCTGGGGGAATGAGTCATGAAGCAATATTGCTCGGAGCCTTGGGCTACATCCAATGAGAAGCTGACACAGGTCAGTCAGATGAGGTTGAGCCGATGAAATTGAAACTTAAACACAAGAGATTCTGGAATCAGCAGATGCTGAATAATACACACACAAAATGCTGGAGAAAAGCATCAGGTCAGGCAGCATCTAGGGAGAGGAGAAAACAGTTGACATTTCAGGCCAAGACCCTTCATCAGGACTGAAAATGAAAGGGAAAGATACCAGAAAAAGAAGGTGTGGGGAGGGGGATGAAGTAAAAAGCTGGGAGGTGGTAGGTGGAAAAGGAGATAGGAAAAGAGAGTGGATCATGGGAGAAAGGGAAAGAGTAGGGGCTCCGATTTAAGGTGAAAGGCAAGTGAGGAGAAGAGGAAAGAAAGAGGTAAATGTTGGCAACTGAAATAGAGGGAAAGCGGAGGTGGAAAAATTACTGGACATTGGAGAAATCGATGTTCATGCCCTCAGGTTGCAGACTTCCTAGATGGAATATGAGCTATTGTTTCTAAGAGTTTCCTCACCATGGCAGAAGAGGAGATCATGAACCAACAAGACAGAAGAGGAGATCATGGACCAACAGGACAGAAGAGGAGATCATGGACCAACAAGACAGAAGAGGAGATCATGGACCAACAGGACAGAAGCGGAGATCATGGACCAACAGGACAGAAGAGGAGATCATGGACCAACAAGACTGAAGAGGAGATCATGGACCAACAAGACTGAAGAGGAGATCATGGACCAACAAGACTGAAGAGGAGATCATGGACCAACAAGACTGAAGAGGAGATCATGGACCAACAAGACTGAAGAGGAGATCATGGACCAACAAGACTGAAGAGGAGATCATGGACCAACAAGACTGAAGAGGAGATCATGGACCAACAAGACTGAAGAGGAGATCATGGACCAATAGGACAGAAGAGGAGATCATGGACCAATAGGACAGAAGAGGAGATCATGGACCAATAGGACAGAAGAGGAGATCATGGACCAACAAGTCAGAAGAGGAGATCATGGATCAACAGGGCAGAAGAGGAGATCATGGACCAACAGGGCAGAAGAGGAGATCATGGACCAACAGGGCAGAAGAGGAGATCATGGACCAACAGGGCAGAAGAGGAGATCATGGACCAACAGGGCAGAAGAGGAGATCATGGACCAACAGGGCAGAAGAGGAGATCATGGACCAACAAGACTGAAGAGGAGATCATGGACCAACAAGACTGAAGAGGAGATCATGGACCAACAAGACTGAAGAGGAGATCATGGACCAACAAGACTGAAGAGGAGATCATGGACCAACAAGACTGAAGAGGAGATCATGGACCAATAGGACAGAAGAGGAGATCATGGACCAATAGGACAGAAGAGGAGATCATGGACCAATAGGACAGAAGAGGAGATCATGGACCAACAAGTCAGAAAAGGAATGGGGATACAGTAGATGACCCCAACAGATTTTCAGGTGAAGTGCTGCCTCAGCTGGAAGGACTGTTTGGGGCCAGGAGGGAGATTAGTGGATAGGGAAGAATGGACAAGGGAATCACAAAGGGAGCAATCCCTGCATAAAGTAGAGAGTGGGTAGGGGAGGGCAGGTAAAGATGTGTTTGGTGGTAAGGTCTGGTTGAAGATGGCAGAAGTTGTGGAGAATTATAATTTGGATGTGGAGGCTCATATGGTGGTAGGTGAAGACAAGAGGAACTCTATCTCTGTTAAGGTAGCAGGAAGATGGGGAAAGTGCAGATGTCCGGGAAATGGAGAAGATGTGGGTGAGGGCAGCATCAATGGAGGAGGGAAACTCCGTTTTTGAAGGACATCCCTGATGCCCTGGAAAGGAAAGGCCCATCCTGGGAGCCAATTTGGCAGAGACAAGGAAATGAGAAAAGGGAATGGCAGTTTAACAGGAGAAAGGATGGGAAGAGGTGTAGACAAGGTAGCCCTAGGAATTGGTAGGTTTATAAAAGATATCGGTAGAGAGTTTGCCAGAGCTGGAGACAAAGCAATCGAGAAAGGGGAGGGATGTGTCAAAAATGGACCAAGTGAATTTAATCATTGTGTGGAAGTTGGAGACAAAGCTGATGAAATTGACAAGCTCAGCATGGGTGCATGAAGCAGCACCAATGCATTTGTTAATGTGGTGCAGAAATAATGGGCTTACATGGACAGGTTTGTGGATCTTGGGTAGGAGGTAGAAACAAGCAGTGTGGGGAAATGGAACTATCACAAATTGATTTGATAAGGAAAAAGAATGGAGGATTTCAGGTGTACAGGCAGCGACAACTCTGTGAAGACCAACCATCGCATAAGTGTATGACCCCACGTCAAAAGTGTGGAGATTACATCAGGATCAAGAGGAATATCTGGCTAGTGTAGACTCCTTTTCCAGGGTACTACCTGTTCAATTCTTTGACTGTACATGGAGGTCAGGGAAACCAGAGTGTTCACCCAGATATTTAATTATGTAAATTCACATATTTGTTAACTGAGGTACTGGTCAGCAAATACATAATCTCACTGCTCCTAACAGATAATTACTGTGGAGGGTTAAAACTTGTAGCAGAATTGGCATCCCTTTTGGGGCTCAAGGATAAATCTCTCTGTAGAGTCAGCAGGTGACTGGAGTCAGACCATGTTGGTAAGGTACAGAGAAATTTGCGGCTGGGTAGTTAGCTGTTGCTAATCCAGGATGAAGAATTCAGGGAACTCTGCAAGTCTGGAGGACTTGGGCTGTTTTGATCGGCAGGGACTCCTCTAGAAATTCATAATGGGGAAATGGCCAAAATACAGAGAGTATACTGATCACACTGGTGGTGAAGAGAAAACCGCTGGGGCAACTCTTTGGTAGATAACTCAAGGGAAGTTGTCAGACAAGAGATTTAAACTATTACTGAAGCCAGTAGCTTTTGGCTGTCTAAATTGAAATTGGATAGAATGTTAGCAGGAGCTAAAATAGAGAGGGACAGATGAGAAGAAGAAAACATAGACTATTGGCAGAGAACTGAAGTAGAGCGGGACAGAATAGAACAGGAAATCGAAAGGCTGCACAACAAGGTAGAATACCTTAAAGAGAAGTTTACTAACTTACAGGAGCAGAGAAATGTGGATATGATGCATATATACCAGTTTCAGTTAGTGCGAATAACTGGTTAAAGAAAAGAGTAAATAGGAAGAAGCAGTGAAGAATGCACGGAGGGATTGAGGAAGCAATGCCGTGATTTAAATTCGGCTTCGAATGCGATACAGAAATCAGCTTAATATAAAGGAACCCTTAGGAGGCAGAGATCATAATATGATTGAATTCTTACAGCAATTTGAGAGTGAGAAGCATAACTGACATGTAACTGTATCACAATGGAATAAAGGGAATTACAGAGGTATGAGAGAGGAGCTTGCCCAGGTGGATTGTTGGAGGATTCAGGCGGGGATGACGGCAGAGAGACAGATGGCTAAAGTTTCTGGGAATAGTTCACATGGTGCAGGATAGAAGAAGTAGTTCTCAAATGAGAGGGGTAGGCAACTGTGGCGGACAAAGGAAGTTAAGGACTGCTTAAAGCCAAGGGCATATAAGGTAGCAAAAGTGAGTGGGAAGTTGGATGATTGCAAAGCTTTTAAAATCCAGCAAAAGGCAACTAAAAAAAACTATAAGAAGAGTAAAGATGAACTATGAGGGCAAACTAGCCAATGCAGGATACTAACAGTTTTTTCAGCTATATAAAGAGTAAAAGGGAGGTGAGAGTTGATATTGGACCACTGGAAAATTATGCTAGTGAGGTAGTAAAGGGGAAACAAAGAAATAGCAGATGAACTTAATGAGTACTTTGCATCTGTCTTCACTGCGGAAGACACTAGCAGCGTGCCAGAGGTCCCTGAGTGTCAGGGAGCAGGAGTGAGTGCCACTGCTATTACCAAGGAAAAGGCGCCAGGCAAACTCAAAGGTCTTAAGATGAATAAGTCACATGGACCAGATGGATTACATCCCAGAGTCCTGAGAGAGAGTGCTTAAGAATAATGGATGCATTGGTCATGATCTTTTAAGCATCACTTGATACTGGTATGATCCCAGAGCAGTGGAAGATTGCAAATGTCACTCCACTCTTTAACAAGGGAGGAAGGCAAAAGAAAGGGAATTATAGGCCAGTTAGCCTAACTTCAGTGGTTGGGAAAGTGTTGAAGTCTATTATTAAGGATGAGGTTTCAGGGTTCTTGGAGTCTAATGATAAAATAAGTCAAAGTCAACATGGCTTCTGTAAAGGGAAATCTTGCCTGACAAATCTGTTAGAGTTCTTTGAGGAGGTAGCAAGCAGGGTAGAGACAAAGGAGAGGCAGTGGATGTCATTTACTTGGATTTTCAGAAGGCATTTGATAAGGTGCCACGTGTGAGGTGCTTAACAAGATAAAATCCTATGGCGTTCCAGGAAAGATACTAGCATTAATAGAGGAATGGCTGACAGGCAGGAGGCAGTGAATGGGAATAAAGGGGTCTTTTCTGGTTGGCTGCCAGTGTCTAGTGGTGTTCCTTAGGGGTCAGTAATGGGAGCACTATTTTTCACATTTCTTGTTAATGATTTGGATAATGGAATTGATGGCTTTGTGGCAAAGTTTGCAGATGATATGAAGATAAGTGGAGGGTAGGTAGTACTGAGGAAACAATGTGGTTGCAGCAGGACTTAGAAAAATTGGAAGAATGGGCAAAAAAAGTGGCAGATTGGAATACAGTGTTGGGAAATGTATGATAATGCATTTTGATAAAAGGAACTATAATGCAAACTATTATTTAAATAGAGAGAAGGTTCAAACATCAGAGTTGTAGGGGGACTTAGGAGTCCTCGTGCAAGACTCCTAGAAGGTTAATTTACAGTGAGTCTGTGGTAAAGAAGACAAATGCAATGTTGGCATTTATTTCAAGGGGAATAGAATATGAAAGCAAGGAGATAATGCTCAGCCTTTATAAGACACTGGTCAGGCCATACTTGGAGTACTGTCAACAGTTTTGGGTCCCACATCTCTGAAAGGATGTGTTGTCATTGGAGAGACTCCAGAGGAGGTTCATGAGGGTGATTCCAGGAATGAAGGGGTTAACATTTGAGGAGCGTTTGGCAGCTTTGGCCCTGTACTCACTGGAATTTTAAAGTATGAGGGGGGAGAGATCTCATTGAAACCTAGCAAATCTTGAAAGGTGGATGTGGAGAGGATGTTTCCTATGCTGGGAGTATTCAGAACTAAAGGCCACAGCCTCAAAACTGAAGGCCGACCCCTTAAAACAGAGGTAAGAAGGAATTATTTTTAGCCAGAAAGTAGTGAATCTGTGGAATGCTTTTTCACAGACTGCAGTGGAGGCCAAGTCCGTGGGTATATTTAATGCGGAAGTTGATCATTTCCTGATCGGTCAGGGCATCAAAGGATATGGTGAGAAGGCAGGTGTATGGGGGTGAGTGAGATCTGGGATTGGTCATGATCGAATGGTGGAGCAGACTCGATGGGCAGAATGGCCTATTTCTGCTCCTATCTCTTATGGTCTTATACATGGAATAGAGAAGCAACACTGGAGATCATACAAACTGTTTAAATCAGATACAAAAGCTGCAGCGCCAGCTTGCTACTCTGAAAGGAATAACGTGTGCTTTTGAATCTGAAAGAGGGGAGGAAAGTGAATAAGCAGAGACAGATTGGAGTGTTTTCGCAGATAAGGTGACCAGATATGTTTACGATGAGCAGCCCCCACAAACGTACATCCAAAAGGAGCAGGTGCTACATCAGCACAACGGGATCCCCAGCTACTATCTCATTCTCACCGCAGAACTATCTATCTATCTATCTACTATCAGAGAGGGGGAAGCCGGATACCCTGTTTGGGGTGGAGCAGCTGAGGAATAATGTTAAGGTTATAGAACATACCTGCCATAGGAAGCTGTTCAGGTAATTAGTCACCAGACAGTAATACACAGTCTAGATTATGCCAAGGAAAGGAGAGTAGTTATAATGTACTTGCACCTGAATATACCCTGCGATTTGCCAGAAGCACAGCAACGTGCTGGGGGAGCAAATGAGGGGTTAAAGATGCGATACTGATTGTTATGAATGGTAACAGAGGGGACCCAGTAGATGAGCTAAGCAAATATTACTGAATGCATTTGTGATCTGTCTATTGATGGTGATTCAAGGGTATATGGATTAACTTTATATCAAGATAAGTTAGAACCAGAATCTACAACTAGATGGTTAAGAACATTAGTGTCTCATAGCACTGACAAATCTAGAAAGATGTTGGAACTGTTCAACCAATGACTTTACACACCCTGAGGCACGGTACTTAGGTAAATGTTTCGAGCATGGCCGAAGAAGTGCAGGAGTTAGATTTTAACTTTAGGAATACAGTGGATTCCAGTTAATTGGGACACATTGAGACTAGTACATTTTGGCTCAGTTATGTGGCTGCCCCAATTAACCAAAGTTTCATGGAGATAATTACAAAGGTATAAAAAGGGCAAACTGAGTAGCAAATTACGTATTTAAAAGATATTATACAGAACAAATTATAACCCTGCCAATACGACTACAGTACTATAAAACTGAAATAATTCCCAACTCTTATCAACACCATCCGCATCATGTTCTTTTGACTGTAATTGAACAAAATCAGCACAGTGCAGATAATGGACTGTCTTTATACAATGCTTTTGACAATCGCCTCCTCCAAATCCTCATTTTCTTTGTAACATTCAAGATGATTGTTGACACCTTCAAATTCTTTGTAGTTCTTAATTAGTTGAAGTAGTGAAATTGTTTCATTTTCACTCCTGGCTGTTTCTGGCATCTTTAAGGCTCAACGCTTGAAATTGTAATGAGCAAAACAGTACTGAATTGTCTTACTGTTTATTTCTTGTCAACTATTAGTATCAAAAATCGGTACTATTTGAAGACAAACACACGCAACCGATGCTATTTAAAACCTGTTCACTCAAAGCAAAGTGTAGCATCTAAAAGTCATGCAAGTGT
Organism: Hypanus sabinus; assembly: GCF_030144855.1. Classification (NCBI taxonomy): domain Eukaryota; kingdom Metazoa; phylum Chordata; class Chondrichthyes; order Myliobatiformes; family Dasyatidae; genus Hypanus; species Hypanus sabinus. The sequence goes on from NC_082733.1 coordinate 5,099,830, forward strand.
ACGCATCTGACACAAGTTAGAACCTGCTCGGTAACAGCCTTTTGCCCCAATTAAGCATCACAGTGGCCCAAATAAACAAAGGAAATCCTGACTATTTTCCCAAATTGCAAACACGAGGAAATCTGCAGATGCTGGAAATTCAAATAACAACACACACAAAATGCTGGTGGAACACAGCAGGCCAGGCAACATCTATAGGGAGAAGCGCTGTTGACGTTTCGGGCCCTGACGAAGGGTCTCAGCCCGAAACGTTGACAGCGCTTCTCCCTATAGATGCTGCCTGGCCTGCTGTGTTCCACCAGCATTTTGTGTGTGTTGTTTTTATTTTCCCAAATTGTTATTTTTCCTTTAAGATTTGTCCCAAATAAGCAGCTGCCTCAACTAACTGATGGACCAATTAACTGGAATCTACTGCACTTCAGAAGCAGCTAAAACACTTTACTTTGAAGAAAATACTCAGGGCATCATACAGAGAAATGCAGGACAGGGTAGAAACCGACAGAGATTGTAAAAGCAAAGCAACACAGTGCTGGAGTGCACCTTCACCCTGTCAGGGAAGCTGGGTAAACATCTCAGCTGTGCTCAGATTTGCTGTTTCATCTGTGGTAATGTGGGTCATTATGCCCGGAACTGTATAGCAAAAGGCGAATTCTAATGATGATCAGAGACTGGAGACTGGAAGGTGAGAAGATGTCGAAATTTTGGCTGACGTGGGGACATCATGCTTTAAACTAGTTGAGTGTTTACTTGTGCCTGATGAGTAACTTCCAATTTGTTAAAATGTCTTAAAATAACACGTATTTCCTCAATTTTGTCTGATTGTAACTGAGTATTTTGTTAATGGTTTAAGCCTCAAGAGCAAGTCAAATTCTGAGGTGGTTTTAAGTGTGAATGGTTTGTATTTTTCAAATGTTCCGTGAGGTGGGGCAAAATGTGCGTTAGAGAGATAGAGATAGACAGAGAGGGAGGCAGAGAAAGAGAGAAACAGAAATAGAGAGACAGAGAGGGGAAGAGAGACAGAAAGAGAAACAGAGAGAGAGAGAGAGAGAGAGAGATACTGTAGAGAGGAAGACAAACAGAGACAGAGACAGTGTCAGAGACATTGAGAAATGGAGAGATACGGAGTGAGGAGGACAGAGACAGAGACAATACCTTTCCTGTTCTTTGTCATTCATGGAGGGTCAGGGATGCTATACACAGGTATCTTTGAAAATATTTAGGTAAATTGATGCATTTGTAAACTGAGCCAATAAAGGTACATGTCAGTAAATATAGATTCTCTCTGTGCCTAACTGATCATTATTGTTGAGGGTCAAAACACATGGATTAGTAATTTGATTTGTGCTGCGTTCTACCAACAGAGAGAACCTCGGCTGTATTCCACACTCTGAATCAGTGATCCAGAGCCAGTTAGTTTGCCCTGAGTGAGACGCTTCTGGACACACTTACAAAAGCTCCCTTCCCCCTTAGACAGGGTTACCTCAGCCCCCAGATGCTGCTGTGCACAGTGGTGATTTAAAGAGTTGCATTGCAATAGGTGGAGTTCACAAAGTGATTAACTTTCTTCTTGATAGTGAATTATCTTGTCATCTACCCACTAACACCAAGGATGCAATCTGGCCCCCATCCTGTGCAGCAAATGGTGAATTGCTGGAAAAGCAGAACATTGGACTGCCAATGCTTGGCAGCACACATTAGAGGAACATGTTATCAGGTCCATTTGTATCGTTTCTAATGTAAACAACTACTCAACTTTAAAGAAAGTGAAGAGCTTTGAAAATAACTAGTTGTTTGTTTGCCGTCCACTCTCTGTACTGACCCTAGCCAAAAAAAATGGCTTTCTATTCTGCATTCATTTGTTAACCAGAAAGTCTTGTGATGCCTCTCAATGGATTCCCAGTCATTGCATGGCTATGTTCCAGTATGTATAGAATAGAAGGCTAAAGAGTTTCTCAAAGAAATCTCGAGCAGCAACAAACTGCTGCATCCTTGCAATCCTGGTCACAGTTCCAACAACACCTAGTCAGAATACTGACTGGTTCCGGGGAGTCCTCGTACTTTCTACAGATTAAAAGTGATTGTAACACTGAACCACCCTTGAAAGGATACAGACTGCTCCTCTATTCCAGTAGCTTACTGTATACACACACATTAGATAGTATGCTAAAAACACAGAGGCAATGTTTACTTGCAATCCTGTCACTAACCAACAGATGGTGCTAGTGCATTTCAAAAATTAATATTGGAAAATAATGACAAAAATAAATAATTGTGCCAGTAAAATACTGGATAAACAACAATTCCAATATTTTATAGATCTAACCTAATAGAGAACAGAATAACTGAGATTGTGGGAATGATTCCTGGATTGTGATAGGCAATTGCCATGCCATGCCAAAGTATCAGTGTGATAAGCCTTGGCTTAGAACATATTCACAATTCATTCTAGCATAAAAGTCACATCTTAGCCAACATTTCCTTGCTTTATGCATTCTTACATTCTTGGAAGGTGAACAAAAGAAATGCCTGTCATCAACTCAGGAATATTTCTGAGCTGTGTGAGTGTAGGCCAGTGCCTTCACTCTGCAGGCACAGGGTTACATAGAGTACACAGCAAAGAAACAAGCCATGCCCACTCAGTCCTGCTCTACCTGGACTCTTGTGCATGATGCTGGCTTCTCACCCAAACTTTGACAATTCCTCCCCCACCCACAAATGCCTCTTGACCCTCAAATTCCTCCAGCAAATTGTTTCTCACTCCAATATCCAACATCTGCAGACCCTGGTCTGATTATCAATACAGTGCCCATTCACATCTTGCTCCTTCAGATGCTCATGTGCCTTCTTCTTACATACATTAATGCATTTGTCGTAATTGTAAATTGTGATATCACGCCCGACACTCTCATTACCCTCAGTTTGTTCATACTAACCTCAGAATAAAGAAGCATTTTTAGAATTCATTGGGTTCATTTATTAGTGAATTTCTTATTTTGACTGCCTCTAGTTTTAGTCTCCGTTAAAAATGAAAACTACTGGTAAGTCTAAAAAGTCTAAAATATTGAAACCTTGAATTTGTCATCTCAGTCTTCTCTTTACAAGTGATAAAAGGCCCAGCTGTTTATAACAGAAGTAATTCTTGAAAAGATTCTTCTACCCTCTTCAGAAACTCAATCATTTTTATCTCCAATGTGACAACTAGAACTGCACCTGCTTCTATTTAATACCTATTGTGATCTGATTCGCTCTCCAAAACTCCATCTGCTTTCTCAGCTGGATGCAAAAGATCCAATGGAATTATTTTCAAAGAAAACCAGAAGGTTTATCCGCAGTGCCTTGTCTAAGCTCGTCAGGCCAACATTAAACCAGAGTTTACCATACCTAATCCTGTATTTTACAATTCTACTCATTATGGTCTTATTTTAATAATTTGCTTTTTTTGGTGAAATTTCAGATTGCTTTGCTTGATCTCAATTTAGTTTCACATTTTCCAAGCTGCTTTATTATCATCAACAATCATGCTGTGCCAGGATTTTTAGTCACACTTAAGAACCTGTGCATTGGATGGTACAGGGAAGCACTTATTGTGATGTATCTTATACAATAATCTTTTCATATATTAATACATTCCTGTACATCACACTGCTGACATATGGAAGCAAGTTACTTTAAAAAATGAGCAAACAATTTGCTCCTTGGTTGCCAACAAAAATACATCAAACTTATCAGAATAAAATGGCCCTTTCTTGGTGCATTTTACTTGCTTCAAATTTTGTGTGGAATTCCCACTAGTATAGGATTTGGCAAGCACCCTACACAAACTTAGTGTTGAATTAACATGGTCACTATCCCCAATTTATGAAATATTTTCAAATGATTTTCTTTTGTAACTTGCCAGTTTCAACTTGACAAAACTGACAAAGAGCGCCAGTAAAGACCCCCCCAAAAAGCTAATAATATCTTGAAAGAAAATTAAAGATGTATGATCAAAGACAGTGCTTTAACATGGCTAAATTAAGTTGTTGTTTACCAGATTTCAAGATGGGTATTAACACTTTAAAGATCAAACTCTAAAATCAAACCAGAGGTTCTTTCAATGGATGTCCCACAGGACATGAACGTTACTTTTTAAAATCCTGTTTGGTGCATTGAAGGGAACATGTAACTTCAAATTGCAATTTCAGAGTTTTAAAAACATCAACAAGCACTGAGGCTCTCAACCATCTTTGTAGCAAAATCATGCCCCTAACCTCCTGGGGAAGAGTTTGATTTTTTTTAATATAATGGTACATTACAAAAGTATGCATAAACTCTTCTCAGGTTTCCAGCTGAGCCTAGGTGTCAATTTTAACCAACATTTCAATGACAAAGTCCACAGTCTTCATCAGGGATGGTACCTAGGCATGGTCTAGTCTTTGAATCACTGTGCCACGCGCCAATGGCTTTTGGGACCGCCTAGTGAAGGAAACTACTGAAATAAGACTAGAGAATAAGAATTTCAAAGATGAAGGTATTGCTCTAAGTAAGAACTAGAATATGATTTTAAAAAAGGTAGGACAGCAGAAACCTGATTGGTTGAGGATTAACCAATCAGGAGGGATGGATGACAAGAGCTGAGTATATACACCACCAGACTGTCATGCATCATCTCTGATAAAGATGCCAGAGATTGTCATCGAAACGACAGTTAAAGTCAACACCTGGACCCAACTGGTAACTGAATGTACTTTTAATTACACGAGTTACTCAAACAGAAATAACAATACCAAGTCATAGATATGAGAAAGAATGCAGATACTGGAAATCCAAAACAACACACACAGAATGCTAGAGGAACTCAGCAGGTCTGGCAGCATCTATGGAAATGAACAGATGGTCAATATTTCGGGCTGAGAAGGAAGGGGGAAGAAGGCTAGCTGGAAGATCATAGGTGAAGCCGGTTGGGTGGGAAAGCTCGAGGGCTGGAGAAGAAGTGCTGGTAAGTAGTTTTTGTGTAGATATGTACTCAACGGTTGACTTGAACATAGCAGGCTAAAGAGTTATGCGAATTTCTCTGTTACCACTAAAAACTTTCATGCAAAATTCCAATAGTCTTAAGAAAGGTGACTCAGTGGATGTAAGTTGAGCAGAAAAACAGTATCAATTAATTGAAATCAAGAGTAGTAAATAATGCTTCTGTAAACATTCCCCTTTGCACTTGATCACTGAAGTCCTTTAATAACCATCCCACCCCCCCCCCCCCCAACCCACCTCCGGCTCAGTGTTTGCTCCAAGTATCCACACATTATACAAAAGCTTCTTAACCAATTCTTGTTTAATTTTGCCATTTTCTCCTTATCAGTTTAAGGGGGACTGTCCTCCTTTTCGAATCTCTTCTTTTCTGTCTGATACAAACTGGTCTTCTTTCCCTCACTCACTCTCAAGTACTAGTAGGCTGGAGTTGTACCCTTCATCCCCACATGTGTGCATTCTTTCCTTCATCATAAAAGATTAATAACCTTTTCAGCTTTCTCTTTAACCACCTTACCTTCACTCCCCAACCCACCAAGCCCTTTCGACAAACACACCATCTTATTTCAGCAGCCAAATTACTATTTGCTCAAGTGGATTTACAGGGCACACAGTAGAGTAACGCTGTTACAACACCAGAGACCCGGATTCAATATCCGTAATTGTCTGTAAGGAGTTTGTATGTTCTCCCCAGGATCACATAGGTTTTCTCCAGTGCTCCTGTTTCCCAAAGAGCGTGAGCTTATTGGGCTGTAAGGGCCTGTTACAATAAAGAACGCAGGAGACTATTTAATTATACTACGACCAAGATTACCTTGTTATTCTCAGGTTGTGGGATGTTGCCATGGACAGACGGATTACTGCATTTCCTGCTTTACAACTGTGTAAAAGGTATCATTAACTGTAAAATATCTCGGGAACATCCTGAGAATTAAATTGAATATCTGTGAATTGAAAAACTACTGTAAGTGAAAATCTTCCTTCTAAATACTTCCTTCATTCTTTTGTCACACTGTGCTGTATATCAGAATTCTACTGTGAAGCAATCCATAGGCAAGCTGTGTGGAGTTATTCTTACACGAATTGCTTTGCACGCAGCAGGAAGCAGAATTATTTTCATTTGCAACAGGGAGGGGTTGCACTGAGAAGTGAGATTTGACTCCTGCTAGGCATAAATCTGTTAAAGCTCAAGTGGAATAAAACTATCTAAAGATTAAAGTCTGATAACTGGCAAAAGACAAACAGACAGACTTGAATTAACACAGAATGTTATCACACCCCAGAATGATGTGAGTGCACAGATGAGGTTTTGGGAAGAGAACAATCAATTCAATGGAATTAACTACATTTGATCATCCTGATGATCATAGTATAGGCAAACGAGAACACCCAGAGTACAAAGAAAAGGTTATTTAATAAGTGAACTGATTTTGGGTTGCCTTAGTAGCTGTAATATTGGATTCAGCATAAATCAGGAAATTAGGAGACCTGATGGATAAAAGCAATAAACAGGGCAATTTAAGTTGCACATGGATGTGACATAGGAATTACCAGTAATAACGTGGGAGGACAAACTCAGAAGATAGACTCAAGGTTGATATACTGAAGAACCAAATAGGGAAAAAGTGATCTTTAGGGATATGATAGAATTTTTTACTGAGTTTGAAAATGATCAGTTCAATTAGAAACTAGGATATTAAATCAAAACTGAACAGAAAGTGTTGGTTGCAGTCAAAACAGGTTGAAAGGTATGATGCAGGAAAAAGAATCTCAGGGTTATATGTGGTGACATATATGTACTCCGTTCATAAATTTTACTTTGACTTTGGCAGATAAACAATGGCTATCATTTAAAGAAATATGGCCCAATTTACAGAAAAGTGTATTCCTTTAAGACACACAAGCCCAACAAGAGAAGTGCACCATTCTTGGGTGACTGGAGAAATTAAAGAAAATGTGAAATCAATGGATGACGCATGTAACGCTGTCAGAAATAACTGTAGGTCTAAACATCAAGACCTTTTAGAACTCAATAGAGGAAGATTAGGAAATTGACAAAGAAAGGCAGAATAAAATGAGTGTAAATGGAAAGAAGCATGAAGAAGGATTGTAGGAGCTTTTAGATGGATGTAAAAAAAAATAATATCTTGCATTAAGAGTTGGAGGAATTTAAAATAGGGAATGAAAAAATGACAGAAGAATTGAATAACTTAATGATGTTCTTTGTGTTTGTAGAGAAGCTGAAGGGACCAAAAGCCAATAAATGCCAAATGGTATGATAAGCTACATCCCTGAGTGGGCCACAGAGAGAGTGAACACACTGGTGATCACCAAATGAAGTTCATTAGATTCTGGAATGGTTCTTGAGGATTGGAAAATAAAAGTTGAGTCCTCACTCTTTGAGAAAGGATGGAGAGAAGAAACAGCAATTATGAGCCGGACATCAGCAGTTGATGAAAAACCTACAATCTGTAACAAAGGACATTTTACCAGTTCTCTAAAAAATTAATATGATTGAACAGATTCAACATGAATTCATGGAAGGAAAATTATATTCATCTATTCTACTAAAACTCATTGAGGATGAAACTAGTAAATAGATCAAGATGTCTGGAGACTTTCAAGGCAATTAATTGACCAATAGGTTAGAGTTCAAAGTAAAGAAGGTTTATAAATTTGGGTCTTTCTTGGGCTGGGAAGCTGTACTTGGTGAGGTATCAGAGGGATGTGTCCCAACTACTCATGTCTATATCAATAATTTGGTTGGCAGTACCAACTGGTGTATTTCCAATTTCCAAATTTGTTAATGACAATAAAGCAGGTGGAACTGTAAGCAGAGTGAGGATGTACAAAGGGACATAGAAATGCTGAGGGAGGGTAAGCCTGAAGCTTATACAACTTAATGTGAAAAACATTTGAAGCAATTGGATAACGTTACTGAAGGCCTTGGTATCCTTATGCACATCACTGAACAACAACTGTAGCAAGCAATTAGAAAGACAAATGACCCGTTGGACCTATTATGAGAGGATTTGAGTGCTGCAGAAAGGATGTTTTATGCCAATTATATTTGGCCAGTTGAGGTCACCACTGGAGTACTGTGTTAAGTTTTGGCTCTCATTCTTTAAAAAAAAGTCCATACTTATAGGAGACAACGTGTAGTAAAGGCTGACTAGACTGTTACCAAGAATAATATATTTGCTGTTTGTTGAAAGATTGAATACACCAAGAATCTAAACTTGAGATCAGAAGAATGAGAGAAGATCCCTTACATGTAACAAACAAGGAAAAAGCTGCAGGTGCTGGAGATTGAAATAAAAACAGAAAATTCTGGAAACGCCAGCTGGTCAGACAGCACACATGAAAAGAGAGACAGCTACAGTTTTAGATTGAAGACTGTTCATCAGAACTGAGGTGTTAATTGTTTCTGCAGATGCTATCCCACTTGCCAAAGGTTTGCAAATTCTTACAGAGTTTGAAAGACTGAAATCAGGAAGTATGTAACCTTGGCTAAGGGTGTCTACAGAAACAAACATAGAAAACCTACAGCACAACTCAGGCCCTTCGGCCCACAAAGCTGTGCTATTTTACCAAGCTCCATGTACCTATCTTAAAAGACCCTATCGTATCAGCCTCCACCACTGTTGCCGGCAGCCCATTCCACGCACTCACCACTCTCTGAGTAAAAAACTTACCCGATACCTCCTCTGTACTTGCTCCCCAGCACCTTAAACCTGTGTCCTCTTTTGGCAACCATTTCAGCCCTGGGAAAAACCCTCTGACTATCCACACAATCAATGCCTCTCATCATCTTGTACACCTCTATCAGGTCACCTCTCATCCTCCAAGGAGAAAAGACCAAGTTCACTCAACCTATTCTCATAAGACATCTCCCCAATCCAGGCAACGTCCTTGTAAATCTCCCCTGCACCCTTTCTATGGCTTCCACATCCTTCCTGTAGCAAGGCGACCAGAACTGAGCACAGTACTCCAAGTGGGATCTGACCAGGGTCCTATATAACTGCAACATTACCTCTCAATTCCACAACTGATGAAGGCCAATACACCACACACCTTCTTAGCCACAGAGTCAACCTGTGCAGCTGCTTTGAGTGTCCTATGGACTCGGACCCCAAGATCCCTCTGATCCTCCACACTGCCAAGAGTCTTACCATTAATACTATATTCTGCCATCATATTTGACCTACCAAAATGAACCACTTCACACTCACCTGGGTTGAACTCCATCTGCCACTTCTCAGTCCAGTTTTTCATCCTTTAAAATGTTCCACTGTACCCTCTGACAGCCCTCCACACTATCCACAACACCCCCAACCTTTGTGTCATTAGCAAACTTACTAACCCATCCCTCATCAAGGTCATTTATAAAAATCACAAAGAGTAGGGGTCCCAGAACAGATCCCTGAGGCACTCCACTGGTCACCGATCTCCATGCAGAATATGACCCGTCTACAACCACTCTTTGCCTTCTGTGGGCAAGCCAGTTCTGGATCCACAAAGCAATGTCCCCTTGGGTCCCATGCCTCCTTACTTTCTCAATAAGCCTTGCATGGAGTACCTTATCAAATGCCTTGCTGAAATCCATATACACTACATCTACTGCTCTTCCTTCATCAATGTGTTTAGTCACATCCTCAAAAAATTCAATCAAGCTCATAAGGCACAACCTGCCCTTCACAAAGCCATGCTGACTACTCCTAATCATATTATGCCTCTCCAAATGTTTCTAAATCCTGCCTCTCAGGATCTTCTCCATCAACTTACCCACCACTGAGGTAAGACTCATTGGTCTATAAAATCCTGGCCTATCTCTTCTCCCTTTCTTGAATAAAGGAACACATTCGCATCTCTCCAATCCTCCAGAACCTCTCCCATCCTCATTGATGATGCAAAGATCATTGCCAGAGGCTCAGCAATCTCCTCCCTCGCCTCCCACAGTAGCCTGGGGTATATCTCATCTGGTCCCAGTGACTTACCCAACTTGAAGCTTTCCAAAAGCTCCAGCACATCATCTTTTTTAATATCTACATTCTCAAGCTTTTCAGTCTGCTGCAAGTCATCACTACAATCACCAAGATCCTTTTCCATAGTGAATACTGAAGTAAAGTATTCATTAAGTACTTTAAGGACTTTAAAGTCCCACTGTCACATTTGATAGGTCCTATTCTTTCACATCTTATTCTCCTGCCCTTCACATACTTGTTGAATGCCTTTGGGTTTTCCTTAATCCTGCCCACCAAGGCCTTCTCATGGCCCCTTCTGGCTCTCCTAATTTCCTTCTTAAACTCCTTCCTGTTAGCCATATAATCTTCTAGATCTCTAATATTGCCTAGCTCTCTGAACCTCTTTTACCTCCACCTCTTTTAGAGTCCCCACCTCTTTTACCTCCCTCCCTGTCCTTTCTGAAACATCTAAAACCTGGCACTTGAAGTAACCATTCCTGCCCCTGAGCCATCCAAGTCTCTGTAATGGCCACCACATCATATCTCCAAGTAAAGATCCATGCTCTAGGCTCATCTGCTTTATTCACAACATTCCTTGCATTAAAATAGACACATCTCAAACCTTCAGTCTGAGTGCGTCCTTTCTCTATCACCTGCCTATCCTCCCTCTCACACTGTTTACAAGCTTTCTCTATTTCCAAGCCAACCTCCTCTTCCCCAGTCTCTTCAGTTCGGTTCCCACCCCCCAACAATTCTAGTTTAGACTCTCCCCAGTAGGCTTAGCAAACCTCCCCGCCAGGATATTGGTCCCCCTGGGATTCAAGTGCCACCCGTCCTTTTTGTACAGGTCACACCTGCCCCAAAAGAGGTCCCAATGATCCAGAAATCTGAATCCCTGCCCCCCGCTCCAATCCCTCAGCCACGCATTTATCCTCCACCTCATCCTATTCCTATTCTGTCACATGGCACAGGCAGTAATCCCGAGATTAGAAAGGGAGGCACAATGTCAGAATAATGGGTGGGTTTTCAAGGCCAGGGATGAGGATGGTTCTTCCAGCAGTGAAAGCAAACCTTTGCCATTCCCTACCCCATACGCTCAGTCATCAAGTTCAGTCAAAACAGATAGTGCCAGACTTCTAAATCTATGGGGATATGGGGATAATCAGAGGGATGTCACGGCATTATAAATTTTTACAAATTACTATGATTGCACATTGCACGTTTAGACGGAGACATAATGTAAAGATTTTTACTCCTCATGTATGTGAAGGATGTAAGAAATAAAGTCAATGCAATGCAATTCATTGAAGTCAATCAGTCACAATCCTGTAGAATTGTAAAGCATGCCCAAAGAACAATGATCTACGACTACTCTTCATTGTCTTAGCCCTTACATTGACAGATGTCATCTTGTGTCAGCACATCAGAAGAAGCAGAGTTCAAAGTTCAAAGTAAAATTTATTATCAGAGTACATACATGTCACCACATACAACCCTGAGATTCCTTTGCTGTGGGCATACTTAGCAAATCTATTGAACAGTAACTGTAAACATCAGGAACCGTTAACAGTAAACAAACAATACAAAAGCATATATAAATAAAAAAGCAATAAATAACAAGCCTGGAATAACAATATAACAGAGCCCTGAAATAAGCGTTGCTATCCCCTTTTGTTCAAGAGCCTGATGGTTGAGGAGTAGTAACTGTTCTTGAACCTGGTGGTGCACGTCCTGAGGTACCCGTACCTTCTACCTGATGGCGGCAGCGAGAAAAGAGCATGGGCTGGGTGGTGAGGATCTTTGCTGTTGGATGCTGCTTTTTTATGGCAACATTTCATGTTGATGTGCTCAATAGTTGGGAAGGTTTTACCCATGGCCAAATCCACTACCTTTTGTAGGATTATCCACTCAAAGGCATTGGTGTTCCCATACCAGGCCATGATGCAGCCAGTCCGCACACTTGCCACCACACATCTATAGAGGTTTGCCAAGGTTTCTGATGACCTGCTGAATCTGCAGACTCCTGAGGAAGCAGAGGCACTGTTGTGCTTTCTTCACAATAGCATTTATATGATAGGTCCAGGACAGTCCTCTAAGGTAGTGACACTCAGGAATTTAAACTTACTGACCCTCTCCACCTTTGATTCTCTGATGATTACTGCCTCATGGACTTCTGTTTTCCCTCTCCTGAAGTTTACAATCAGTTCCTTGGTCTTATCAACATTCAGAGGCTGTTATTACGCCAAGTTTTCAATTTCCCTCCTGTATGCTGAATCATCATCCCCTTTGACACAGGCCACAACAGTGGTGTCGTCAGCAAACTTGTCTATGATGTAAGAGCTGTACTTAGCCACATCCCAGTGGTGATGGAGATTGTGGAGGAGATGTTTTTGCCAATATGAACTGACTGGGTTTACAAGTGAGGAAATCCAGGATCCAATTACAGAAAGGGGTATTGAGGCCCAGGTCTGGAGTTCACTGATTAGTTTTGAGGGGATGATGGTGTTAAATGTTGAGCTGTAATCAATAAAGATCACCCTAATGTATGCATCTTTTCTGTCCAGATGTTCCAGGGTTGTGTGAAGAGCCAATGAGATGGCAACCATTGTAGGCATGTTGTTTTCAGTAAGCAAATTGGAGAGGATCCAAGTCACCATTCAGACAGGAGCTGATACGTTTCAACACCAGCCTTTCGAAACACCTGATCACCGTGGATGTAAGTGCCACTGGGCGATAGTCACTTAGACAGGTTACTACACTCTTCTTGGGCACTGGTACAATTGAAGCCTACTTGAAAAGGTGGGTGACACACACTGCTGGAGCAAGAGGTTGAAGATATCCATGAATACACCAGCCAGTTGGTCAGCACAGGTCTTCAGTACTCAGCCAGGTACTCCATCCAGACCGGATGCTTTCCTTGGATTCACTCTCTTGAAGGCAGCCCACATGTCATCTTCAGATACTGAGACCAAAGGATCACTGGGAGACATGGGGGTGCATGATGGTTCCTCTCTGTTCTGGTGGTCAAAGCAAGCATAGAAGGCACTGAGCTCATCCAGAAGCGAAGCTCTGCTGTCCCCTATGTTGCAAGATTTAGCTTTATAGGAGGTGATGGCATTCAAACTCTGCCACAGCTATCAGCATCTCTCTTTCTTCTCTGCTTATATTTCTCAGTGCCTCAGTGAACCAGCCCGCACAGTCAAAGATCCCACCCACACCAACATTCCAATAGGCTCGATAAACTGATTAGAAAAGCTAGTTCTGTTATAGGACTCAAACTGGACACACTGGAGGCTGTGGTAGAACAAAGGACCCGAGGGAAAATCCTGGCAATTCTGGACAACGTTTCTCACCCTCTCCATGCCACCTTGGCTGAACAGAGGAGCACTTTTAGGAACAGACTAAGACAACTACACTGCTGCAAAGAGTGCTATATGAAGTCATTTTTACCCTCGGCCATTAAAATCTATAGTGAGTCAACCTATAACTGGGGAAGTGATAAACCCCTCCTGTTAAACTGTTGGTGGTAACTTATTTTTTTATTCCTTCTACCTCTCTTCTAATATTTCTATCTGTACAGTTGCAATGCCACGATGGCACTGTAATTTCCTCTAGGAACAATAAAATATCTTTCTATCTTCTTCCCTCTCTCATCAGGCAGAAATTACAAAAGCCTGAAAAAGCACATACTACCAGGAGCAAGGGCAGCTTTTGTTCTATGTTACCAGTCTCTTGACCAGATCTCTTGACCGGTAAGATGAACTCTTAGCCTCAGAATCTACCTTGTTATGGTCTTGCACTTGCTCGTTCACCTGCACTGCATTCTTTCAGTAGATTTTACACCTTATTCTGCATTGTTATTGTTTTACCTTATTCTAGCTCAATGCACTGGATAATGTATTGATCTGTATGAACAGCATGCTAGACAAAGTTTTCACTATCTTGGTACATGTGATAATAATAATAAGCAAATAAAAAATCAAAACTAAAAGCAGTCTTCTTCTTAGGCTGCCCTTCTTCAACAGCAGTTCTGTGGGTTCTGAAATTAGTAACGTGACCAAGACAGGAATACAGACTGTTTCACAGACAGGCGTGTGGTGGACGTTTGCTACTTCCACTAGGTTTCTGTGAGCTCTCTGTCACACAGAGTGAGATTCTCAACACTTTCCTGAGAGCTTCTTTTTCAGTCTGAGCAGCAAAGGGTCGGGAGGTTGAAGGATCAGTGAAAATGCTGCTTCTGAAGCAACTTTGAGCTCATCACAGTCCCCCTGGCAATCTCCAAACAGAGCATATTTCAGGAATCTGGTGCCTCCCTGATGGATTGGACGCCACTTGTACCTCAGTGCTGGGAATACCGTCCCAGGAAGAGGCTGTGGTGCTGGTTCACTCAGTAGATTTAGGGGGGTTTGGAGGCATCTTTCCAGAGTGTTGAGATACCTGCTATAGGTATGGTTACGTAGGGTGAGGGGTTTTGCACCACATCAAGGCACTGCCTAGCAAACTGTGTACAATCATGTGTACATGTGTCATGTGTACAATCTTAATCTTCAAGCACTACTTTCCTCAGTTGCTGTGCTGGCTCTTACTGTATTCAGCAAGAAGGGAAAGCAGGTGATATCGGTTATGGGATGTGCGCATCACTAGCAAGGCAAGAATTCATTACCCATCCTCAGTTGCCATCTAAAAAAGTGCAGTGAGCCACTAGTTAGAACTGGTACAGTTTGTGTTGATATCCATCCCCATGCTTGTTGGTAAGTAACTGCAGAGTATTGACCCAACAAAGCTGAAGGAGCAGTAAGAGGATAGCATACAAAGTGCAGGTGCTGGTATACCACACCCCAAATGTCCTCATCCTCCTGACGGTAGAGGTTATAGCTGTTATGTATGCACAGAGCAAAGACTACGGGAACAGTGTAACTAAACATTTTTTTTGCTGGGTCATGTTTGTAATAGTACATCCTGGGCAACTTAGAATGTGGAAGCCTGTAGATGTTACAGTGAGCAGTTATGGCACTCAATGGTTTAGGCAGTGGAATGGCTACCAACAAAGTAGGCCTTCTTATATTGAACTGAAGCATCACTGAAGCCTCACTCAGCCAAGCAAACAAAGAACATATCCTCAACCTCCTGACTTGTCCTGTTGGCTTTCTATTGCATCTTTGTGTCACTCAGTATGTCCAAACTTCTCACACCTCAGCATGAATAGACAATCCTAGAATGCTGTGCATCACAACAAGATCAAGTAGATTACAGACGTTTATAGCTTGCTTAAGAGACCTTTAATAAAGCTCTTAATCACTATCAAAACTTCCTTACCAGATCTACAGAATACTACAGTTAGTGAAATCATCATCAAGGACATTGATTGTGAGGAAATAACATCAGCCTGAGGGTTCTCTGAGTTTAAATTAGCTGGCTGAGTTGATCATTTAAAGTGATCACAAGACACGAGAGTGGGATAGTACTCAGCTCCAGACAGGATGCAAGTCACAGTCTCATTTCTGCCAGCAGGGAGATTCCAAGAAAAGTACAAAGAACTTCTCACACACAAGGACCAAATAAGTGATCTTGGCTGCACGCCACGCAATGCCGTACTTGTACGTGCTGCTCACGGGTCCACTAACAATACAATTCAGTTTGGAAGGATGGCAGATTGAACACAGAACAGTTCAGCACAGGAACAGGCCATTCAGCCCACAATGTTGTGCTAAACTCCAGTCAGGCTGCATCTGCAGGACCGCATTCAATTCTGGTCACCTCATTATAAGAAGGATATGAAGGATGTGGAGGAGAAGGTACAGAAGAGGTTTACCAGGATGCTGTCTGGATTAGATGGCATGAGTTATAATAAATTAGTAATTAAATGGCCAATTAAACTAATCCCTTATGCCTACACTATGTCCATATTCTTCCAGTGTCCTCATTTTCATATGCCTACTTAAATGCCTCTTAAAAGTCCCTAATATTTCTGCTTCTACACTCCAGGCACCTACCACCCTCTGTGTAAAGAAACTTACCCGTCACATTTATTCTGAAATTACTCCCTCTCACCTTAAATGCATGCTTTCTGGTATTAGACATTTTAACCCTGGAAAATAAGATACCATCTGTCTATTCCATCAATGCTCTTATAATCTTATAAACCTCTGTCAGATCTCCCCTCAGTCTCCACTGCTCCAGAGAAAACAACCTCTCATTATATCTCATTCCCACTAATCTACAAATTCTGCCACATCTAAATCTTTTGCACTAAGAAAGTCCCAGTCTGCATTAGGTAAGTTAAATGTGCAGAAAGAATAAGTAAATTTAGGAAGGACAACAAAATTCAAGGGGCGTATAGCCCGATGGGAGTTCGGGGAGCTAGGTTAAGCACAACAGGCAGTGATTTAAACAGAGAGAGGAGAAATGGGCTAAAAATTCTATATCTGAATGCACGGTGTCAGAAATAAGGCGGATGAGCTTGTAGCTCAGGTGCGAATGGGTAACTATGATGTTGTTGGGATAACGGAGACATGGCTGCAGGGAGATCAGACCTGGGAAATGAATGTACAAGGGCATACGTGCTATCGTAGGGACAGAAATGTGGGCAGAGGGGGTGGGGTGGCCCTGTTGGTGAGGAATGAGATTCAGTCCTTTGCAAGGGGGGACATAGCATCAGGAGAATGTGTGGATAGAACTGAACAGTAAGGGCAAAAAGACCCTAATGGGTGTTGTCTACAGACCACCTAACAGTAGCATGGATATTGGGTGCAAGTTGAATAGGGAGTTAACATTGGCATATGGCAAAGGTAATGTCGCAGTAGTTACGGGGGATTTCAACATGCAGGTGAACTGGGAGAATCAGGTTGGTGCTGGACCCCAGGATAGGGAGTTTGTAGAGTGCCTACGGGATGCATTCTTGGAACAGCTTGTACGAGAGCAGGGACAAGGATTTGATAAGCGATCTTGAAGTAAAGAAGCCATTAGGAGGTAGAGACCATAATATGATGTCTTTATCTGCAATTTGAGAAGGATAAGGGCAGATTGGAGGTGCCAGTGTTGCAACTGAACAAAGGAGACTATGGAGCCATGAGGGAGGAGCTGGCCAAAGTTGACTGGACGGATAGCCTAGCAGAAAAGACAGTGGAACAACAATGGCAGGTATTCTTGGGAATAATACACAAGGTGCAAAATCAGTTCATCCCCCAGAGAAGGAAGGATTCAAAGGAGGGAATGGGGCCACAGTGGTTGACAAAGGAAGTCAGAGATTGCATAGAATTAATAGAGTGGAAGGACAGATGATTGGGAAATTTTTAAAGAACAACAGAACTTAACTAAAAAGGCAATATGGGGAGAAAAAATGAGGTACAAACGCAAGCTAGCCAGGAATATAAAGGAGGATAGCAAAAGTTTTTTTTGGTATGTGAAGAGAAAGAAGATAGTTAAGAACAATGTTGGGCCCTTGAAGAATGAATTGGGTGAAATTGTTATGGGAAACAGAGAAATGGCAGAAGAATTTAATAAGTACTTTAGATCTGTCTTCACTAGGGAAGACACAAGCAATCTCCCAGATGTATGGATGGGCCAAGGACATAGGGTAACAGAGGAAATGAAACAGATTGACATTAGGAAGGAAATGGTGATGAGTAGATTGATGGGACTGAAGGCTAACAAATCCCTAGGTCCAGATAGTCTGCATCCTAGGGTACTAAAGGAGGTGGCCCTGGAAATTGTGAATGCATTGGTAACCATTTTCCAGTGTTCCTTAGATTCAGGATCAGATCCTGAGGATTGGAGAATGGCTAATGTTATCCCACTTTTTAAGAAAGGAGGGAGGGACAAAACAGAGAACTATCGTCGAGTCAGCCTAACATCAGTAGTGGGGAAGATGCTAGAGTCCATTATTAAAGATGAAATAGTGGTATATCTAGATAGCAGTGATAGGATTGGGCCGAGCCAGCATGGATTTACCAAGGGCAAACCATGCTTGACTAATCTATTGGAGTTTTTCGAGGATGTAACCAGGAAGTTAGACAAGGGAGATCCAGTGGATGTAGTGTACCTCGATTTTCAGAAGGCATTTGATAAGGTCCCACATAGGAGATTGGGGGGAAGATATTGACATGGATAGAAAACTGGTTGGCAGATAGAAAGCAAAGGGTAGCGGTGAATGGGTGTTTCTCGGAATAGCAGGTGGTGACTAGTGGGGTGCCACAGTGCTCGGTACTGGGACCACAGCTGTTTACAATTTACATCAACGATTTAGATGAAGGCATTGAGAATAACATCAGCAAGTTTGCTGATGATACTAAGCTGGGTGGCAGTGTGACATGTGATGAGGATGTTAGGAGAATTCAGGGTGACTTGGATAGGCTGGGTGAGTGGGCAGATACTTGGCAGATGATGTTTAATGTGAATAAGTGTGAGGTTATCCACTTTGGGAGTAAGAACAGGAAGGCAGATTATTATCTGAATGGTGTAGAGTTAGGTAAGGGAGAAATACAAAGAGATCTAGGAGTCCTTGTTCATCAGTCACTGAAGGTGAATGAGCAAGTGCAGCAGGCAGTGAAGAAGGCTAATGGAATGTTGGCCTTTATTACAAAGGGAATTGAGAACAAGAGCAAGGAAATCCTTTTGTATTTGTACAGGGCCCTGGTGAGACCACACCTGGAGTATTGTGTACAGTTTTGGTCTCCACGGTTAAGGAAGGACATCCTGGCTGTAGAGAAAGTGCAGCATAGATTCACAAGGTTAATTCCTGGGATGTCCGGACTGTCTTACGCAGAGAGATTAAAGAGACTGGGCTTGTACACACTGGAATTAAGGAGAATGAGAGGGGATCTGATTGCAACATATAAGATTATTAAGGGATTGGACAAGATAGAGGCAGGAAATATGTTCCAGATGCTGGGAGAGTCCAGTACCAGAGGGCATGGTTTAAGAAAAAGGGGTAGGTCATTTAGGACAGAGTTAAGGAAAAACTTCCTTCTCCCAGAGAGTTGTGGGGGTGTGGAATGCACTGCCTCAGAAGGCAGTGGAGGCCAATTCTCTGGATGCTTTCAAGAAGGAGCTAGATAGGTATCTTATGGATAAGGGAATCAAGGGATATGGGGACAAGGCAGGAACCTGGTATTGATAGTAGATGATCAGCCATGATCTCAGAATGGCAGTGCAGGCTCGAAGGGCCGAATGGTCTACTTCTGCACTTATTGTCAATTGTCTATTAAAGTCCCCACGTGACAATAACCCTATTGCTTTTGCACCTTTCCTTAATCTGCCTGCATATCTGTCCCTCAGTATTCCAGTGGCTTTTGGAGGGTCTGTAGTACGATCCCATCAGGGTGATTGTACCCTTCCTATTCCTGTTGATTGATTGATTGAGATACAGGGCAGAATAGGTCCTTCAAGCCACGCCGTCTTGCAATCCCCCAATTTAATCCAAGCCTAATCATGGGACAATTAACCTACCAACTAGTACGCCTTTAGACTTTGAGAGGAAACCAGAGCACCCAGAGGAAACCCACACAGTCGCGGGGAGAACGTACAAACTCCTTACAAGCAGCAGCGAGAATTGAACCCGATTCATCTGTACTGTAAAGCGTTGTACTAACCACTACACTACCATGCCGCCCAGCAATCCCCATTCTACCCTGATAGACTCAGTGGACGAGCCCTTCATTACGTCCACTCTGAGTACATCTGAAATCTTCATGGCTGTTCAAGGGACAGACTGTATGTACATTACAATGAAGCTCTCGAAAGCTGCCTGTCATCCTATCAGTACAAGGCTGGCAAATAAGCAAAGAAAAAGTTTAAAATGGTAAAAATTGGGAGAAAAATCGTCTATCAACATCAAAGTGCTAAGTACACCAGTGAATGCTCTCCTCCCTCCCCCAGCTTCCCATTTCACCTCTTATTAAATTCGCAATCATGTACAAGATGCTGGTAAACTACACTAAGAGAACATCTTGGTGACCTGGAAATGTGTTCTACTGTTCCTTTAGATCACAGACTACAGACTTCACTGCTGGAATGATAGGCCAGCTCTTTAACAAAGCAGAAAAATTCCAAGTGCCAACATCCAAAGTAGAAAGGTACAATATTTTAAAAACTCACATTCTTCAGCTGAACTGAGGCAGCCAACCCTTGTGCATAATTTCTATTCAGCATAAAGGGCGTATTGTCTTCCCGACAGAGCTTGGCACACGTCTCATCACAAAGTGTTGACAGTTTTGTAACTCATTATATCCTGAGAAACTTTACTGTGGAAAATGTGGTGTACTGGTCCTCTCTGACACCGAATCAAGTGACTTACAAGTTTAAAGTATTTTAAAGCTGACTATTTGCATTTGAGGTGCAACTGACAAAATTTTCACCGTGACAATGGCCAGGCCATCTGTGTAGCAACATTTGTGAGGGAGCAAGCATCCCCTGCTCTCCTTGGACCTGGTGGTGTGTGTTCACGCAGCTCCAGCTGAAGGGAGCAGCAGTTTTTGGGTTTGATGCCTTCACTACAATTCACTCAAAATCCTAGACTGAGTGGACGTGGAGAGGACAGTTTCATTAGTACAAGAGTCTGGGATTAGAGGGCATAGCCTCAGAATAGAAGGATAGCCATTTAGAACAGAGATGAGGAGTTCTTTCTTAAGCCAGAGGTTAGTGAATGTGTGGGATTTATTGCCATGGTCGGCCATGGAGACCAAGTTATTTAGTATATTTCAAGCAGTGGTTGATAGTTTTTTTTATTAGTGAGAGCATATAAAGGTACGGGGAAAAGGCAGGAGAATGGGATTGAGAGGGAAAAGGCAGGAGAATGGGATTGAGAGGGAAAAGGCAGGAGAATGGGATTGAGAGGGAAAAGGCAGGAGAATGGGATTGAGAGGGAAAAGGCAGGAGATTGGGATTGAGAGGGAAAAGGCAGGAGATTGGGATTGAGAGGGAAAAGGCAGGAGATTGGGATTGAGAGGGAAAAGGCAGGAGAATGGAATTGAGAGGGAAAAGGCAGGAGAATGGGATTGAGAGGGAAAAGGCAGGAGAATGGGATTGAGAGGGGAAAAGCGGAAGATTGGGATTGAGAGGGGAAAGGCAGGAGATTGGGATTGAGAGGGAAAAGGCAGGAGATTGGGATTGAGAGGGAAAAGCCAGGAGATTGGGATTGAGAGGGAAAAGGCAGGAGAATGGGATTGAGAGGGAAAAGGCAGGAGAATGGGATTGAGAGGGAAAAGGCAGGAGATTGGGATTGAGAGGGAAAAGGCAGGAGATTGGGATTGAGAGGGAAAAGGCAGGAGAATGGGATTGAGAGGGAAAAGGCAGGAGAATGGGATTGAGAGGGAAAAGGCAGGAGAATGGGATTGAGAGGGAAAAGGCAGGAGAATGGGATTGAGAGGGAAAAGGCAGGAGAATGGGATTGAGAGGGAAAAGGCAGGAGAAT
Organism: Hypanus sabinus; assembly: GCF_030144855.1. Lineage (NCBI taxonomy): Eukaryota > Metazoa > Chordata > Chondrichthyes > Myliobatiformes > Dasyatidae > Hypanus > Hypanus sabinus. Next base: position 5,121,214 of record NC_082733.1, read on the forward strand.
GGGATTGAGAGGGGAAAAGCGGAAGATTGGGATTGAGAGGGGAAAGGCAGGAGATTGGGATTGAGAGGGAAAAGGCAGGAGATTGGGATTGAGAGGGAAAAGGCAGGAGATTGGGATTGAGAGGGAAAAGGCAGGAGATTGGGATTGAGAGGGAAAAGGCAGGAGATTGGGATTGAGAGGGAAAAGGCAGGAGAATGGGATTGAGAGGGAAAAGGCAGGAGAATGGGATTGAGAGGGAAAAGGCAGGAGATTGGGATTGAGAGGGAAAAGGCAGGAGATTGGGATTGAGAGGGAAAAGGCAGGAGATTGGGATTGAGAGGGAAAAGCCAGGAGATTGGGATTGAGAGGGAAAAGGCAGGAGAATGGGATTGAGAGGGAAAAGGCAGGAGAATGGGATTGAGAGGGAAAAGGCAGGAGAATGGGATTGAGAGGGGAAAAGCGGAAGATTGGGATTGAGAGGGAAAAGGCAGGAGATTGGGATTGAGAGGGAAAATAAATGGGCCATAATCAAATGAAAGAGCAGACTCTATGATCTGAATTGCCTAATTCTGTTCCTGTGTCTTATTGTCTTAATATCCAAGTGTAGGTATAACTATCCAATTAATTGGCTTTGATAAATCAAACTCCAGAACAAATGAACTGTGGAGGAACTTCTGATGTTCTGGTATCCATCTAGTTGTCCAAGGCATGTTCTTTCAAAGTAGCAATATGGAAAACCTCCTTTCTCGCCTATATTTGTTTGAAGCCACAATTTACCCAACACAAAATCCCAAGTGTCCTTGTCTAGAGCACAGAAAGCGCACTGTCATCTTAAGAGTCCGGCAGGAGAACCTGACTTAGAAATGTAGTCTAGTGCCAACTGGTAGAGCCAGACAGCCCAGCACACTGGACCTGAAGTCGACAATTTTGTCCCATGTGCCTATTCATGAGACCATGGCCTATTCGTGACCTAATTTCCTACCTCTGCATTTGCCTATTAAGCATAAAAAGTCTACTTAAAAATTAACATCTACTACTTAATATCAACAATTGACCTTGTACGATCTGCCATTTGTGGAAGGTTTCCAAATCTCTATCACCCTCTGGAAGTGTTTCCTAATTCTCAAGATGCTTGATATTAATTTTAGGCCAGATGCCCTACTCCTAGAATTTTCAAAAATGAAATACTTTAACTCTATCTATCCTGTCAGTTACTGCTGATGCATTGAAAGCTTCAAAACAAGACATCTCTTAATCTTCTAACTTCTTAGGGATTGCATCCCTATTCTCAACTCATTATTTAAATACTGGACAACTTGATCATATTGTCATGCCCCCGCCAAGATTGATATCTCCTATTTAAGATGGGGTATAGAGAACTGGTTCCTTAAGGTTGTCATAGCTGGGGGTGGTAATGGGAACAAACCCCACTATCTATTAAATGCTCCCAATGATGTGCACCCGAAATAGCCTCTGACAAACAAGTCTACCTCCTGGTCTTCACCCGTGGCTGACCAGTAAGCCTCTTGGAACCGCTTCTACTATCAGGAGAAGGGGCAAAAGCGGGTTGCAGACACCTTAATCAATTGCTTCAGGCAAATGGGGCTCATCAGCCATAGTTGGCATCTCATCTAGGAGAAGGAGAACTCCGAGCTGAAACCTCCAGTACCTTGTGGCTGTACCCACCTCATGGGGAAGGATTCAGGAGTAAACCCAGAGAGAGAAATCTAGAGCTGGAGTCCTATGGCAGTCCTACATAGAATTCAACACTGACTGGCCACACTTGTGATGCTGCACACTTGTAGCAGTTTCTGCCGTTTCTTTGGGTTCATTAGATGCATGGAGAGGGGGAGCTTGCTACATGGGCAACAGCTTGCTCTCCACATTGTACTGCCCTGGCTTTGCATAGACAGCTAGGACGCAACATCCATGGCTGACTCTGACTGATGAAGGCCTCAGAGAGATATAGAACTGCTACCTCTTTTTGAACTGTAGTCTAAATGCAACTTTGTACAGTAATAACCAAGCTTCTACAATTTGGGATTCTTTCTCTGCCTCATCTGTTCCACTTCTTTCTTCAATTAAACTTGGGAGCTGAATTCTCCATTTGAAAGATAAATCCAACGTCACAGTTTGCTAGCAATAACCTGACTCAAATTTCATCCTGCTCCTAAATGGAGAGGACTGACACAGCAGGGCACCAAGTGATGCAGTGTTGGCAAGTGGACAGATAAGAATAAGTCCTGCCACAAAATAGCTGTAAAATCCCTGACCACTGATTGCCACACAAATAGTTTAGCACTGAATGACTTTGAACTTCAGCAAAACAATCACAAGTAAATGAATCAGCTAAATGTTGAAGAAATAAATTCTTTACACCACCTTTGAACAATTAAAATGTTGAAATAAACATCATTAAATAAATACAAAGGATTGATAAGCTTTCTCTCTTGCTGCTGATCCTCTCCACTGGGATAAATTAATTCACAGCTCCTCTTCCAGCAACTTTACATTCCACCACTGAACTTCACAAATTGTGCAACATCAGAGCACAGACAAGTCATCACAAGCAAAAGGAGGCTTCTAGTTTACTTTTAAATCATATTTAAATTAACTGTATTTGGATGTCAAAATACCTGCAAAAGAAAAACATTCCCTTTTCACTCTCTATGCTTAGTAACACAAATGCTGCTCAGCTTTTCCATCGTAGTGGACAGACACGTCACTACATCAAATATCACCCCTTCTCTTCCTAGACAGAAATTTCTCAGCCTTTATCTTCCAGCCCACTAGCTTGTACTCAACAGATCATCTTTCAGAATTTGCACCAGTTCCAACAAGATTTCACCACCAGATACATATTCCATTTGCTCTCCTTTCATTACTTCAGCGATTGCTCCCCTTGCAGCCCCCAGGTCCTCTTTTGCACCCCCAACTACCACTCACCATCTGTTCACTTTTCCCATTCCCACCATCCAGGAACTGCAGAGTCTTTACTGGTCAATACACTAATCTTTCTATATAGCATATGCATTTAGTTTTCACTATGTGGCCTCCTATACACTGGAGATACAAAAAGCAAATTAGTTGATCACTTTGAACTTAATCTCAGCTGAGTTGACAGAAGCAACTGAGCTTTTGATACCTGATACCTCAATTTACTATCCCATCCTTATTCTGATCTTCTGCAATATTGCAAGGCTTAGGGGTCAAAGCCTCATCCTCTCTCTGAGCATGTTGCAGTCTGAACAACCTGGTACTAAACTCTCCAGGTTCACACAACTCACTCTGCCCTTCTCTTTCAATAAGATTGGCCATTTTTGTCTACCATAACTTTGGCTCTGCTTTTCCTGCTTTTGTGATACTGTATTCTGTTCTACTGCACGTGTCCCACAGCCTTACTATTAACAACACACAAACACACACAAAAGCTTAATCTAATTTTAACTGCCATAGTAAGTCATTCAGTCTCAGCCTATCAGTGAATTTCTCCTTTGCACCACCCCTATCCCTATGCTCTAAAGAGAGGGGTGGCGATCGTTTCTGAGAGCGTGTTCCCAAATTCATGATAATCTTCTGAAAAAATACTCTTGTGTGCCATGGTTATTTTGAGCTGAGATTATCACTGATAATGAATTATAGACATCTTAAAGGAAAAATGATGAGTTCTGTTGCTTAATTGTTTCATTAATCATTGTTTTACTATTAATAAAAGTGCATCACAGTTTGAAATAAAGGAAGCATTTTAAAAAAAATATAATAGTAACCTTTTAAAAAGACAATTTAAAAATAACACAATAGTATTGTTATTGTAACTGTTTACTATCCAAATACTGATGTGTACACAAAGTCTATGGCAATTTTAAAATATATCATCCAACATCACATGCTCTCTCCTCTACGGCCACAATGAAACAAAACTCAGGCTGGAGGAGCAAAACCTTATTTTCTGTCTGGGTAGCCTCCAATCTGATGGCATCAACATCGATCTCTCAAAGTTCCAGTAATTCCCCCTTCCCCCATCCCATTCACATTTCCCTTTTTCCACCCTATCTCCTGACCTGCCCATCACATCCCTCTGGTGCTCCTCCCCCTTCCCTTTCTTCCATGGTCTTCTACCTACTATCAGATTCCCCCTTCTCCAGCCCTTTATCTCTTTCAACAATCAACTTCCCAGCTCTGTACTTCACCCCCTTCCCCTCTTCCAGTTTCACCCAGCACCTTATACTTCTTCCTCCCCTCCCCCCCCCCCCACCTTCGTACTCCAACTTCTCATTTTCTTTTCCAGTCCTGATGAAGGGTCTCGTCCCGAAATGTCAACTATTCTCTTCTCCATAGGTGCTGCCTGGCCTGCAGAGTTCCTCCAGCATTTTGTGAGTGTTCCTTGGATTTCCAGCATCTGCAGATTTTACTGTCCCGTGTTCTCACAGTTGTCTAGCAGGAGTTAAGCTGGCATGAGGCATTTCCTGTGAAAACATTTCATTGCTCTTGGGCTGTAAATAGTTATTTGCTGCTTCATTAAGGAGCAAAGGTAATTATTACGCATCTTTCTATTACAGGTGGGGTTTAAAGAATCAAGGAGTGGCGCTGTATGATGCGTGCCAACAGAACTTTTTGCGTACCATCTTGGGCACCTATGCTGTAGGTTTGCCATCCCTAATTTGCGTAGACTAAATTGCTTCACTCTTTCCCAATTCTGATGAAGGGTCCCGGAGCCAATAGATCACATGCTTTCCTTTCCACAGATGCAGCCTGACCCTGGGTGTTTCCAGCATTTTCTGTTTTGATTTCAGATTTCCAATATCTGCAGTGCTATGGTTGTCATGTGTCACCCCTTCTGTCCCTGAAGACAGGGAATCACACTGTGCTGTACCTCTAGGGGCATTGACAATCTCCCATTGTCTCATTCCAGTCCCCATTATTCAAGCAAGTCCAAACACTAAGTACTAGCAGAAATTCAAACCTCGACCGCTCCATATCCCAAGTCTCTTTCTATGCTTGCCTACAGTGGTTTACTTTCTTTATAGATCCATCGAAATTCATGAAAAATGTCAGCTACCCAAAGGAAACAATTGCTACTGTTGCAGAGAAGATCTTAATCAATGAAAATGAGATCTTCTGCAATTTATAAAACTACAGTAGTATCTAAAAATACGGACACTCTGCTCTCCATTCAAGAATAGATCAGAAAACAGATTGAACATAATGTCCTGTAGCATTCATGATCTGGTGATCAGAAGTGGGAACCTTTACAGTTTAAGGTCATCTCCCTCCCGCTGTGCCTCCCGGACATTACCCAGTTAACTCTGCAGAGTATGTGGACCAGAACCTCCAGATCTGTACAACTCTTACCAGGCCAGGTGATATATTCACTAACTCAGGTCCTAAAGGATAGGTGGAGAAAGAGTGCTTTGTTTATAGGAATAACAGTTTACAAGGATTTATTGCCTGTGCCAGCTTTTCGTCACTATACCACTAGCTTAATTTTCAAAAACATACACAGTACTCTATGTAATTTTCAATATTGACACCATTACCCAATTTGTCTCAAATGAAACCTATTAAAACACTAAGCCCCCTTTCAGTTTATCCACATACAATTCAGGTTTTTTGGCATTAATGAAAAGAACCTTCATGCTGCGAGAAACATTTGAAAAATATTTCTTTAAATTCTCAGAAATATGCATTAGTAACATCCAGGTGGCACAAGAGTTAGCTAACATAATTGAAAAATGCAACATTTAATTATTCCATCACGTGCTTAATCTACAAAACTTTGCATGGTACAGTGGATACCAGTTAATTGGGACACACTGGGACCAGTACATTTTGGCCCAATTAAGCAGCTGACCCAATTAGCCACGGTTTTATGGAAATAATTTAAAAAAGGTTTAAAAAAGACAAACTGATGAACAAATTATGTACTTAAATAAAATACAGAGCAAATGGGAACACTACCAACACTACCACAGTATAATTAAACTTTGTATTTAAACCTTGTACAATAAAACTTGACTTAATAGTTATCAACCGATGCATTCATCTGTGACAGTCAAACATTCATTTGTTTGACTGTAAATAAACAAAATCAGTATAGACACCTCAAGCAGATGATGGACTACCTTCATACAATGCTTTGATGATTGCATCCTCCAAATCTTCATTTTCATTGTAACATTCATTGATGGCTGATACTTTCAAATACTTTGAAATTCTTAATTTGTTGAAGTAGTGATATCATTTCATATTTCCTCTGACATCTCCAAGCCTGAATGCTTGAAGGCAAAATAGTTGTCTTACTGCTTATTTTTCCTCAACTATTAGTGACAGAGATCACTGCTTTTTGAAGACAAACACTCGCAACTGAAGCTATTTAAAATCACTCAAAGCACCATGTCCTGTCTAATGGCTACGCAAATGTACATGACTGATTCTAATTAGAAACTGTTGGGCAACAGTCTCCTGACCTAATTAAGTTGCATTGTATTCCAAACAAAGGCAACCCCAGCTATTTGCTTGATTATTTTTTGTTCTTTAAGAGTTGTTCCAATTAACTGAAGGCCTAATTAACTGGAATTCACTGTATTCGGTGCACACAGTAAAAATTTTAAAATAATGAAGTAGTTGAGCACATTAAAGTCAAGCTTTTTTTTCCTATGGTGTCAATGAGAAAGAGGGTAGAAAGACCAAATTAGACTGAAAAATGAAATTCCTTCAGAAAGTGAAGCCTGTTTGCTTCATTACAACAAACAACTTTAAAAAATACAACATTTTTGCTCTGAAACCAAAACCATACTGAGTATTTGGTTATGAGTCTGACGTGGCAAAACACAGCAGTGAAACAATCTGTACTTTCTGCTCTCTTTTTCTTCCCACTGTTCCCTTCATCCACAAGGGTGCGCTGTTTGAGGCAACCATTTGTATTCCTCCTGCCACTCCCATGCTACAATTAGAAACCAGGAGATACAGAGGCAATGTCAGCATTCTTCCAAGCCCTCCTAAAAGTGAGTAAACACTACATATATGGAAAGACATACTGTTGACAGGTTTGCAGGACAAACATCTCTGGCATTTCAACCTGCAACTCTTGGGTAGAGTTAGCTCTCTGAACTGCAAGGCAGCAGCCTCTCTCGCCTTTGCATTACACAAATACTATCTGCTGCCAATTCCAAAAAACTACTCCAAGGTTATCGCTCATTTTCCTCTGGCAAAATTCATAGTTTATCCATGTTTTTTTCAAAATATTGTCTAGACTATGTGTTCTGTTTACTAAAGTTACAGAATGTAAGCTTATTTACAGCTTGTTAAAGTATTTTAGAAAGTTGTCAAATTCATTATTAAAGCGGATGAGAAAATCTCTAATCACTGGAATTAAACACAGTATGTGACAGTGCTAAGTTGGAACCAACAGTGACACTTGGTGACCAGCAGAGTCAAGAGTACTTCAAAGAAGGAATTAATCTAAATGGCTAAAAGTCTTCCATTATTTTCAAAATTTCAATTATTTATATCAAATATTCCTGCACAGTATAAAGTTACCCTTTCAAAACATTAATATGCTGCTACCATATAATTTTTTTCCAAATATTAAAACTTAGGCTAAGAGCAGCTTTCAAACATTTGGCCATATCAATCACTGTATCACGGACTCTACGACAGCATTCCCACTAGAAATGTTTAGCATGAATAAAGACCATTTCACAGCAAAGCAAATCAATTGTACAGCAGATGCAAGGTCTCACCATCGAAAAGGTTTGCATCCACACTGCAACCTGTTCTTACACTTGCAATAATGCATCAAACTTTGACAAACCATTCTTTCATAACTGACCACCTGTAGCCTTAAGAAAAATAAATCTGTACTCATATTGCATTCCAATTCAACCACTTAAAGGAAGCCAGTAATATAAAAAATAAACAGTACTTTTCTTCAGTGGTACAATGGACTACTTTGTGGTTTCCACAAGTATGGGTAGAAATTTTACAAGCATGCTTGGCAGACGTTGTTACTCATTCCTCAACACCTCATTGTTGGTTTTGAGGGAACTGAAGAACAGTCACTGAAATGTCAAGTATGGTCTTGACTTTCCACTGATCTTTGACAGAAAAGCATGGTGTGTGCTACATGATTGAAAGAAAACACATTATCCATTCAACACTGGACCCTCAATGCATGAGCTGTATCACAGTTGACAAACTAGAGCCTTGAGGTAATCTCCCATCTTACTGCATTCTTCTGGGTTACACTGTTATTTTAGTTGATGTGTACCATATCATTTCTCCAAACCGTGAACAAGCTTTCAATGAAAAAGATGCAAAAGCACGGGAGAACACAATAAAAATATCCAAACTTAACGGTTGGTTTCTTTGCTCTACCCAACTTTTAAGACATAGATGAACTCAATATTTCTTCGATGGTCTTCAGTTCTCTCCTATCGAATTCTCCCTTCTCCAGCCCTTTATCTATTTCACAAATCAACCTCCCAGCTCTTTATTTCGCCTGCTCCCCTTCCCCTGATCTCACCTGCCACCTTGTACTTCTTCTTCCCTTCTCCCCACCTTCTTACGCTGACTTCTCCCTTTCCTTTCCAGTCCTGAAGAAGGGTCTCACCCCGAAACGTTTATTCTTTTCCATGGATGCTACCTGACCTGCTGAATTACTCCAGCATTGTGTGTGTGTGTGTGTGTGTGTGTGTGTGTGTTGCTTTGAATATTTCATCCAAGCTGGATTCAGAGTTGCTATTCAGAATCTGAAAAACAATTCTCAGCCCAAGTAAAATCTGTGCAAAACAGGATTCTCCTCTGTAGTTGCCCATCCCTTTTCCATTCAACCTGTACAAGAAACATCTTAGTAAAGTTGAAAAAGCTTCCCCTACATAAACTATATTACAATACATTATCATTACTGAAACCCATGAGCAAAATCTTGGTTAACATCCTGATAATAATCACCATAAATGGCCATTTTACAACTCCATTTCTTAAACGAGCTCATGTTTGCTCATTAATGTTATCTTCTCTTGGTATGGTAGAGTTTGGAAGAATCATTGAGATTATTTTCTGCTCTAATTAGTTGCTAATGGTACAAACAAAATCAAAAGATGGAGACACAATATTAAGTTCAAGCAGTGACAAGAATTTGGGAGAAAACATAAGTGTGTACTATCCTAAAATACTGTATTAAGATAGATTATTTGTTGAAACTTTTCTATCATTCTGCTTCACTGCATATCTTAATTTGATGGTTTGATTTCTGCAAGTATTCCCCTGTTTAACCAAGGATGATGAGGTGATGTTATGGAGAGGGTAACTTTATGTTTCTAAAATATTTTAACAGCTGTTGGTTCTTGTAAGGTGCTAAATTTCAGGCCACCATCATTACTAAAGATCCTACGTTAGAATGATAGAGTCCAACAGCACAGGAACAGGCCCTGCAGACATCGGATGTCAGGACAATCAGAACACAGGTGCCAGAAACCTTCACAATCCGAACAAGAATGCTGAGCTGTTTGATCTACTTCACTTTGCAAAAGAATGTTACAGAACTGAATTGACTTCATTTCTTGCAACACACGCAAAATGCTGATGGAACGCAGCAGGCCAGGCAGCATCTATAGAAAGAAGCACTGTTGACGTTTCGGGCCGAGACCCTTCAACAGGACTAACTGAAAGGAAAGATAGTAAGAGATTTGAAAGTAGGAGGGGGAGGGAGAAATCTGAAATGATAGGAGGTCCAGACGGGGTGGGATGAAGCTAAGAGCTGGAAAGGTGATTGGTAAAAGGGATACAGAGCTGGAGAAGGGAAAGGAATATGGGACTGGAGGCCTAGGGAGAAAGAACAGGGGAGGGGAGCACCAGAGAGAGATGGAGAACAGGCAAATAGTAATGGGCAGAGAGAGAAAAACAAAAGGGGAGGGGAATAAATAAATCAGGGATGGGGTAAGAAGGGGAGGGGGGGGTCATTAACAGAAGCTAGAGAAGTCAATATTCATGCCATCAGGTTGAAGGCTACCCAAACGGTATATAAGGTGTTGTTCCTCCAACCTGACTGTGGCTTCATCTTGACAGTAGAGGAGGCCATGGATTAGAATGGGAATCCATTCATTTTAGAATGGGAATGGGACGTGGAATTAACATGTGTGGCCACTAGGAGATCCTGCTTTCTCTGGCGGACAGAGCGTAGGTGTTCAGCGAAACGGTCTCCCAGTCTGCATCAGGTCTCACCAATATATAAAAGGCCACACCGGGAGCACCGGACGCAGTATACCACACCAGCCGATTCACAGGTGAAGTGTCGCCTCACCTGGAAGGACTGTCTGGGGCCTTGAATGGTGGTGAGGGAGGAAGTGTAAGGGCAGGTGTAGCACTTGTTCCGCTTACAAGGATAGGTGCCAGGAGGGAGATTGGTGGATCGGTGGGAAGGGATGTGGGAGGACAAGTGGACAAGGGAGTCGCGTAGGGAGCAATCCCTGTGGAAAGCAGAAAGGGGGGGAGGGAAAGATGTGCTTGGTAGTGGGATCCCATTGGAGGTGACGGAAGTTACAGAGAATTATACATTGTACCCAGAGGCTGGTGGGGTGGTAGGTGAGGACAAGGGGAACCCTATCCCGAGTGGAGTGGTGGGCAGATGTACGGGAAATAGGGGAGATGGGTTAGAGAGCAGAGAGATGACAATGTTGAAGTAACTCAGACAACCATAAGACATACAAGCAGAACTGGGCTCCTCCACCCACAGAGTTTGATCTGCCATTCCATCACGGTTAATTTATTTTTCCTCTCAACACAATTCTCCTGCTTTCATCCCATTACCTTTGACACCCTTCCTAATCAAGAACATGTAAACCTCCACTTTAAACACACCCAGTGATTTGCTCCATTTTGTACTAAGATCCAAAATATTCAGCAGTTGGTTTGAAATGTTTGCATCCTCAGTAGAATGCGAGATCTATAGTATGTTGTATTTTGAAGCTTTGGCCCATGGTTTACATTTCACCTGAACAACAATAATTACATGGATACAAATGAAACTTCTGAACTCATTATTTCATCAGTTAATGATTCAAAGTAAATTCTTATGAGCAGGTTTATTTTATTCTCTTTTAAGTAGCACAGGTATTGGCCAAAAGGAAACTTCAGATAACCAACTCCAAGGCTTGGTTTGATGTTTGATTTTTGATTTTTAATAAGAGCACACATTTATTTTTACTTTGATGAAGCTATTAGATCTAATGGGAGCTCTGTACTTGGTTTCAAACACCAAAGGCTGTTTGGAATGCTTCACTATTCCAAGTTGGCAAACCACCTTTGTGCTTTGCACAACAATTGCCAATTCTTGCATCGTGTACGCAACAATAAATGCAGCAATCCAGAGAGTGCCATCGATGGTGATACTACAGGAAACATGCAACTTCCTGTCACATAATACATTACTTTACATGAAAAGTATGTCTAATGAAGTTGGCATTAGGACAAATCCTGTTGTTATGTACATGCAAATCACTGATAGCATTCCACCTTAGTTACAGTGTGAAATATCTGGAGAGGGGGTTACATATTAATAGTTCTTGTGTGAAGTTCAAGAGCTTGACTTGCACTCACTGACCACAAATAACCTTTAGCACACCTTTTATGTCAACTCTACTCTCAATGTTTACAAGTCATCTACAAGCCTGTACCTCCCACTTGCTTTGAGCATTTATTTGTTATAGTTCCAGTCAAGTACCGTTCTCTAACTAACTCCAGCAAAGTAACGCAACTTCCAGTAACCTGGTCCACCTTACAAGCTGCACACTGAAAGATTGTATTCATTGAAACAGACCTGATTATAATAATTTTTATATCTTGGGAAATTTTAAAGCTAATTGCCAAATCAAACATTTATCTACATTCTTGCCTTAATGGAGCATGAGTTTGGAGAGAAAATAATGTGGAAATTTTAATCAGTTTTCACTACTTGGGATCAGAAAACACAAGAATGTTAGGGTAGGCAAAAGAACAGCCCTACATTCATAGTCCTAAAGGCTCTATGCTCCTCTCCTCCTCCTCTGAACAGCCCTACACTCCTCCTCCTCTGAACAGCCCTACACTCCTCCTTCTCTGAATGTCCCTACACTCCTCCTCCCCCTCCTCACGTCCCTACAGTCCTCCTCCTCCAAAAGGCCCTAAACTCTTCCTCCTCCTAATGGCCCTACACTCCTCCTCCTCCTCCTCCTACTACTAACGGCACATGCTCCTGACTAGATGAACAGTGACGAGGTCAAGAGTTCCTAGGAGTGAATCTCACCAATAGCCTGTCCTACTCCAGCCACGTGGATGCATGGCACAGAAAGCTCACCAACATCTCCACTCTCTCAGGATGCTGAAGTATTAGTGAAGTACCCAGTGATGGCCCAGAGAAAGCTGGGTCTGGATGCATCAGTGCTTGGTGTGGCTACTGCTCTGCCTGTGACTTCAGGGAACTGCAGAGTACTGTGGACACAGGTCAGCATTTCATGGAAACCAGCTCCCCTCTGTCTACACTTCTTGTGAATGTAGTAGTCTTTTAACGGGAAAATTTGATGATTCCCATCGGAGCTGCATGCAAAGCAATGCCACTATTGGCACCATCTTGATCAGTTGCCTATAATTATAATAAAATCAACATGATCACAGTCATTGTGTCCTACCACATCCATACACACACACACTTTAACACATCCATGCCAACCATCATACACCTAAATACATTAATCCCATCTTTCCTCTCACACCCACATGAACTCACTCCCTTTCCCCATTCTGATGCCACCAGAATAGTAGGAAGTAGTGGCCTTCAAACCCTGCCAGAGTTGGTGTGCATCCAATTCTGTCTCTAACCTCAATTGGACTCTTAAAATACCCTTCCATAAGCTGTATTTCTTTGTATAGAAGTAGTACACCGAGACTGTGTACGAGAAGGGCCAGAGTCACCTCTACTTCCTGAGGAGACTGAGGTTCTTTGGAGTATGCTGGCCTCTCCTTCAGATGTTCTACCAGTCTGTTGTCCCCAGTACGATCTTCTATGCAGTGGTGTGCTGGGCCAATGGCATCAACATGGGTGATGCCTACAGGCTCAATGAACTGATTAGAAAGGCTGGCTCTGTAGAAGAGTCAAACAGGACACAATGGAGGCTGTGGTAGAACAAAGGGCCCAACAGAAAATCCTGACAATGGTGGACAATGTTTCTCACCCTTTGCATGCCGCCTTGGCTGAACAGAGGAGAACTTTCAGTAATAGACTGAGACAACTGCGCTGCTCCAAAGAGCACTCTATGAGGTCATTCTTATCCTCAGCCATTAGGATCTATAATGAGTCAACCTATACCGGGGAAGTGATGACCCCCCCCCCCCCCTCCTGTTAGACTGTTTGAGGTAACTTATTTTTTGTTTTTTCTTACATCTCTTCTAATATTGGTATATTTGAAAATCTGTGCATTTGTAATGCTACTGTGACATTGTAACTTCCTTTGTGATCAATAAAATATCTTTCTATAGTTCTGCATCACTGATTTTGAATGCCATAGATCTAACAGATTACAAATCCTCCGGTTCATCCATGGGTTGCATATGCCTGGTTCGTTCTCGCAGGCATCCACACTTCACATCATGTCGCTCTTCACGGAAGTACCGAGCCCGTACAGCGTATACTGGCAGAAGGATGTTTTCAAAATCCTGAGATTTATGTGACTGTTGGACTGTTCTTTATATTGGCTACCTTCAGGTTTTTGGCATTTTCTTTCTTGTGGCTAATCGGTGGGTGGGTGATCGGTTAGTTTATTGTGTGTGGGGGTTTTGACGCTACTGTCGCTGTTCTTATTTTCGAGGGGGTCGAGGATTGTTATTGTCACGGTCTTATTTCTGTGGGGAAGGGGTTGGGGATCTGTTGCTATTGTCACTTTTTTATCCTGTGGGGGAGGGGTGGGGCATTTTGGAGTTTGCAAGTTTTGTTTGTTTTTCTTTTTGGGTTTGGGGAGTTGATGCCTTCTCTTTCATCAGCTCCTATGGCCTTCCTGTATTTCATGGCTACCTGGAGATGACAAGTACCAGAGCTGTATTGTACATACATATTTCAACAATAAAATGAACCTTTGAACGCAGGTCTTAATGAAGTCAGTGACAACTCAGAAACACTCATTCAGATTCAAAGATCCTGAAGAAGGGTCTTGGCCCGAAATGTCAGCTGTTTATTCTTTTCCATAGATGCTGCCTGGCCTGATGAGATCCTCCAGTGTGTGTGTGTGTTGCTTTGAATTCCTGAATATTGTCCAGTCCAGTGACTCAAAGCAGTCCTGTAAATGCTCTTAGGGCATCCCTTGACCACATCCTTTGGTGCTGAGGTCCTCAATCTCTGCCTATACACAGAGAGTAGAGGTATTGCCAGGTGATCAGACATTCTAAGTGATGGTGGTGCAACAGTGATCAGGTGCATTGGCTCCTCTGGTTCCACAGGCGATACGTTGATGGTAGTTGGTCGGAGGTTTCTTCACCTGGCTTGGTTAGTGACTGGGAAAGCATCAGTAGTGGCTGTTTTGTGACTGCCGATTACAGTGCTCAGCTCCTCCAGTAGCTGCCTGACCTCAGCCAGGGGTGGAACATACACTTGAGCACTACATGTTCCAGGTCATGTGAGCAGGACTGAGAGAGAACTGCCACGTCTGTACACCATGGTGAGTTCATCATGAACTGTACTCTGCCTCTCTACCTTTAAAAGACTAGTTGTGTTGTCTTTGTGATGGATGATGAAGACCTTGGGCTGCAGCACTGGGTTTGAAATGGTGGGGGTGAGCCATGTTTCTACGAAGCTTGGTGCAGAGCAGTTTCTGATGTCCCTCTGGTACAGCAATCTTGCTCTGAGGTCTTCAATTTCATTTTCCAGACACTGTGTATTCAGCAGCAGGATAACAGGGAGTGGGGGGTGGGGGGAGGGTAAGTCAAAGAGTTCTGCATTTCAATCTTATCTGCAGCCCAGCACACATTCCTCACTTCCGTTTCCTTAAAGGGGAACCGCACTCGTGACCAGAATCTGCAATTTTCATGGTTGACAGATTTTTTTAAACATCTTAAAGCAATGCTGTTTACTGAAGCCATGCAATCATGGAAATATAGGGAATTAGGGGGCTGAGGGTGCAGTCTTGTGGGTCACTAGTGTGGAGAATAATTGTGGCAAAGAAGCAGACAGATGTGTTATGACTGATCTTGTAAGAACATGAGAAATAGGAGCAGGAGTTGTCCTGTCAAGCCTGCTCTGCCATAACATATGTTCATGGCTGTTCTGACCATGGACTAAGCTCCATCTACCTACCTTTTCCATGTAACCCTTACTCCTCCTTCTATGAAAGGTAGGTGTCTTAAATATATTTAATGAGGTAGCCTCTACTGCTTCCCTGGGAAAAAGCAGTTTCTCCTCATCTCCATACTACACCTGTTCCCCCAAAATCTTGAGACTATATCCCCTAGTTCTAGTCCCTAGCTCTGTGATTTTAATATGTGAGCAGTGAACACTGAGACAAGAGTTTCCCACCTGCTGAACTAAGCACTAGGAGAACTCAAAATCCCCCTATGGAGCAGTAACAAAAAATCCAAATCAGCTACTTCAGTGGCAGACAAGCTTGAAGAAGTAGCACATTACTGCAATGATTTAAAGTAATTAGGTTAATATTTTACTGGACAATACAAACCACCACTGATAACAGACCTACATGCAGTGCTACAGACTACCTGGATTTGAATGCAGAGAAATTTAGTTTCTCATACTTTGAGGATAGAGACTCAAATACAGTAGTAAGAGGCACAAAAAGCTGGAACTCCACACTACTAAAATTTTGAAAATTTGATTTGAAGTCTTTACCTGACCAAGAGAGTACATATTGAGTCACATTTCCCTTTTAAAGCAACTTGCTACAATAGCACACCGTGAATTTGTGTTAGTGTAGACTTAGAGATACAATGGCCTACTTCACACCACAGTACTTTACCACATAGACGCTGCACCAATTTCTGAAAAAGTAAAGTTATAATGGTTTAAGCCCTTTCTTTGTATCTTACAATTAAATCTGAAACTCTATTTATAAAAATACTTTCTCAGGCAAATTATATTTTGTGTCCATGGTTTATTTTCTTGATCTGTTAGAGAAATGAGTTAATCCCACAAGAAGCCCAAATGCTCTCTTGAGAAAGGATTACATGACAAGGAATGCAGTATAAATCCACCTTCAAATCCACTGTTTTTATTTTAAAATATAAAACATATGTATACTGTCATTATTTGTATTACATAATATAAATGGCAACCTAAAGCAATTTGCAGTATGGAGACTAGAGTTACTACATCACCATGATGGAGAATGGACTGGAAAGCTGACAAGCTAAGATGGTTGTTGACAGTGGACATTTTGGTCTAACTGCAACCAGCAAATGGAGAGAAATTTTTTCACACATTTCAGATCAAGTACTGATTATTCCCTATTCATTCAGGGGATCTAAGCATCATTGTCAGTTTAATATTTCTGTCTGAAGGGTCCACTTAGCCTACTCAAAAGGAACTGAAGAATCAGCACCATTCTTTTGAAAAAGAGCGAGAGATGGGCCAGAGCAGGGGGAAAGAAAACATACTGGCTTTTTACTGATTTTTAAATCCAGATTTATTTAATTAGCTGAATTTAAAATTCCCAGCAGCTACAATGATTTAACTCATCATTCTGGGCCTCTGGATTACCAGACCAATCACATACATGTTATGCTACCTTACTTGAGAATACCTACAAACATATCAATGGGACAAATTAATACATATCTGATCAATGTGTTGGACTAATTAGAATGTGTATTACAGCCATATATTCCAAAGACAGATTATAACCCACTGTCTATCAATGGTACATAGAAGCTCAGATATAGCACAACAGCAGATTTTTACCCCAGCCCTTAAACAGAAAACAAATAGTTAAAACTTTGTCATCAAACTAATGAAATATGAAGGAAAAAAGATGTGCTGGCGTAACTGGGGTATTTAGAAAAAGAATGAATTAAGTTTAAATCATTGCAAATAAAAAACAGCAGTTAATTTGAATGAAAATAATCTATTCTTTTATATTATACAGATGTTCACATTTCTCAGTTCATTTATGATCTTTCCATACAGGACAGGAACCAAAATTTAAAGGTATTGGATTCTGACAAGGATTAGATCACCCCAAATAGCCTTAAATGTAATAAAACAGCCAAAGATACTTGACATAAACATTCAGATATTATGTGTGCTGGGTTCAGGAACAGGTGACCAAGAGCTTGATTGAAGAGGTAGGTTTAAAGATGAGAAAGGTAGAGACTGGAAGAAGGTTATAGAGCTTGGTTATCTGTTGTAGAATGGTGAAAAATTGCAGTGAACAAGTCTCCAAGAAAAAAAGACACATTAAGAGCAGCAAGGACTTGAAAGAACTTGAATGTGATGATGAATTTAATTCTAAAGATCAAGTCTTCTCCAATGCAAGCAAACAAGCCCAAGAAAGAAGTTTCTGGGACCAAGTTTGAGATAAGCTACAGGCAGCAGAGTTTACAAATGAAGGGAGAACAGGCGGGAGAGCACTGGAGGAAGGCAATATGCAGGAGTTAACAAAGCCTGCTTAGATGCTTCTGTAAAATATGATTAATTGTTCACTCCTACAATTTTTGATTACACTTTATGTTTTCAATAAGTAAAATAGAGCACCCAGAGTACCAAAAATAACAACATGATGCAATGATAACCTACAAAGAACAGTGTTTCCAGTTCAAGAATTAAATACTATTGCCAATTTTAAGTGGATAAAAAAATACAATTTATGAACATGCAACTTTCATACAAGCATGTACTTGAGATTATTTTTGCAAATTTAGAAACTTTTTCTCATCACAGATGTTAATGATGCGTACCACTGTAAACATAATAAATGTTCAAAGAAGCCTAAATTGTTAATGATTCCATAACTATTTTCAAAATCATGGGCTTCACTGCAATGTCATAATATCTCAGATATCTCAATAGCTCCGTTTTTGAGGGGGGCCTAGAAACTCTACAAGTTTGACAGTTAATTATGGATTAAGATAATATTCTCTCAGCCAGTAGTGTATTATAACTGACAATCAATTAGTATTGGGAAACGTAGGAACAGCAGTCCCTTCCACTGATGGGGCAGGTTGCAACAAGCCATTTCTTGAGTTTATAATGGGAGACCTGGGTGCTTAGCATGGCAAGTGAGCTTGCCTCTGAATATGCTCCCTTTCACCCTAAGCCACCACTGTCTGGAGACACCCAGGATTCAGTGAGGGTGTTGCATTTTAAGTGTGCTTTGAATATCTTCCTCTATCCAGCGGGTAATTCTCATCCTTAAAGTTAGGAATAGAACAGTCTGATATTTGGGCAACCAGGGCCTCAGTACTGGAGACACTAGCCTCAGGGAGAGGACTAATGTTCACTTATCCCTCCAGGATTTAATTGCCATCTTCCACACAGCATCAACTACAGAATTCAACACCAAAACACTACCAAGCTGTCCTTTATGTTTCCAAGTCTTCAACTAAGCCAGAATTTAAACTCTAGAGTCAGTGGCAAGTAATACTACACAAATCATTGCACATGCAGGAAAGGAACTGCACATTTTAGGAAGGGAGCCCAAACAGTTTTATTTTAGCATGACAAGTTCATGTTATTTACTGATGTAATTTACATACCTGGCTGATATCCACAATTCTCCTTAAATTTTACTGGTTCTTCCAACCTCTGACTCGATTTTCAGGTTCTATATAACTGCTGAAGACAGAATCACAGCAACTTACAGAACTGGAGAAGGCCATTTTCTCCATCATGCCGATGCTGGCTAAATATGTTGCAGCATTCCATTTACTTCTAAGATTAACTCTGCCTCATCCTACTTTTCACCTGGCTGCTAGCACTTCTTTTAAAATGGAAATTACCTGTCTGACCTGTCTACTTATTGACGAGAGGGCCCTGTACATTCTATAACATGGAAGTTACACTCTGGAATTATGTGGAAAACTCTTCAGAACACAAAGTACAGATTCGATGTGATTAATTCTCCTTTACAGTTCCGCAGATCAGAGACAAGAAGTTAAGAGAATGAATGTTAATGGCCGAATCTGAAAGCAATGACTTGAAAATGGTGAATTGAACAGGTAAGTTAGGTGTGGTTTGGTCAGAGGAGATTCCAACTACAGCTTTATAGGATACATGACTTCTCTTGGGGAAAAATAACCTTTTAAAAGACTGAACAAATAAGACCAACGAGAATGAATATAAAAACAGAAAATGCTCGAAGTACTCAGCAGGTTAGGTCCAGGTATGAAAAGAGAAAGAGAATTAACGTTTCAGGTCAAAGACACTTTCCATTAGAGAAATACCTCAGAGATGCATGCTTAGCCCACGGCTCTACTGTCTCTACACCCATGACTGTGTGGCCGGGCGCAGCTCAAAAGCCATCTATCAATTTGCCAATGACACAACTATTGTAGGCAGAATTTCAGATGGTGACAAGAAAGAGCAGGAGAGATATATCAGCTGATTGAGTGGGGACGCAACAACAACCTTGGACTCAACGTCAGTAAGACCAAGGAATTGATTGTAGACTTCAAGAAAGCAAAGTTGAGGGAAGACACACTATCAAAGAATCAGCGGTGAAAAGGGTGAGCAGTTTCAAGTTCCTGAATAACAACATCTCTGAAGATCTATCCTGGGTTCAATATATTGATGCAATTATAAAGAAGGCATGCAGTGGCTCTACTTCTAGTATAGAGAATTCTCTCCATAATAATGGAGAGAATTCTAAGTGGTTTCATTACCATCCAGGTTTGGAAAAAGTTGCAGAATGCTGTAAAGTTAGCCAGCTCCATCATGGGCACTAGCCTCACCAGCATCGAGAACACCTTCAAAAGGTGATGCCTCAAAAAGGAAGCATCCATCATTAAGGACTTCCATCACCCAAGACGTGCCCTCTTCTCATTGCTACCATCGAGGAGATGGTACAGGAGCTTCCTCCCTTCCACCATTAGATTTCTGAAAGGACAATAAACCTATGTACACTATGTCACTATTTCCCCCTTCTTGCACTACTTACTTAATTCCATTTCATGTTGTACTTCATAGTTTTCTATTATGTATCACAATGTACTGTTGCAGCAAAGCACCAAATTTCATGACACATGCTTGTGTTATTAATCTGGATTTGGGTTCTCATTCAGGTCTTCACAAAAGCCAGGCTTCAGTCATTTTCAAGTCACAGAAGATCTTTGCATGGCCAAACTGCATTAAAAAGTATCAGGTTTCTTATCCCTGAGGTGGCAAAGATAATGTTATAATGTTAAACAATTTCTTAGTTAAGACTTTGCTGCTAATTTTATACATAGTAATATAAAACCAACAGCAGAATGTTTTCCTACTTATACACATTGTCAAGCTTGAGAAAAAATAAAGACCATAAGACATCAGAGCAGAATTAGGCCATTTGGCCCATCAAGCCTGCTCCACCATTTGATCATGGCTGATTCATTATTTCTCTCAATCTCATACCCCTGCCTTCTCTCCGAAACCTTTGACATCATTACTATCCAGAAATATATGTCCAGTAGGTGTGTTTTCTTTATTTATAGAGGTTCACAGTAAAAAGAGCAAACAATTACAGACCAGTGAAAGGAAAAATGCCAGAGTTGATTAAGGAGGTGGAAACAAGGTATTTGAAAGTGATCAATAGGATTGGGCAGAGAGAATATGAGTAAATGAAAGGGAAATGATATATGACATACCTGTGAGAGGTTCTTTCCAGGTTGAAAAAGGTAAAAGGGAACAAGCACACTATCATTGACTCTTTGTACTGAGATACAGTGGAAAACACTCTGCCTACATATGAAAGCACATCATGGCATACACTGAGGGAGTAAAACAAAGCAGGTGCTGAATGTAGTGAGAAAGCAGTGCAGCTAAATGAATAAAGTGCACAGGCCACAGCAAGGTAGAATGGGAGAGCAATATGAGAGCTTTGTCAAGCAGAAGTTAAACTGTCCAAGTCTGACGGTATACATATTCATGCTTTTCTATCCTCGGCCAAACACAGGAGAGGCTAGAAGTGGTGCATTTGAACTCTGAGGGCCTTTGATCTAGAGATCCACAATTGACTGAGATACAGCTCAGCAATACTGGGAATGTGCTGACCATCAAGCTCCTACTCAGAGGTCAAAGTATATTTATCATGAAATTTATTCAATAATAACCTACATTAACCCAAATGTCTCCTTCTCCCCAGACTCTGCATTCACCCCCACAGCTTGTTAAACTGAAGCATATGAAATTAGGGGAAATACACTGAACTGTGGATTAGAAAACAGATGAGGAACAAGCAAGCCCATTTTCAAGTTGAGAGGGTATCACCAGCTTTCACAGTTTAAACTGGTGATTCATTGAGGGGACCAAGTGTAATATATTCAAGATTGCTGAGTGAGAAAATACAGAGTCCGCTAGAGAAAATAGTGAATGGACAAAAACGTGGTTTAAAAAATAGCAAAAGCAGAACATCAGTATCAGTTTTAGGTGGTCCATAGGGCCCATATGCCCAAGGATAAGTTGTCTCGTTTTTATTTAGATATATCTCTGTATTGTGGTAAATGTAATAATGGAGAAGCTTCACTCATTCATATGTTTTGGACATGTTCGAGTCTTGGAAAATATTGGAAAGAAGTATTTCAAACTTTCTCGATACTTTTCAAAGTAAACTTTAAGCCTGATCCTTTGACCGCTTTATTTGGTATTGTTGGAGGAAAGGATATTATTATGGAGTCATCTGACCTGCACATTTGGCTTTTATTTTTCTTATGGCCAGAAGGATGTTTTTGCAGCCCCTCCTACTCACACCCAATGGTTACGTGATGTGATGTCATGTTTAAATTTTAGAGAAGATTCAATGTTCAATCCCTGAATCTGGTCAAGACTTTCAAACATTGTGGGGACTTTTTCTGAATTATTTTCAAAACCTTTGATTTGCTGTTAAAGCACAGAAGATGTTTAATTTTTTTTTTCCTTTTTCCTTCGGTCTTGGTAGTGGGTTAGATTTTTTTATATAATAAAATTACTGTATTTCAATGTTATGAATTAATCAATCTGTATGAATATAGGGTAATGAGTATATGTGATTTAGTATAAAGTATTGATATATATTTTTATTGTACTCTGTATTTTTATATGTAAATTAATAAAATATTAGAAAAGAAAAGAAACAGGTTTAACATCACCAATATATGTTGTGAAATTTGTTGTCTTTGTGGCACCAGTACAATACCTAATAATAGAGAAAAAGTGAATTAATTAAGTAGTGCAAAAATAGATGTCCATTCAGGAATCTCCACTGGGATACCACCAACAAGCACATCTTTCCTTCCCCCCACTTTCTGCATTTCACAGGGATCTTCCCTCTGCGGCTCACTTGTCCATTCATCCTCCAGACACTTATCCTTGCAAGTGGTACAGATGTCACACCTGCCCCTACACCTCCTCCCTCACTACCATTCAGGGCCCCAAACAGTCCTTCCAGGTGAGGCACCACTTTATCTATGAGCCTGTTGGGGTCATATACTGTGTCCAGTGCTCCCGGTATGGCCTCCTGTATATTTGCCAAACACCTACGCTCTATCCACCAGAAGATGCGGGATCTCCCAGTGCCATTCATTTTAATTCCAGTTCCCATTCCTATATATCAATCCATGACCTCCTGTTGTGATGAGGCCACACTCAGATTGGAGGAACACCACCTTGTGTATTCCACCTTCATCCTGATGGCATGAACATTAATTTCTCAGACTTCTGGTAATTGCCCCCCACCTCTCCATCACCATTCCCTCTCTCACCTGATCTCCTTGCCTGCCCAAACAAGAGAAAATCTGCAGATGCTGGAAATCCAAGCAACACACAAAATACGGGAGGAACTCAGCTGGTCAGGCAGCATCTATGAAAAAGACTACAGTCAATGATTTTCCATCACCTCCCCCCTTTTCTCTCTCCCAAGGCCTTCTGTCCTCTCCTGTCAGGCTCCCCCTTCTACAGCCCTGTATCTCTTTCACCAATCAACTTCCCAGCTCTTCACTTCATCCCTCCCCCTTCAGGTTTCACCTATCACCTTCTGTTTCTCTCTCCCCTCCCCCCCCACCTTTTAAATATACTCATCTTTTTTTCCTCCAGTTCTGCTGAAGGGTCTCAGCCCAAAACAGTGTGTGTGTGTGTGTGTGTGTGTGTGTGTGTGTGTGTGTGTGTGTGTGTGTGTGTGTGTGTCCAGCATCTGCAGATTTCCTCGTGTTTGTGATTCCAGTTCCCATTGGTAGGGGGGAGGAAGCTGTTCCTGTATCATTCAGCGTATGTCTTCAATGTCTTCAGTGTCCTGTACCTCTTTCCTGATGGTAGCAATGAGAACAGGGCATAATCTGGGTGATGAGGGTCCTCAATGATAAATGCCACCTTTTTGAGGCATCATGCCTTGAAAATGTCCTAGGCACTGTGGGGGCAAGAGCCCAGGATGGAGCTGACTAAGTTTACAACTCCCTGAAGCTTACTTCTATCCTTTTTCATTAGCTATCCCACCCCACCACCCATGATACAGTGATGCAGTTCATCAGAATGGTTCCACAGCACATCTGTAGGAATTTGAGAGTCCTTGGTGACACACTAAATCTCCTCAAACTCCTAATGAAATATAGCCACTATCATGTCTTTTTTGTAGCTGCCTAGATTTGTTGGACCCAGAATAGATCCTCAGAAGTACTGACACCCAAGAACTTGAAATTGCTCACTCTTTCCACTTCTGATCCTTCTATGATGACTGGTGTGTGTTCCCTCATCTTACTCTTCCTGAAGTCCACAATCAGTTCTTTAATCTTGAGTATCTTACTGATGTTGGTTGTTGCTGCAACACCACTCAACCAGCTGACATACCTCACTCCTGTACATCCTCTCGTCACCATCTGAAATTCTGCCAACAATACAGTAGTTGTAAACACAAAGTACACTGCAGATGCTGTGGTCAAATCAAATACAGTAGCTGTATCATCAGCAAATTTATAGATAGCATTTGAGCTGTGTATCTAGCCACACAGTCTAGAGGTGCAGTGGGCTAAGCATGCACCCCTGTGGTTTGCCAGTGTTGATTATCAGCAAGGTGGCAATGTTATTTCCCATCCACACAGATTGTGTTCTTCCGGTTAGGAGGTCGAGGATCTGGTTGCAGAGGGAGGTACAGAGGCCCAGGTTCTGGAGCTTTTTGATCAGAACTGTAGGAATTATTGTGTTAAACGCTGAGCTGTAGTCAATAAAGAGCATCCTGACATGGGTACTACTGTTGTCCAGGTAATCCAAGGCTGCATGAAGAGCCAATGGGATCACATCTGCAGCAGACCTACTGTGGTGATAAGCAAATTGAGTGGGTCCAGGTCCTTGCTGAGACAGCAGTTAGTTCTAGCCATAAACTGCCTCTCAAAGCACTTAATCACCATTTGTTTTTAAACAAACGATTGACAAATACTGGTGCTGAGAAGCAGCTGGATATCCCTGAATATGAGTCACTGAGAGTTGGTATAGCAAGGCATTAGGATGGTAAATAATCCAACAGCTTCTTTTGCAAGAAAGTTTGAGGACATTTGTCATACTACAATTATACAGAGCATTGGGGAAATCAGACCTACACTAAGTCTGGACTGACCTGGGCTCTCTACCAAAGAAGGGACATGAATGCAGTCACACTGCCACAAATGTTCTACAAATCGATATCTGGGGCAACGTTGGAGAGATTAAGCAGAATAAGCCTATGCAGAAGGGTGAAAAGTAACCTAAAAAAACAACAATTTTTGTGGTGCTTCTCAGGGGAGTTGTTTTCACCTGCCCGGAGTTATCATTTCATACTATGGGTTACCCAGTTAGGGTGGAAATGAAGAGATTTCTTCACCAGTGTGGTAAATCTTTGTAATTCTCCTCCTTCCCCCTTTCCCAAGAGGGCTTAGTCATTGAGTGCTTTCAGCACAAGGATCAGTAGATTTTTGGATACCAAGAGAATCAAAGGATGTGTGTTGATGCTGGCAAATGCTGCTGAGGAAATAATCAGCCATGATCTTATTGAATGTGCAGCAACTGCAAGGGGCCAAAGGAGCAAACAATGCTTGTGTCTTTGATGTTCTTGTAACTTTGTTCAAGTTGTTGATAAGTAATCAAGGACTGCAGCTTTTCTTCATTCAACAGTGGTTACCTTTTAATTATTAAATCTGATTATACTCAAAACAGCAGTGAAGAAGGCAGCATTCAAAAGCATTCCTTATCCACTGGAAATAAATGATTCACACATCATTATCAAAAAGAAAAAAGTTATTTTGTCCACAAATCTGTTTTGCTTTTAGCAGAGCCTGAAATGTTTCTAATATTCCCAGATCTCTCTAATCATTTCATTGCTCACTTGGGGTTTGATTTGCTAAATATCAGTTTAGAAGACCAAGGTGCTAATTGATGCTCTTTAGATACTAACTAGATCTTCTGTAATGAGCAATAGCTTAACTTTTTAAGAAAGAAAATTTTAAACAGATGTTGTTTGTATTTTTTTAGAATTGCTGCTACTGTATTGGTTTTTGTTTTACTTACTTTCATACTGCAAAGGTGACAAGGGTATGGACCAAAATTAGGCTAAGATTGTAACAGCAGGAACTGTATTTTTTAAAAATTCATTTTGTCAGTTTTGATACCCTCTTTCTGCATTAAAATATCTAAAACAGATAAAAGAATTAAAGACCCAAAAAAGTATTTGTTGTCCTGCGTGTGTATTTTCCCCAAGCTACAAAATAATAATTTACATGATGCTTTTAGTTGTTCATTAATGTTGCTTACAGTGAAAACTACAGAAGGAAAATCATACCCTGAGCAAAAACTGGAACAACATTACCTCATGTACTGGTGCTGAAAGTGCAGAAAAACTGTTGCTATTGGAGATTACAAACACGGTACATACAATTTATATTCTGCACTAAAGTACACCATTTTTTGTTAAAGCCATTTATTAACTCTATTACCAGGACCTTAAATTTAATCTAGTAAAATCCTCCATCCTACCTGCAGACAAAGTAATAAGAGTGTAATAAGTAACACTCATCGCCAAAGGACTGAAGCACCAGAAGGTGCACACACATTTAAAGTGCGAGGCTTACCATGTCAAAGTGAAGCTCATTGAGATCCAAAAGGTTTAAAAAAAATAATTCACACTGGAAAAAATCTGAACAAACAGCCATCTTATCACACTATTTCTGACAGGTTGAATACAACTGAAGCAATCTGTAATGTACATGATGGGCTGCAAACTTAGGTGCCCCATAACACAGAGACTCAAAAGGATGCTCTGCAATCTATTCTTTGCTCCTCCTTTGAGATGGAATGCCAGAACTCTGGGGTTCTGTAGTAATAATAACCCAAAGACAATGCCAGGTATTGCCCTTTCTCATCTCTGTCACCCTTCACACCAACTTTTCATCTGGCCTATTTATACAAGGCCTACACAAGAGTATTGTAGATCAGTTGCTGACATATTTTATAAACAGAAATCTAACGTCGGCCAACAGCCAATGAAGAGAGGAAACACCTAACGGAGAAATTGCAGAAAGCTACTGAACATAGTTTGCACAATGCAACATGACAACTGCACCTTCATTACATGGACCTTCAAACAAAAGGAAATTCCTGTGATCAACATCTTAGGTAAAGTAAACACTCAAATTTTAACAAAAGTGAAAATATTTTGCTGATACTGGATAAATTTCCCAAAGATCCAGGATAAGATCCAAGACCATGGTAGCAGAAGATGACAAAGGAACCATTTTTTTTGCCTTGGGTGTGAATATCTTGAAGGCCACTTGTCATGGAGGCTTTCCTGCATATTGATGACAATATAGACTTATCAGCAGAGTTTGAAGGGTTAAAGTTACACTGTCAACCTTCAAAAAGTTTTATCTCTGAAATTAAAAAAATTAACCGTGCTGCAAATCTCTTCAGAATTTTATCATTTTTGTTACTGTTTTAGAAGTGCTTTTGGATATCCATAATAATTAAGAGTGTCTCAATGTAATAACCTGTCACAGAACAGTAGTCAAACCTTTCTGCCTAGATTTGAAAAATAGCCTTTAACAAGCTGTTAATTATAGACAGCAGGTCATCTGATAGTTTGTTGCTGAAATCTATTGCCCAAGTGATAGAGCAGTGTGTGGACATTTTACGTCTGTAAGCACAACAGAACTCTACCATGGTGCTGATCCAATTTCATGGCTGCTCTGTACAGATGGCTGACAGTGACCACCGCTACTCCAATATCAAGTTGTTATATTTGAACTCAGACCTTCCATATAAGTGTGCTAGGCCAGACTATCTGGAGTCTGAGAAATATTCTGGCAGCAATATTTTTAAATCAGGTCTATGCTCGACTATATTTAGCAAATCTAATATTGATTCAGTTTATAAAACAAAGGGATAACCTAACTGTCTATTTATTTTAGAACCCCTAATAATCTCTTCAATGCAAAGGCAACACATACAGATTTGATTCAAGAGGATAAATTTATGCTGAACTTAATAAGTGAAATAGAAAAGGTGAAATATATTCTGGGTTTTAAAAGAGATACATTCTAGAAATAAAGGTCTGTTTATCCAAATAGGCACAAGTCCGTAGCTAATTAAAGATTGTATGTTAGGAGGAGGGAACCAAGTTGCTCAATGGGAAATCATTAATATATGGTACTAAGATTAACTAAACTACAAGTAGAAATATTTTAAATAATAGGAAGTGGATTTTCATATCCAAATTTAACTTGCAAGACACATCTTTACTACCTAAAACTTGAATTGCACACTTACTTACTCAAAGCAAAAAAGGTATTTAAAATTTGTGAAAGAGCAGATTGTTCAGAGAACATCAATGGTGCAATTTCAAAGACTGCAACATGATGTTCTTCGTCAAGCATAATGAGATGTTTACAATGCTGGATTAAGACAGCAGCATTAGTTGCTAGTTCATGATAAGCTGTTCTGTCAAAGGGCTTTCATGTATGCTGTTCTGCAAGTGCCAAAGCCAGAGTATTTTTAATTTGCTTGTGCTTTTCTGGATAAATAACAACTTCTTCTTCTAGGATGAAGCTTATCGGCAGAAAGCAGAATTCTGACTGATTGTAGACATTTAGTAGCAATTTATTTTGTGGATAATTAACAGTGCAGAACATTAACTTACAGTTCACTTCACACATTTAATTTAAATTAATTTCCTAACAGGGAGATCCATTAAAAACTTTCCTCAAGAACTCAAATAATTGATTAATTATCTGTGTAACAATTGGCCTAAAGACTATTTTAAATGAGAATATCTACACAATGAACAATGTGCCTTGACAATTCTTTTAACATCCGTACAGTCTACATCAACAAATATAACCAGAATACTGACACCATTACAACAAATCAATACAAGACCTGAGTCTATCATCATTATGATAAATGTTACTATTATTGAACTAAAGAGTTTGATGATTTTAATATCAGAATCACCTACATTTGCCACTCTCCACAAACAGCTTAAAACAATACAAATTAACACCACCCACATTATGATATGAATAGTAAGAAAATACTTTTCTTCTAATTTAAAATTTGTCTTTGAGGCACATTTACATACTCTAGCATAACCTGCACTTTAGTAAGCCTGACATTATAATTTCTTTGACCAACTTATTTAATTAGCTTACCTTATACTCTTGTCCCCAAACATTTGCATTGGGTTCTTTTCTGTAGCTTCCAGTTATTTTCTCCTCTGAAACAAAGATTTTGTGTTCCGATCTTGGGGCTACATGAATTTGTAGTTGAGGGTTCGCAACTCTTGAACAGTAATGTCTCAGTCTCAAGTGATTACTAGAGACCATCTGGCAGGGAACCTCAAGTGAGTGGCTTCTTTGAAAGATGGGGCGTCTGCTTTGACCATGTACATTTTCCCTCTCGATAACTCCATTATCATTTATTTGGCACTCAGAGTGTTTAAACGAAGGCAAACATACTGACGTGCTCCTTACTAATTTGATATCTTGATATCGTGTACACCCAGTATTTAAAGAGCTCTGCTTAAATTCCTTTACAAATGATTCATGGTATATTTGTCCTTCCTTGGTCTCTGTTCCCAATACAAGAGATTTTTGGCAATTCAAATGCAGAACGTGATTCAAAGGTCTGTGCAGTTTCTTCATTTCACCCTGGCACTCAGAATCTTCTTTACCACAATCTAGTGCTTGACTTTTACCAGACTGGTGCCCGTTGCAGTAAAGTGGTTTAATGTCTCTAACTTCACTAGAAGAATAGGTTGGATTCGACAATCGCAGCCCATTAACTGCTGTTGCAACACAACAGGTACTTGTTTCTTTGGATTTTGAAACAATCCGATCTTCACTTTGAACTGGTTCCTGGGAGCAAGGAAGAAATCTACCTAGTGTGGAACTGCCACTTCGACCTGTAAAAGGATCTGGGCTGGTCAGTGTGGCTGGAGGAGTGTTGCAAGGACTCTGCGGAAATATCACCAGTGATGAACAGCGCCTCAGCGGCACCTTCGACTTCCTCAACTTCGCTGATGATTTGGCAGGCAGCCCCGTATGATCTAAGAGTTCTTGGTGAAAAGGTATATTGGTGCTAAACAAAGCACGTTCATAGCTGCCCCTGTTACCAGACTCACAGTGCCTACTCGACTGTTTGGACTGTAGTGATATCTGCAAAGTGGAACTCTTTTTGCGGAGTTGATCATTGTTACTAACCTGCGGTATGAACAATGAAGAGCTGCGTTGCAGGATGCGTTCACTCTGTGATACTGTTGGCATCACTACAGACTCAGGCGTAGTCAATTGATTAACATTCTTGCTTGACAGAGTCTCAACCGTCATACAAATGTTACTCTCCAAGCTCTCCCCTGAAACTTCAGACAGTGGGTCTGTGTTGCTCCTCCTGGTCGCAAAATGCAATCGCAAGTGGCGGGCCATTTTTTACAAAAAACGTAAAACAAATGTGGTCCTAGTTTGGAATGGATCCGAGCTGGTTAAAATCTCCTATTTTGCAGGAAAAGCTGAAGGCGAACATAGCAAGCAGCACAACTTGGGATACAGTCACCATCAGTAGCTGTAGATAGGCAGAAATAGCTGATGTGACAAGCAGCATTCCAATCATTATTGAACCATAACTAGCAAGCCCAGGAAGTTAGAAATATAAAACAACAAAATCCTTGATCGTAGGAATACCTCCAAGAAGTCTGAAAATCCATGACTGTCTGCAAAGTGCAAGGAATAAGGCACAGTCCCTTCCACAGCGCTGAAAACTCAGCAACCTTCACAAGGAGCCCAGCTGCTGCAGAGCTTGAATTCCAGCCAACCTTGCTTCAATTAACTTGCATGAATGACTGAATCTGACCCAAAATAAACAATCTTCTTGCATGTCTGTCTCATATATTATATCTCATCCTCACCAAGCAGGGCAAGAATGTGGCACCACTCTAGACACTGTAGCTTTTACTGTTTCCCTTGCACTGAACCAACATCATATTTTTACCCCATAGTATTGCATTACAGGAAATTTCAGAGCGACATCCAGCACACTTCAGTACTGAAGGGGTTTCTGAGCACTACCACAATATTAAACTGCAGGGATATGGTAAATACGCTGGAAACCTCTACTAACAACTGCGAGAGACCCCATAGCTATGCATTAATAGTTGAACACAGTTTGCTTCTGTCAGTTCTTCAATGCAAGAATTGGCTCGTGATAGATAATAATATTAGACTCACATTTTCAGTTCTGTTAAAGGAGGACACATCAAGAATAGACACGATTTTAAGTAAATCTTGTCAGGAAAAAAAAACAAAAACAGAACTATTATTAGAATCCCTCTGGAGTGAAATGCTGCTGATAGTGGACTGCGAGTACTTTTCAAGCCTGTTCGGTGCAGCTAACTATGAAAAACCTTTCTCTTCACACACAGAAATGCCACATCCTGACATTTGAAACTCATGGCTGTGCCAAAAGAACTACATTCTTTTCTTCCTGTAGCTTTCTGATCAGCTGCAGAGATTCGAAAGCACTGAATAAGTAATTTATTTTTATGTAGAAGCATTTTTCAAATGCTCTACCCTACATGTAATAATCATGAAAAATAAGAACAATTGTAACCCCAGAAATTATTCCTTTGGCACGTATTCTTTATATGAACACTTCAGGCGAAGACCACAAATAGTTTGCAATAGGAAGGTACAGCACAATTCTAAGATCAAAGTTTTATGAGAAAAAATAAATATTGAATGAGAAAGTTACCTTGGGTTTAATGTGTGCAATTAGAATATAAATTTAGACAGTTTCCACATTCTTAACTTAAATACCTTATTAACAGTATACCAAAGCCTGTAAGTTGCTATACAAAAATAATAGTTTATTCAGCAAAGTTGTTGAAATAAAATGTCAAGCTTTTCAAAAAACAAACAAAGTGTTTGGTAATTCTATAATGACTATCCGAATGTCCTTTGGGATAAAAGTGGCTACAGAAAGGAAAATGTGCTGCTTATAATCAAGCTGTAACAACTGCACCATTTTAAGCAAATGCCATTTTATAAAAATATTCTACTACTACACTGAAGTAGAACAGCCTGAATTGCAAATAAAAGTTAAAGTGGTCCTATGAGCTTTTTATTTTGTGCTCAGTCAGAAGGCAACCTAAACTGCCAGCCTGACTAAATACAGCATCTGCTGCAGACAGAGGTTATTTCTTTGAAGGAGGGAATACATGCTTAAATACTATTTTTTAATAGAAATATTCTGGCTGCAAAAAATATAGATGTTTGGAAAGAGCAAAACCTTCCCTAGAAAAGGATCTACAAATCCAGAATCATCTCAGGTTTATTTTCCTGGAATTCTAGCCAGCCAAGCAGACTCAAATTTCTACGACAGACTAGCACAATTGTCTGATCATCAGACTGACAGAAAATATGAACTGCTTTTCTGTATTGCTTAACGTAGCACTGTCCGCGGCAAAACATGCCTTTTTAAAAATGCCAACATGATTATTCATTAATATCCTTATTTAAGTATCAATTGCTAAAATTAAAAGTGATTCAAATGGAACAGCACTCCTATGATTATTGCCACCATTTTGAGAACTGACAGCCGAACAACTGTTTTTGAAAGCAACAGAAATCCTAGAAACAGGCAATTTTCAATTTCTAACAAGCTCATAGACACTGATAAGCACAAAACTCACATAAAATTCAACATTGATAGTTGAATAATCGACGAGAATGTCTCAATTGTGATGTACTTCCAAACCGAGGAAGGGAAAATAGATCTAATATTTCATTTATTTAAAAAAAAACTGGAGTTCAAGCCTCCAATTGGCATCTCACTCAGTAAGCTTAGGTGAAGATCTTCAGAAACACTTTCTACCTGGACAGGTAACCAGCACAGGAACACTGACTGAAACTTAAACTTAAATGGGTTAGCATTGCCTTTATCACTAACCAAAGGAATTTAACTATAAAAATAGAAAGTGCTGGAAACACTTAGCAGAGTGAGGACATCTCTGGAAGAGAAACGGAATTAATATTTCATTAGATCTGAGCTAAGGAGTGTTTCCAGCATTTTTAGTTCATGCTCAGCAACAACAGAGAACTGGAGAAACCATCTTCTCTGTAGCAAACCTACCACTATGAGACAAAGCAGGACTGACAATGTTCCATTCCATTTTAAAGCAAACTACCATTATGGCTTATACTCATAGTAATAGACACCATAACAAACTTTCGTATTTGACTCAAGCCTAAAAAGAGATCTTTTATTGCTTCTTTTTCCAAACATTTCATGCAAAAAGTGAAACAAGATTTTCTTCAGACATGAACTGCATTGGAATTGGTGTATTATTTTCACATGTACCAAGATACAGTGAAAAGCTTGTCTTGCAAAATACTTATACAGATGAAATCATTACACGGTGATTGAGCTAGAATAAGGTAAAACAATAACAATGCAGAATGAAGTATAAAAACCACCAAAACAGAGCAGCACAGTAAACAATGAAGTACAAGATCATAACAAGGTAGAGATCAAGAATCCATCTTATCGTACAAGAGATCCACTCAAGGCAACATTGAAAATGAAAGCAGGCTTTATCTACGTTACATATGGCAACATTTATGTTACTGTGGAGCGATTGTTCTTGGTCGATACAGATTATAAGAACTCACCAAGCGGTTTTCATCAAACACTTCAAAGAGAATCCGATGCTGCCTTGGCTGAACCTAGCAAAAAGTACAAGTATAAAAAATACACTCATTAAAAAGTACAGGAGTTTTTTTAAAATAACATTGACAGTTTAACAGCATAAAATAAACACAATGGGTTCTCGGGTTTTAACCTTGCTATCCAAAACAGCATTCATGAGCTTTCTCTATTATTCAAAAAGTATATACAGCAAAAAGAGTGCTCTACCTCCCCCAATAACCACCAACACAGCTCACCAGGCACCCCGTCCCATATGTTGGGGGGGGGGGGGTGGGAAGTCTGAAGATCTGACATTGGCCTGGTCAGATACCTCAAAACTTACAGCATTGAGCAGTCATCTCAATCCAGAGGGGATATGAAGAAGCAGAAGGTGACAACAACAACCTTCTCAATTTCTGCCTCATGCCAAACTAATGCAATATCATGAGAACATTGCTAAAAATACTTCATCTATTCCTCAGAAAGTAGAAGGCCTCAATAAATTAAATTATTACAAGGCATTTTCAATAACCAATTGATCTGAAGCAAAGCAACAGTAACACCAATAAGAAAACAAATATCTTCAACCACATCAGACATAATGTGCTCTTGACATCATTCTCAGAAAGGTTGGAGATGACAACAGACTCATAAGATCATCCAAAAGCAATTAAATACGAAAGGAACAGCGATTGTACTTGACTATTGGTAGTCTTAACAAACTCTTCTCAAATTGACAGTCATAACTTTTAATTGGAAATCTGTTCTTCAAGCTTCCATGTACTCTTCTCTGAAATACAGACTTCCTCATAATAAACTTCGCGGTTATATTGGCACCAAAAATGGGTTGGAAAACTTATGGGCTTTTATTTTTAATGTTGCCTCGACTGGACCCCAGCACATCTTCAAAATGTGTTGGTTGTTATCGCAAATGACACATTTTATGGTATGTTTCATTCCACATCTGTACTAAGTGTCCATCTTACCTATTCATAGAAAGCCGCTCCCCTGTGCTCCCCCTTGGCCCGTTTAAGGAACACTGCAGACTCCCGCGGGCTGCTGTTTGATGCTTGCACCAGCAGATGAAATTGTGGCACAGGTAGAGTATAAATCTTAACGCAAAGTACACAGCAGACACTGTGGTCAAATCAACACGTACAAACAAGCTGGATGAACTCAGCAGGTCGGGCAGCATCCATTGAGTCAACGGATGCTGCCCGACCTGTTGAGTTCATCCAGCTTGTTTATACGTGTAGAGTATAAAAATAGTGCGCTGAAAACACCTGGTCTCTTTTATTGTGGACCAGGTCAGGGATGGTGCCATGGAAACAGCAGAAGTGTGCTACAATAAGAGGGAGCCTGAGCACACACTTCAGTAAGTGTTTGTAACTGAGTGCAAGCTGAATGGTTTACTTAACGTTTAGTGTTTGTCTTGTTCTATAAATAAATGGGTAATTTACTTGTAGTGAGTGTCTTCTATCCCCACCCACTGAACCCCCGAACCTGACTTCACACAATTGGTGTTACAAGCAAGGTTCGGTGATTGAATGGAAGATTAACATGTGTAAAAGGAAAAATAAGAAGGGGAGCCCCTATGTGAGAAGTTTCAGGGTGAGTTTCGGGGTGGACCGACAACAGTGTAGGATTTGGGAGTCTTACCAATCTACTGGCGGGCCATGGGATTCTAGTAGACTGGTCAGACAAGCTAGGCTCCCATGGGACAGCATATTGAGTCTATACTTAATGAAGTAGGGTTTCCCGAGACAAAGGGAAGCCAGGGGGATGCTTTCTGGTTGCCTGGCAGCCACAGCAAGGCAGAAGTACAAGACAATCTCACAGAAGAATGAAGAGATATACAAATTGAGAATCCAAGTGGAACTGCGATACCAGCATTGTGTGATCATGGGGGAGGCTGCCCAGTCAGCTTAGACTCAGGCTAGAGAGTTAGAGGAGTACAGAGATGGCCTGTTGGCTAGTTAAGGTGCAGAAGTTAGAGGAGTACAGAGATGGCCTGTTGGCTAGTTAAGGTGCAGAAGTTAGAGGAGTACAGAGATGGCCTGTTGGCTAGTTAAGCTGCAGAAGTTAGAGGAGTACAGAGATGGCCTGTTGGCTAGTTAAGGTGCAGAAGTTAGAGGAGTACAGAGATGGCCTGTTGGCTAGTTAAGCTGCAGAAGTTAGAGGAGTACAGAGATGGCCTGTTGGCTAGTAAAGCTGCAGAAGTTAGAGGAGTACAGAGATGGCCTGTTGGCTAGTTAAGCTGCAGAAGTTAGAGGAGTACAGAGATGGCCTGTTGGCTAGTAAAGCTGCAGAAGTTAGAGGGTGCCCACAGGGATAAATGGCGACCGGAACCTGTTAAGGCCCAAGCCCGGACGTTGAGCGGAGGTGACCCCAGCATTGATGGGGGGATGGAGACAATTGGTGAGATAGTAAGGATGGGGAAGAGAGGTAAGAAGAAGGCCGGGGGCTTCCCCCTCCAACTGAGTGGCTTTCCGCCTGTGCAGCCATGCCAGTACCTGTGGTCATACAGTCCCAGAGCTGACAAAGCCCTCCAGCCTCCGTGGAACAGGAGGCTGGGGGAGAGGAGCCACATGAGGGAGTGGGACCTGGAGAGGATTACGCAATGTATCTCACTGAAACAACCATCATCAGGCTGTTCCCTGCTAAGGAAGAGGGGGAACCTCTGCCCATGTGGTTGCTGAGGATCTGGTATATAGGGAGGAGGTGCTAGAGTGAGTTTATCCAGCTGGGAGGTGGGTGTTCATGGGGAAAGGGTGTTCGATTAGCAATGCCCTGATGACGCTGCCCATTTCGCTCAGTGGTGATGAATCGTTGAAGGTATGAACAATAGCCTTGTGAGGAATGGAGCTCAAGGGAGGAAGGGACCAGTCCTTTGCCATTGGACTCTAATCACAGGGATCTATCACAACCCACCGGATAGTCAGAGGTTAACTTTGACCATGGTTAAAGCAGCAGTTCCCTGCTTAAAGGGAATGGTGCTGCCCTTATTGGGACTAGCGACAGGGGGTACCAAGGACACCACCATCAAACTATTGGGAGGGATTAGAGTACATGGGGGAAGGTTCCCATAAATAGATGCACAAATTAGACAAGCAGGCTGTGGTTGGAGGGCCACGTGTGACCCGTAAGGAAAAGATTTTGGCATTGTTCACAGCCGGAGTCCCGAGCGGGTAGGTAAATGGGGTTCCTGCTCCTCTACGCCACATGAAGGGGACACTACCGGGGTAGAGACACAAGGAAGCCATTAAGGAAGAAGGGTCATTCTCCAAGACCTCCCCAATAAGGGCTCCTTCTGCCCTTCAGAGGATTCCTCACATTCCATTCGGGGTTCCCTATATCCCTCACTGGAAACTCCACAAAAGCTACTGGCAGATCTTCAACAGCAGCAGTGGTTGGGAAGTGGGTGATGCCTTCCACTCCACCCTGTAGGGAGGGGATCATTCACTCTCCACCCCCTATATAAACTGTGAATGGTTTGAGTTAAAAAGAATGTTACATGAGGTGTGGCCACACATGAATCATTTTGAGTGAGAGTGTATATGCATGCACTGTATAATGAGCAAGCACAAAGTCTGCCATGTGTTTGTTATGTCTGTAGTGGAAGGGTGCTTGAATTAATCTAAGAGGAAGATTTCCTTACCTGATGTAAAATAAATTTACAGCATGTCGTAGCTTAAGAAGAAGTCTAAGAAATTGTGTAAATGTGCCTGTGTGGGGACCCCCATCCACCCGCCTTTCCTTCTCTTCTTTTCTGTGGAACAAATTTATTGCGTATTAAATATTTGTTCCAAGTATTTTTCAGTTTATTTGTGAAGTATCAGAAGAAAGAAGGGAGAAAGCATAGATTACTGTTTTGTCTTATCTGTGTTTTAAGTTTGTGTATTCTTATTTCTTTGCTTTGGAATGGGTATTGGAGAGAGAGAAACCCAGATTCCACACTAGCCACGTGGAATCCAGGTTAACATAATGGAAATATTAATGTCTCTACTCCAGATATGAGATCCCCAAAGAAATTGGCATTTTGGGAAATTGTGATTTGTTTATACTCAAATTAAGCATTTGAAATATATATTTTTGGAGGGAGATTGGAACACTTGGGGAGTGAACTGAAACATTTCTTTTCTTAAGAATAATGTTCCATAGGATAAAATATATTTTGGGTATTGTCAATGCACTGATTAAGTTTTAGTTTCTGGGAGCAATTTGAAGGGTGCAGTATTGGTTCATCCCAATGAAGAAGAAGCATTGAAAAAGCAAAAGAGAGGGCACACAATATAGCAAATGTTGGTGGGGACTAGAGAATTGGGAAGCTTTTAAAAACCATAGAAGTAAACTAAAAAAGCAATGAGGAGGGAAAGATGAAATATGAAGGTAAGTTAGCCAATAATACAAAAGAAGGCACCAAAATTTTTTCCAGATAGATAAAGAGAGGCAAGAGTGTCTATCTGACCACTGGAAAATGGCACTGGAGAGGTAGGAATGGGAGACAAAGAAACGAAAGACAAACTCCATAAGCATTTTGTGGAACCTTCATTGTGGAAGACACCAGCAGTATGCCAGAAATTCAAGAGTATCAGGGGACAGAAGTTAGTTCAGTCACTATTACTAAGGAGAAAGTACTTGGAAATCTGAAAGGGCTGAAGGTAGAAAATTCACTTGGACCAGATGGACTACACAGCAGGGATCTGAAAGAGATATTAGTGAACTTTCAAGAAGCAGTAGATTCCAGAGGAATGGAAAATCACAAATGATACTTAACACTTTATGAAGGGAGGGAGGCAGAAGAAAGGAAATTATAGGCCAGTTAGCCTGACTTCAGTGGTTGTGAAGATGTTGGAGTCCATTATTAAGGATGAGGTTTTGTGATACATTGATAAAATAGGTTGAAATCAGCATGGTTTCCTTAAGGGGATATCTTGCCTGACAAATCTGTTGGAATTCTTTGAGGAAACAACAGGTATTATAGACAAAGGACAGGCAGTGGAGATTGTTACTTGGATTTTCTGAAGGCTTATAATAAAGTGCCACTCACGATGCAGCTAAACATAACAAGATTGCAGGATAGAAACTAGCACAGACAAAAGATTGGCTGACTGGTAGGAGGCAAAGTGTGGGAAAAAAGGAGGTCACTTCTGGTTGACTGTCAGTGACTAGTGGTGCTCAACTTATGAGTGTTTGAGGGCTCTAGGCTTGTACTCACTGGAGTTTAGAAGAATAAAGGGGGATCTCATTGAAACCTATCAAATAGTGAAGGCCTAGATAGAGTGAACGTGGAAAGGATGTTTCCAATAGTGGGAGAATCTGAGACCAGAGGGCACAGCCTCAAAATACAAAACATCGATTTAGAACAGAGCTGAGGTGGAATTTCTTTAGCCAGAGGGTGGTAAATTTGTGAAATTCACTGCGACAGGCATCTGTGGAGACTAAGTCATTATATATATTTAAAGCAGAAGTTGATAAGATTATTAGTAGGTAAGGGTGTCAAAGATTAGAGGAGAAGGCAGAAGAATGGGGTTGAGAGAGGAAATAAATCAACCATGAACAAATGGCTGAGCAGACTCAATGACATCATTCTGCTCCTGTATTTCATGGTCCACTTCTTCTGATTCCAGGCATATGAAGTGAGATGTAAGAAGAGTGGCCATTGTGAGAGAAATGTGTAACCCTGGTTAGAGTGGTCCAGCATTGGCTCAACATGCGTAGGTGAGAATAGGCTTGAGCAAGCACAGGCGGAGGTTCTAAATTAGTTTCTAGTAATTTTACTTTCCTGTTAGTACAGAGTTAGTATGCTGAAAATGTGTCCGGAGGTAGTGGTATGTTCTTTGCGTAAGATGTGGGAACTTTGGGAGACCTCCAGTCTCCCTCAAAACTATATTGGCATGAAGTGCATCAAGCTGAAGCTCTTTAAGAGACCATATTAAGGAACTGGAGCTGCAGCTTGGTGATCATTAGCTCATACAGGAAACTGAGGAGATGAAAGACAGGAGCTGCAGGGACTTAGTCACCTCTAAGTTGTAGGAGGCAAGTATCTGGGTGAGAGGGAAAGGGAATAGGCTGCATGTGCAGAGCATTACTGTGGCATACTGCTTTGGATACTGTTGGGTGGATAACCTACCAGGAGGAAGCCACAGTGCCCAGGTCTCTGGCACTGAGCCTGGCTCTATGGCTCAGAAGGGAAGGGGGGAGGAGTGCAAAGGTGATAGGGCAGCAGAAAGAAGATTCTGTGGATGTGAATGAGAAATTCAGACGGCATGTTGTCTCCCAGGTGCCAGGGTCAGGGATGTCTTGAATTGGGTCAATACATTTTAGAGGGGGGAGGGTGAACAGCCAGAAGCATGGTACATATTGGTACCGATGATATAGGTAGGAAAAGGGAGAAGATCGTGAAGGAGTTAGGCAGGAAGCTGAAAAGCAGGATCTACAGGGTAGTAATCTCTGGATTGCTGCCTGTGCCACATGTCAAAGAGGACAAGATTAGGATGATTTGGCAGATGGATGTGTGGCTGAAGAAATGGTGCAGGATGCAGGGTTTCAGATTTCGGGATCTCTTCTGCAAAACGTATGACCTGCACAAAAAGCACAGGTTTCAGCTGAACCTGAAGGGAACCAATATCCTTGCAGGCAGGTTTGATAGAGCTGTTGGGGAGTGTTTAATCTAATTTGACAGGGGATGGGAACCACTGTGATAGGGCTGAGGATAGGGCGGTTGGTTTACAAATAGGTGCAGTGTTTAGTGAGACTGGGGGTAGGGATGGGCAGATAGGCAGAGGGGTTGGTGTGGCTCAGTTGGTAAAAAATGAAATCATGTCCTTAGAAAGAAATGACATAGGATCAGAAGATGTAGAATCATTTTGGGTGGAGTTAAGAAATTGCAAAGCTGCAAAAAAACCCTGTTGGGAGTTAATGCAGGCCTCTAAACAGTAGGCAAGATGTGGACTACAAATTACAACAGGAGATAGAAAAGGCATGTCAAAGGGCAATGCTGTGATAATCATGGGGGACTTCGATATGCAGGTAGATTGAGAAAATCAGCCAGTGTCCACATTTCCGCTGTGCATATTCCCTGAGGGGATCCAATCCATGCATCATTAAAAGGAAGACACCAACTGCAGATCGTGAAACCTGAAGCAAAAATGAGCTGCTGGAGGAACTTAGTGGTTCAGGTTGCATTGGTGGAGGAAATTTGACCAGTCAACTGCTCAGGTCAAAACCCTTCAAATGGACTGAAAGAACAGATGAGAGATCGCCAATATAATGATACGAGAGAGCAGAGTGGAGCAAGACATTTTAAGTAATAGGTGGATTCAGGTGAGGAGGGATTGTCTGGCAGAAGTCAGGTGGAAATAGTGATAGGTGATGGATGGAGGCAATGAGCTATAAATGATGGAATCTGACAGGAAAGGAAGGTGGATCATGGGACCAGACAAGTGAGTTAGATAAATATCTGACAGGACAGAGGTGTGGACTAACTAAGTCATATAAAACTTGAGTTGTTAAGAATTCTAAAAGCTAAATAACCTCTTTGTTAGCTGAAACCATTCTTCAAAAAGGTAGTCAGTCATGCCTCCAAAAATACTTTCCACTTTGCATACATCACTACATTTCTCTGTCAAATACCCTCCCTGGGACCTAGCAACAACCTTTTCTCTAGGAAGCATTTCTTATCATGTCAAAATCCCCTGACATCTTTGGAGCTTGACAGTGTATCCAACATCCATTAGCAGTCAGCATCACTGTTCTACTTAGACAAACCTGCCCATTATTTCACTCCTCAAATAGCAACATCCCAAACTTGCTGCTTATTTAGTTATTAGTGAGTTATTAGTTTAGTTATTAGTGAGTTATTTAGTGAAGTCACTTTTACTGAAAGCAGCAACTAAACTGAAGTTTCTCTTCACCAATGTGTCAAAGTCATACTTCATGGTGCATACTCCATAAAGGTTTCTTCTCACTGACTTAATTGTTCTATGAGCTAACTAGCTTATGAAAGGTTAAAAAAACAAGGTAATGACTTGAATCTAGAAGATTATAAGGCTAGCAGGAAGAAGCTTAAGAATGAAATTAGGAGAGCCAGAAGGGGCTATGAAAAGCCCCTGGTGGACAGGATTATGGAAAACCCCAAGGCATTCTACAATATGTGAAGAGTAAGAGGATAAAATGTGAGAGCATAGGACCAATCAAGGGTGACAGTGGAAGTGTATGGAACCGGAGGAAATATCAGAGGTACTTAATGAGTACTTTGCTTCAGTATTCACTACAGAAATGGATCTTGGCAATTGTAGGGAAGACTAGAAGTGCACTGAAAAGCTTGAGAATGTAGATATTAAGAAAGAGGATGTGCTGAAGATTTTGGAAAGCTTCAAGTTGGATAGGTCACTGGAACCGAACGGGAGGTACTCCAGGGAGGAGATTGCTGAGCCTCTGACGGTGATCTTTGCATCATCAATGAGGATGAGAGAGGTTCCGGAGGACTGAAGGGTTGCAGATGTTATTCCTTTATTCAAGAAACAGAGTAGGGATAGCCCAGGAAATTATAGACCAGTGAGTCTTACTTCAGTGGTTGGTAAGTTGATGGAGAAGATCCTGAGAGACAGGATTTATGAAAATTTGGAGAAGCATAATATGATTAGGAATTGTCAGCATGGCTTTGTCAAAGGCAGGTCGTGCCTAACGAGCCTGATTGAATTTTTTGAGGATGTGACTAAACACATTGATGAAGGTAGAGCAGTAGATGTAGTGTATATGGATTTTAGCAAGGCATTTGATAAGGTACACCATGCAAGGCTTATTGAGAAAGTAAGGAGGCATGGGATCCAAGGGGACTTTGCTTTTGGCCACAGAAGGCAAAGAGTGGTTGTATCAAAACGTACAAAAAAGCTGAATGAACTCAGCAGGTCAGCAGCATCCATTGAAAGAAGCAGTCAACGGATGCTGCCCGACCTGCTGAGTTCATCCAGCTTTTTTGTATATCGTGATTTGACCACAGCATCTGCAGTGCACTTTGTGTTTGTTAAAGAGTGGCTGTAGATGGGTCATATTCTGCATGGAGGCCGATGACCAGTGGTATGCCTCAGGGATCTGCTCTGGGACCCTTACTCTTTGTGATTTTTATAAATGACCTGAATGAGGAAGTGGAGGGATGGGTTAGTAAATTTGTTGATGACACAAAGGTTGGGGGTGTTGTGGATAGTGTGGAGGGCTGTCCAAGGTTACAACGGAACATTGATAGGATGCAAAACTGGGCTGAGAAGTGGCAGATGGAGTTCAACCCAGATAAGTGTGAGGTGGTCCATTTTGGTAGGTCAAATATGATGGCAAAATATAGTATTAATGGTAAGACTCTTGGCAGTGTGGATTGAGCTTAAGAGCCAAGAGGTAATGTTACAGCTATACAGGACTCTGGTCAGACACTATTTGGAGTACTCTACTCAGTTCTGGTCATCTCACTACAGCAAGGATGTGGAAATCATAGAAAGGGTGCAGAGGAGATTTACAAGGATGTTGCCTGGATTGGGGAGCATGCCTTATGAGAATAGGTTGAGTGAACTTGGCCTTTTCTCCTTAGAGCAACGGAGGATGAGAGGTGACCTGATAGAGGTCTACAAGATGATGAGAGGCATTGATCATGTGGACGGTCAGAGGATTTTCCCCAGGGCTGAAATGGCTAGCACAAGAGGGCATAGTTTTAAGGTGCTTGGAAGTAGGTACAGAGGAGATGTCAGGGGTAAGTTTTTTTTAAGCAGAGAGTAGTGAGTGCATGGAATGGGCTGCTGGCAACGGTGGTGGAGGCAGAAACGATAGGGTCTTTTAAGAGGCTCCTGGATGGCCACATGTAGCTTAGAAAAATAGAGGGCTATGGGTAAAGCCTAGGTTGTTCTAAGGTAGGGACATGTTCAGCACAGCTTTGTGGGCCGAAGGGCTTGTATTGTGCTGCAGGTTTTCTATGTTTTCATGTTTCTGTGATAGTCAACAAAATTCTCGCTGCGTTTGTCTTACCAAGAGCCCTCATAATCTTAATTGCTTCATTGCAATCAGACTTCATTCTTACAAAATCCTGTACTATCTTTCTCCCTGCATCCAAGCAACTTTCATTGCATTGTTTCTTGAGTTTTCTTCCTAAAACATAGACCACAACCTCCCAAATGTAATCACACCAAAATTTCCTCCAGTTCTCCCTCCACATTGTAGAAAAGGAAACATTCCACCACTTCTGCTATTTACACGATGGACCCCCGTGCTCCCACTGCTGCCTGTAAGGAGTTTGTGCTTTCTGCCCATGACTGCATGGGTTTCCTCCGGGTGCTCCGGTTTCCACCCACAGCCCAAAGCTGTACCAGTTGGTAGGTTAATTGGTCATTGTACATTGTCCTGTGATTAGTCTAGCACTAAATTGGGAGCTTACTGGGCAGCGTAGCTCGAAGGCTAGAAGACCTACTCCGTGTTGTAGCTCAATGAATAAAATAAATAAATAAATAGTTCTTCAACTGCAATACACATATAAGATTTTGGTTTTCTATTCTTCTTACTAAAGTGGATACCTTCCCATTCTCCTTGTTACATCCCAATGACCATCTTTTTTGTACATTCACAAGCAGTTGAATCTCCTTGAAGAACTGTGTACAGATTACTTTCACACTCACCATTGCCTTTAAACTGTCTATCATTGGTCTTTTCCAATTGTCATGCTTAACTTTTAAGTGTTCTGCTGGAATTACTTTCA
This sequence comes from Hypanus sabinus, assembly GCF_030144855.1. NCBI lineage: Eukaryota > Metazoa > Chordata > Chondrichthyes > Myliobatiformes > Dasyatidae > Hypanus > Hypanus sabinus. The sequence goes on from NC_082733.1 coordinate 5,165,262, forward strand.
TATACTTCTAGCAAGTCAGTGTGGTTATATTATCACAACACAGAAAACACAAATCTCTATGGCTTTTGCTCTGCAGTCAGAAGATCCAGATAGCCATTAAATGGCATTCCTTGTAATACTTTGCTAGGTCCCTACAATCTCATTCGCCAGAACTGGCACAAATATTCTAAGCATGATCGTTCTGAATTGAACTTCCCACAATCTACAATCTGACCAAATAATTCAGTGGACTTAAACTTAAAATTTCTCTTTGAAAGTGATGTGTAAATATCATGCACATATTTTTCAATAATAGATATTAAAGTAGCTGAAAATTGCAACCCTAACATCTTTGATATTCCTCTGCCATTCTCCTTATATCAACTTTCAGTTCATTAGCCTGAAACTGCCAATGTTTCACTATCTTCTCACAGTTGATAGAGAGGTATTGAGGATAACTCTGTACTTATACTTCCCCCATCTGGCAATGCCTGTAACTTCTATTTTGGACACATAACCTGCTCCTTTAATCGAGCCATAAGAGCTAGAGCAAAGGAACCCAGCAGATCGGGAGACATCTGTAGAGGGAAATGGACAGCTAATGTTTTGGAATAGAAACAGAGCAGAGGAGGTCAGTATAAAGAGGTGATGGGAAGATGGTGCTGGTGAACCACAGCAATGTTCTGCAGGCTATGTACAATATTTCTAAGTATACCTCTTTTGAATTACTCCCCCTGCAATCTGCAGCATACTTTAAGCAATGTACTTTTAAATTGACTTAATGCGCTACAAATTTCACAATCTTCTGAAGGGCTTTGCGGACCAAGCAAATAAGGCACCTTTAAGTGGATGAAAGTTCATTGCCGTGGATGAAATTTCATTGCCGTGGATGAAAGTTCATTGCCGTGGATGAAAGTTCATTGCCATTGCTGGAAGCACAGCAGGAGGGGGAAGGAATTCCAAACCAGGATGAAACACAAAGGGATCAGGCCCTCTCCACACAGCATCTTGTTAGCAGATGTGCAGTCGCTGGAGAACAAAACCAATGACCTGAGGGCAAGATTGCTACATCAGAGGGAAATGAGAGATTGTTGTGTTCTATGGCTGAGCGAGATGTGGCTTTCTACAGCATACCAGATACAGCAATCAGACACAAAGGACTCTCAAGTTACAGAATGGACTGAACTGCTGAAAAGGCAAAAGATGGCAGAGTGTGATCCAGTGGTGCTCCGATGTGGTGGCCTTGTCAAACTTGTGTTCCCCTGACCTTGAATACCTAACGATCAAATGCCATCCTTTCCTTTACCTAGGGAGTTCTCCTCACTGCAGTTTATATACCTCCAAAAGCCAACTATAATCAAGCACTTCGAATACTTCAAGATACTGTCTTCAAACAAGAAATAGTCCATCCTGACGCATTTCAAATCATAGTCGGTGACTTCAACTAAGCATTTTTGAAGAAAGCCCTGCCATCAGCATATAACCTGTAGCACCAGAGGTTGCAGCACACTAGACCACTGTTACACTAAGATAAGGAGTGCCATGCAGGCTTCAATTATAACGGTGCCGAGGAAGAACGTGGTAACCTGCCTCAATGACTATCATCCAGTAGCACTTACATCCACAGTGATGAAATGTTTTTAGGGGCTGGCAATGAGGCGCACATCAACTCCTGCCTGAGAAACGACTTGGACCCACTCCAATTTGACTAGTGGAGCAACAGGTCCACAGCAGATGCCATTTCATTGGCTCCTCATTCAACCCTGGAACATCTGGACAACAAAGATGCAAACATCAGGATGCTCTTTATCAACTACAGCTCACATTCAATACCATCATCCCATCAAAACTAATCAGTAAGCTTCAAGATGTTGGCCTCAGTAACTCTTGTGCAACTGGATCCTCGATTTCCTCATTTGCAAACCCCAGTCAGTTTGGATTGGCAGCAACATCTCCACAATCACTATCAGAACAGATGCACCACAAGGCTGTGTGCTTGGCCCCCTGTTCTACTTGCTTTACACTTATGACTGTATGGCTATGCACAGCTCCAATACCATATTTAAGTCTGCTGACACACTACTGTCATAGGTCAAATCAAAGGTGGTGACGAATCAGCATATAGGAGGGAGATTGAAAATCTGGTTGAGTGATGGCACAACAACCTCTTACTCAATGTCAGCAAGACCACAGAGATGATTACTGACTTTAGGAAAAGGAAGCTCATGGTCATGAGTCATTCCTCATCAGAGGATTGGAGGTGGAGAGGGTCAGCAACTTTAAGTTCCTCGTATTATCTTGGGGGACCTGTCCAGAGCCCAGCTCGTAAGTGGAATCATGAAGAAAGCATTGCAGTGTCCCTACTTCCTGAGGAGTTTCTGCAGATTTGGCATGACATCTACAACTTTGAGAAACTTCTATAGATGTGTAGTGAAGAGTTTATTGACCAGCTGCATCACAGCCTGGTGAGGAAACACTAATCCCCTTGAATGGAAAATACTACAAAAAATAGTGGATATGTCCCAACCCATCACGGGTATAAACTCTCCCCACCATTGAGCACTTCTACACAAAATATCGCAAAAAAGCAGCATCTATCATCAGGACCCCCCCATCACCCAGGACATGCACTCCTCTCGCTGTTGCCACTAGGAAGGAGGTATAGGAGCTTCAGAACTCACACCACCTGGCTCAGGAATAGTTATTATCCCTCAATCATCAGGCTGTTGATTTAAATGGGGTAACTTTACTCAACTTCACTTGCCCCATCATTTAACCATTCCCAACACTTATGAACTCACATTTAAAGGACTCTTCACCTCATGTTCTCCATATGTATTTCTTATTTATTTATTATTTCTTCCTTTTTGTATTTTGCAGTTTGTTGTCTTTGCACACTGGCTGAATCCCAGGTTGGTGCATTCTTTCATTGAGTTATGGTTATTTTTCTATTAAGGATTTATTGAGTATGTCCATAACAAAATGAATCCCAGGGCTGCATATGGTGACATATATGTACTTTGATAACAATTTTACTTTGGAAGGCGCAGAACAAGAGCTGCTAGCAGCAGGTGAGCCCAGGTGATGATGAAATGGGAAACAATTTTGGACAATGGTGGACTGGGATCTGATGAGGGGAAGGTGAAGCAGGGAACCAAGTAAGGGAGGTGAGGTAGGCAGGTAGGGATAGTAGTGGGACTTGGTTTGATCTTTGTGTATGATTCTAAGCTAAAATTATGTTTCGCACAAATAACCTTCTATAATTAGTGCTACATTTTGCAATGATTTTACAGGAATCACTGACTTTTATTTGGTTCAGCCAGTTCTATAAAAGTATTCATAAATATTAACTTAGTTATTTAAATAATTCTCCTCCTGATTATTGTTTTGATGCATTTACAACAAGAGGTACATCAACAAGTTTAAAGCTGCTTTTGTATCTGGTTAAATGTCATCAGCTACCAACAAGTGGGATTCAAATCAGATAGCCACAAGCTGACAGAAATTGAGCCCAAATTGCCCAATCAGCCAGTCAGAGGTACGCCTGCCTTTCAAACAAGCCCCCTTTGGCAGTTTGCCAAATCTGATATATTAGACAATAGACAATAGGTGCAGAAGTAGACCATTCGGCCCCTCAAGTCTGCACCGCCATTCTGAGATCATGGCTGATCATTCACTATCAATACCCAGTCCCTGCCTTGTCCCCATATCCCTTGATTCCCCTATCAGATATCTATCCAGCTCCTTCTTGAAAGCATCCAGAGAATTGGCCTCCACCGTCTTCCGAGGCAGTGCATTCCACACCTCCACAACTCTCTGGGAGAAGAAGCTCTTCCTCAACTCTGTTTTAAATAACTGACCTCTTATTCTCAATCCATGCCCTCTGGTACTGGACTCTCCCAACATCTGGAACATATTTCCTGCCTCAATCCTATCAAATCCTTTAATTATCTTAAACATTTCAATCAGATCCCCTCTCAATCTCCTCAATTCCAGTGTGTACAAGCCCAATCTCTCCAATCTCTCTGCGTAAGACAGCCCTGCCATCCCAGGAATCAACCTAGTGAATCTACGCTGCACTTCCTCAATTGCCAGAATGTCCTTCCTTAAACCTGGAGACCAAAACTGTACACAATATTCCAGGTGTGGTCTCACCAGGGCCCTGTACAAATGCAAAAGGACACCCTTGCTCTTGTACTCAACTCCCCTTGTAACAAAGGCCAACATTCCATTTGCCCTCTTCACTGCCTGTTGCACTTGCTCATTCACCTTCATTGACTGGTGAACTAGGACTCCTAGGTCTCTTTGCATTTCTCCCTTACCTAACTCGACACCATTCAGACAATACTCTGCCCTCTTGTTCCAGCTTCCAAAGTGGATAACTTCACATTTATTCACATTGAATGACATCTGCCAAGTATCTGCCCACTCACTCAGCCTATCCAAGTCTCCCTGTATTCTCCTAACGTCCTCTTCGCATGTCACACTGCCACCCAGTTTAGTATTGTCAACAAACTTGCTGATATAGTTTTCAATGCCCTCATCTAAATCATTGACATAAATTGTAAAGAGCTGTGGTCCCAATACAGAGCCCTGTGGTACCCCACTAGTCACCTCCAGCCAGTCTGAGAAACACCCATTCACTGCTACCCTTTGCTTTCTATCTGCCAACCAGTTTTCTATCCATGTTGAAACCCTGCCCCCAATGCCATGAGCTCTGATTTTACTCACCAATCTCCTATGTGGCACCTTATCGAATGCCTTCTGAAAATCTAGGTACACAACATCTACTGGCTTACCCTCGTCTAACATCCTTGTTACACCCTCAAAAAACTCCAACAGATTAGTCAAGCTTACACCCTCAAAAAACTCCAACAGATTAGTCAATTATTCCTTAAGATTATTGCCACCTGGGAAAAGCGAACAGAACTAGGTTTATCTATAATACTTTCCTGCACTCAAATAATTGACTGATACTTACTTCAGAATTCACATAAGAACAACATTTCATGGAACCATATTCCATGAGTACTGATTGCCATTTACAGAAGAGATAAAAATTTACACAGGAGCACACAGAGATGGAGGCTCTCCAAGAGCAACTCGAAGAGGCACCCTCTTCAATTTCAAGGTGTTCTGCATTAATTGCTCATAAAATAATGCCTGATCTTCACCTAAGTCACAATAATAGACAAACACAGTCTGCCTGAACTAATAACACTTAAGCAATTGTACTTTTCATGTCTTTATTGAACATATTGCTAATCATTCACAGTCCAGGCTGGAAAATGCATATGAACCCTTGTATTTAACATCTGGTAGAACCTCCACCAAACATTTCCTGTAGCTGCTGATCAAACTTGCACAATAGCAAAGAACTTTAGAAGATTCCTCCAAACTGTTTCAGTTCATCAATATTTCTGGGGTACCTTACACGTACAGCCTTTTTCAGGTCATGCCACAGCATTTCAATTGGCTCTGGACTCTGACTCGGCCATTCCAAAACACAATCTTTTTTCTTTTTAAACCATTCTGTTATTGATTTACTCTTGTGTTTCAAGCCATTGTCTTCTATTAAGCTTCAGGTGACCGACCACAACCTTGGAATTCTGCTGTAAAATGGCTTGATAGTATCTTGAATTCATTGATCCCTGCAAGCTGACCAGGCCCTGAGGCAACAAAGCAGGCCCAAACCATGTTGTTCCTTCTACCATGCTTCACAGTTGGCATGAGGTTTTGGTGTTGGTGTGCCGAGCCCTTTTTCCTCCAAAAATCTTTTCCAAGATGGCGGCGCGACGCAGCTTGCAGCGGCCACTCCAGAGTTGATTATCTGTTATTTGTGAAGTGGGGTGCCGTGCGCAATCATAATCGATTGAAAATGGACGTGGGAGCACGGAGGAACATCTGAAAATCTCCAGGAAGACCTTCTTCATTGCTGCTGCTGCTGTGAGGTCCAGGACTCTGCTGGGAAGAACAGGCCCCCAGTTCTTGGGGTCGTGTTGCCGATGGCCGTTGGCAGGGCAGAGGATGGTGCTCGGAGAAGCTGTGTCGGAGGAAATGGTCGTCGGCTCGGAGGTTCGACGGACTCGGAGTCCGCTGCAGTCAGGTCGCTTTCAGTGTGTGCTGCGTCTGCGAGGCTGGGTTCAACGGAGCTTTCATTGTGTGCTGCGTCTGCGAGGCTGAGTTGGGCAGCGCCGTGGAAGTCCATAGCGGGGGTATTCCGTTCTGCCGCCGGCATGGGATGGCGAGTCTGTCAGGACCCTGGGGACTTGTGGAAACTGTGTGGTGATTTCTTTTGAACTTATAGTCCTTTAACATCTTTGGACTATTTTTACTGTGCCCATAGTCTTTTTTTTTATCAATTATGCTATTGTTTGCACTGTTGTAACTGTGTGGTTTTGTGCAGGTCTTGTAGCTTTAGTTTTTGGTCTTGTTTGTCTGGTGGCTTTGGAGCTCCTTTCCGGAGAATATGCTAAGACGGTAGCGCGATATTAATACGCAGCAGCCTCTTTGGACTCTGGATTGGGGATTGCCAAACGTTATGTGGATTTTCTAGTGTAGTCTGTTTTGTCATATGCTTTTGTGATATCATTCTGGAGGAATGTTGTCTCATTTTTTAACTGCATTGCATTTGTGGTTTCTAAATGACAATAAATTGAATCTGAATCTGAACATAGCAGTGCATATTTCTACCAAAAGTTACATTTCATCTGTCCACAGAACATTGTCCCAGAAGCATTCTGGAACATCCAGGTGGTCTTTTGCAAACTTAAGATGTTCAACAATCATTTTTTGGTGAGCAGTGGTTTCCTCCATGGTGTTCTTCCATGAACACCATCCTTGTTCAATGTTTTTCTTATGGTGGACACATGAACAAAGACTTTGGCAAGTTCTAGAGATTTCTGCAGGCTTTTTGCTGTTACCCTTGGGTCCTTTTTCACTTCCTTCGGCATTGCACATTGTGCTGTTGATGTGATCTTTGCAGGATGCCGATACCTAAGGAGAATAGCAACAGTACTGAGTTTCCTCCACTTGCAGACAATTGTTTCTCTTACTACAGTTTTTCACTGTGGACTGATGAACATTCAGGTCTTTAAAATGCTTTTGTAGTCTTTTCCAGCTTTGTGCATACCTACAATTCTTCCTCTAACATCCTCTGAAAGTTGATTTGATTGAGGCATGGTGCACATAAACAGATCTTTCTCGAGAAGAGCAGGCTCTCTCAGTGACCTGACTGTGTGTCTTTTTTATAGGGCAGGACACCTCTACAACCCACACATCCAATCTCATCTCATTGATTGGAACACCTGACTCCAAATAGCTTTTGCAGAAGGAATTACCCCAGAGGTTCACATACTTTTTTGAACATAGACTGTGACTGTTTACAAGGTGTACTCAATATTGATGTGAGGAAGAACAAATGTTTGTGTTTTATTATTTTAGGCAGACTGCATTTGTCTATTATTGTGACTTAGATGACGATCAGACCACATTTTATGAATAATTAATGCAGAAAACCAGGTAATTGCAAAGGGTTCACAAACTTTTTCTTGCAACTGTTGCAAAAGGCTTCATTCACAAAGGAAAACCATTCTATAATTCACATCTACGCTCAGAATTGGGTTCAATATTTTATCAGAAGGGAGTAAGCTCTGATGTATAAATTGTCCAATGAAGGAAAATGCAGGTACCAAAATACAAGAAGACTTGACCCTTTTATCACTTTAGCAGTAATAAAATTCACGTTGGTCTTCAATTTCAGAATTCTCCCAGCCCCAAAGCTCCCAGAAGATTCAAAATTAGCTTTCCCAATGAAGCACGTTTCTCAACATGAATATTCATTAATCTTAACTCACTGAATCCTTTTGGAGGCCTAGGAGTCAAAAGATGGAACACTGGCAAATACCAAAATGGCCTTAGTCATCAGGATCTTTGTGATCTGACCTATCACTGACTGTATTGACTGGGGGACTGCCTTCTTTTCCTTTAGTGTGAAACATTTCCCAACAATGAGCACCCCTCACGAAACACCATGCAAATGGAAAGATTCATTCTACAGAGACAAGTTTATTTGGATAGATGGTGGAACCCCAATATTTGTGTTGTGCCACTTGAAAAGACTTTAATTCTTGTTGACACTGTACACAAGAATAAACACAAGAAAAAGGAGCTTCCCTGTTTTCTTCACACACAGCGGCATGCAGAAGTTTGGGCACTCCTGGTCAAAATTTCTGTTACTGTGAATAGCTAAGCGAGTAAGAGATGACCTGATTTCCAAAAGGCATAAAGTTAAACGATGCATTTCTTTAATGTTTTAAGCAAGATTACTTTTTTATTTCCATCTTTTACAGTTCCAAAATAACAAAAAAGGAAAAGGGCCTGAAGCAAAAGTTTAGGCACCCTGCATGGTCAGTACTTTGTAACACCCCCTTTGGCAAGTATCACAGCTTGTAAATGCTTTCAGTAGCCAGCTAAGAGTCCTTCAATTCTTGTTTGGGGGATTTTCACCCATTCTACCTTTCCAAAGGCTTCTAGTTCTGGGCCGTCTTGCATGCACTGCTCTTTTGTGGTCTAGCCACAGATTTTCGATAATGTTTAGCTCAGCGGACTGTGAGGGCCATGGCAAAACATTCAGCCTGCACCTCTTGAGGTAGTCCATTGTGAATTTGGAGATGTGTTTAGGATCATTATCCTGTTGTAGAAGCCATCCTCTTTTCATCTTCAGCTTTTTTTTTAAACAGACGGTGTGATGCTTGCTTCCAGAATTTGCTGGTATTTAATTGAATTCATTCTTCCCTCTACAAGTAAAATGTTTCCCATGCCACTGGCTGCAACACAAGCACAAAACATGGTCGATCCACCCCCGTGCTTAACAGTTGAAGAGGTGTTCTTTCCATGAAATTCTGCACTCATTTTTCTCCAAACATACCTTTGCTCATTGTGGCCAAAAAGTTCTATTTTAACTTCATCAGTCCACAGGACTTGTTTCCAAATTGCATCAAGTTTGTTTAGATGTTCCTTTGCAAACTTCTGACACTGAATTTGGTGGTGAGGATGCAGCAGAGGTTTTCTTCTGATGATTCTTCCATGAAGGTCATATTTGTGCAGGTGTCACTGCACAGTAGAACAGTGCACCACCACTCTAGAGTCTGCTAAATCTTCCTGAAGGTCTTTTGCAGTCAAACGGGGGTTTTGATTTGCTTTTCTAGCAATCCTACGAACAGTTCTCTCAAAAAGTTTCCTTGGTCTTCCAGACCTCAACTTGACCTCCACCATTCCTGTTAACTGTCATTTCTTAATTACATTATGAACTGAGGAAACGGCTACCTGAAAACGCTTTGCTATCTTCTTACAGCCTTCTCCTGCTTTGGGGGCATCATTTATTTTAATTTTCAGAGTGCTTGGCAGCTGCTCAGAGGCGCCCATGGCTGCTGATTGTTGGGACAAGGTTTGAGGAGTCAGGGTATTTATAAAGCTTTGAAATTTGCATCACCTGGCCTTTCCTAATGATGACTGCGAACAAGCCACAGCCCTAACAAGCTAATTAAGGTCTGAGACCTTGGTAAAAGTTATCTGAGAGCTCAAATCTCTTGGGGTGCCCAAACTTTTGCATGGTGCTCCTTTCCTTTTTTCCACTCTAAAATTGTATAAACAAAAATAATGCACTAATCTTGCTTACAATGTTAAAAAGAATGTTTCATCTTTAACTTTATGACTTTTGGAGATCAGTTCATCTTCTACTCACTTAACAATTCACAGTAACAGAAATTTTGACCAGGGGTGCCCAAACTTTTGCATGCCACTGGACCTCTTAATTCCTGTTAAACGTCTGTCAATTGTTACAATTGCTAATTTGATGGGTTTCACCATATATTCAATGCCTCCACTGCTTCCTTGGGTCAGAAGATTTACAATATGAAAATGTCCCTCTCTGTTTAGATATCACCTGATCCATGCAAACATATTACCCACATCCTCTCGTGCCGTACCTTTCTGCGGGTATCTCAGCAAAGGCTATCAGGAAACACAAATGTCTAATATCTCAGACTCCAGTAAATTTGTCAAATACTATTTCCTTTTCATAAAAATCACATCAACTCTGCTTCACTGATTTTTTAAATGGCCTGCTATTAGCTCCTTAAAAATGGATTCCAGCATAATCCCAATGATAGATGTATAGTATTCACCAGTTATTAAATTGGAAGTAGATTAAATGCAACCTTTCTCCCCAGAATGAGGAATCAATAACCAGAGGGCAAAGGTTTAAGATGAGAAAGGAAAGCTCTAATGGGAACTTAAGGTGCAGCTTTGTCACACAGAGAGTGGCATATATATGGAATAAGCTGCCAGAGGAAGTGGCTGAGACAGGTACATTAACAACATTTAAAAGGCACTTGGAGCGGTGTGTACATAGGAAAGGATCAGGATCAGGTTTAATATCACTGGCATATATTGTGAAATATGTTGTTATGCGGCAGCAGTACATGCAATACATAATAATAAAAACTGAGAATTATAGTAAGTATACATCTAATTTTGTAATTAAATCAGTAGTGAGTTTGTCTTCATGGGTTCAATGTCCATTCAGAAATCTAATGGCAAAGGGGAAGAAGCTGCACCTGAATCGTTCAGTGTGTGCCTTCAGGCTCCTGTACCTCCTTCGTGATGGTAGCAATGAAAAGAGGGCACATCCTGGGTGATGGGGGTTTTTAATGATTGATGCTGCCTTTTTGAGGCATCACTCATGGAAGGTGCCCTGGCTGCTGGTGCCCACAATGGAGCTGACTGAGCTTATTTCAATCTTGTGCAGTCCCCCCCTCCCCACTTACCACACAGTGATACAGCCAATTATAATGCTCTCCATGGCAGATCTGTAAAAATCAGTGAGTATCTGTGGTGACATACAAAATCTCAAACTCCTAATGAAACATAGCTGCTGTTGTGCCTTCTTTGTAGCTGCATCGATATGATGGGTCCAGGTTTGATCCTCAGAGATACTGACACCCAGAAACTTGAAATTGCTCACTCTTACACAGCAACCTCTCCAGACTCTGGACTGGGGATTGCCAAATGTTATGTGGATTTTCTGGTGTAGTCTGTTTTGTCATGTGCTTTTATGATATCATTCTGGAGGAACGTTGTCTCATTTTTTAAACTGCATTGCATTTGTGGTTTCTAAATGACAATAAACTGAATTTGAATCTTTCCACTTCTGACCCTCTATGGTCTGTGTTCTCTCATCTTACCCTTTTTTAAGTCTACAATCAACTCTGGGATCTTACTGACGTTGAGTGCAAGGTTGTTGCTGCAACACCACTCAACTAGCTGATGTAGCTCGCTCTTGTACACCCTCTCGTCACCATCTGAAATTCTGCCAACAATAGTTGCTTCATTCATGGATAGCCAACATGGCTTTGTGAAGGGAAGATCGTGCCTCACAAGCCTGATTGAGTTTTTTGAAGAGGTAACAAAATAAATTGATGAGGGTAGGGCAGTGGATGTGGTCTACGCAGACTTTAGCAAAGCATTTGACAAGGTCTCTCATGAGAGACTCATCCAGAAAGTCATGAGGCATGGGATATATGGAACATTGGCTGTTTGGATAAATAATTGGCTTAAAGGAAGAAAGCAGAGGGTAGTTGTGGAAGGAAAGTACTCTGCCTGGTGGAGTACTAGTGGAGTGCCAAAGGGATCTGTCCTGGGACCCCTGCTATTTGTGATTTTTATAAATGACCTGGATGTAGAGGCAGAAGGATGGGTGAGTAAGTTTGCGGATGACATAAAGATTGGAGGAGTTGTGGATGGAGGTGTAGGTGGTCGAAGGTTACAAGAGGATATAAACAGGCTGCAGAGTTGGGCAGAAAAATGGCAGATGGGAGTTCAATCCGGACAAGTGTGAGGTGATGCATTTTGGAAGGACAAACCAGAAGACTGAGTACAGGAATAATAGTCAGTTACTTAAGAGTGAGGATGAACAAAGGGACCTTGGAGTTCAAATCCATACATCCCTCAAGGTTGCTGCACAGGTTGATAGGGTAGTTAAGAAGGCCTATGGGATGCTAAGCTTCACTAACAGGGGGATTGAGTTCAAGAGTAGAGAGGTCATGTTGCAACTCTACAAATTTCTGGTGAGACCGCACTTAAGTGTATTGTGTTCAATTCTGGTCACCTCATTATAGTAAGGATGTGGAAGCTATGGAGAGGGTGCAGAGGAGATTTACCAGGATGTTGCCTGGTTTGGAAAACAAGTCTTATGAAGCAAGGTTAGCAGAGCTTGGACTTTTGTCTTTGGAGCGTAGAAGGATGAGAGGGGACTTGATAGAGGTCTGCAAGATTATGAGAGGCATAGATAGCGTGGATAGTCAGTACCTGTTTCCCAGGGCAAGAAGAACAAACACCAGAGGGCATATGTACAAATTAAGGGAGGGAAGTTTAGGAGAGACATCAGGGGTAAGTTTTTTTTACACAGAGGGTTGTGGGTGCCTGGAATGACTTGCCAGGGATGGTGGTGGATATTTAAGAGCCTCTTGGACAGGCACATGGATGAAAGAAAAATGAAGGGTTTATGAGGTACTGTGGGTTTAGTTTTTTTTAAGGATTATATGGGTTGGCACAACATGGAGGGCTGAAGGGCCTGTATTGTGCTGTAGTATTCTATGGATCTGTGGTCACCAGATAGAGTTCAAGAAATCAGGTTAGAGGCTACCCAGACAGAAATGAGGTGTTGCTCCTCCAACCTGAGCATGGCCTCATCATGGCGGTAGAGGAGGCCCTGGGTCGACATGTTGTAATGGGAATGGGAAGAATTGAAGTGAGTGGCCACTGGGAGATCCAACTTTTTCCAGCAGATGGAACGTATGTGCTCAGCGATACTATCTTTCAATCTATGTCAGGTCTCACAGGAGGCCAAAATGGGAGTGTCAAATAGAGTAGATGACCCCAACAGACTCACAGGTGAAGTGTTGCCTCACCTGGAAGGACTGTTTGGGGCACTGAGTGGTAGTGAGGGATGAGGTGTGGCACGTGTTCCACATGCAAGGATAAGTACCAGGAGCAAGATTAGTGGGGAGGGTCAAATGGACAAGAGAGTCGCATAGGGAGAGATCCCTGCAGAAAGTGTGGGGTGGGGGGTGGGGGGATCCCGCTGGGGATGGCAGAAGTTATGGAGAATTACATGCTGGACACACAGGCGGATGGGTGATTGGTGAGGAATGCCCAGTTGGTATTTTGTTTCCACAAAAACTCGTAAACAACAGCTTTGGATGTATTCAAAGTGAAAAGTTTGGGGATCTTATTAACAATGACAAGCTTTCCTGAATTTCTCATGGTACCAACTGTACAAAATAGTCTCATTGTTTTAGGTTACAGTATTTTTTCATAAGGTTTTCCATGAGACAGTTAATTTATTCCCCAGTCTATAACAAACCACTTACTACTTTTTATTTGTATGCCGCAGTTCTTTTTCAGGGACTTTGTTGTGGAAATGTTTCCTCTTTTCACAAAAACCCTTCAACAAAATTAAGAAGAAGGGACCTGTATGTATTAACTACAGCCCTTTATGGACAATCATACCAGAGGGCATTTTTGGAATATGCTTGGTCAGAGAATTCCTTCCTCGCAGTGCTGCAGGACTGCCTTGGCAAAGGATTAATTTTAAATGGTGAAGCAGAATCTTCCTATACAGAATACACCATTAATTTGTACTTTAGTACAATCCAGCCTCAGAATGTACTGTTGTTCACATACGACTGCTTAAATTTCATTAACTTTGTTTACTACACTTTCACTGATAAACAATATAGCCATATTATGGGGGTTTATATGAACCTTAGTCTATTAAGCACACACAACTAATTTCCCTCATCTCATTATTTTTTGCTAATTAATTTTAAATAAAATGCAAGCAGTCAACTAAGTCACTGATTTGAAAACACACACACAAAATTCAATATCCATCTGCTTTGAGCCGCTATGCAAGTTATTTACTATACATCATGCCAACCCATCTCATTCCAATATGGTGCATTATTTTCTAGCTCAGTTTACACAAGTTCAAATTTATACAGTGGAAAGTCTACTGAAAGTCTTCAGAAAAATAGAAGGCCAGATAGTTAGAAGATCCACTTAAGGAAAAGCTTGCCAACTCAGTGAAATATGAGTCTGAATCCCCACTAACTAGAGCTAAAAACAACACAACACCACCCAAAAGCAAAATATTGCAGATGCTGAAATCTAAAATTAAAATAAAATACTAGGAATACTCTACAGGCATGGAGAGAGGCAGAGCAAGTTTGGAGAGAAGGAGAGTTAGTTCTTCGATGAAGAGACACTGATATGAAACTCAAATATCTTTGAGGCAAAAATTACTGATGGTCAGAAGCAGGGGTGAGAAGGGAAGTCAAGAATTCATAAAAATCTGACATTTATTTCAAACACTCCTGATGAAGGGTTTCGGCCCAAAACGTCGTCACTACCTCCTCCCATAGATGCTGTGTGGCCTGCTGAGTTCTGCCAGCTTTTTGTGTTTTTATTTATTTCAAATGTTCTGTTCAAAGACAAGGGATGAGGATCCTTTTGGGCAACAGCCAAATAATGTCACTCAAATTAACCTCAAGAGGCACTTCTTTTGTATTAGAGCAAAGCATTCTTTGTTAAATTACATTTAATCTCATTTACATTCCTCCCTTTTATAACTTTTGTTGTTTTCAATGAGCATTTGCATTAATGCTACTAAAGGGATAATACTCAATACCTTTAAAATAATTGAATGAAATCTCTCTACACAAATCAATTATCTAATGTTTAGTAAAATAATCTTTTATCTATTTGTCTGTCAATGGAGAATCAGCTGCAGCCAATTGTTGAGGCATCTTGAAATAAGCACAAGAACGAAGCATACTCTACAGAATTGCAAGGATATCTCAAACAGAGATATTTTATATAAACACTTATATAAACACTAAGCCAAGAAAGGCTTTTAAACCTAATTATTTCAGCTACTTACTTACAGCAAAATGGATTCATTTTTAAATATGAAATTACAGACATTCAGCTATCCATTAACTTGACCTCAGTTAATTAGACCATCAAATTTTAAAACCCCTTACACATTTTAGAGTTACTGTGTTTTTTTAAGGATTTTATTTTTATGATTTATTTAAAACAGATTTTCAATGTTGCTAATGATCATAGACATCAGAGAAAAAGAACAACAGTGGATTTTATATATATATATATGCCTTTACTTCCTGAGAAAGCTGAAGAAATTTGGCCTGTCCCCTAAAACCCTCACTAATTTTTATAGGTGCACCATAGAAAACATTCTTCTAGGGTGCATCACAACCTGGTATGGAAGTTGTCCTGTCCAAGACCGGAAGAAGCTGCAGAAGATCGTGAACACAGCCCAGCACATCACACAAACCAATCTTCCATCCTTGGACTCACTTGGTGTAAAGTGAGGTGTGAGGCGTGCGGTGTAGCACGCTGTCGGAGCAGTGCTGCCAGGATAATCAAGGACACGACCCACCCAGCCAACACACTTCTTGTCCCTCTTCCCTCCGGGAGAAGGTTCAGGAGCTTGAAGACTCATACAGCCAGATTTGGGAACAGCTTCTTTCCAACTGTGATAAAGACTGCTGAACAGATCCTGACCCAGATCTGGGCTGTATCTTCCAAATATCCAGACCTGACTTGTACTACCGTACTTTCCCTTTTCTATTTTCTAATTATGATTCATAATTTAAATTTTTATTATATTTACTTTGATTTGTACTTCAGGGAGAGCAAAGCACAGAAACAAATATCACTGTGATGATTGTACACTCTAGTATCAATTGTTTGGTGACAATAGAGTATTTGTATTTGTATGAAGTAACTTCAGATGCTGGGATCTGGACCGAACAAACTACTAGAGAAAATCGGCAGATCAAGCAGTAGCTGTGAAGGGAAATGGGCAGTTCAGGTGAAGGGTCTCAACCTGAGACATTGACCATCCATTTCAGGAATGAGAAATAACCCATGCTTTTTCATAACTAGTTCTAACAGTCAGCTGAGTAGGACAAACATAGTTCAACCAATGATAATTGTCTTACAGCATTTCTAGAATGCTGTAAAAGAGAGGTGACAGTGGATATTGGCCCACTGGAAAACGATGCTGGAGAGGTAGTAACTAAGGACACGGAAATGGCAGATGAACTGAATAAGTAATTTGCATCAGTGATCACTGTGGAAGACACTAGCAGTATGGTCGAAGTTCCAGGTGTCAGGGGTCATGAAGTGTATGAAGTTAATGTGATAGAAAAGTATAGTGATTATACTCAGATTTATACAGATGGTGCTAAGGAATCTGAAACAGGAATGACAGGGCTTGGGGTGGCTATACCAGCAAAAGAAATTGGAATCAGCAGAAGAACATCTAATAATTTAGGAGTGTGTACAGTGGAGATGTTGGCAGTGTTGGTTGCGTTGCAATGGGTGGATAAAACTAGACAAGTCAAAGTGTCGATATGCTCAGATTCATCCTCAGTTCTAGCAAGTTTAAAGTCTTTTCACTCAAGCAGCTGGCAAGATGTACTTTATGAAGTCCTTCAGTCAGTCACAAGAGCTGCAAATCAGGGAGGTCAGATAAAATTTCTATGGGTTCCAGTTCATGTAGGAGTGAAGGGGAATGAGGGTGGATGAGTTGACAAAGAGGGCATTCAAGAATGAAAATATAGAAATGCACATTAGTATCATTAAAGCAGAGGCTAAGTATGTAATCTGGGAAAAGATCATCCAAATGTGGCAAGAAAGATGGGACAGAGAAGGGAAAGGGAGCCATTTATATCAAATACAAAAGAGTGTTACAGGTACTAGGGTAGGCAGCAGTACAGAAGAGAGGAAACTGTGTGGACTAGGTTAAGGCTGGGGCACTGTGCACTAAACAAAACATTGAAAATGATAGGGAAACACCAGACAGGTTTGTGTGAGGAATGTCAGGAAGAGGAGTCAGTAGAACATGTAATTCTGAGTTGCAGGAAGTATGGGATATAGAGAGAGATGATGAGAATTAATCTAAGGGAATTGGGGTTGCAGGAATTCACATTAAAAGGGTTACTGGGCATGGGTGAGAGGGGTCAGGGTGCTTTTATCTTTCTTAAGGAATACAGGGTTTTTTAAAAATAGGATATGGTGGATAAGCAGGAATAGGGTACTAGGATGGCCAAAGAAGGATAAAATGTAGATTAGGGAGGAGAGGGAGAGGGGGGAGAGAGCGGGAGGTAGAGGGGGAAGGAGAGGGGGGAGGGAGAGGATAAGAATGGGTGAAGGGATTTAGAATGTAAGTCTATCATCTGATCCACACTCTGGAGCAGAAGGTGGCGGTAATGCACCATTAAGCTGGGTGCCAACTGCCGTAAAATAAGAAGATTACAAGGGAGAAGGTTCTTGAGAAACTGAAAGGTCTGAAGGTAGACAGTGTGGAGGCATTAGAAATGATCTTTCAAGAATCACTAGATTCTGGAATGGTTCTAGAAGACTGGAAAACTAAAAAAATGTCACTGCATTCTTCAAGAAGGGAAAGAGGCAGAAGACAGGAAACTATAGGCCAGTTAGTCTGAAGAGTCTTACTGGTCAGGAAGAGGTTGGTGTCAATTGTTAAGGATGAGGCCTCAGGATTCTTGAAGGCACATGATAAAAATAGGCCAAAGTTAGTGTGGTTTTCCTAAGGGAAAATCTTGCCTGACAAATCTGTTGGAATTCTTTAAAGAAATAACAAGTAGGATAGAAAAAGGAAAATTGGTTGACTTGTGTACTTGGATTTTCTGAAGGCCTTTGACAAGGTACCACACATAAGGCTGCTTAACAAGTTAACAGCTTGTGGTAGAGTCTGTGTTGGGTCTGATTCTTTTTACATTATATGTTAATTTCTTGGATTACGGAATTGATGGCTTTGTTGCAATGTTGAGACAATATGAAAATAAGCTAAGGGGCAGGTAGTTTTGAGGAAGTAGAGAGGCTACAGAAGGACTTAGAAAGATTAAAAGAATGGGCAAAGAAGTGGCAGATGGAATGCAGTGTCAGGAAGTGTACGGTCATGCACTTCAGTAAAAAAAATTAAAGGGTTGACTATTTTCTAAATGGAGAGAAAATACAAAAAAACTGAGGTGTAAGAGGACTTGGGAATGCTTGCACAGGATTCCCTAAAGGTTAATTTGCAGGTCGAGTCTGTGGTGAGGAGGCAAATGCAATGTTTGCATTCATTTCAAGAGGGCTAGGATATAAAAACAAGGATGTAACTTTGAATCTTTATAAAGCACTGGTGAGGCATCACTTGGAGTATTATGAGCAGGTCTAGACCCCTTATCTTAGAAAGGATGTGCTGAAACTGGAGAGGGTTCAAAGGATGTTCACGAAAATGATTCCAGGTTTGAATGGCTTGTCACATGAAGAGCATTTGATGGCTCAGGGCCTGTATTAACTGGAATTCAGAAGAATGAGGGGGTAACCTCATTGAAATGTATCAAATGGTGAAAGGCCTTGATAGAGTGGATGTGGAGAGGAAGTTTCCTATGGTGAGGGAGTCTAGGACCAAAGGACTTAGAGGAGTGTCCTTTTAAGAATGGAGATGAAGAGGAATTTCTTTAGCCAGGGAGTGGTGAATCTATGGAATTTGTTGCCATTTTTGTGGAGGCAGAGGTTGATAGATTCTTGATTGGTCAGGGCATGAAGGGCAGGAGAGAAGGCAGGAGATTGGGGCTGCGAAGAAAAACAGGTCAGCAATGATAAAATGGCGGAGCAGACCGATGGGCCAAATGGCCTAATTCTACTCCTACATCTTATGCTCTTATTTCTGTAGACGGGTGTACACTGGTCTGTCAGATCATAGAACTTGGATCCTGGAAGGTCCTCTGTTAACCAGGACTCCAGTCATGATAATCAAGATATCGCCAGCAAAGAAATTCTTGGTAGAGTAAGGTAAACATGGATTTAGCAATTATATGTGCGGTGAGCGGTTTGACATTCCCTCCCAGTGCCAACTAATTCTGAGATTTTAAAGTTTTTGACAAGGATCTGCATTATTAATATATATCCACAAAATACTGAGAAATACCAAGGATGGAGACTGATCATGGATCAGAATACATATAATCCAAACCTGCTATATCAGCATTTTTTACCTTTGTCTCAAGAACTTTGTCTTAATCCTAAGGAGTTTCTACAGGGGCACAAATGGGAGCATCCCGACTGGCTGCATCATTGCTTGGTTTGGGAACTGTACCTCCCTTAATCACAGGACTTTGCAGAGAGTGGTGCAGACAGCCCAGTACATCTGTAGTTGTGAACTTCCCGTGATTCAGGACATTTACAAAGACAGGTGTGTAGAAAGGGGATGAAGGATCATTAGAGACCCGAGCTGCCCCAACCACAATCTATTCCAGCTGCTACCATCCGGGAAATGGTACCACAGCATAAAAGCCAGGACCCAGAGGCTCCAGAACAGCTTCCTCCACCAGACCACTAGACTGATTAACTAACGCTGATGTGAGTGTACTTCTATGTTACATTAACTGTTCTATTTATTATGAATGATTATAAATTACTATGATGGCACATTGCATATTTAGACAGAGACATACATAAAGATTTTTACTCCTTATGTATATGAAGGATACAAGAAATAAAGGCAATTCAATTCAATACAATATAATATACTTAACTGCTTCAAAAGGGCAGCAAATTATAACAGTGCCCAAGAAGAGCAGAATGAGCTGCCCTGTTGACCATCATCCAGTAGCACTCACAACTATGGTGACAAAGTACTTTTTGAGGTTGGGTATAGCTTGAATTAACTCCAGTCTCGGCAAAGACCTGGACCCACTGCAATTTGCTACAATAAGTCTAAGGCAATCGCAATTTCATTGGCCTTGGTTTACCTGGACAATGCAAATACCCACGTCAGGATGCTGTTTATTGACTATAGCTCAGCATTTAACACTACCTATACAGTTCTGATCAAAAAGCTCCACAACCTGGGCCTCGAACTGGTAGAGCAGAATCTGTGCGGATCAGAAACAACATCACCACCTCGCTGACCATCAACATTAGCGCATCTCAGCCCATGTGCATAATCAGCCCACGGTTCTACTCTCTCTACACCCATGACTGTGTGGCTAGGCACAGCTCAAATGCCATCTATAAATTTACTGATGATACAACCATTGTCGGCAGAATTTCAGATGGTAAGGAATGAGATATTTCAGCTGGTTGAGTGGTGTTGCAGCAACAATCTTGCACTTAACATCTGTAAAACCAAAGGACTGATTGTGGACTTCAGAAAGGGTAAGACAAAGGAAGTCTGGGTTCTGATGAAGGGTCTTGGCCCGAAACATCAACTGTTTACTCTTATCCATCGATGCTGCCTGGCCTGCTGAGTTCCTCCAGCATTTTGTGTGTGTTACTTTGATTTCCAGCATCTGCAGATTTTCATTTGTTTGAAATACTTGATGCTATTAACTTAGAAGTTACAAATCTCAACTGGATTTTCACATCCAAGGTAAAGCATTAATAATTTACAGAGCCTGTACGGTACACTCCTTTCATTCAACATGGCAAACTTAATAACATGCCAAACTGTAAAGATCAGGTGGGGGGGGGGGGGGGGTTCAGGGCCAGAGGCGAGGGGGACAGGCCAGTTCAGATCTGTGACCTACAACAATGGATTCCTGAACTGGCTGCAGTGATCCCTCGCTTCGTGTCTGCAACTCAGTTTCACGGATTTCAGTTCTGAATACTATTTGCTTACTTTTATTGTTAGTGCGATTTGTTCTTTTTCTGCACATTGGGTGTTTTAACAGTCTTCTCTTTTAATGGTTTCTATTGGGTTTCTTTGTTTTGTGGCTGCCTGTAAGGAGGCAAATCTCAAGGTTGTATAAAGTACACAAACTTTGATAATAAATGTACTTTGAACTTTGATGAAATTCAAGACAGCACCAGTTAAAGAAATTATGTTAAATTAATTTTATTTTTCAAAACATTTAATCCAGTCATATTTTAAAGGTATTAAAAACTCACCAGAACAAAATGGTGTTTTTAATTGATGGAAACTCCAGGAAATATATATTGCTTGTTGCTCATATACCAAAATGCTCAAAGGTTACACCACTTAAGATTTTCCCAAGATAATATCAATGTATTAACACTAGATGAAAAAGTAGACCAGAGAATTGTTATATTGTGTAGAACGGGAAGGTAGAAATTGCCCACAATGCTCTTGCATTCTAACTGAAAAATGCATTCTTTTAGTTGAACTCACTATGTATTTTGTTTCCTAATGCTCCAACGGAACCACATTGTTTAAGTAATAAAAAAAAACCACATGTTGTGAAGAGCTTTGCTATTTCCTGAGGTTACCGAAAGAACAATTTTCCCTCCCTTTTCTGCCCACCCTTTGTTTCTTCGTACAAGATTCTCATGGATGGATTTGACAGGAACAGCTCTATGTTCAGAGTGAAATCACAGTGTCTCATGTTAGAGGTTAATATAGAATCACTGTTGACCCAAAGTGAGCATATGGAGCATCACAGACTGAAGTGGCATTAAATGTTATGACATAGAATTGATTCAATGGCATTGAACTAGATTCTCCTTTAAATTGTCCTCACAGTTGTAGTTCATCAGCTCGGTCAGGCTTTTGCTTCCACTGTAAAAGCAGCATGAAAACTAAAACACAGATCAAAGTTCTGCTCTTTGCACTCAAAATCTGAATGCATTTTCAAAAATTATGTTTCACAACTTGCAGCAATTCATCATACCACCTTCAGTTATGTGTTTTATAAAACAGACCCCAAACTGGTGAAAGTGTGCATTGCCAAGGACAAAACCTAATTGTAATCATTGGTACCAGGCACGCATCACTTTGAGAAGCGTTCTGAAGATTACTTGCCCGATATCAAATTAGTTATTAGTTCACCAAATACCTTTCAATAAATGAGTAACTAAGCCCTTTACATTTGCTAGCAAATAACAGCTCATTTCCAGTATGCTATTCTTGGCCCTTACTCAAGTTTATGACCTTAGACTGTTCAACTTTGCAATATTCCCTTTGAGCATCAGTGCCAAGATTTGTAACATCTTTAAAACTTTAGAAAAACCAGACTGATATCCCCTTTATCAGGGAGTTAATGAATAACATTAAGGGTGGCACAGTAGCGTAGTGGTTAGCACAACACTTTACTGTTCAGGTGACCTGGGTTCAATTCCCGCCCCTGCCTGTAGGGGAATTTATACGTTCTCCCTGTGACCGCAAGCATTTCCTCTGGGTGCTCCACATTCTAAAGACATACCAGTTGGTAGGTTCATTGGTCATTGTAAATTGTCCCATGATTAGGTCAGAATTAAAAATAGGGGAAATTGCTGGGCAGCAAGAGCCTAGTCTGCACTGTATCCCAAAACCTCCATTCTTAATATTGAACTCCAACATCTTCCCAACCACTGAAGTTAGGCTAAAATTTCTATTCTCCTGCTTCCCTCCCTTCTTATTGAATAGAATGACATTTGCAAATTTTCATTCTTCCTGAACCATTCCAGAATCTAGTGTTCCTTAAAAAAGATATTTCTCATACCTCTACATTTCCTTCAGCCACTTCTTTTAGAACCCTGGGGTGTAGTCCATCAGGTCCAGGTGACCTATCTACCTTCAGACTCTTCAGCTTCCCAAGTACCTTCTCCCTAGTAAAAGCACTACACTCACTTTTCGAAACTCTTGAAATCCTGGCATTTGCTGGCGTCTTCTACAATGATGCAAAATACTGATTAAGTTTGTCTGCCATTTCTCTGTCCCCCATACTACCTCTCCAACATCATTTTCCAGTGGTCCAATATCCACTCTCACCTCTCTTTTACCCTTTATTTATCTGATAAAACTATTTGTATCCTCTTTTATATAGTTTACCTTCACATTTCATCTTTTCTCTCCTAAAGGCTTTTTAGTTGCCTTCTGTTGGCTTTTAAAAGCTTCCCAGTCCTCTAACTTCCCACTAATTTTTGCTCTATTATACGTCACCTGCTATTACACTGCCTTTGACTTCACTTGCCATTCTGCCTGAGGCACTGTGCAGTCCTGGTCACCACACACAACAGGAATGATGTGACTGTGCTGTCGATGGTGCAAAGGAGATTCACCAGGATGCTTCCTGGACAATTACAAAACTGCATAGGCTGGATTTGTTTTTTTTTTGAGTGGAGGAGCTGGAGGGATCACCTGATAGATGAATATAAAATTACCTGGGGGATTCATAGGGGAGACAATAAAAATATTTTCCCCTGATGGAGGTGCCCAAAACAAGAGGGGACAGTTTTAAGCTGAAAGGTAGAGACACCAAAGGGAACATTTCCCACACAAGAGTGTAGCTTTAGTCTGAAGTATGTTATCTGAAGGCGGTCGAGGCAGCAAGTCACAGATTTATTAAGTACCTAGCCAAATACTCAAAGGCTAAGGGCTTAATACAGCAAAGTTCCCTTTAATTTATAAAGACCAGTGTGCAAAAATCTGTGCTGTGCAATTTTTTTGCCTAGTGACAAGAAGATGTGCGCACTGAATAATTTCTTCAATAAAATCGGTATAAATAAGGCAGTCCTAAAATCTGCAGGCAAATCTTTGCAAAAGTCCATGGTGCCAACACCATCCACATCAGAAACTGGAAAAGGAAACGTGACTGTGTATA
This sequence comes from Hypanus sabinus, assembly GCF_030144855.1. NCBI lineage: Eukaryota > Metazoa > Chordata > Chondrichthyes > Myliobatiformes > Dasyatidae > Hypanus > Hypanus sabinus. The sequence continues at coordinate 5,188,943 of NC_082733.1, forward strand.
ATCATGAACTATAATTAACATGCCGATGAGGTAAAGGGTGACAACCTTTTGTGCACAGCTTAAATTCCTTTGTGTGCGAGAAGCAAAAGATGTGTGCATCCACACATGTACACACCTTAGAGGGAACATTGTGATGCAGGTAAATAGGATTAGTGCAGGTAGGTAGCATAGAAATCAACATGGCTTCCATTGCTATATTTCCAAATCTGATTATTCATCTGAAAAAGTATACGCCTCTAAAAACAAGCTCTATTCAGAAACGTACTCAGTCTTTCCACTGATGAAAGCTCATCTACAAATGCCTTTTCAAAGAAAGTTTTATAATTAATAGACATATAAAAGAACAGTGGGAGAATAATGAAAATTCACCCATAATTCTAAAAGATTCTGCTGTCCAAATATCTAAAATTGCTACTGGTGAGGTCGGAGACCTTTCCACTGCCAATGAAACAAAAGGTCACCCACTCCTCAAAATCCCAAATCCAAAACAAATGGCAGCCCCAAAAATTAATCACACCAGACGGAAGTCTTGCAAGGACAATCACGATGCGAGTGAAGAGCAAAATGTCACTCACATTACTTTCAGGACTTACCTGGCATTGCTTTATTACACAGAATGTCTACAGGTCTTTCATAGCCACCAATTTATATCTACAGTACTGTGCAAAAGTCTTGGGCTCATATATATCGCTCAAGTGCCTAAGACTTTTGCACAGTACTGTAGTAATTTTATTTATTGCACTGTACTGCTGCCACAAAAAAAAACTTCGTGACATATGTGGGTGATGATAAATCTGATTCTGATATGAGTTTCTATTGTGGATTGAGAGTGGAAAGGGGCAGGAAGAGGGGAAGGGAGAGGGGAGAGAGCAGGAAGCACCAGAGAGACATTCTATAATGATCATTAACCAATTGTTTGGAATCTAATGACCTTGCCTGGTGTCTCAGGGCTGGGTGTGTCAGCAGCCAGGCCACTTCCGCCCTGGCACTCCTCTGACACCTGTCCTACAACTCTCCTGCAGCCCTCCACCCTCACCACGCCAAACATCCTTTGCTCATGTCAGATTTACAAACTTGCTCTCTGCTCTACGTTGACAAATACAGTATCATGCAAACGTCATAGGCATTCCAGCTATATATACCTACCTAGGATATCTGCACAGTCTGCATGCTTTTAAGCCTGGAGTGAATTATTTGTTTCTTGATGGGCTCATTGCCTCCAGTGTCAAAAAACCAGATGCATTTCTATTTCTAGACTACCTTCAATATTAATGTTTCCATTACAAGTTTCTCCATTGATGAACCTGTGAATAGCATCGCAAGTTAACAAGCGACTGGGATTAACTGTCCTCTCTTTGATTGTAATCAGTCAGGAATCATTCAAAACAGTATGTTTAATAATCATTAATTTAATCCTAACTTAATTCAGTTTATAATGAGGGCTAAAATGGGAGGCCAAATAGAATGAAAACATGAAATGCTTTGCTTCTGGAAATCTATAATTAAATACTGCTAGACAGAAGCAGACAGCACTCAGTATTGGAGTAACGTACAGTGCAGAAATTACAATGTAACATCAAACAACCGGTTTATGAAAACATTCCTGTTCAGCTGCAGAGTCAAAAATAATCCAATGCTGTGATTGGGGAACTGATGTTTTTGATTTCTGGCTACAAGCATGTATGGCTCTGCAGAAATAAAAAGGTTATTTTATGGTGAAACTGCAAGAACTTCCAGTGGACATGTAATCATTTGCAAGTGTAACCCTTTCACGTTTAATGGAGCAGCAACCCAATAATCTGAAGTAAATAACTTTAACCTTCCTACATACAAGCATCTTCCTTTTGCTCTCTCCACTGCAAAGAGAATGTGTGCTCTTTGATGTCTTAAACTTCTAATCCACAAAAGTGAAACAAATAAATATACTCACTCTGAAATAAAATTCTTCATTCCACTTGGGATCTAAAGTCTGAAAGAAGAAAGCATTTAGAATGTGAGTATGATGATTTTCTATTTCCCCCCCCCCCCTCCAAAAAAGCACAGCATTTCCCAAACAATATAAAAATAGTGTGGTTTCCAAAACTCAGAGAAGCAGAAAATATCAAAAGCATCCAGGCAGGTCAAGCAGCATCCTTGGACAGAGGAAACATTTCAGATTAAAGAACTTGATGGTGCTTTTTACAGTGGTTCTCATTGTGGGCCATATGACCCTCCCCCAATGGGCCAAGAAACTTGGGGCCATAGGAGCTTCTGAATAGGCCTGATAAGTTTCCTTTCCTGTTTTAAGGAAATATTACTAAATTATACAAAATAAGATAGAAATGACGTGTAATTTAATTAGAACCCTAAATGAAATGAATTGAAAAATAAGCTAAATGAGGCAGCAAAACAGCTTAGCGCGTGTGTGTATATATCAGGCCGGGGGGGGGGGGGGGGGGGGGGCACATCTGTCGTCATCTCTGCTCCTGCTATCTGAACCCCGCAGCATACCTACCCCCAAATCACTGATTGTACAGTGAGCAGATGGGCGTGACCCAGCAGGATACACTGCAACATGCTATAAGCACGCATACAAAATGCTGGAGGAACTCAACAGACCAGGCAGAATCTATGGAAAAAATTACAGTCGGCAGGACCAAAGGGTCTCCGCCCAACAAATCAACTGTTTACTCTTTTCCATAGATGTTGCCTGGCCTGCTGAGCTCCTCCAGCATTTTGTGTGTGTTGCTTTGGATTTCCAGCATCTGCAGATTTTCTCTTGCTTGCCACCAGCTATAATTCACTTTGTTATAATTACCTGTTAATCAGAAACGATCCGCATCTAACTCCAACTCAAAGACTGTCAGAAGTTACCTCATTTTCCAAATCAAAACCCTTATCAGAGGTGGGTTAACATGAGGAGCCTGTGTTCTAGTAATCTAATTAAACTGGTTAGGAGAATCCCAAACAAACTGGAGATTGGGCAGGAAGGTCAATCAGCAAGCAGGAAGCTGGTTCTGTACTCAAGCCATCCCCTGAGCAACTCATCAATATCAATTAATAATGATAAATTTCTGATGACCCAGAATCAGGTTTAATACCACCGGCTTATTGTGAAATTTGTTAACTTTGCAGCAGCAGTACAATGGAATACACGATTGAAAGAAAAAAGAGAGCTGAATTACATTCAGTATATACATATATTAAATAGTTAAACAACTAGTGCAAAAATTAGGAAATTAAAAAATTAGTGAGGTACTGTTCATGGATTCAATATCCATTCAGAAGTTGATGGCAGAGAGGAGGAAGTTGTTCCTAAATCATTGAATGTGTGTCTTCAGGTTTCTGTACCTCCTTCCTCATAGTTGCAATGAGAACAGGGCATGTCCTGGGTGGTGAAGGTCCTTGATGATAGAAGCCACCTCTCTGAGGCGCTACTCCTCAGTGATGACCTGGAAACTACAGAGGCTAGTAGTTTGATGGAGCATGATGCAGCTGGCTAATTTTACATCTCAGCAGTTTACTTCAAGGCTGTGCAGTAGCCCACCAACCTCTCCCACCCTGCCCCATACCAGATGGTGATGCAGCCAATAAGAATGCTCTCCATTGTATATCTGTAGAAATTTGCAAGTGTTTTTGGAGACATACCAAATCTCAAACTCCCAATGAAATATAGCCACTGTCATGCCTTTGTCATTCATAGCTTAATCGATATGTTGGGTCCTCAGAGATATTGATACGCGAGATCTTGAAATTGCTCACTTGTGATCCCTCTATAAGGACTGTTCTCTATAAGGGTGTCTGTTCTTTCATCTTACCCTTTCTGAAGTCCACAATCAATTCTTTGGTCTTACTGACGTTGAGTGCAAGGTTGCTGCTCCAACACCACTCAACCAGCTGAAATACCTCACTCCTGTGCACCCTCTTATTACCATCTGAAATTCTGCTAACTATAGTTGCATCATAAGCAAATTTACAGATGTCAATTGAGCTGTGCCTAGGCACATAGTTGTGGATATAGAGGTAGAGCAGCAGGCTAAGCACACATCCCTGAAGTGCGTCAATGTTGATTGTCAGCGAGATGGAGAAGTTATTTCCAATCTGCACTGATTGTGGTCTTCCAGTTAGGAAGCTGAGGGTCCACTTGCAGAGGGTGGTACAGAGGCCCAGTGTTTGGAACCTATTGATCAGAATTGGAGGAGTGATGGTGTTAAGTGCTCAGCTGTTGTCAATGAACAGCTTCCTAACATGGGTATGTGGAAAATCAATGAGTTGCACAACTGCATGTTAAGAAGTTTGCTCTGTAAATCGATGAAAGCACATTATGAAATTGAAACCTTTCTGATGACATACAATTGCAAGAAAAATTTTGTGAACCCTTTGCAATTACCTGGTTTTCTGCACTAATTACTCATAAAATGTGGTCTAATCTTCATCTTAGTCACAATAATAGACAAACACAATCTGCCTGAACTAATAAAACACAATTTTTTTTATGTCTTTATTATATAAAAAAATTTAATTGAATTTTCAAATGGTTACAGAGGGAAAAAGAAATTATAAACCCTTCCCCCCTCCCCTTAACCCCTCCCCCTAACATATCCCTGTAGAAAGAGAAAAAAAAAGAAGGAAAGAATGCCTGGATATTGGAAGATCCCCATATGCTCCATGGAGTTCATAATAGCTTTAGTATATATATTTATTTCTTTCCCCAAGTAACCAATAATTTTATCTTCAGAGCACCTATATATTTAATCCTATCTTTTGTAAATAAGGGCGCCAAATTTTCAGAAATATTTTGTATTTATCTCTTAAATTAAAAGTAATTTTTTCAAATGGAATGCAGCTAAAAGCTATATCTATTTTCATTTTCTTAATGTATGTTAAAATTCTTTTTCTTTTCACCGGTCCATTAAGCCCATTAACATTAAAACTTTAAAAATTCAGTAAATTAGTCATTATTTTTAACAGGGTTACTCCAGTCTATAGTAATACCTATCTTTTCAACTTTGATAGTACCTTGGGGAATCTATTTAAAATTCCCCGTGTTGCTATGTGTCTCTCCCCCCCCCCACCCCCCCCCCCCCGATTGTCCAAGCAAAGAAAGAAAGATTAAAGAAAAATAGATTATAAAGAAAAAAATAACAAAATACCCCCCTACTAATGTTGTGAATTTAAAAAAACACAACATTAACCCCCTCCGTTGTACAGGTCATGACAATCGCCATGATTACACACGTGAATCCCGTAGCAATCGATCTGAAGTTCCCCCAGCTCCTCCGTAACATGAAGTATATATAAGAGAAGAAAAAAATAATATCACTACTCTCAATTAATATTTCTCAAATTTTTACCTTTCTCCCCCTGTATCATATAATTAAGAATATACTTAAATATTTTTCTGTCCTTAAACATCCATTAACTTCATTCACTGTCCCTGTCTTCATCTTTAATCTGTTTCACTTTTAAATCTTTGGCTGTGGTTAGCAAATATTTGGGAGTTGATCTTGTGCAAATTCGTCCGCATCCCGATAATCAGTAAAAGATCTTCTTTTTCCGTCATCCAAAAAAATTATCAGGGTTGCTGGGTGGCGCAATATAACATTTCCCATAAAACATTTTTCGCTGGGTTAAATTCCTTCTTTCTCTTCAAAAGGTCATAACTTATATCAGGGTAGAAAAGAACTGTTTTCCCTTCTATCATCAATGGCCTGTTTCTCTTTCTGGCACGTTGGGCAGCCGCCTTCAGGATCTTTTCTTTATCTTTTTTTTTTAATAATTTTTTATTGCATTTTTAAATGATTACAAAGTATGAAAAAACAATGTATATAACCCATACCCCCTCCCCTTAACCCCTCCCCCCTAACTGCCCCATAGAAAAAAAAAGAAAGAAAGAAAGAAAGAAAGAAAGAATGCCTGGTGGTTGGAAGATCTCCACATGCTCCATGGAGTTCGTAATAATTTTAATATGTATATTTATTTCTTTCCCCTAATAACCAATTGTTTCATCTTAAAAGCATCTATATATTTAATCCTGTCTTTTGTAAATAAGGGCTCCAAATTTTCAAAAATGTTTCATATTTATCTCTTAAATTATAAGTAATTTTTTCTAATGGAATACAACCATAGATTTCTTTCTTCCAAGAATCTATACTTAAATGTGTATCCGATTTCCAAGTAACTGCAATAGCTTTTTTGGCTACTGCCAGTGCAATTTTTATAAATTCTTTCTGATACTTATTTAGTTTGAGTTTCGGTTTTATCCCTTCAATATCACCTAGTAAAAATAATATTGGATTATGAGGAAATTGTGTTCCTGTAATTTGTTCCAGTAAAAGTCTTAAATTTGTCCAAAATGGTTGAATTTTAGAGCAAGACCATGTCGAATGTAAAAAAGTACCAGTTTCCTGGTTACATCGGAAACACTGATCCGATAAATTTAGATTAAATTTTTTTATTTTTTGTGGTGTAATATATAATTGATGTAGAAAATTATACTGCACTAATCTTAACCGAACATTTATTGTATTTGTCATACTGTCAAGACATAGTCTTGACCAATTTGTTTCTTCAATTTTAATATTCAAATCACTTTCCCATTTTTGTCTTGACTTATGGACTCCTTGCTTAATTACCTGTCTTTGAATCAAATTATACATGCAAGATACAAATTTTTTGATATTTCCTTTTTGAATTAAAATTTCTATTTCATTAGATTTCGGCAATAACATTGTTTGACCTAATTTTTCTCTTAAATAAGCCCTTAATTGAAAGTAACAAAATAAAGTGTTGTTTGATATTTTATATTTATTCTTTAATTGTTCAAATGACATTAATATACCTCCTTCAAAACAATTCCCTATATATCTAATCCCATTTTGAATCCAATTATATAAAAGTTGATTGTCCATTGTAAAAGGAATAAGTCTATTTTGAATTAAAGATCTCTTTGCTAATAAAGATTTTTTTATCTCATCATCAACATTTATCTTATTCCATAAATCAATCAAATGTTTTAATATAGGAGATTCTTTCTTTTCCAGTATCCATTTAGATTCCCATTTGTATATAAAATCTTCTGGTACATTTTCTCCTATTTTATCTAATTCTATTCTAACCCATGCCGGTTTAGCTTTCTCGAAAAAAGATGCAATAAATCTAAGTTGATTTGCTTTATAATAATTCTTAAAATTTGGAAGTTGTAATCCTCCTAGATCAAATTTCCATGTCAATTTTTCCAACGATATTCTGGACATCTTACCTTTCCAGAGGAATTTCCTCAGATATTTATTTAACTCTTGAAAAAACTTCTGGGATAATTGTATTGGTAATGATTGAAATAAATATTGTAATCTAGGGAATATATTCATTTTTATAGTATTTACTCTACCTACTAATGTTATTGGTAATGCCATCCATTTTTCAAGATCTTCCTGAATTTTTTTCAAAAGTGGTAAGTAATTTAATTTGTATAAGTTTTTTATATCATTATCAACTCTTATACCTAAATATTTTATACCATTTGCTGGCCATCTAAATTGAGTTATTAATCGACATTGATTATAATCTCCTTTAGTAAGAGGCAAAATTTCACTTTTATCCCAATTTATTTTATAACCCGATATTTTCCCATATTCTTCTAGTCTATAAGATAATTTGCGTAGTGAATGTAATGGATCTGTTAAATAAATTAGAACATCATCAGCAAATAAGTTAATCTTGTATTCTTCCTGATTAACTCTAAAACCCTTAATATCTGGGTCCATTCTAATTAATTCAGCTAGTGGTTCTATTGCCAACACAAACAAAGCAGGTGATAGTGGGCAACCTTGCTGAGTTGATCTTGTTAACTGAAATGATGTTGAAATTTGACCATTTGTCACTACTTTAGCTTTGGGATTAGTATTTAAGGTTTTAATCCATTTTATAAATGATGTTCCTAATCCATATTTTTCCAATACCTTAAATAAAAAATCCCATTCCAATCTATCAAATGCTTTCTCTGCATCTAAAGCAACCGCCACACTCATTTCCTCCCTCTTTTGTGCTAAATGGATTATACTAAATAACCGAGTTACATTATCTGCCAATTGTCTATTTTTGATAAATCCTGTTTGATCCATATGCACTAATTTTGGTAAGCATTTAGATAATCTATTAGATAAGATTTTTGCTATTATTTTATAATCAGTGTTTAATAAAGAAATAGGTCTATATGATGCTGGTTTTAAAAGGTCTCTGTCTTTTTTTGGCAATACTATTAAAATAGCTGTTGAAAAAGATTCTGGAAGTTTATGCGTTCTTTCCGCCTGATATATTAACTCCATAAAAGGAGGAATTAATAAATCTTTAAACTTTTTATAAAATTCAGGTGGAAAACCATCTTCTCCTGGAGATTTATTACTTTGAAGTGATCCCAAAGCTTCTTCAACTTCTTTCAATGTAAAAGACATACCTAATCCCTTCTGTTCTTCTGTATTTAATTTTGGAAGAGTTATTTGTGATAAAAATTCTTCTATCTTAACATCGTCATTCTTTGATTCTGATTTATACAACTCAGAATAAAAATTCTTAAAAGCCTCATTAATTTCTAGAGGTTTATAAGTAATTTCATTCACTTTTGTTCGAATTGCATTTATTGTTTTAGAAATCTGATCTGTTTTTAACTGCCATGCAAGAACTTTGTGATCTTTCACCTAATTCATAATATCTCTGTTTAGTTCTCATAATTGCTTTTTCTGTTCGATATGTCTGGAGTGTATTATATTTTAACTTCTTATTAATAAGTTGTCTTCGTTTTTCTTCTGTCATATTTCTTTGAGATTCTTTTTCTAATTTTATAATCTCCTTTTCCAATTGATCTATTTCTATCATATATTCCTTCTTAATTTTAGAAGTATAACTTATTATCTGACCTCTCAAATATGCTTTCATTGCTTCCCACAATATAAATTTATCATCAACTGAATGTAAATTTGTATCTAAAAAGAACTGAATCTGTTTTTTCATAAAATCACAAAAATCTTGACATTTTAGTAAAATTGAATTAAATCTCCATCTATAAATTGATTCCTCTTTATCTGTCATTATCATTGTCATTATTAAAGGAGAGTGATCAGACAATATTCTTGCTTTATATTCCATGTTTTTCACTCTATCTTGAATATTTGTTGATAACAGGAAAAAATCTATCCTTGAATATGTTTTATGTCTATTTGAATAAAATGAATAATCCCTTTCTTTTGGATTGATTCTTCTCCATATATCAATCAAATTTAGATCTTTCATCAATGATAGAGTTAATTTTGCTACTTTTGATTTTGTAATAGCCTTTGTTGATCTATCTAAAACTGGATCTAAACAAAAATTAAAATCTCCACCTATTAATATTTTATCATGTGCATTAGCCAAATTCAAAAAAACCTCCTGTATAAATTTTACATCATTTTCATTTGGTGCATAAATATTCATAAGAGTCCATAGTTCTGAAAAAATTTGACAATGTATAATTAAATATCTTCCTGCCGAATCAATTAATACATTTTGTATTTTAATTGGTAAATTTTTATTAACCAAAATTGCAACTCCTCTTGCCTTTGAGTTAAATGAAGCTGCAATAACATTTCCAACCCAGTCTCTTTTTAATTTCTGATGTTCTATATCCGTTAAATGAGTTTCTTGTAAGAAAGCTATATCTATTTTCATTTTTTTAATGTATGTTAAAATTCTTTTTCTTTTTATTGGTCCATTAAGCCCATTAACATTAAAACTTAAAAAATTCAATAAATTAGTCATTATTTTTATTTATGTTACTCCAATCTATAATAATACCTAATCTTTCAACTCTCATTATATCCTGGGAAATCTTTTTAGAAGTTTCCATGTTGCTATGTGTGTCCCCACCAATCATCCAGGCAAAAGAATAGAAGAAAAATAGAAAATAAAGAAAAAAACAAAATACCCCCCTACTAATGTTGTGAAAAAAAAGAAACACAACATTACCCCCCTCTATTGTACGGGTCATGGCAATCGCCATGATTACACACGTGAATCCCGTAGTAACCAAGTCAAAGCTCCCCAGCCCCCCCGCAACATGAAAAATATATATATATAAAAAAAAACATACCATTCTCAATTAATATTTCTAAAATATTACTTTTCTCCCTTATATCGTCCTTAAATGTCCATCAGTTCCATTTACTTTCTCTGTCTTCGTCTTTAACCATTACATTTAGAAATCTCCGCTTTTAATCAACAAATAGATGGAAGTCTTTGTGCAAACACCTCCGCATCTTGATAGTCAGAAAAAAATCTTTTTCCTTCCTCCAAAAAAATTATCAGTGTTGCTGGGTGACGCATTGAAAACTTATAACCTTTTTCCCACAAAACCTTTTTAGCTGGGTTAAATTCTTTCTTTCTCTTCAAAAGGTTATAACTTATATCAGGATAAAAAAGAACTGGTTTCTCAGCTATCATCAACGGACCTTTTCTTCTTTTAGCACCCTGGGCAGCCGCCCTCAAAATCTTTTCTTTATCCTGGTATCTTAAACATCTTATCAAAATTGATCGCGGATTTTGATCATCTTGAGATCTTGGTCTTAAAACTCTGTGCACCCTTTCAATCTCAATTAAAGCTTCTTCTCCCATTTCCAATTTTTCAGGAATCCATTTTTGAAAAAAATTTATTGGGTCTTCTCCTTCGGTACCTTCTTTAAGTCCAACAATTTTAATATTGTTGCGTCTACTAAAATTTTCAAGTTTATCAATTTTTCCCACGAGTTGTTTTCTTTCTGATGTCCAGGCGTCATTATCATCTTCCATCCTCTTCATTCTTCCCTCCATTTCTTCCATTCTGACGTCCAAATCTATAATTTTCTTTTCCATTTTTTCCTGTTTCTTTGTCATTTTATCAAACATAGCCTCCATATTTGTTATTTTTTGTGTCATTACTTTTTGGTTACTTTTAATTACTTTTAATGCATTTAATTTATGCATTATTTGCCTCAAAGTCTTTTTTGTACTTTCAGAGGAACTTTCGTCTTCTCCATCTTCATCTGATTTTTCCAGAGAGTCCGTCTCTCTCTCAGACTCACTTTCACTGTCGGTTTCAGTCGTTGCTGGGATTTGTAGTTCTGGTTGTTCTCTTTTGCGCATGCTCGTTCCTTTACGCTTGCGCAGTTCTCGTTGATCTTTCCCTTTAGAAATGGCCGATGCTGCCGCAATCTCCTTTTCTGTTTCACCGGTGGTGTGTTGTACCTGAGTCCGCGGTTCTTCGGTAGAAATAGGCCTTGATTCTGTTCCAACTTGAGCGGTCTTCGCGGTAGCAGTTTTCTTCGTCCTCTGTTTATGAGGCATAGCTTAAAACAATCCGGAATAGTTTATAAGTAACCTTAAAAAAGTATTAATTAACTTTTCTTCACTTAGACATTGATTTATTAACTTTTTTACGGGAGGGCTGGATTCCAGCGTCTCGATCCTACGTCATCACGTGACGTCCCCCTCTTTATCTTGATATCTTAAGCATTTTATCAAGATTGATCGTGGGTTTTGATCAACTTGAGGTCTTGATCTTAAGGCTCTGTGAGCCCTTTCAATTTCAATTAACTGGGTTCCTTCTTCTATTTCCAAAATTTCCAGAATCCATTTTTGAAAAAAATTTATTGGATCCTCTCCCTCTATACCTTCTTTAAGTCCAACAATCTTAATATTATTTTGTCTGTTAAAATTTTCAAGTACATCCATTTTTTCCAACAACTGTTTTATTTCTGATGTCCAGGCAGAAATATTATCTTCATTTTATTCACTCTATCAATGGCGTCTCCCGTTATTTCTTCCAAGTTTTTAATTTTCTTGTCCATTTTGTCCTGTTTTTTCATCATTTTATCAAACATAATCTTCATATTTTAATATCTTTTTTATTACTTTTAATGCTTTTGATTCATGCATTATTTGCACCAAAGATTTTTTTATGTCTCCAATATCACCTCCAACCTCTTCCTGTTGCTCTTCTTTTTTTGTCTCTTCATCTTCGTCTGATTTATCCAGAGAATCTGATTCCACCTCATATTCACTTTCACTTTCAGTTCCGATCATAGCTGGGATTTGTAATTTGGGTTGCTCGTGTTTGCGCATGTCCCTTCCTTCACGCATGCGCAATTCCTGTTGCTCTTTTTTTTGGAAACGGTTGACGTTACTGCAGTTTCCTGTTCTGTATCGCCGGAGGTAAAATGCACTTAAGCCCGAGGCTCTTTCATGGCTGCCAACCTTGGTTCTTTTCCAACTTGTGTTGTCTTCAAAGTAGTAGTTTTCTTCTGCTTCTGTTTAGGAGACATATCTTAAGACAATCCCTAGTGGTTTATAAGTAATTTTTAAAAAGTATTTACTAACTTTTCTTCACTTAAACATTATTTTACGGTTTTTTTTTACAGGAGAGCTGGATTTCCACATCTAAATCCTAAGTCATCAAGTGACATCTCCCTTTTTATGTCTTTATTGAACACATTGTTTAATCATTCACAGTCCAGGCTGGGAAAAGTACGTGAACCCTTGTATTAAATAACCAGGTAGAATCTCCTTTTGAGGTAGTGATCTCTTTAATCTCACCCGGCAGCGGGCAAAGGTAAACCATTGCTGTTACTTGCCACAAACATGATTTCCCAATATGTCAGAGTGGTGTGGAGGGAAATAGTCCGCCAACTAGAAATTCCAGATGCGCCCTAACGACAAAGACGACGAGAACCTCCTTTAGCCTCCACAAAATGTTTCCTGTAGCTGCTGATCAGACTTGCACAACATTGAGGAGGAATTTTAGACCATTTCTCCATGCAAAACTGCTTCAGTTCATCAATATTTCTGGGATACCTTGCATGAACAATCTTCTGCAGGTCATGCCACAATATCTAAATTGGGTTAATGTCAAGACTCTGATTTGGCCATTCCAAAACACGTATTTTATTCTTTTTAAACCATTCTGTGCTAATTTACTCTTGTGTTTCAGATCATTGTCTTGTTGCATCATCCAACATCTACTAAACTTCAGGTGATGGTCTCGCTTCCCTGACATTCTCCTGTAAAATATCTAGATACAGTTTTGAATTCATTGTTCCCTCAATGACTGCAAGCTGTCCAGACCCTGAGGCAGCAAAGCAGCCCCAGACCATGATGCTCTTTCCACCATGCTTCTCAATTTGGGTTGAGGTTTTGGTATGCTGTACCCCTTTGCCTCCAAACATATTAGTGTGCATTTCCGCCAAAAAGTTCAACTTTTCCTCATCTGTCCACAGAACATTATCCTGGAACTGTTGTGGAACATCCAGCTGGTCTTTTGCAAACTTGAGGCGTGCGGCATTTTTGTTTTTTTTTGGAAGCAGCAATTTCTTCCATGGTATCTTTCCATGAATACTATTCTTGTTCAGAGTTTTTCATATAGTGGATACATGAACAAAGACTTTGGCAAGCTGAGAGATTTCTTCAGGTCTTTTGTTTGTTATCCTTGGGTTCTTTTTCACCTCCTTCAGCATTGCACAAAGTGCTCTTGGTGTGATCTTTGCAGGACGCCCACTCCTAGGGAGAGTAGCAACAGTACGGAGTTTCCACCATTTGTAGATAATTCTCTTTCTGTGGACTGATGAACACTCAGGTCTTCAGAAATGCTTTTGTAGCCTTTTCCAGCTTCGTGCATCTCCACAATTCTTCTTCTAAGGACCTCTGAATATTGTTTTGATTGAGGCACGGTGCACATAAACAGACCTTTCTTGAAAAGAACAGGCTCTGAAAGTAACCTGACTTAGTGTGTCTTTTTTATAGGGCAGAGCCCCTCTACAACCCACAGCTCCAATCTCACGTCACTGATTGGAACACCTGACTCTAAATTGCTTTTGTAGAAGGAATTACCCCAGAGGTTCACATACTTTTTTTGAACAGAGACTGTGATTGTTTAAGTGGAGTTCTCCGTACTGATGAAAAGAAGTGTAATTGTGTGTGTGTTATTATTTAGGCAGATTGTGTTATTATTGTGACTTAGATGAAGATTAGAACACATTATATGAATAATTAATTCAGAAAAACAGGTAGCATTCACAAACTTCTTCTTGCAACTGCATGTTAGGTTTTTGAATGATGAACAGGCCAGAGAGGAAATGCTTTTTGCCCAAAAGCTTAAGACAAATAATAAATGTGAAACAATTTTTTGAAGAAATCAAGTCCCATTTCTTGGAAAACAATATTCCAGTGGAAAATATAATGGCTTGTGCAAAAGATGGTGCTGCTTTGATGGTAGGAAGATAGGGGATTCATTGCTCAATTAAATAATCATGTGCTTGACATTCTTTGCACTCACCGTGTCATCCACTATCAACATTTGGTTGCAAAAAATTTGGGAGGATATTTGCATGACACCTTCTTGCTGTAATAATGGCTGTCAACTTTATCAAATCAAAAGCACTTCAAGATAGTCTTCTTAAACAAAGAAGATAGACAGAGGTCTGATGGTTACCATAAGATTCATCGCTTTGCTGCACTTTGGGATAGCATTTTTAAGTGATAAGCAGCTTGGAGAGCAAATTACCACTGCTAAGTCTGATATATTTTACCTGTCAGATATATTTGAGAAACTCAGTTTATTAAACAACCTGTTACAAGGATTTTTCAACCTGTTACAAGGCCTGCGATCTCACATCATGCAAAAAGAGCTATTTCCAGTTCCTTTAGAAAAGTCAAACTTTTCAGAAGCAATATTAGCCATTGTGAGTTTATGCAGTTACCTCCAGAATCAGAATTGGATTTATGTTTCTGCAAATTACTTCAATTTAGTGCAGGAGACCCCCATACCAGATGGTGATGCAGGCAGTCAGAATGCTCTCCACGGTACATTTGCTGAAGCTTTTGAATGTTTTAATTGACAAATCGAGTCTTCTCAATCTCCAATTGAAACATTGCCACTGCCTTCCCTTCTTTACAGCTGCATCGATATGTTGTGTCCAGGTTAGGCCCTCAGAGATACTGACACCTGCTCACTCTCTCCACTTCTGATCCCTCTAGGAGGATTGGTTTGTGTTCCCTCATCTTACCCTTCTGAAGTCCATAATCAGCTCTTTCGTCTTACTGTCGTTGAGTGGAAAGTTGCTGTTGTAACACCATAGAACATTACAGCACAGAAACAGGCCTTTTGGCCCTTCTTGGCTGTGCCGAACCATTTTTCTGCCTAGTCCCACTGACCTGCACCTGGCCCATGTCCCTCCATACACCTCTCATCCATGCACTTGTCCAAGTTTTTCTTAAATGTTAAAAGCGAGCCCATATTTACCACTTCATCTGGCAGCTTATTCCACACTCCCACCACTCTGTGTATGAAGTAGCCCCCCCCCCCCAATGTTCCCTTTAAACTTTTCCCTTCACCCTTAACCCACGTCCTCTGGCTTTTTTCTCCCCTGGCCTCAGTGGAAAAAGCCTGCTTGCATTCATTCTATCTATATCCATCATAATTTTATATAACTTTACCAAATCTCCCCTCATTCTTCTACGCTCCAGGAAATAAAGTCCTAACCTATTCAACCTTTCTCGGTAACTCAGTTTCTCAAGTCCCGACAACATCCTTGTAAACCTTCTCTCCACTCTTTCAACCTTATTAATATCCTTCCTGTAATTCGGTGACCAAAACTGCACACAATACTCCAAATACAGCCCTAACAATGCCTTATACAACCTCACCATAACATTCCAACTCTTATACTTAATACTTTGATTTATAAAGGCCAATGTACCAAAAGCTCTCTTTACTACCCTATCTACCTGTGACACCAATTTTAGGGAATTTTGTATCTGTATTCCTAGATTCCTCTGTTCTACTGCACTCCTCAGTGCCCTACCATTAACCTTGTATGTTCTACCTTGGTTTTTCCTTCCAAAGTGCAATACCTCACACTTGTCTGTATTAAACTCCATCTGCCATTTTTCAGCCCATTTTGCCAGCTGGTCCAAATCCCTCTGCAAGCTTTGAAAACCTTCCTCACTGTCTACTACACCTCCAATCTTTGTATCATCAGCAAATTTGCTGATCCAATTTACCAAATTATCATCCAGATCATTGACATAGATGACAAATAACAATGGACCCAGCACTGATCCCTGTGCACACCACTAGTCACAAGCCTCCACTCAGAGAAGCAATCCTCCACTACCACTCTCTGACTTCTCCCATTGAGCCAATGTCTAATCCAATTTACTACCTCACCATATATACCTAGTGACTGAATCTTCCTAACTAACCTCCCATGCGGGACCCTGTCAAAAGCCTTACTGAAGTCCATGTAGACAACATCCACTGCCTTCCCTTCATCCACTTTCCTTGTAACCTCCTCAAAACACTCTAATAGGTTTGTTAAACATGACCTATCACGCGCATTTGTTAAAGATGACCTACCACTCAGCTAATTTGGTATATCTCACTCCTGTATGCCCTTTCATCACCAGCTGAAATTCTGCCAACAATGGTTGTATCATCAAGCAAATTTATAGATGGCATTTGAGTTCTGCCTAGCCACACAGTCATGGGTGTAGAGAGAATACAGCCGTGGGCTAAGTGCACATCCCAGTGGAGATGTTATTTCCAATCTGCAAAGACTTTGGACTTCCAGTTACGAAGTAGAGGATTCAGTTGCAGAGGGAGTACAATGATCTATGCTCTGTAGCTTTTCAATCAGGACAGTAGTACTCTTAAAATAGAATAGTAAGATAATGATCTAATTGTATATCTTGATCATGTGAAACAACTTCACACTGATATGGAATTTCAGTTCAGAGATTTGCTGGAGATGCATATTTCAGATTGGATGATGGATCCATTTGGAGTGAATATGAACGATATTGACACCACATTGCAAAAATATCTTATTGAGCAGCAGAATGATATAACAGTTCAAGCAAAATTGAAACAGAGCAGGCAAAATTTCTTGATAAATAGTGATATTCAAAATAAGTTTCTCCATCTCAAAGAAACTGAATTGTTTTCAATTGCATTTCCCACCTCTTAACTAATTGAATGTGGTTTTAGTCAAGCTCGTCACCTCCTATCAAAAGTTTGTAACCATCTTGATCTGTGAAAAAAGCTGATCTTTGATTATCTTTAACCAAGTTGCAACCAGATATTCAAAAACTCACTAGTTTTCATCAGTCGCAAGGATTTCGCTAAATACCCAAATTAAAATACATTAAGTGCTTTTTTGTTTCTGGTTTGAAGAATATCAGATATATTGTAAATAAAATATCCAATTCAGAGCTTAGAAATAGTTTTTATATTCACCTGTAACATCATAACTTATAATATCTATAACCTGTTAAATGCATAAATATTGACTGTATATTAGAATGATTAGTACAGTTGACCGAAATAAACCTCAACAACAAACAGATCCTATAGAGGGTGGGGACCAAAGGTAAATAAAAGTCAGAAGTGAGATATGAGCAGAGAAAGGTTGAGAACCACTGCTTTATTACAACCAGGAAATCATCATTTTCTCTTTTAATTTCAGGTAATCATCATACCCAAAGCCAGAGCTTGGTCTAGTGAACAGAACATCATTTTCCAAATTTTTCAAGAAATTGAATCTTATCTTCCTATCATTTCACTTCATGTTCAATAGTAAAGTCCCATAGTCAATTGGAATGCAGATTAGTTGTTTGGAGTTCCTCTATCCAAGCTGGGAGGTGTTAAAATTAGGTTTTTTCATGGAAAGATAAATTATACCATGGTTTGTGTATAGTTTGTGTAGACAATTACCATTGTAATGTGCTCACAGGAAAATTTAGGGGAAAATGAAGAAGGAAAGTATACACAAATATAAAATAAATATGTATAAAACAATCATTAATTTCCAATAATCAAAAATTTTTAGTCAAATACTTTCCCTTATGTTCACAAAGTATATCTGGCCACAAAGCCATCAATTCCATCATCTAAATCATTGGCATATAATGTGAAAAGAAGTAGTTCCAACACTGACCCCTGCAGACCACCACCAGTCCTGCCTCCTACCTGTCATCTAAGCTTTTATCCATGATATTATCTCTCCTGTAATACTAAGGGCCTCTTAACTTGTTAAGCAGGTCAAGTGTGGCACCTCGTCAAAGGTCTTCTGAAATTCCAAGTAAACAACATCCACTGACTCTCCTTAGTCTTGCCTGCTTGTTACTTTCTCAAAGAATTCCAAAAGATTTGTCAGGCAAAATTTCCTCTTAAGGAAACCATGCTGACTTCAGCCTATTTTACCATGTGCCTCCAAATACCTCAAAACCTCATCCTTAATGGACTGCAACATCTTCCCAACCACTAAGGTCCTTTCCTTCCCCCTACTGATGCTATTCAGTGTGCTCAGCTCCTCAGACAGATTGTTGATCCACAAACATCTAGAGTAACAGATCAAAAGAATTGGGATGCTGGTCAGGAATGAGGAAGCTGACAAACCTCCCCCATCTTGAGTGAGGAACGTTTGAACCTCAACACATCTTAAACAGTCAGATAACTTTTGAGAAATCGAAGTCCAGGGAAGATTATGGATCACCCTCACTTCAATGGGCACTTTAAGCATGTTAGATCTTTATTTTGCACATGCGTAAAGACATTCTGCACATACAGTACACACCAGGAACAGAGCACAACTGTCCTTAAGTTTTTGATCCACTAGGCAACATTATCAGATGCATACTTAGCTAATTTTACTAGCACTATCTTTTTTGGTAGCTATTTTAAACATTACATTTTGCACCCACTCACCTTCTTTATGGTTTTGGTTTGGAGACTGTTGAGTTCTCCTTTTATTGGATCATACAGAGTCACTTTAGCATAAGGATCACTGCAAGAAAGTGAAAAAGGTGAAAATTTCTCACGCACTAGCAACAGATTACATAGCTCTTTGTGCTGCAGATAATCAATTTCTGCTCTATACTAATGTACCAGCTCTAGGGCGATCTTAGCCAAAGCATGCTGAACGTTTTGTACAGATAATTACAGTGACATGGAGAATTCAATACACAGAGTGCAATAAACATTCATTCTTCCATGCTGTAAATGGTGGACATGCTGTAAATAATACTGTTCTCCATCACACTATAAACACATCAATTACTTAACTGTATCATATAATTAAACTCTTATGTGTCCTAATTATACAAGAAAAACATACAGGATTAAACCATTTGGCCAGTTAGGCCTGCTCTAATACTCAGTGAGATCATGACTGATCTGACCATGAACTCAGCTCCACTTACTAGCCTTTTCCTCATCACCCTTCATGGACCTATTATGTGACAATTGTGTCATTGAGTCCTAGAGCACTACAGCATATAAACAGGCTCTTTGGCCTTTCTAGTCTGTGCCAAAACGTTTGTCTGCTTAGTCCCATTGACGTGCACCAGGAAAATAGCCCTGCACACCCTTCCCATCCTTGAACTTAACCAAACAACTCATAAGCATTTAAATCAAACTCACTTCCACCATTTCTGCTGGCAACTTATCACGTACTTGCACCACCCTCTGAGTAAAGGGATATCTCCTCAGGTTCCCCTTAAATATTCCAGCTTTTACCCTTAACCTATAACCTCTAACCTCTAATTCTAGTCTCACCCAACTTCAGTGGAAAAGTCTGCTGCCTTCGTGACCTTCATAATTTTGTACAGTTCTGTTAAATCTCCCCTCATTCTCCTACACTCCAGGGAATAAATTACTAACCTATTCAATCTTAGTGAGGAAGCTTCTACTGCTTCCTGGCAGAGAACTCCACAGAAATATAAACGTTTCTACAAGATCCGCTCTCATTCTTTTAAATTTCAGTGAGTATAATCCAAGGCAACTCAAGCTCTCCTCACAGGCTAATATCCTCTTGCCTGAAAGTGACTTGGTGAACCTCCCCTATACCACCTCTAAAATTAGTATGACTTATCTTAAGTAAGAACCTTCTAGAACTGCACTCACTACTTCAGGTGCAGCCTCACCAGTACTGTCTACATTTGAAGTATATCCTCCCTGCTCTTAAATTTAATTGCTCTAGCAGTTAAGACCAGTATCGATAGGATGCAAAAACTGGGCTAAGAAGTGGCAGATGCAGTTCAACCCAGATGAACTGGTTCATTTTGGTAGGTCAAATATGATGACAGAATATAGTATTAATGGTAAGACTCTTGGCATTGTGGAGGATCAGAGGGATCTTGGGGTCCGAGTCCATAGGACATTCAAAGCTGCTGCGCAGGTTGACTCTGTGGTTAAGAAAGCATACAGTGCATTGGCCTTCATCAATCATGGGATTGAGTTTAGGAGCCTAGAGGTAATGTTGCAGCTATATCGGACCCTGGTCTGACCCCACTTGGAGTACTGTGCTCAGTTCTAGTTGCCTCACTACAGGAAGGATGTGGAAACCATAGAAAGGGTGAAGAGGAGATTTACAAGGATGGTGCTTGGATTGGGGAGCATGCCTTATGAGAATAGGCTGAGTGAACTCGGCCTTTTTCAGAGCGACAGAGGATGAGAGATGACCTGATAGAGGTATATAAGATGATGAGAGGCATTGATTGTGTGGCTAGTCAGAGGTTTCTTTTCCCCAGGGCTGAAATGGCTAGCACAAGAGGACACAGGTTTAAGGTGCTTGGGAGCAGGTACAGAGGAGATGTCAGGGGTACGTTTTTTTTTAACATGGAGAGTGTGAGTGTGTGGAATGGGCTGCTGGCGGCGGTGGTGAAGGTGAATATGATAGGGTCTTTTAAGAGACTCCTGGACAGGGACATGGAGCTTAGAAAAATAGAAGGCCATGGGTAACCCTAGGTAACTTCTAAGGTAAGCACATGTTCGGCACAGTTTTGTGGGCTGAAAGGCCTGTATTGTGCTGTAGGTTTTCTGTTCCTATTCCACTTGCCTCCTTGATAACCGGTTGCACCTCTAAGTTGCAATTCACACACTAACACAAGTCCCTCTGCACAAAAGCATGCTGCATCATTTAAATAATTCGGTGCTCTACTGTTCCTTCCTAAGTGGATGATCTTGCATATATTGTGATATATCGTTAAGTATATTGTGAACACTTTTGGAGCTCTCCTCTCTGTCTGCCAACTAGAGAAAGAAATTTATTCCAACTCTCTGCCTTCTATTGGTTAACTAATCTTCTATCCATGCCAATACATACCCCCAAATCAATGCATCCTTACTTCATGGATAAGCCTTCTATGCACCATAGTATCGAACACCTTCTGGAAATCCAAGTATAAAACATGACCTGCTCCACTTATTATATTCTCAAAGAACTCCAATATCTTTGTGAAACAGGACCTGCCCTTCCTGAATCCCTGTTTTCCTGACAGCATAAACATCAATTCTCAAACTTCCATTAATTGCTCCCCTCCCCCACCATTCCCGTTTCTCTCTCTTACCTCATCACCTGTCTCTGGTGCTCCTCCCCTTTTCCTTTCTCCCCTGGTCTTTTACCCTCTTCTATCAGATTCTCCCATCTCCAGCCTTTTACCTCTTTCACCTATCAGATTCTCAGCTCTTTACTTCACCCCTCCCCCCTCCCAATTTCATCTACCACCTTGCTTGGATTTCCAGCATCTCCCTGCTGTGTCTGCCTGATTCAATCATTTCCATCCAGATGTCTCACTATTTCTTCGTTAATGATTTAAGAATATTCATAACTACAGACATTAAGCTAACTGGTCTTAGTTACCTATCTCCAACTTACATCAATTTTTTTTTAAAGTGGTGCAACATTTGCAGTCTTCTAATCGGCTGGCATCTGCCCAGAGTCTGGAGAATTTTGGGAAATTATCTCAAAATGTTTTACATTTAGCTTCCTACATGGCAAAATGCCTCATCGCCAGACCTCACCAGCAGGCACCAAGACCTCGCCCGGCTGGCGGTGAGAGGGGCCCTCCTAAACCGATCCCTCCTGTACGCCCGGAACATCATCTCCACACCCCTCTGCCCACGGGAGGACTGCAGAGAGGAGGAATCAGTGACCCACCTCTTTGCACACTATGGGTTCGCAGAGAAGGTATGGAGGAGGATGGAAGGGACAGTGTCGAGGTTCATCCCCAGCAGCTACGTAACAGAGGACTCTCTGATCTACGGGCTGTTCCCAGGGACGCACATCAAGACCAACATCTGGAGCTGCTGGCAGATCATCAACTCAGTGAAAGACGCTCTTTGGTCAACCCGAAACTTGATGGTCTACCAGCACATGGAGATGTCCGTGGGAGAATGCTGCCGACTGGCACATTCTCGGCTGCAGGAGTACGTGCTGAGGGACGCACTCAAACTCGGTGCAGCCACTGCAAGGGCCCGGTGGGGAAGGACCACAGTCTAGGGTTCTTCTCCTGTGGGAGTTGAGGTGTGAGGGGTTGGGGGTATACCCCCTGAATGTAAATATGAAAGAATAAAGTGCCACGTGGGTGGCAAAACATTAGAACTTTGAAAATGTAAAGACAGTAATGATACCAACTGTAAAGAATTGAAAGTCTTTGAATGGTTATTGTATATAATTTTATTTTGGAATGAAATATATTTTAATAAAAAAATTAGCTTCCTACATGGCATTCAAAACCTTGGAATGCATTCCATCAGGAGCAGGGGACTTGTCTACCGCTAGTTTGATCATTACTGCATCCTTAGTGACAGCGATTGGATCAAGGTCCTCACCTGTGCCACCCCCTCCCACCACATCCAAAACATTTCTCTTTGGCGTGTTAGATGTGTCTCTACCATGAAAAACAACACAAAATGTTATGATAGTCTTGGAAGATTTCAACATGCAGGATGATTAGGAAAATCAGGCAAATATCGGATCTCAACAGGGTGAATCTACTGAATGCCTGAAAGATGCCTTTTTAGAGCAGGTTGTCATTGAGCCTACCAGGGGATCAACTATACTAGATTGGGTGTTGTGTAATGAACCGGAGGTGATTAAGGAGCTTAAGGTAAAAGAACCCTTAGGAGACAGTGACTACAAAATTATTAAGTTTAACTTGAAATTTGATAAGGAGAAGGTAAAGTCTGATCCAGCAGTTTTTCAATGGAGTAAAGGAAATCACAATGAAACAAGAGAGAAACACACACAAAATGCAGGAAGAACTCGGCAGGCTAGGCAGCATCAATGGAAAGAAGTACAATCGACACTTCGGGCCAAGATTCTTCAGCAGGACCTCCACCCAAAACATCCACTGTATTTTTTTCCCACAGATGCTGCCTGGCCTGCTGAGTACCTCCAGCATTTTGTGCGTCTTGCTAGGATTTCCAGCATCTGCGTATTTTCTCTTGTTTGTGGTACAAGTGAGGAGCTGGCCAAAGTAAACTGGAAGGAGATGTTGGCAGGGATGACAGGAGAGTAGCAATGGAGTGAGTTACTGGGAAAAATTAGGAAGGTGCAGGATAGATGTATCCCAAAAACACAGAAATATTCAAATAGCAAAACAGTACAACCATGGCTGACAAGGGAAGTCAAACTAATGTAAAAGCAAAAGGGAGAGCATACAACAAAGCAAAAATTAGTGGGAAGATAGAGGATTGGGAAGCTTTTAAAAACATATAGACAGCAGCTAAAAGAATCATTAGAAGCAAAAGGATGAAATATGAAAGCAAGCTAGTGAACAATATTAAAGTGGTTATTAAAAGCTTTTTCAAGTATGTAAAAAATAACAAGAGATGAGAGTGGATATAAGACCGCTGGAAAAATGAGGCTGGAGAAATAACAACGGGTGCCAAGGAGATGGCAAATGAACTAAGTGAGTATTTTGCATCAGCCTTTACTGTAGAAGACACTAGCAGTATGCCAGATTTGAAGGATGTAAAGGAAAAGAAGTGAGTGCAGTTAATATTACAAGGGAGAAGGTGCTCAAAAAGCTGAGAGACCCAAGGGTCAGGTGAACAGGGTTCTGAAAGAGGTAGCAGTAGAGTTTGTGAAGGCATCTGTAAACATCTTTCAAAACTCATTGGACTCGGGCATAGTGCCAGAGATCACTCCACTCGTTAAGAAAGGAGGAAAGCAGCAGAAAGAAAATCAATAGACCAATTAGTCGGACATCAGAAGATGTTGGAGTCCATTGTTAAGGATGACATTAAGGTATACTTGGTGACACAGGACAAGACAGGACAAAGTCAGCGTGGTTTCCTTCGGGGAAAAACCTGCCTGACAAACCTGTTTGAGGAGATTACAAGTTGGATGGATAAAGGGGGTGCAGTGGACGTTGTATATTTGGACTTCCAGAAGGCCTTTGACAAGATGTAACTATTGAGGCTGCTTACCAAGGTAAGAGCCTATGGTATTACAGGAAAGTTACTAATGTGGTTAGAGCATTGGCTGAATGGTAAGAGGCAGCAAGTGGGAATAAAAGAATCCTTTTTCTGGGTGGCTGCCAGTGACTAGTGGTGTTCTGTTGGTGGTTGGTGTTGGGGCCATCTCTTTTTAAGCCGTATATCAATGATTTAGGTGATGGGATAGATGGCTTTGTTGCCAAGTTTGCAGATGATACAAAGATTGGTGGAGGGGCAGGTAGTGTTGAGGAAACAGATTGGCTGCAGAAGGATTTAGACAGATTAGGAGAATGGGCAAGAAAGTGGCAAATGAAATACAATATTGGAAAATGCATGGTAGTAAAAATCATTGGACTATTTTCTAATTGGAGAGAAACCCCACAACTCTGAGATGCAAAGGGATTTGGGAGTTCTTGTGCAGAACAGCCTGAAGGTTAACTTGCAGGTTGGTGAGGTAGGCAAATGCAGTTTAGCATTCACTTCAAGAGATTCAGAATATAAGAGCAGGGCTTTATAAGGCACTGATGAGGCCTCACCTTGAGTATTGTGAACAGTTTTGGGCTCCTCATCTGAGAAAAGATGTGCTGGCACTGGAGGGTTCAGAGGAGGTTCACAAGGAGGAGTCCAAGAACATAAGGATTATCATAGAAGGAATGTTTGATGGCTCTGAATCTGTACTCACTGAGATTTAGATGGATGAGGAGGGATCTCATTGAAACCTTTCGAATGTTGAAAAGCCTGGACAGAGTAGATGTGGAAAGGATGTTTTCCATGGTGGGGGAGTCTAGGACAAGAGGGCACAGCCTCAGAATAGGGGGGACATCCATTTAAAACAAAATGCAGAGAAATTATTTTAGCCGGAGGGTGGTGAATTAGTGAAATATATGCAGCTCTGGAGGCCAGGTCGTAGGGTGTGTTTGAGGCAGAGATTGATTGGTTCCTGACTGGACATGGCATCAAAGGTTATGGGGAGAAGGCAGGGAAGTGGGGCTGTGGAAGGAAAAGAAGGATCAGTCATGATAGAATGGTGGAACAGACTCAATGGACCAAATGGGCTAATTCTGCTCCTATCTTTTATGGTCTTATTATGGTCTAAAATAGTCCATCAAAGCCTTGGCTATTTCTGTATTTCCCAATATCAATACCCATTTGTCATCTTCCATGGGAATTAATATTTACTTTAACCATATTTTTCTGCTTTATATAAAAACCTTTACCATGGGTTTACCCTCAATCTACCTTCCCAGGTTTTACTTCTTGCTTAGTGTTTTCCCTTCTGCTTTTCAAGTTTTCCCAAGCTTCCAGTTTCCTGGTATTTGGGTGAGTTTTTTTGCATGTACTTTTAGTTTGATGCTTTTCTTTCTCAATCTTTTTATTATTGTTATTAATATCAAAAAAATAAAATTAATACAAAGATAATGGGATTACAAACATACACATTTCGACTAAACGTGAAAGAATACATAAGCAATGATTACGGTATAAATGAGTATTCCCAAATCAAGAACGATACAATATACAAATAAACAAGGCAAACCTAGGTATATCATAGTATATATTTTTAAAAAAAGAAAAAAGAAAAAGAAAAAAATTATGCAAAAGAAAACTAATCTAATAACTAATAAAGAAGAAAAAAACAAAAAAGAAAAAAGAGAAAGAAAAAATGGAAAAAAAGGGCTGTTTATAATATCTCACAAAAATACAAAATCATCAGTGTCATCAACTCTGATCCTCTCAACATATATAAAATCGAAACTGGAAAAACAAATAGGCTTGGAACAGGGTCAAATTACATAATATGAAAATATTGAATAAATGGTCTCCATATCTTTTCAAATTTAATAGAAGTATCAAATACTTCTAATATTTTCTAAATTTAGACATAACATAGTTTGAGAAAACCAATGAAATACAGTAGGAGGATTAATTTCTTTCCAATTCAACAAAATAGATCTTCTAGCCATTAATGTAAGAAATGCAATCATTCGACAAGCGGAAGAGGGTAAATGGAGTGAGTCCATCATTGGTAAACCAAAAATTGCAGTAATAGGATGAGGTTGTAAATCAATGTTCAATACCGTGGAAATAATATCAAAAATGTCTTTCCAATATTTTTTTCAAAAGCAGACACGACCAGAACATATAAGTTAAAGACTCATATGTCAGAATGACATCTGTCACAAATAAGAGTTATATAGGAATAAAAACGAGCCAATTTATCATTGAACATATGAGCCCTGTGCACAACTTTAAACTGTATTAATGAATGTTTAGCACATATAGATGATGTATTAACTAATTGAAGAATTTTATCCAATTTCTCAATAGGGATAGTAAGGTTAAGTTCTCTTTCCCAATCATTTTTAGTCTTCCTTTGTTATCGAAGGCTAGATCTCCCCACTTATACTGTCCATGCTTTTAACATTTGTTGAGCACTGTGAAAAATCTCTTTGGAAGTCTTCTATCACTCCTTAACTGTCCCACCATGGAGCCCGTGATCCCAGTCTATGCTAGCCAGCTCTTCCTTCATCCCGTTGTAGTCTCCCTTGTTTATGCATAATAGTCTTAGATTGAACTGTTGTACCATCCATTTGTTTGAGAAATTCAATCATCCTCTAACCACTCTTTCCAAGAGGATCTCTAACTACCAGATGGTTAATTTTACCTGTCCCTTTGCACAAGATCGGATCTAAGATAGCATACTCCCTCATAGTAACGTGCTATCTAAGAAAACTATCGTGGATACATTCTCTGAAGTCCCCTTTGAGAGGGCCTTGACCATTTTGATTTGGCCAATCTATGTGCAAGTTAAAGTCCTCCATGACAACTGCCATTCCATCCTTATATGCATCAGATATTTCTTGGTTTAATGCCTGTGCTACAACATTTAGTAACCTATGGACAACTTACATTACTGATTTATTTTCCTTTGACTATTCCTATATTCTTCCCAGATGGAATCAACACTCTGCTCTTTAGATATTATACCATCCCTTACTTCCACCCTGCTCTCATCCTTAACTAATGCTAGTCCCTCTCCCTTACCTTCCTACCTATCCTTCCTTATCCTCTGATCATACAAATATTTATTCACAATCACCTGCACCCTGCTCCCACATTTCTGTAACAGCCACTAAATCATACCCACTTGTACTGACCTGTGCCACAAGTTCACTGACCTTGTTTTGAGCACTACAGGCATTGAGATAAAGTGCTCTTAAATTCATTGTTCCTTTAGAATCTAGTAATCTTTGTATCCTTTGCATTTGACTAACTCCACACTTACTTCTTTCTAACTTTTGCTTGGGTCTCCACATTGCTTCCCCTGGTCTTTCTTCATGAACTCCCAAACCAATGCTATAAGCAATTCACTGACTGCATTGGAGTACAATGCACAGTTTTGGCCACCCTGTTACAGAAAGGATGTGGTTAATCTACAGAGAGCAGAAAGGATTTGTGAGGATGTGGCCAGAATTCCAGAGTACGAGTTACAGGTCAAGATTGGCAAAGCTAGGTCTTATTTCCTTGGAACATAAGAGAATGTGGGACAACCTTAGAGAAAGGTTTATTAGAGGCATAGGTAAAGTGGATGGAAACAATCTTTTCTCCAGGGTAGAGGACACCAAAACGAGGGCACAAAGGGAAAGATTTAAAAGGAATCTGAGGGACAAGTTTTTCCATGCAGAGGGTGGTGAGTATATGAAACAAGCTGCCAGAGGAAGTGGCTGAAGGTGCAGAAGTATCATTTAAGAAGCACTTGGTTATGTACAGGGAGGGGAGGGATAAGAACTGAACGTAAGAAATGGACAATCAGTAGGCAACGTGGTCAGTAGGGAATAACTGGGCCGAAGACCCTGTAACCATGCTGCATTGCTCCCTTACTCTATAGTATAAGCAAGGAAATAGATTATCATTCAGCAGTTCCATAGGAAACTGCCAGTGAACACCTGTCAGTGCCAGCTATAGGACTGGCACAGTGCATTTATTTTGGACTTGTGCGCTCTCGACTGAACACAGATATCCAAAGCAACTCGAAAAGTAGATACCAGCTCATCAAACAGCAGTTCTGTCGAAGATCTCAACATTGTGGCAGCTGAGAAGTACTAGTACACAAAGAGAATATACCATGTGTAATAGGCAGATGGTACTTAATCTTACTGCAGGTCTGGCTAAGGGAAAAAGCTAAGTGTGTGTTTTTTAGTTAAAAGTTAATTTAGAAACCACTCAGAAGCCTCTGACACCAACGAGCTTTCACAAAACAGAACCTCAACAGTACATCAGCTGGAATCTACATGCCTCTCAGAACAACCACCCCACCACCACGATTCAAATCAATGCAAGTTTAATTGTCAACCATACATGAATACCCACAAGTACAACCAAATGAGACAGTGTTACTCCAGGGCCAAGGTACAAAACATGGTACCAACAGTCACACACAGCACAAAGCATACACAACACATAGAAGATAGCAAACACATGCAAGGTATCAGCAAAATACAGCCTTTAAAAAAAAAGTCCAGACTCTGGGTCAATAAATGCCACAGAAATCTGCAGCAGTTGACCACAATCCACAATGAGTGAACATGGGGCAACACAGACGCCTGCCTGGACTCCGCACCACATCGCCCCCTGGTGGAGCGCACCAGCTTCAACACCTCTCTCCTAGTGGCTACATAGGGATACTGCACCTTGAGGCCTAGTCGTCACCACGCCCGAGACCTCGCAGCTTCCCCACCGTCTGCCTCTGCTGTCTACCAATAAATCAGTCAATTGGACTTACAGCATTCCACATTAACAATATCCAAAAAGGGTCTTGTGATCACAAGAAAAGTGACCAAGACAGTCACTCGGTATAGACTGCATGCCTCCGCGCACCTTCTCCTCCGGAGCCTCTCTGACGCAGGCAGCAGCACGATCTTCACCAAGTCCAGCTCCTTCAGCTTACTGATGGGGTGGACCTGCAGTACTTTAAGTTCTTAATGTCCAGCAGCATCTTGCGATCATAAAAATTACAAATACAGGTTGTGTGCTCAATTGACCTCCTGCATTCACAAAATGCAAGTGCTAGCAGGCAGACAGCCTGAGTGGTCAGACCAATGTGATCTAACCCCATGCATTGGGAAAGCTTCCCATTTTTGGGAAACAGGATACATTAACGAAGGGTCTCAGCCCAAAACGTCGACAGCGCTTCTCCCTATGGATGCTGCCTGGCCTGCTGCATTCCACCAGCATTTTGTGTGTGTTGCTTGAATTTCCAGCAACTGCAGATTTCCTCGTGTTTACATTAAGGCCCTCTTCATTATCGCAGGTGACTTCAACCAGGCCAACTTCAAGAGTGTGTTACCAAAACACCACCAGCAGGTCTCATGTTCCATCAGGGCTCAAACACTCTTGACTATGGCTATACAGCCAACGATGCCTTCTGAGCCATCCTCACATTCACAATTCAGTAAATCAGATACCTGGGCTATGCTTCTTCTCCCCTGCATAGAAACAGAAACTGAAACAGGAAGATCAAGTACAGAAAGTCGCACAGGGCTGGTCTGAGAAAATAGGCGAGCAACTGCTTTGAGTTGGTAGACTACTCCAGATTCAAACACTCCATACAGCTATTAGAGATGCTAAGAGACAATACCAGTCCAAAATAGAGTCCCAGAATAGCTGTCTGCCATGGCACGGCTTACAAAGTACATTTATTATCGAAGTATGTATACAATATGCAATGCCCATAAAAAGTATTCACCCACCTTGGAAGTTTTCATGTTTTATTGTTTTACCACATTGAATCACAGTGGATTTAAATTGGCTTTTTTTTAAAACACTGATCAACAGAAAAAGACTATGTCAAAGTGAAAACAGATCTCTACAAAGTGATCTAAATTAATTACAAAATAATTGATTGCTTAAGTATTTACAACCCCCCCCCCCAATTTAATATGATACAAAGCATCATATTTTGGACACACAAAAAAACTGGTGCAGCCAATTGGTTTTACAAGTCACATAATCAGTTAAATGGAGATCTGTTTTTGGAGACCTGTGTGCAGTCCAGATGCTTCAATTGATTGTAGTAAAAATAGTAAAAATACTCCTGTATCTGGAAGGCCCAACTGCTGGTGAGTCAGTATCCTGGCAAAAGCTACACCATGAAGACAAAAGAACATTCCAAGTAACTCCATGAAAAAGGTTATTGAAAAGCACAAGTCAGGAGATGGATACAAGAAAATTTCCAAGTCACTGAATATCCCTATCAATCATCAAGAAATGGAAAGAATGTGGCACAGCTGTAAATCTGCCTCGAGCAGGCCATCCTCAAACACTGAGTGACTGTGCAAGAAGGGGACAAGTGAGGGAGGCCGCCAAAAAACCTACTACAATTCTGGAGGAGTTACAAGCTTCAGTGGCAGAGATGGCAGAGATGAACATACAACAACTGTTGCCCAAAAACTTCACCAGTCGCAACTTTATGAGAAAGTGGTAAAGAGAAAACCCACTGTTGAAACAAACTCTCATGAAATTACAGCTAGAGTTTGCCAGAAGGCATGTGGGAGACTCTGAAGTCAGCTTGAAGAAGGTTCTATGGTCTGATGAAAACAAAATTGAGCATTTTTTGCCATCAGACTAAACGCTATGTACAAACGTTTATACATCATCAAAATCACACCATCCCTACCGTGAAGCTGGTGGTGGCTGCATCATGCTGTGGGGATGCTTCACTGCAGCAGGCCCTGGAAGTCTTGGGAATGTTGAGAGTAAATACAGGGAAATCCTGGAGGAAATCCTGATGTATTCTACAAGAGAACTGTGACTTTGGAGAAGGTTTGTTTCAAGCAAGACAATGACCCCAAGCATTAGCAAAAGCTACACAGGAATGGCTTAAAAAAGAATAAAGTTAATGTTGTGGAGCGGCCAAGTCAGAGACCAGATCTGAATCCAATCGAGAATTTGTGGCTGTTGACTCATGATCTTCCTGTAATCTGACAGAGCTTGAGCAGTTTTCTAAAGAACGGGGAAAAACTGCAGTGTCCAGATGCGCAAAGCTGATAGAGACCCATCCACACAGACTCAAGGCGGTAATTTCTGCCAAAGGTGCATCTACTAAATGCTGATTTGAGGGGGTGAATACTTACGCGATCAATTATTTTATGTTTTATATTTGTAATTAATTTAGATCTCTTTGTAGAGATCTGTTTTCACTTTGACATGAAAGGCTCTTTTTCTGTTGATCAGTGTCAAAAAAAATCAAATTAAATCCACTGTAATTCAATGCTGTGAAACAATAAAGCAGGAGATCAGGAGAGGGCTGAATACTCTTTATAGGCACTGTACAACCTTGAGAACTGTCACATAGCAGGCAGCCACAAAACAAACAAACCCAATGGTTTATAGAAGTCTGAACACTGGGAGTTTGACTAAAAAAAAAGACCATGCGAGCAATAAAACGTAAGCAAATATAATTCAGAGCTGAAATTTACAAAAGTGAGTTCACAGCTACGAGGCGTCATTACTGCAGCTGATCCAGGAGCCTGCTAGTTGCAGGCCATTGCCTTGGTTCAGTGCAGAGACAGGTAAAGCTCGCCAAGAAGCAAGCTGAACACCGGCCCATCTCTTGCCTCCAGCCCTGGCCCGGTGCTTAAGTCAGCCAAACATGGGCTTGCTCCTCGCTCTCGGATTCTGACCTGGCCCCTCTGCCTTGCCTCAGTTCCACCGCTTCGAATCGGCTCCAAGTCCAATCCAGAGATGGCCAAACATTGGCTTGTTTCCTGCTCCCGGGGGGTGGGGTGGGGCACAGGACCCGCCACCTCGATTCGGCCTGTACCAGCACGCTGCAACCATCCTGCTCCGTCAATACCAGCTCACGCTGGAAAAATGCCAGGTCAAAAGCTCAACTCTGAAACAGTTACATGCTGTAATGCATAGGTGTCAAAATGAAATTATGCAGCATCACCAACAATAGCACATCATTTCTCAGTGAGCTTTACGGACTCTATGCATGCTTTGAACAGAAGAGGTTTGGAATATCATCACCCACCCAGAGCTTCCAGTGCCCCTAAACCACTGTCAACAGTGCGGATGCAAGATTAGCCTTCCAGAGAGCGAGCCCACTGGAAGCATCCGGCCAGACAGTATCCTTGGCTGTGTCATTAGGTCCTGTGCACAGCAACAGGCAGGGTTATTTGCAGATATTTGTAACCTCTCCCTGCTTCAGTCTGAGGTTCCCTTGGGCTTGATGAAGACCACCATCAAGGTAATGTACTTTAATGATTATGGCCCAGTGGCTCTGACATCCATCATCATGAAGTGCTTTGAGGGGCTGGTCATGGCTTGCATTAACTCCAGCCTCCCAGAAAACCACAATCTACTGCAATTCACCAAACATCAAAGACTGTCTAAGGCAGATGCCACTTCCTTGGCCCTCAACTCACCTCTGAACATCTGGACAGTAGATGCACCTATATTAAACCACTATTTAATATTACAACTCCAAGCCAACTTAAAACCAAACACTGCCACCTGGGATTCACCAACTTCCACTGCAACTGGATCCTCAACTTCCTGAACAGCAGTAGATACCACCATAGAGGGCCACATCTCAAACAAAGGCTTGGAGAGAGAGATCACCGACAACAGGAAGTGAGGAGGTGCACATGCTCCTGTCTTCAGCAACAGTAACAAGGCAGACAGGATTGAGAGCTTTAAGTTCCTGGGAGCGAACATCACCAAAAAGCCTGTCCAATCGACGCTCACCAATTTTTAATCGATGCACCATCGACAAGAATTGTTTTATCTACAACATCCAATCTCGTCCTAAATCACAGCACGGTATGGCAATTGTTCTGCCTGTGATCCCAAGAATCTGCAGTCAGCTGTGGATACAGATCAGTACATCATGGAAGCAGCCTCTGTTTCATAGTCTCTGTTTACACTGCTCACTGCCTCAGTAAAACAGCCAACATAATCAAAGGCCCCACCCTCATCTCCCCCCTTCCACTGGGCAGAAGATACAAAAGCCTGAAACCGTGTACCGCCAGACTCAAAGACAACTTCTGCTCACAATTATAAGACTATTGAATGGCTGTCTAATACGAGAAGCTGCAGTTTTGACCTCCCAATCTACCTTGCCACGATCTTTCATCTTATTGTTTACTTGCACTGCACTTTGTAGCTGTTACACTTTATTCTATATTGTTATTCTTTTACTTGGCTGCCACATAAGGTACACCACATGAGACCAGGCGAAATAATATACTCGTAAACCAAGTGGCATTCCCATTAAACTAATAGGAATTGAAATAATCCCCATTTCACCGAACTGTCACACTATTAAAAACAACTGGCTCATTGTTCAAAGGCTTTACGTAAGTTGCAAAATCAGACTAATTCTTACCACTACAGTATGAACACAGTACTTCACAATCTAAATCATTTATAAAGAAACATTGTGACATTCCAGAATTAATGAGCAACGACAGAATATTCACAGGAAGAGAAAATTGGTAGCTTGATGCCTTACAGGAGGATAAGGCATTCACCATATACTCAGCTCTTCAACCAGTCAACACCAAACCCTGGAAGACCCTCTTGATTCTAATTTTGCACAATAAAATCGGTCATAGATTCAGTTAGCTAACTTTTTTTGCTCATGGCTATTTATTTTGCCAGGTTTGTGGTCTGCAGAGATTGATTTCATTGTATAGCAGTTTGGCAGTCATTGTTGGTAAACAAGCTCCAGCCAACACAAGGTTTCATCATCTTCCTGTGCTTCAAAATTCCATAACAATGAGCTCAATGGCTGAAAGAGAAGCAGTTTTTTTTGGCAAATGTTAACTTTAAATGAGGATGCACTATTGTAATTATGCTTGTGTACTAAGAGGGAGTGGCTTATGGTGACCATGACACTGGGGAGTGCTGTTATACAAGTCTGCAACTGAATACCATTGTGTTCATTAGATTCAGGATCAGTTCCTGAGGATTGGAGAATGGCTAATGTTATCCCACTTTTTAAGAAAGGAGGGAGGGAGAAAACAGAGAACTATCATCCAGTCAGCCTAACATCAGTAGTGGGGAAGATGCTAGAGTCCATTATTAAAGATGAAATAGTGGCATATCTAGATAGCAGTGATAGGATTGGGCCGAGCCAGCATGAATTTACCAAGGGCAAATCATGCTTGACTAATCTATTGGAGTTTTTCAAGGATGTAACCAGGAAGTTAGACAAGGGAGATCCAGTGGATGTAGTGTACCTCGATTTTCAGAAGGCATTTGATAAGGTCCCACATAGGAGATTGGGGGGAAGATATTGACATGGACAGAAAACTGGTTGGCAGACAGAAAGCAAAGGGTAGCGGTGAATGGGTGTTTCTCGGAATGGCAGGTGGTGACTAGTGGGGTGCCACAGGGCTCGGTATTGGGACCACAGCTATTTATGATTTACATCAACGACTTAGATGAAGGCATTGAGAATAACATCAGCAAGTTTGCTGATGATACTAAGCTGGGTGGCACTGTGACATGTGATGAGGATGTTAGGAGAATTCAGGGTGACTTAGATAGGCTGAGTGAGTGGGCAGATACTTAGCAGACGACGTTTAATGTGAATAAGTGTGAGGTTATCCACTTTGGGAGTAAGAACAGAAAGGCAGATTATTATCTGAATGGTGTAGAGTTAGGTAAGGGAGAAATACAAAGAGATCTAGGAGTCCTTGTTCATCAGTCACTGAAGGTGAATGAGCAAGTGCAGCAGGCAGTGAAGAAGGCTAATGGAATGTTGACCTTTATTACAAAGGGAATTGAGTACAAGAGCAAGGAAATCCTTTTGCATTTGTACAGGGCCCTGGTGAGACCACATCTGGAGTATTGTATACAGTTTTGGTCTCCAGGGTTAAGGAAGGACATCCTGGCTGTAGAGGAAATGCAGCATAGATTCACAAGGTTAATTCCTGGGATGTCCAGACTGTCTTACGCAGACAGGTTAGAGAGACTGGGCTTGTACACGCTGGAATTAAGGAGATTGAGAGGGGATCTGATTGCAACATATAAGATTATTAAGGGATTGGACAAGATAGAGGCAGGAAATATGTTCCAGATGCTGGGAGAGTCCAGTACCAGAGGGCATGGTTTGAGAATAAGGGGTAGGTCATTTAGGACAGAGTTAAGGAAAAACTTCTTCTCCCAGAGAGTTGTGGGGGTGTGGAATGCACTGCCTCGAAAGGTAGTGGAGGCCAATTCTCTGGTTGCTTTCAAGAAGGAGCTAGATAGGTATCTTATGGATAGGGGAATCAAGGAATATGGGGACAAGGCAGGAACCGGGTATTGATAGTAGATGATCAGCCATGATCTCAGAATGGCGGTGCAGGCTCGAAGGGCCGAATGGTCTACTTCTGCACCTATTGTCTATTGTCATTAATTGCTTATGACTCTTTTAAGCCCTGAATGAGTAGAAACACAAGTAAATAAATAGCAACTAGTATGGCAACTTCCAGATTTATGCTCCTCACTCAGGATCACTCACATTGATGTTGTTTGTGACTTACTCCATGAATCCAAACTAGATCCCAGATCACATTTACAATTATATCGAGATACCCCAAACAGTGGAGTGGGAGCGAGGATGGAATGCAAAATCAGACAAGTGGCAAGTATTGAATTTTGGCATTTTAACCCAGGGCAGACTTTGCACATTACATCGCAGTTGTAGAACAGACACTTGAAAGCTGTGACACAGGTAGACGTGATGGCGATGCCAGGGGAAGAGTTGGGATGCCATGTTCAAGACATTGGTGAAATGGCACTTGGGGTACTTTGTGTAGTTCTAGTCGAATTGCTCTCAGAAAGAACGTTATGATTAAGGTGGAAAGAGTGCAGAAAACATTTGCAACGATATTATTTGGACTGGAGGTATTCAGCTCTAAGGAGAGGCAGAAAAGCTTATTCACCCCCGCCCCACGGACCAAGGAGACTGGGACTGGGAGTATACTTATAGAGATATACAGCATCGTGAGGCGTATAGACAAGATAAATGATCATAGTCTTTTTTCCCCAGAGTGCAGAGTCTTTGACAAGAGGACATATGGTAAAGGTAAGAGGGATTGAGAGGCAACCTTTTCCATACAGAGAGTAATGTGTATGTGGAAGAAGATGATGGAGTGGTGGTGGAGGCAGGTACAACTACAATATTTAAAAGATGTTTAGACATGTAATGTACAGGAAAGGTTGAGTCAGATTCAGTTTATTGTCATTTAAAAACCACAAATGCAATGCAGTTAAAAAATGAGACAACGTTCCTCCAGAATGATATCACAAAAGCACATGACAAAACAGACTACACCAGAAAATCCACATAACATTTAGTAATCCCCAATACCCAATCTGCAGAATAATGCAGATAAATGCGTCTAGCTCAGGTAAGCAACTCAGTCAGTATTAGCCTCTTTCTGTGTTGTATAACTCTATAACTTTGACCACTGAGTCTCCCAATTGCCAGTCAGGTTGTGATAGAACCATGATATCGAATTCTGCACTGCTACATCTACAATGCTAACAAGGGACGTTATTTAAATCAGGGGCATCCAACAATATCTGAACAGATATATCTGGAACTCTTAAATGACTGGAAGGGTTAGTGGACTAAAACTGAGCAACACAGTCAGATCAGGAACAGGCAGCTGGAGAGAAAGCAGCATTACTTCAATCTCCAGTGATAACATACCTGAGTCAGCCCTGTGTTTTCATGTAAGCTTGCCATCTTTAACTGCTGAAGCAGCCTCACTTTATCCTGCTGGCTGCTGTAAGGCCTCATCCAAAACCCATGGCTAGATATTCCACAAAATCAATTAACTGCTGCTAATCAGAAAACTTGGACAACTATCTGTAAATTTCCACTTCCACCCTTTGGGAAGAAGCCAAGATTACACAATTGGAAGGCAGTCATTGTCTTTCTTCATTTAAAAAAAATTTTGCAATTACATGTTGCAATCTGGTGATGAATTTCTTCTCTCAGAGGTTAGTGAAACTGGAGTTTTCTACCCCAAGGGGGAGGGCTGAAGGCCACAGAATCAGATATACCTAAGGTGTAGAAAGATTTAAAAATATATTGGTGAATTGCTGGTTTTGGGGAACTGCCACAGATAAGGAGTCGAGGGAAGTGCTGATCAAACAGAACAGAGCCAGGCGGGGATTGGGGCTTATGGCCTATTCCTGCTCCCACTTTCTTGTGAAGGTCAGAATTACTGAAGCAGAAAGTTTTATCCCAAAGCACTCAAGGGTATCAGTGTTTATATTCCAACACTGTATGCCTTTTAACCAAGTGATTCATAGGAACTTTAATCTGAACTCCCAAGATAAGGAGCAAATCCTGAAAATAATATTTCCTAAATGAAGAATATAGTAAAGATACTGTACACAAATCTGCTGGAAACATGAATGAGACTCTGAACAGAGATTGTTCAGCTTCCACAAGTTTGATTCACTAAAAGAAAAAGCCCAGATAGGATGAGTCAGGCAGAAGAAACCCTTTTTGTTTAGCAAGAAGGGAAAGGCAAAATAAATGAAGATTCAAGTGTTCA
This sequence comes from Hypanus sabinus, assembly GCF_030144855.1. NCBI lineage: Eukaryota > Metazoa > Chordata > Chondrichthyes > Myliobatiformes > Dasyatidae > Hypanus > Hypanus sabinus. The sequence continues at coordinate 5,226,776 of NC_082733.1, forward strand.
TCAGATGCCCAAAAGAAACCTGGTGAGTTCAAATGCCCAGCTACACATTTCAGGAGCTTGGGAAGAAACAGAGTGCAGTCTGAGGTTCTGCAGAGTTGATAAATGGGCCCTTTGCCCACCTCAGTGTCAGTCTATGTTAATCTGCATAGACCAATGCCCTCCACATACATCCTAAGTGCCTGTCCAAATGCATTTTAAACTTTGTAATTGAATCCGCTTTTACCATCTCTTCTGGCAACTCATTTCACATCACCATCACCCTGTGTGAAAAACCTCCCCATCAAATCTTTAAATTTCTCCCCTTTGACCTTGAACCCTCACTCTCTTGTTCTGGACTCCCCTGCCCAATGGGAAAAGATTCTGATTTTTGCTGCTATTGATCCACTACATGATTTTATAAACCTCCAAGGCCACCCTCAACTTGCTGAGAATAAATCCAGTCTATCCAACCTCTTCTTATTTCAGTTAACATCTTAGTGAAACTTTTCTGCATTCTCTTGATAGGCATCCATTTTCTAGATGGTAACCAGAAACGTACACAATTACTTCAAATGCAATCTAAAACGTGTCACGTACAGCTGCAATAAAACATTCTAACTCAACGCCTTGGCATTGCAAATGCTTTTTCACTACCGTAACCACCTGTGTTGCCACTTTCAGGGAGTTATGGACTTGCACCCAAAGATCTCGCAAGGTCCTTGGTATTTAATAGAATCTGACTTCCACAAGTTAAAAATAAAATAGCTGGTCACTGTCACGTTGATCCCCAAGTTTTCACTCCAACTGCAGAACGGAAACCAGTTGACCCATTATGACATTTCTGTCAAACTTCTGAAATGGACTGACAGAGAAAGATCACTTCCAGCTTCTCTCATGGTCCAAAATTAAAAACTGAATTTAGACAAGAATCTCATGGTCAGTACAATAAGCCAATGCAGACTCAGATTCCTAAACATCCTTTCATAACACAGTGAATGAGCAAGTCTACAGCTCCCCACACAGGGATTCCCTGGAATCGAAACAGAACATTTCCAAAAAAATCTGCAAGTTAGAAATGGGTCAGTCACAGTTCTCTACAAAATATTTACTTTTATATCAGTAATTAATGCAGAGCATGATTTTAATTATTTACCACCCCCACATAATCAACACTTCAAGAAAGAAAACGTTTTTAGTGATGGTCAAAGCACATTTTATTTTAACAGAGTTTCTATGCACCTCCTTGCACTGGATTAATTGATAGAAATCAGGAACTATATTTAAATCAGTCAAAAAAGAGCTATACCAATACAACTTTTAATTTTCTATTCAATATGGAAGGGGAAATGTGGCTTTTGCCCCAATGGATACATTTATAAACAGCCAAACCAAGAATCAATATTAAATTTCTCCAGAAAATAACTTCATTCAATTATAATGTTTTGATCTGGAGAAAATTGTAACAATGGAAAATTAAACAACCATTACCATCAAAGTACAACTAAGTTTTTCTTCATAAACATTAGCATTAATAAACTATTTTCATCACGAGTGGTTTATTTCTATGCTATTTTACCAACAGATGCACTCATTTACTGCAATCATCCACCTAACCAACTATAGGCAAATTATTTACAAACTTGGTTTCATCCTGCACAATTTGAGCTTTGTAGTGGAGAGATCACATGGGGATGTAGACAGAGGCAGCTCTCATCCGAATCTGACATCATTGTCAGAACCTGATTCCCCCTCCCCCAAAGTTTCCCAGTCACATCAGCTGATTTTGTAACTACTGGCTTTATGTCAACTCAAAACATTCAACATTGGAATCTAAATTTTGCTTCTTACATGAATTTTGATTTCCATACAAATTTCCTGGCAATTTTCATTGTTTATTGTGGCAACTGATGCAACACTGAAATCTGGACAACAACTGACATGAGCACATCAATAACGCGACACATCCCATTCAAATACCATTCACTTTATTGAGTTCAGTTAAATTTAATGCATTAGTCAACCTCCGACAGCTTCACAAACGGAGGAGGAGTGGTGTCAAGTTTTAGCTGGTTGTTGGTTTCAGGATGTGCTTTATCTCAGAGTTTAATGTTTGAAAGGGGTTTGCCTTTTTCTGGTGGTTCAGAAGAGAACTTGTGGGGCCCTCTTCAGAGGTCAGCACATTCCTGACTTTTAGCGGCCAGGTGTCGTGGTGCATAAGTCTTGAACACACTGGAGGTTACATGCCAGGACATCCAACCTTTCTGCTCCTCTCAAATCCAGCTAAGGGTTTGAATTCACTTTGTGTCTGGGATCTCAGTTATATGGCCTGACCCCATTTAACTGGTTTAACAAGGTAAATGGATTAGACACTGAACACTAGAATACTATAGCACAGTACAGGCCCTTCAGCCCTCAATGTTGTGCTGACCCATATATTCCATAAAAAACCCATACTTCCCCGTAACCCTCTATTTTTCTTTCATCCATGTGCCTGTCCAAGAGGCTCTTAAATACCCCTAATGTTTTAGCCTCCACCACCATCCCTGGCAAGTCATTCCAGCCACTCACAACCCTCTGTGTAAAAAACTTACTCCTGATGTCTCCCCTAAACTTCCCTCCCTTAACTTTGTACATATGCCCTCTGGTGTTTGCTATTCTTGCCCTGGGAAACAGGTACTGACTATCCACCCTATCTATGCCTCTCATAATATTGTAGACCTCTATCAAGTCCCCTCTCATCCTTCTACGCTCCAAAGACAAAAGTCCCAGCTCTGCTAACCTTGCCTCATAAGTCTTGTTTTCTAATCCAGGCAACATCCTGGTAAATCTCCTCTGCACCCTCTCCATAGCTTCCACATCCTTCCTATAATGAGGTGACCAGAATTGAATGCAATACTTTAAGTGTGGTCTCACCAGAGATTTGTAGAGTTGCAACATGACCTCTCTACTCTTGAACTCAATCCCCCTGTTAATGAAGCCTAGCATCCCATAGGCCTTCTTAACTATCCTATCAACCTGTGCAGCGACCTTGAGGGATGTATGGATTTGAACCCCAAGGTTCCTCTGTTCATCCTCACTCTTAAGTGATTACACTTTACATAGAGCAGTACAGTATAGGCACTTTGGCCCACCATGTTGTGTTAACCTATGTGAACTTGTTCCATGATCAATCTAACACCTCCCTCCTACACAGTTCCTGAAATCAATCCCCGATAATGAAAAACAGCACACCATACACCAACCTTTTCAAGTTGCACAGCAACTCTGAAGGATCCATGCAGTGGACCTCAAGACCAAAATTCCTGCTGATAACCTAGTACTCAGCCTTCAAGTTCAATCTTCCAAAATGTATCACTTCACTCTGGATGGAACTCCATCTGCTACTTCACTTGCCAGCTCTGCATTCTGTCTATGCCACATTATAACCACCAACAACAACCTCCTACAAAACCTCCAACCCTCCTGTCATATTCCAACGTACTAACACAACCCTACACTTCCCATCCAACTCATTTATAAAAATCACAAAGAGACGAGGTTGCAGAACTCATCCCTGAAGAGCACTCTTAGTCACAACCTCTAGCCAGAACATGCTCCACCTGCAACCAGGCTCTCTGCCTTCTGTGGACAAGTCAATTCTAATCCACACAGCCCAAATCCCATGCCTCCTGACTTTCTGGACCAGCCTTCTGTTAGGAACCTTGTTAAATGAAAAGGGTGGTCACACCAAATATTGATTGATTTTGTTTTTTTACTGTTTACTATTTTTCATAGTAAATTTTCTTTTATTTAGAAATGTTTCTTTATTTTTGAAAGCGTCTTCATTTTACAGAATTTTTAAACATGTGCCCAAGACTTTTGCGCAGTACTATATCTCACTCCTATATACCTCCTTGTCAACATCAGAAAATCTGCCAATAGTAGCTGAATCATCAGCAAATTTATAGATGGCATTTGAGCTGTGCCTAGCCAGAGAGCTGTGGGTGTAGGAAGAGTGGCGCAGTGGGTTAAGCATGTATTTTTGAGGAGCGCCAGCATTAATTTCAGTAAGGAGGAGGTGTTATTTCCGATCTGCACTGACTATGGGCTCCCAATAAGGAAGGATCCAATTGCCGAGGGAAGTACACTGCTTCTTCCTTAACCTCAACATTACCCTGTTGTACTCTCACCCACAACCAAAGTCTTTCTCCCTGATGAAGGGTCTCAGCCAGAAATGTCCTACCCTTTATTACTTTCCGTAAGTGTTGCCAGACCTGCTGAGTTCCTCTAGCATTTTGTATATGTTAATCCACACTTCTCTATGCATTTCCCTAAGAACTTCTATTCCCAATTTACATTCCCAAGTTCCTGCCTAATGCCATCATAATTAATGTATTTGCCATATCATTGCTCCTATTCTTGACCCCTGCTATGTTATAGGTCAGGGAGTTATGGTCACAATCTCTGAAATGCTCTCCCATAGATCTGTCACTTACCCAGGTTCATTACCTAGTACAAGTTTCAGTACAGCCTCTCCTCGAGTCAGCTTGTCCATATACTGGGAATCCTTTCTGGATGCACCTGAGAAATTCTGCTCTATCAAAATGTTTTGCTCCAAGAATTTCAACAAGCTCTTGTATATTGGTACTAATTAGATGAGTTGGAAGAAAGAAATCTTCCAACATGAGTTTAGCAAGTAGGTAGCCGTTTAAAGAGTAGAACCTCACAGGCTGTTTCTATAGAGTCATAGAAAAGTACAGGTCCTTCAGTCCATCTAGTCCACGTCAAGCCATTTAAACTGCCTACTCCCATCTACCTCCACCGGGAACATAGCCCTCCATAACACTACCATGCATGTACCTATCCAAACTCCTCAAACATTGAAATTAAGTTCACATGCACCACTTGTGCTGGCAGCTCATTCCACACTCTCACAACATCTGAGTGAAGAAGTTTCCCCTCATGTTCCCTTTAAACATGTCACCTTTCACCCTTAACCCATGACCTCTAATTGTAGTCCCACCAAATCTCAGTAGAAAAAGCCTGCTTGCATTTATCTTATCCATACCACTCACAATTTTGTACACCTCTATCAAACCTCCTCTCAACTGTCTATGTTCCAAGGAATAAAGTCTTACTCTATTCCTCACAACTCAGGTCCTCTGGACTCGGCAATGCCCTTGTAACTTTTCTCTGTACTCTTTCAATCTTTCCTGTTGGTAGGTAATCAAAACTGCAGACAATACTCCAAACGAAGCCTCACCAAAGTCTTACACAAGCATCTCCTACAATCAGTACAGTGATTTATGAAGGCCAATGTGCCAAAAGCTTTCTTTATGACCCGATTTTCCTGTGATACCACTTTCAATTAATGATGGACCCTCAGCAGGATTCAGCCCGAAACCATCATGTTCTTGTGAGGATGAAAGCTGAGCGTAACAAGAAACTACCTCCAGTAAGATGCCGACACGCTTGGTGACAGCGGCCTCTCTGGGTCCAACCAATTGTTTAATTGTTCATCCTTTATGTCTTTCGTATGATCACAAGACACCGCTAGATATCAAGAACACCAAACACTGTGGGTCTACCTCACCAGCAAGTTGCTGGATAATGGTGGAGCTTTGCAACATGGGCTTGTTGAGAACTATGTCATCACCTACTTCAGCCTCCTGGGAAGAAGGCAACAGAAACAGTGTGCAGTCGAACACGCGGTGCCAATGATGTACTTGTGATTGCAGGACTCTGTTGGGCATTGGTAATGTAGAATACTGCAAGTCCAGTTCACTGGTGAGACCGACAGTGAGGGAGCTGCATGGTCTCGACTGTTGCCCTAATGTCCCACTGTCTTCTACAGCAGGCACCCAGGGGAGGAGATAGCAATGACAGTGTGGGAGGGAGCACAGACACGGTGGGCACGCGGGAATCCGTGCTGTGGGCTGCCCCTCCCGTCTGTGCTGCCCTCCAGTGAAAGACAAGCCGGAGTGTATTCATCTGGGAGCATGAGCGTGTGAGGAGGAACTGCTGTGTACTTGTTCTAGCAGAATCCCAGCTCCTGTTTGACATCCCAGGCACCATCAATCTTCAGGCCATGCCACTCAGGGACCTGGTCTAATATTATTATTATTTATGTTTTATGGCTATAAAGATAGATAGATAGATACTTTATTGATCCCAAAGGAAATCACAGTGTTACAATAGCATTACAAGTGCACAGATATACAAATATCAGAACATAAGTAATAAAAAATAAGTTACCTCAAACAAAATAACAGGAGGGGGTCATCACTTCCCTGTCTGGAGGTTGACTCATTATAAAATCTAATGGCCGAGGGTAAAAGTGACCTCATATAGCCTCTTTGAATCAGTGTAGTTGCCTTAGCCCATTACTAGAAGTGCTCCTCTGTTCAGCCAGAATTGCCAGGATTTTCCGTAGATACCTTTGTTCTACCACAGCCTCCAGTGTGTCCAGTTTGACTCCAATAACAGAGCCAGCTTTTCTTATCATTTTATTGAGCCTGTTGGCATCACCCGTGTTGATGCCATTACCCCAGCACACCACCATACAGAAAATTGCACTGGCAACAACAGACTGGTGGAACAAGTGAAGGAGAGGCCTGTATACTATAAAGGACCTCAGTCTCCTCAGGAGGTAAAGGTGACTCTGGCCCTTCTTGTACATGGCCACTGAAGTCTGTCATTCAGCTGCATCTGCTGGCAGAGAATCTCACCTGGTCCCTCAACACCAGCTCCATAGCCAAGAAAGCCCAGCAGTGTCTCTACTTTCTGCAAAGGCTGAGAAAAGTCCATCTCCCACCCCCCATCCTCATCACATTCTACAGGGGTTGTATTGAGAGTATCCTGAGCAGCAGCATCACTGCCTGGTTCAGGAATTGCACTGTCTCGGATCGCAAGACCCTGTAGTAGTGAGGTCAGCTGAGATCATCAGGGTCTCTCTTCCCGCCATTACAGACATTTACACCTTACGCTGCATCCTCAAAGGAAACAGCATTGTGAAGGACACCATGTACCCCTCATACAAACTCTTCTCCCTCCTGGCAAAAGCTTCCAAAGCATTCGGGCTCTCACGACCAGACTGTGCAACAGTTTCTTCCCCCAAGCCATCAGACTCCTCAATACTCAGAGTCTAGACTGACATCTACATCATTTATTATTATATTGAAGTTTGTCCTCTACTGTGCGTATTGTCTTGTTATTTACTTATTGTACTGGCCTGCACAGTTTTGTGCACTTTATGAAGTCCTGTGTAGGTCTGTAGTCTAGTATAGTTTTTGTGTTGTTTTACATAGTCTAGTGTAGCCTTGAGTTGTCTCACATAGTCTAGTGTAGTTTTGTACACCATGGTCCCAGAGGAACATTGTTTCATTTTTACTGTGTACTGTACCAGCAGTTTAAGGTCGAAATGACAATAAAAAGTGACTTAACTTGTAGGTCCTCACCATCAATAATAACGGTATGTTCTCTGTTTTGCACTTTGGCCCTGGAGGAACACTGATTTGTTTAGCTGTAACGTTAATGCAAATAACCCTGAATGCAAAACCATTCAACGGCTGGGTAACGAGCAAAGGAAAAGTATACAAGACCATTAAACATAGGAGCAGAATTAGGGCATCAGTCTGCTCTGCCACTCAATTATGGCTGATTTATTATCCTTTTCAACTCCATTCTGCACCTTCTCCTCAGTAATCTTTGAAGCCCTTACTAACCAACAATCTATCAAACTCCACTTCACATATATGCAATAACTTGACTTCGACAGCAGCCAGTGGCAATAAATTCCACAGGATCACCACCCTCTGGATAAAGAAATTCCTCCTCATCTCTGGTCTCTCTATTCTGAGGCTATCTCTATTCTGAGTCTCTATCCTAGACTCCCTCACTATAGGAAACATCCTCTTGACACCCATTCTGTCTAGGCCTTTCAATACTTGATAGGTTTCAATGAGATCACCCTGATTCTTCTAAATTCCAGTGAGTACAAGCCCAGGGCCATCAAATATCCCTCAAATGTTAACCTTTTCATTCCTAGAATAGTTCTCGTGAGACTCCTCTGGTCCCTCTCCAATGCCAGCACATCTCTTCTTAGATGAGGGGCCCAAAACTGCTCACAATAGTCCAAGTGCCATCTAACTTATAAACTCCCAATTACGTTCTTGCTATTACAGTGCCTTGAAAAAGTATTCAGCCCCCACAACTATTTTAACATTTTACTGTCTTGTTTTCTAAATTTAAAACATATTGAAGTAGGGTTTTTTGAGCTAATCTACATGTCAAATCACGCATCATGTCAAATCAAAAACAATTCCAAACCCTACCACAAATTAATCAAAATTCAAACCCTAAATTGTGAGACTGAAAAAGTAATTACATCCTCTTTGTAATTACTGTGCTAGCTTTCCTCAGATATAATACTGTATGTTACCTTACCAACTCACCCTGTTTTCTATGAATTCATAAGAATGGTATGGCATCCTCTCTGCAAGGTCCAGTGGATTTGCAACAGACCAAACCAACATGTGCACAGAAGACCAGAGAAGCATAAAACTGGAGAAGGGTACAAGACCATCTCAAAGGCACTGAATATACCTCAGAGGTCAGTGCAGTCCATCGTGAAAAAAATGGAAAGAATACAACACCAAAGCCTCATGGCTGAGGTCAGGTCGTCCCTCTAAACACAGTCTTCAGAGAAGAATGACATTTGTCAGGCTACTCTGATGTGAACAGTCACTGGGTGAGCTGCAGAACTCAGTAGCTGCAACTGGATATGAAGTTAATGGCTTCACAATCTCTAAGGCCCTATACAAAAAGAGTATTTATGGAAGAGTGGCAAGGAAGAAACCTTGGCTTAAAAAAAACATATCCTTGCTCATAAAGACTTTGCAAAGGATCACTTAAAAGATACTGTAAAGATATGGCCAAATGAGACTAAAGTAGAACTTCTTGGCCTCAACTCTAAGCAGTGCACATGGCATAAATCTAACACTGTGCATCAGCCAGGTAACACCCTCCTCACCATAAAGTATGGTGGTGGCGTCATGCTTTGGGAATGCTTTTCAGCAGCAGCAACTGGAAACCTGGTCACGAATGATGGGAAGTCGAATGCTGCTAAATATGTCGAGATCTTGGATAAAAACCTGCTGGCCTCTGCCAGAAAGCTTAAACGGGGAGGAAGTTCATCTTTCAGCAGGACGACAACCCAAAGCACATGGCCAGAGCAACCATTCAAATGAAGGAAGTTGATGTGCTTAAGTGGCCCAGTCTGAGTCCTGACCTTAACCTAATTAAACACCTCTGGCAAGATCTCAAAACTGCTCTCCATTGCCACTCCCTAACTAACCTGGCACAGCTTGAGCAATTTTGTAAAGAGGAATGGGCAAATCTTACTCCATCACATTATCCAAAACTAAAGAAGACTTATCAAAAAAAGATTACCAACTGTAATAGCTGGAAGAGATGGTTCAACAAAGTACTGAACAAAGAGGGAGGAACCTTTCTGAACCGTTGACATCTCATAGAAAACACAGAATCATAGAGCACATTACAGGCCCTTCGGCCCACAACATTGTGCCAACCACGTAACCTACTCTAGAAACTGCCCAGAATTTCCCTACCGCATAGCCTGTTATTTTTCTATGCTCCAAATACCTATTTAAGAGTCTCTTAAAGTACCCTATTGTATCTGCCTCCACCACAGCCGGCAGTGCACCCACCACACAGTTTTATGAATTTTCAGATTTTCATGCTTTACAATTTTCTCTGTTTTTGTTTGGGGGGGGGTGCTCTACAGTGATTAAAAGAGCATGTGATTCACAAATACAAATTCTCAGTTGTACTGATCAAAATCCCTAGCTGTAATACTCATTTATATGAACAAAGGGTTGGGGGCTGAATACTTCTTCAAGCACTGTATATTCTAGCCCTCATAAAATTAATTATAACATTGTTGTGGTGAACTATGTGCCTGTCTGGACACGCCCCTTGCTGACTGCTCCTGTGGCTCCTCCCACAGGCCCCTGTATAAAGGCTCGGCCTCAGTCTCCAGGACATAGTATGATGGACACTCACTCCTGGTTCCTTCTTCCAGTCAATAAAAGCCGATATCTCGCCTTACGTCTCAGTGTGAGTTATTGATGGTGCATCAATTGTACTTGCTTTTCTTGTCACTGACTCAATCTGCAGAATACTCATCCTGCACAAGGGCTCCCAAGTTCAAAGTACGTTTATTTTTGAAGTATGTATACATTATACAAGCTTGTGATGCACATCCTTATAGGCCACCACAAAACAAAGAAACCCAAAAGAATCCTTTTAAAAAGATGGTCAAACACCCAATCTGCAGAGGAGAGAAAAAACATATAAACGATAAAAGTAAGCAAATAGAATTCAGAACAAAAACACAGACACGATGCCTGGAGCCAGCCGGAGCAGGCCACAGCTCAGAACCAACTAAACATCACAGAGCCGGAGCAGGCCACAGCACAGAACCGAGTAAACGTCACAGAGCCCGCAGACACAGAGCCGGAGCAGGCCACAGCACAGAACCGAGTAAACGTCACAGAGCCAGAGCAGGCCACAGCGCAGAACCAAGTAAACGTCACAGAGCCGGAGCAGGCCACAGCGCAGAACCGAGTAAACGTCACAGAGCCTGAGCAGGCCACAGCGCAGAACAGAGTAAATATCACAGAGCCAGAGCAGGCCACAGCGCAGAACCGAGTAAACATCACAGAGCCCGCAGACACAGAGCCGGAGCAGGCCACAGCGCAGATCCAAGTAAATGTCACAGAGCCAGAGCAGGCCACAGCGCAGAACCGAGTAAACGTCACAGAGCCGGAGCAGGCCACAGCGCAGAACCGAGTAAACGTCACAGAGCCGGAGCAGGCCACAGCACAGAACCGAGTAAACGTCACAGAGCCGGAGCAGGCCACAGCGCAGAACCAAGTAAACGTCACAGAGCCGGAGCAGGCCACAGCGCAGAACCGAGTAAACGTCACAGAGCCGGAGCAGGCCACAGCACAGAACCGAGTAAACGTCACAGAGCCGGAGCAGGCCACAGCGCAGAACCGAGTAAACGTCACAGAGCCGGAGCAGGCCACAGCGCAGAACCGAGTAAACGTCACAGAGCCGGAGCAGGCCACAGCGCAGAACCGAGTAAACGTCACAGAGCCGGAGCAGGCCACAGCGCAGAACCGAGTAAACAACACAGAGCCGGAGCAGGCCACAGCGCAGAACCGAGTAAACGTCACAGTGCAGGCCACAGTGCAGAACCGAGTAAACATCACAGAGCCGGAGCAGGCCACAGCGCAGAACCGAGTAAACATCACATAGCCGGAGCAGGCCACAGCACAGAACCGAGTAAACGTCACAGAGCCGGAGCAGGCCACAGCGCAGAACCGAGTAAATGTCACATAGCAGCGAGCAGGCCACAGCGCAGAACCAAGTAAACATCACAGAGCCGGAGCAGGCCACAGCGCAGAACCAAGTAAACGTCACAGAGCCTGGAGCAGGCCACAGCGCAGAACCAAGTAAACGTCACAGAGCCGGAGCAGGCCACAGCGCAGAACCAAGTAAATATCACAGAGCCGGAGCAGGCCACAGCGCAGAACCGAGTAAACATCACAGAGCCGGAGCAGGCCACAGCGCAGAACCGAGTAAACATCACAGAGCCGGAGCAGGCCACAGCGCAGAACCAAGTAAACGTCACAGAGCCGGAGCCAGCCACAGCGCAGAACCGAGTAAACGTCACAGAGCCAGAGCAGGCCACAGCGCAGAACCAAGTAAACGTCACAGAGCCGGATCAGGCCACAGCGCAGAACCAAGTAAACATCACAGAGCCGGAGCCGGCCACAGTGCAGAACCGAGTAAACAACACAGAGCCCGGAACAGGCCACAGCACAGAACCGAGTAAACATCACAGACTCCGGAGCAGGCCGCAGCGCAGAACCGAGTAAATGTCACAGATCCCGCAGACACAGAGCCGGAGAAGGCCACAGCGCAGATCCGAGTAAACGTCACATAGCTGGAGCAGGCCACAGCGTAGAACCGAGTAAATATCACAGAGCCAGAGCAGGCCACAGCGCAGAACCGAGTAAACGTCACAGATCCCGCAGACACAGAGCCGGAGAAGGCCACAGCGCAGATCCGAGTAAACGTCACAGAGCCGGAGCAGGCCACAGCGCAGAACCAAGTAAACGTCACAGAGCCGGAGCAGGCCACAGCGCAGAACCCAGTAAACGTCACAGAGCCGGATCAGGCCACAGCGCAGAACCAAGTAAACATCACAGAGCCGGAGCAGGCCACAGCGCAGAACCGAGTAAACATCACAGAGCCAGAGCAGGCCGCAGTGCAGAACCAAGTAAACGTCACAGAGCCGGAGCAGGCCACAGCACAGAACCGAGTAAACATCACAGAGTCCGGAGCAGGCCGCAGCGCAGAACCGAGTAAACGTCACATAGCTGGAGCAGGCCACAGCGTAGAACCGAGTAAATATCACAGAGCCAGAGCAGGCCACAGCGCAGAACCGAGTAAACGTCACAGATCCCACAGACACAGAGCCGGAGAAGGCCACAGCGCAGATCCGAGTAAATGTCACAGAGCCGGAGCAGGCCACAGCGCAGAACCAAGTAAACGTCACAGAGCCGGAGCAGGCCACAGCGCAGAACCCAGTAAACGTCACAGAGCCGGATCAAGCCACAGCGCAGAACCAAGTAAACGTCACAGAGCCGGAGCAGGCCACAGCGCAGAACCGAGTAAACATCACAGAGCCAGAGCAGGCTGCAGCGCAGAACCGAGTAAACGTCACATAGCTGGAGCAGGCCACAGCGTAGAACTGAGTAAATATCACAGAGCCAGAGCAGGCCACAGCGCAGAACCGAGTAAACGTCACAGATCCCGCAGACACAGAGCCAGAGAAGGCCACAGCGCAGATCCGAGTAAACGTCACAGAGCCGGAGCAGGCCACAGCGCAGAACCAAGTAAATGTCACAGAGCCGGAGCAGTCCACAGCGCAGAACCCAGTAAACGTCACAGAGCCGGAGCAGGCCACAGCGCAGAACCGAGTAAACATCACAGAGCCAGAGCAGGCCGCAGCGCAGAACTGAGTAAACATCACAGAGCCGGAGCAGGCCGCAGCGCAGAACCGAGTAAACGTCACAGAGCCGGAACAGGCCACAGCACAGAACCGAGTAAACGTCACAGAGCAGCGAGCAGACCCAGTCCAACCATCACCTCTTGTCCCAACACCCTGTCTTTTCAATTCATCTGGCCTGGCATTTAATTTGCCTAAATATGTGGTCACGGTGCAGACTCGAGGGTTGCGGTGCAGACTCGAGGGGCCGAATGGTCTACTTCTGAACCTATCGTCTATTGTCTATTCCTTGCACTCGGACCCAGGCCCCATCATATCAATACGCTCTGGGCCCTTTGCATCTCTGATTTTTTTTACCCATTTTGAAAATAATCTATAGCTTTATTCCTTCTACTAACGTGTATGACCATTCACTTCTCTACACTACATGGCACATATAAGGAACTCAGCATACGGAAGACCTTCATGAGTATAAAAAATGTAAGGAGACACAGAAAGGAAGTTAGGAAGACAAAGTGGGGTCACAAAATAACTTGGGTAGGCAGGATTAAATCAAAGATCTCACATACATGTTAAAATCAAAATAAGGAATAAGGCCATTAGCAGCATCAGGGACAAACTGAGGGTACTACTGAGGTTCTAAATGAACACTTCTCTACTGGTATTCACAAAGAAAGCTGATTTTGTAGTTGGAGAATTCACACGAGTGAAGGAAATTTTAATACAAGTTTTCATAAATAAGAAGCACTCAATACTTTTGCTGACTTGCAGGTGGATAAATCCTTGGGGCCAGATGGGATTTAGGAGAGGCTGTGGTTCTGGCTGCGGCTTTTAAACCTTCACTGGCCACAAGTCAGATATCAGATATTACGAGAACGGTAAATGTGGTCTCCCGATTAAAGAATGGCAAGAATGTCCGTGGAGAAAAGCTTGGCATTATTGACCTGTGAGCCCCATATATGCAATGGGGAAGTTATTGGAACCAATTCTGGAGGGACAGGCCTAATAATCTGGAAAGGCAGTCAGCATGACAAACTGTTTCCAGTCGGAGACAGAGGTTAACAGAGGTGGGTTGTTTGGGTGATTGATGTTCCTCAGGGATCTGTGCTGCGACTCTCACTGTTTGTAATAAATGTGAACAACGCGGATGTAGGAAGCACAATCAGCAAGTTCACAAGTGATACAAAGATTGATCAAATCATTGAGCCTGAAGGGTAGTCTTGGTCTATAATGTGATATCAATGTGTTGAAGTGGACTGAAAAGTAGTAGATGAAGTTTAATCCAGATAATTGTGAGGTGATAAAATACAACAAACACCATGAATGGTAAATTCCTGCCAAGTGTTGAGGAGCAGAGGGACCTTAGTGTGCAGTCCAAGCATCCTGCAAAGTGACAATGCAGCTGATAATGTGGTTAAGAATGTCTATGCGATACTGGCCTTCAGTATTCAGGATACCGAACCCAAAGGCAGAGATGTTATAAAACATTGTTCAGACCTACGCTGGAGTACTGCATGCAGTTTGAGTCAGCACATGGTAGTGCAGGGGAGGGTGCAGAAGAAATTCACCAGGATGGTGCCTGGGATGGAGCTGTTCAGTTAAGAGGAGAGACTGGCTCTGTTTTCACTTAAGTTGAAAAGGTTAAGAGTTCACATGACTGCAGTATATAAAATTATGGGGGTATAAATCAAATAAACCACAGCAAACCTTTCCCCTTATCAGAAGTGAATAAAACTTGAAGACTTGTGTCAAAGGCACAAGATGTAGAGGGTATCGGTTGGGGTTTCTTTTCACCCAGAGAGTGGCAAATACCTGTCAGAGAGAGTAGTGGAAGCAAAGTCACTGACAACATTTTAGAAGTGCCGAGACAAGCACAGAAATCACTTCGGAATTGTACACTAAGGACGAAGTGCTGGAACATAGGGTAAATACAAAGGATGGCCATGGGGTGGTATGGAAATGATGGCCCAAATGGCCTCTTCCCATGACCTATGACTCTAACTTTCTATAATACAGGAAAGAGGAAATTCACCAAACAGATCTGCCTGTGGTGTCACAACTCTATGAAATTCTGGTTCAATCACAGAAATGTTTCATGGCATCTTCTGGTTTCTTTGCGCTCCCTGTCACAGGATTTTGCTGCATGTGATATTTTTTATAAGCACCCCCAAGGCATCAAATGGTACAGATGCAATATACACACTCAGAGAATCAGACAGATATTGGCATCTGATGAAAACGCTGTTAGCAAGCTCCTGGATAACTAGCTGCAACTTGCACAACCCATCCTAAAGTGTGATAGAGGTCAAACTGAGTGACTTGTCTGTCTCTCATGAACACAGATGAAATAGGAAGAGTAAGAAGGTAGAAGCAATCCCTTAAGCAAACTATCAATACAATCAGTGCGAGTTGCGTAATGTTGTTTACCGAAAGTTCACTTTCCCAGTCAACGCACATTTTCTTCATTCCTTTAATGTCCAAAATTCTAAAATAAAGTTCACAGAACAAAAAAAAATTGAGAAAGAAATGTACTGATTAATTTATATAATCCCTTGGAACTTTTTAAAATGTGTTTAGCCAAATCCATTTCTAGTTGAAATATTTAACTAATTTCTACTATGAAATTTTCCATGTTTAAAAATCATTAGAAACCTCTGAATGCCAGAAAGATTTAGAGATCTATTCAAACATTAATGTTTGCCAAAACTGAGAGAGTCCTGCCAGTCAGCCAAGTGCATTCTGGGTCGGGCTGCTTCAGCCAGACCAAGGTCTCACCAGCAGAGCCCGAGAAGATGTGCTGTGATTGTTATATGGTTATATGTTATCTGGTAAGACTAGCTAGACTGAGCTTGTGCCATGATTTTTTTTTCACATTCTAGGGCCATGCACAACACTGTCCAGCATGTATCACCAAGTCCAAACCACTCCTGATGCACTTCAATGGGCATTTACTTGTTATCTACATTATCACAGATTTCAAAACACATTTAGGCGAGTCTTCAGGTAGGACACTGAGTTTTCATGACATGTCAGCTTTATAGCTACAATTACCAATACAAGTACTTTATTCCAGATCTATGTAATCGCTTCATATTAAATTGCCCAGTCATCGTGCCAGGATTACAACCTGTATTTCATGCATCTCAACAATAGCGTCTGTAACCACCAACCCACTGCACCTTATTGTGGCTTTGATTCTACTGTGATATTAGAAGCTGTTTTTCATTTGTAACTTGGTATCAGACAAGCAGTAGCGGTAAATCAGGAGGATCAGAAGTTCCAAGGACATAGTAGTAAGGACAGGAGGTGGAATACAGTATTATTGTGCTGAATAGGAGGGAAACCTATGAAACATGTTTTAACTCTGCACTTGTTAATATATGTTTGTTTTCTTGTTGGTTAGAAGCAAATCCAACTCATATAAATGACAAACACAAGGAAATCTGCAGATGCTGGAAATTCAAGCAACACACACAAAATGCTGGTGGAACGCAGCAGGCCAGGCAGCATCTATAGGAAGAAGCACTGTCCACATTTCTGGTGAAGCACAGTCCTGACAAAGGGTCTCGGCCCGAAACATTGACAGCACTTCTCCTTATAGATGCTGCCTTGCCTGCTGCGTTCCACCAGCGTTTTGTGTGTGTTGCTCATATAAATGGTGCTATAATAGTTCCTAAACTTTTACTATGAGATTTTTTTCTAGGTTGGAATCTCTAAGAAGATCTCATATGATGATGGCCCTCACTTTAAGGGTAAAGTGATAGAAGAGATAACAAACGCCTTACGGTATAAGCATCAATTACCCTGCCCGTACCCATGCACTCGGTAGTTACTCCTCGCCTTTTGGTTAAATAAACAGACATCTATGAGTGAAAGCATGCTAAAGTATTACGAAGTGCTAACACAACTGTTAAACATTTCCAGCAACATCTCAAGTTTGAAGTCCAAGAAGATCATTACGACTCCGGAGTGCCATACTTTCTAGTGGGAGATTGGGTATTTGTAAAATCCAACTAACAGAGAAATTGCTCAGTGTGCTGGTGGGAAGGTTCACACCGAGTGTTACTGACTACACATACTGCATTGAAGGTCCAGGAGAAGCTGCCTTGGATACATGCATCACATGTCAAACCTGCCGTGCCTACAGACCAGGGAATTGGCAAAGAAGATCTTGGAGATAAAGATTAACTCACTGTCTTTGAAGCCTTAAGCAGTTATAAGGCATTTTAGATTGTCCTTCACTCAAATGCACCATTACAACACCTTTTACATCTTAGTTATGGATATGCTCTGCATTCCAATGAATCAAGTTGTCAGGTGTGTTCCTGCAGACTCACACGTTCAGGAGGAAGTGTTCACTTAGTTCCATCCCTTCAGCTTTCTCGGCAAAGGAATCTTGCAGCACTTCAACAACAAGACTAAAACAGCACTAAACTACTTAGTGGTCGGGAGGGAAATAAATTGATGCCTAAAACTGATGGTTTTAGAGAGCAAGGTAAGGGGACTGAATTACATATTGAAGGGGGATATACACCATCTCTGAGCATGTTGGCAGTGGCTTCAATGGATGGTATCTGCCTTCATACAACTGCACTTTGTTACCACCCTCCCTGCCTTTGATAGGGTAAAGGAGTGGCGAAGACTGTCTCTTCCAACAGAAAGGTACCATTTGTTTGTTATGTGCTGTGTTGTATGACGAAGGTAACCACAGTCTTTCCACGACCATGATTGTTCTTGGCAAACTTATCTCCAGAACTGTTTTGCCATTGCCTTCTTCTGGGCAGTGTCTTTACAAGATGGGTGACACAGCCATTATCAATACTCTTCAGAAACTGTTTGCCTGGCATCAATGATCACATAGCCAGGACTTATGAGATGCACCACCTGTTCATACGACCATCCACCACCTGCTCCCATGGCTTCATGCGACCCAGATCAGAGGGCTAAGCAGATGCTACACTTTGCTAAAGAGCAACCTGTAGGAAAGGAGGGAAGGAGTGCCTTTCACCTCCTTTGGTAGAGATGCATCTCACCCGCCAACCCCAGAAAGATACCACCTTGGGGAAACAGCACAGTAGATTTAATAACACAAAAGCTACCACACCATCCCTTACAGTTACTGGGACGTAGTGTGCAGAATCAAGGAATACCCATGGTTGCCTACAGAATGGAAAGTTGTTGCTATTTGGCCTGTGTAATACCACATATGCACCACCTATGGTCAATTTCTCTGCACCCAGGTGTACAGAGCTACCACTGAAGGGCTATTACAGAGGCTGAAAGCTGTCGGATTACTGCAACCCCTTTTGGAGACTTACAAGGAAGTATTACTATGGCTTCCGCCATGAGATGGCCCAGGCATTACATGAAATAAACCAGGCCATTGAGAGTATAACAGCTGAGATGGAGACAATTTGTACCGTGGCACTTCGGAGCTAGTTGGCATTGGACTAAGGAAGTTGGTACCTGCGCCATCAGCCGGGAGTGTTGGACCCAAATCCCTGATCCAGCTGGAAGCCAATAAGGTCAAAAAGATTGTGCAGCAGTTGGATCTGGTCACTGCCTGGCTCTATTCCCTTCTGGGAGGTTGGGGTAGTTCCATTGTACAGTGGGTAATGGCGATGGGGAGGGGGGGCTATGTTCTTGCTAATTGTGATATTCATTTTCGTCTATTGCCTGAGATCACTTTGTGGTGTGGACATGGAATAAAGAGAAGGAGGTGAGGAACCAGAGGGAGCTGATAGGCAGGTCATGAGAATGGGGGAAGGAATGAGAAGGAATGAGCGGACTACCAGAACGAGGGAAAACAAGGGAGTGGGGAGAATAGAGGGAAGTGGTTGCCAGAAGCCAGAGAAATCAATGTTCATTGCATCAGGTTGGAGGTCATACAGACAGAATAGTTTGCCCCTCCAACCTGCACTTAGCCATGAATGGACATGTCGGTATGGGAATGGGAAGTTGAATTGCCCTAAACAGTCCTTCCAGGTGAGATGGTGTATACGCTGCAGGTCTGTCAGGGACATTTCCTGTATCCGGCACTGCAGGTGCAGCTTCCTCTATAATCGGTAAGATCTGACATGGATGGGGAAACCACTTCATCCAGCACCTTTGCTCTATCTGCCACAGCAGTCAGGGTCTCCCAGCAGCCACCCACTTCATCCAACTTCCCATTCCTCTACTCCAGCATCTGCAGAATCTCTTGTAACTCCAGGATGGAAATGGATGATCCAAAGTCTGTGTTTGTCTTAAGTGGTCAGTTCTGATAGAAGCATATTCAGCTTACAATTTACTCCGCATCAAGACACAGAGAATGACCAGCCGATATTGGTTCACGTATTAAGATTAGCTAAGAAACAGAACCAGCCCACCATTTCCAGTGCAGTAGAACTCCAATACTCTGGTGTCAGTCTGACAGGTTTTCCATATGATTGGTTATTATTCACACATGCCAACACACTTTCAATTCACTTTTTTTTTTAAATCTACAAGTTATACAGCAGAATAACAAATTGTCTATGTAGCCAGGCACATTGAAAGAGTCACACACAAAATGCTGGAGGAGCTCAGCAGCCTCTATATGGAAAAGGGCAAACAGTTGAAAGAGTCTGCTGGAATTAGCACCTGGTGAACCAAATGTCAAATCATCAGCATTTTTGAACAATTGGATAGTGGATATCAGCACCTTAGTGTTAATGTTTATAAGAATAAAATGACAAAGGAGTCAATGAAAGAATTTTAAAAAAAAATCAAATTCAAACATACAACCCAGTAATCTCTTCACCTGGAATGTAGAGAACGGAAAGCCTTTCTCAAGGAAATATACAAGGAACAGCTCAGATGTTTGCTTTCAATTTAATAACAAATCATTCAATTATTACTGCACTGAATCAGAGCAATCAGGTTTATACCAGTTCCTCTCTAACATCAAGCAGGCTATATCCATGTACAACCCTGTAATACGGGAACAGGCAATGTGGAGTGGTATTTCAATCCCAGGTCTCTGCCGTGCATCATGTAGTCTAGTCCCTTTGATTAAAAAACATATCTGAAGCTTCACTGCACAATGCCAATCTAGAATGAGTTTAACAAAGCATCGGTATCTATCTATAGCATCTAGAAAAACTTAAAATATAATGAGTTGTTGTTTTCTTTAACATTTCCTGCAAACTTGCCAGTAAAGGGTGGCTCACAATGACTAATCAAACAAACTGGCTCACTCACATATTTAAAAAATGTTGTGCCTCAGATTCTCACAGAATAGGAAGGGCCATATCGAGTCAATGCTTTGATATTAATGTGTTAACAAAACATTGTGGAATAATAACTTTTATAGCTAATTCTCATAATTATAGTACTCAAAGGGCAACAATCAAAAATGGCTCAAAATTTTTATCTTTTAAAAAACCTTTTCAGGGTCTGGTTGTTGCTGGCAAAGCCATAATTATTTGCCTAGCATTTATTGTCCTTAAGAAAGTAGTGTTGAGCTGTTTTGTTGAATTACCATAGCTCTAGTGAAGATACAGTGTTGTGAAGCATATGGAATGCCAGGATTAAGATCGGCCAACAACAGGGAACTGCTAATACTTGATGGAAGGAAAGCTGATGAAGAAACAGCTGAAGAGGGTCAAGCCAGACAGTGAAACCGGTAACTCCAAAGTCAAAGTGGAGTTTATTGTCACTGGCACAAGCACACGTGCACACCAGTGCAACGAAAAGCTTACTTACAGCAGCATCACCGGCACAGAGCTTCATATAAGCAGCATTCACAAGAAAAACAAGTTATACCCAGTTTTTCCAAGAAAGAACAATTAGAACAAAAAATATGCTAAGACTGGGTAATTAGATCATATCATCTAGATCATATTATTTTGTCCAGAGTATTATTCCAGATATTAGCGTGGTCTCCATTTAATACAGATTTACTTTTACTCCACACGGCAGCTTTGTGCCACATTGTGTAATCTTGATGGTAACTCTCACCTCATCTACAATATTCAACTCTTGCTCTCTGGTTGAAACAAAGTTTGATGAGATCTGGAACCAAGCAGCTCCAGCAAAGCACAAATTGGGCATCAGTGCAGAGGTTACTGGTGAGTAAGTGTCACTTACTGCACGGCTGAAGAAACATTCCCCAATTTTTTTGATGAATAAGTGTGGACTGACTGGGTAATAATCACCTGGAATAAATTTGCCCTGCATTTTGTAGGGCACACCTAGGTATTTTTCACACTGCCAGTCTTCTAACTGTACTGGATTAGATTCAAAAGCACAGCTGGTTATGGAGCTTTCTGCACAACAATAGTACACTGTCTGTACCTTTGCTGTATACATTTCTTTCATCTTAATATCATCTGCTGAGATTCACATTAGATAGAGACTGGTGTCTGTAATAGCGAGGATATTTAGGAGGGTACTGAGGTCCTCAGCACAACTGGCTAAACATGGCTACAAATTCAACATTTAGCATTCCTGCTCTGGTCCCTGCCATTGTTAGAATGAGGAAACATCAAATCCTCCTCCTCTTCCCATTAGTTGTTTAATTGTCCATCATTATTCATGATTGGATGAGGTAAGACTGCACAATTTCAATTTGTGTCATTAGTTGTAAAATCACTCTACTCTAGCACACTCAGAACTCTACTGCAGCTTCTCTAGGCTGGTACCCATCACTGGGTATGCCTGGCACTGTTTCACTAGACTGGCCCACCCATCACTGGGTATGCCTGGCACTGTTTCACTAGACTGGCCCACCCATCACTGGGTATGCCTGGCACTGTTTCACTAGACTGGCCCACCCATCACTGGGTATGTCTGGCACTGTTTCACTAGACTGGCACCCATCACTGGGTATGCCTGGCACTGTTTCACTAGACTGGTACCCATCACTGGGTATGTCTGGCACTGTTTCACTAGACTGGCACCCATCACTGGGTATGCCTGGCACTGTTTCACTAGACTGGCACCCATCACTGGGTATGCCTGGCACTGTTTCACTAAACTGGTACCCATCACTGGGTATGTCTGGCACTGTTTCACTAAGCTGGCCCACCCATCACTGGGTATGCCTGGCACTGTTTCACTAAGCTGGCCCACCCATCACTGGGTATGCCTGGCACTGTTTCACTAGACTGGCCCACCTATCACTGGGTATGCCTGGCACTGTTTCACCAGACTGGCACCCATCACTGGGTATGCCTGGCACTGTTTCACTAAGCTGGCCCACCCATCGCTGGGTATGCCTGGTACTGTTTGACTAGACTGGGACCCATCACTGGGTATGCCTGGTACTGCTCCCAATATGCATTCAATGTGTATATTTCATTGAATTCATATTGATCCTATGGCTTAAGAATAGAGTGAGAGAAGTGTCTGGTACATTGTCTAACAATGCCCACGTCAGGATGTTACTGACGAGTTCAAGGCAGAGCTCTTCCATTTTAGACACCAGCCCCGAGGCATTCGCAAGACAGAACCAGCTAGCAGGAATATAGTCCAGCTGAATTCAATGGCTGTGTCGATGCCAGATGGTCCATCAAGTTTAACATCAGCAGTAATGATGCAACTGAGTGGATTACTGGGCCACTTCAGACAGCACTTGGAGTAAACCACATGGGAGGAGTCTGGAGTCATACATCAGCTGGTCCTCATTTCCTCCTGAGGACATTAGCAAAGCAGAGGAGGCTTTACCATAATCCATAAGGTTTTTATCATCACCATTTCTGACAGAGCCACGCCACCCCAATCCCCCCCCCCACCCCAGACACACACACTCACTCAACATTATCAACTGAATGCAAGTCCCATAACTGTTATTGTAGGATTTAAACCAGGGACTCTGGACCATCAATTCTCTCTCAGCCCACTTCTCTAATCTCGGCATGTTTCCCTGGTTTTAAAATGACAAGGGCTTACTAATTCTATGGTTTATCAGAAACAACTCGCCCCAGTTTTTCCATCAGAGAAATTAAATGCGGAGTTTTCAGGAGCTTGGCTCCAGTCATAAAACGGGTTCCAGTGCCCTCAATACACCCACCTGGCTCCCAAAATATCCTTCTTCGCCAGGCCAATTCCAGCTAAAATCTTCACTCGTAGAATCCGAGATCCGTCCTGCAAAGCACAATCACTCGGGTTAGAAAGCGAATGTGAGGGAGGTGGGAGGCGGCGGTGGGGCGTTCGCTGTGGGTCTAGAACTGTCAAACCACAGTACGGAGGAGGTGATAAACATCTAATCTGGTGTAGGCCTAAACCCGGGAAGCCCTCCCATCTCCACAGGAAAGACAGTGTGGGCGATCGGGCTCCGGCCCCTGTCGCCACACTGACCCCAGAACAAGCAGTTCCCACGGGGGCAGCCAAGGGCTTCCACTCTCCCGGCGTGGCCGGCTCCCCGACAAACTTACCACCACCCCCCCCCCCGGTTCCGTGTGGTAAATGGTGGCGTTAACTAACAGAAGGTGGGATTACCTCATCGGTGAGTAGACCTCGTACTTCAGGAAACGCTGCCATCCGTGCGGTGGGTAAAATCAGCGGGGGGAAGGGGGAGTGGCTGTACCACTGACAGCTGCCGGGGCCAGACCCGAGCTCAGACACCCTCCTCGGTGAGCGACCCGCCGCAGTGCCACATCCCACCCGGACCCCGGCCTCCGCTCCGCTCCGCTCACCGAAAACTTCCCGAGTGCAGCCCACCCAGGCAGCAGCAGCGCTGACGTCGTGCCCCTCCAGCCACTCAGAAGGCTCGCCCAAATCACGTGGCGCTCACTTTGATTTGAGCGAATCTGAAGTAACCAAAATAAGCAAGTCGGTACTGTAACCAGAACGGGAGTGACACATCGTCGGTCGGACGGTCAGACCAGTGAGTGGCGGTCTGAAGTGGGGTTCCAGAGGAACGTTCCGAGTGCCAACTGACACTGAAACAGCGAGCGCCAACTTCGGTTGCAACGTTTACTAAATCAAAATCTGATGAACTCGCTTGCTTGAAATATTATTTTTATATTTTACATTTAAAAATTTTAACCCAGAACCCGCGGGAAGCTGGGCGCTGTTCTGTTGTTTTGTGTGGTAGGTGTGTGTGGATTGTTCTGATTATAGCAGGGTCGGTGTCGGAGCAACCTCCAGCGCAGGAAAGGAAGCAACCGGTCTCAGCGAGTCCCAGACAGGTGCCGAGAAAAATCCAGGTCAACGCAGTGAGAGTCTGCTGAGACCCATCGGTCCCCCATGCGAGGGCAGGGGCGCTCTGAAGCCCGGGGAAAGGACCGCAGCCCACGGACGCTGAGTCGCACTCTCAAACACTTCACGAACGCTAAGGCTAAGCAGGAAATATTAGTCATCTCTATGTATTGAACTCTTTGGCATAGTGGTTTTGTGTCAGTATGTATATTTTAATTGCTGTATTTATTATTAATCAAGTATATTTTGGGGGGGTCGGATATTTTTCATCTAAATGGGAAAATGTGGCTGGTGAAAGCGAATCACAAACAAAAGAAAATCTGCAGATGCTGGAAATCCAAGCTACGCACATCTGATCAAATACAGCAAAAATAAACAATAATTAAAAAGCACAATAACTATAAACAGGTACAATCGCTTACATACATAAACATGAGAATGTCTGCAGATGCGAAAAATCCAAAGCGACACAGTGCAGGAACTCCTCTTTCCCTTCTCCAACGGCCCAGTCTCCTCTCTCTCTCCAGCCCTTGACCTTTCCCACCCACCTGGCTTCACCTTCCAGCCAGCCTCTTTCCACTCCCCCACCTTCTCATTCTGGCATCTTCCCCCCTCTCCTTCTCGGTCCAGAGGGGTCAGGAGGGCCTGGTGTGGATGTTACATGGCCTCCTCCCTGATGGGAGTGGGACAAACTCCCACATGGGAGTTTACATGGGGGGGGGGGGAATCCTTCAAGATGTTATTGATCCTTTTTTGGCACCTTTCTGCTTGGCAGGTGAGCTGATGCCTGTGATGCACTGGGCAGATTTGACTACCCATTGTAGAGCCTTCCTGTCTCTGCAGTGCCTAAAACCATTCACAACCAATACTGCATATGGCACCTTACCCGTCACTAAATGTATGCTATTCTTCATCTTGTCTTCAATAGGTTCAATCATGTAGCCTGTCATAGTTCAGCGTTTACCTGAGCCTTCTGGTGCTTCACAAACATATATTGGAGAATCTCAACATATGTTACACAAAAACAAGAACAATTCCCTCTGGAGTTTTGGGTTTTCTACTTTATTATTATTCAAAATCTTATCTGAAAAGAACCTGCTGAAATTGGAGAGGATCCCGAGGAGGGTCACAAGAATGATCACGGGAATGAAAGGGTTAACGAATAATGAGTATTTGATGGCTCCAGGCCTGTACTTGCTTGAATTTAGAAGAATGGGGGTGGATCTCATTGAAACCTATCAAATATTGAAAGGCTTAGACAGGGTGAATGTGGAGAGGATGTTTCCTATAGTGGGGGAGTCTAGGACCAGAGGGCACAGACTCTGAAATAGAGGGATGCCCGTTTGGAATGAAGATGAGGAGGAATTTCCTTAGCTAGAGGGTGTCACAAAAGGCTGTGGAGGTCAAGTCACTGAGTTTATTTAAAGTGGAGGTTGATAGGTTCTTGATTAGTCAGAGCATCAAAGGTTACAGGAAGAAGGCAAAAAATGGGTTTGAGAGGGGTAATTAATCAGCCAAGATAAAATGATATAGCAGGTTCAATGGGCTGGATGGCCTGATTCTTCTCCTATGTCTCATGGCCTTAAAAGTATCAAATTTGTTTGAATTTAAATACAAATGAGAAGAGTTTCTTTCTGTTTTTCTGAGAAGTGAAATATGAAGTGTGGACAGCAAATGGACAGCTGAGAGAGGGTAAGAACCCTAGGCACATACACCGGGCATTGTCTTATTTGTGAAAACAAGACTGAAGGTGCACACAGACATGCTGAGAAGGAGTGACTGGAAAAACAAATTCTCAAACATGATAAGGACATACGTTTTTAATAAGTTTAAATTTTACACTAAATATATACTGATATTTTGATATCTTGAAAGAAATTTCTTCTTGTATATACCCTGCTTTACCATGGTGTTTCCTCTCAATGATCGATGTTTCCATTGTAACTGAATTCCATTTTTGTTTTGTCAGGAAAGGACGTTAATGAGGAAAATGGCCAGGCTTGTCCCCACACAAGTAGAAATCAAATAAGATCAATAATATTAGGATGGACTCTGTGAAACAGCAGCACCATGAACAAACACACCACACCACTTTGTTTACATCAAATTGCTCCAAAGTTTTGCAGTTGGACATTGTGATACTTTATTTTAGAATCCTTTGCTCCTCTTGCAGGATGTGGGACGGCAGGGAGACCTCCAGTGCCCTGACGACTACACCTCCGAGAGGTACATCCAGCTGCAGCTTCCAACATTCCGTGTTAAGGAGTTGGTGTTGGAACTGGATGGACTCTGGATCATTCGGGAGGCTGAGAGGGTGATAGATAGGACTGTAGAGAGGTAGTTAAACACAAGGTGCTGAACACAGGATACTGAGTGACAGTCAGGAAAGGGAAAGGGGTTAAGGAACCACTGCAGGCTACCCTCAACATCAGGTTTATCATTTTAGATACTGTTGGGGCAAATGGCCTAGCAGAGGAAAGTCACAACGGTCAGGTCTCTGGCACTGAGTGACTCTGTGACTCAGAAGGGAAGGAGGAAGAAGATGTGAGTTGTGGTGATAGGGGATTTGATAGTTAGGAGACCAGAAAGGAGGTTCTGTGGATGAGACTGAGATTCCAGGATGGTATGCTCCCCCCCCCCAGGTGCCTGGGTTTGGGACATCTCGGATCAAGTCCTTAGAATTCTTAAGTGGGAGGGTAAACAGCCAGAAGTCATGGTCCATGTGGGTACCAATGACATGGTAGTAAGATTGACAAGGTTCTGCAAAGTGAGTTCAAGGCGTTGGGTGCTAAATTAAAAGACAGGAGCTCCAGGGTAGTCCTGAGGATTGCTATCTGTGCAATGTGTTAGTGAGGCCAGAACTAGGAAGCTTTTATGGTTTAATATGTGGCTAAGGAGTTGGTGTAGGAGGGAGGGTATCCGACTGTTCGATCATTGGGCTCTCTTCTAGGGAAGGTGGGATCTGTGCAGAAGGGGTGGTTTGCACCTGAACTGAAGGGGGACTAATATCCTAGAGGGAAGATTTGCTAGTGCTGCACAAAAGGGGTTTAAACTAGAGCTTCAGGGGGATGGGAACCAGAATGCCAGAACAGATAGTGCAGAGGTTGCGGAGACAGACAAAGACAGACTTTAAAGTCCTGATGAAGGGTCTTGGCCCGAAACGTCGACAGCGCTTCTCCCTATAGATGCTGCCTGGCCCACTGAGTTCCACCAGCATTTTGTGTGTGTTGCTTGAACTTCCAGCATCTGCAGATTTCCTCGTGGAGACAGACAAAGTCAGGAATCAAACAGTTGAGCATGGTGCGACTAACATCCTGAGCTGTGTATATTTTGATGTAAAAAGTATCGTTGGAAAGGCAGTTGGGCCCTTGTCATGGATCAACACATGGAATTGTGATATTGTAACCATTAGGGACACTTGGTTGCAGGAGGGGTTGGATTAATATTCCAGGGTTTCGTTGTTTTAGATGCGACAGAGCAGGTTGGATTAAAGGGGCATTACTAGTCAGGGAAAATGTCACGGCAGTGCTTGGTCACGACAGACTGGAAAACTCATCCAGTGAGTCTCCATGGGTGGAACTGAATAGTAAGAAAGATATGACCACGTTAATGGACCTATATTATAGACCACCCAACAGTACAAGGGATTTAGAGGATCAAGTTTGTAGAGAGACTGCAGACTGTTGCAACATAAGTTTGTGATAGTAGGTGATTTTAATTTTCCACATATTGACTGGGACTAGATGGATATCGTTTGTCAAATGTGTTCAGGAAAGTTTTCTTAACCAGTACTAGTGGAGTGCCTCAGGGATCTGTCCTGGGACCCCTGCTATTTGTGATTTTTATAAATGACCTGGATGTAGAGGCAGAAGGATGGGTGGGTAAGTTTGAGATGTTAAGTTTAAGTTGTGTTTAATTTTCATTTTAAGTTCTGGATGGAGCTGTAGGTGTAGTGTGGGTTTAGTACTTTTTTTTAAGGATTACATGGGTCAGCACAACATGGAGGGCTGAAGGGCCTGTACTGTGCTGTAGTGTTCTATGGTTCTATAGTACATAGAAATTCCAGCTAAAGAGTGTGCGACATCTGATATGATATTACAGAATGAGACGGCATGTGACAGAAATTTGTTTAGGGGAATACTTTGCATCAGGTGATCACAATGCCATTACTTTCAAAGTAACTATGCAAAAAGATAGGTCTGGTGCACAATTCTAAACTGGAGAAATCCCAGTGTTGATGGTATCAGAAAGAATCTGGCAAGTGTGAATTGGGACATGCTGCTTTCTGACAAAGGTGTACTTGATAAATGGCAAGCCTCCAAAAGTGAAATTTTGAGAGTACAAAGAGTACAATGCACCTGTCAGAATAAAAGATAAAGTTTACAGGTTTTGGGAACTTTGGTTTTCAAGAAATCAGGAAAGCAGAGGCCCTGGTTAAGAAAGAAAAGAAGGTGCATTGTAAGTGTAGGCAGGCAGGGACACATGAGGAGCTTATGGAGTATAAGAAATGTAAGAGATCACTTGGGAAAAAATCAGGAGGGCTAAAAAGAAGGCTTAACAGACAAGGCGAAGGAGAATCCTAAAGGATTATGCTGATATGTTAACAGCAAAAGGATTGAAGGGACAAAATTAGTCCTCTGGAAGATCAGAAAAGTAACCTATACATGGTGCCGAAGGAGATGGGGAAGATCTTAAATGGAATTTTTGCATCTGTATTTACTCAGCAGACACAGAGACTATAGAAGTGAGGCAAAATGGCACCAACTTCATGGACCCTGTACAGACTACAGAGGAGGAGGAGGTGTTTGCTTTCTTAAGGCAGTTAGGGTGGATAAATTCCCAGAACCTGTCAAAGTGATCTCTCAGACCCCATGGGAGGCAAGGGCAGGTACCCTAGCAGAGATATTTCCATCATCTTAAGCAACACATGAAGTTCCAGAGGATTGGAGGATAGCTAATATTGTTCTGCTATTTAAGAAAGACTCTGAAAATAAACCAGGAAATTACAGGCCGATGAGCCTGTCATCATTTCTGGGAAAGTTATTAGAAGATAATCTAAGGGACCAGATATATGAATATTTGCATAGACATGCACTGATTAAGGATAGTCAGCTTGGGAGGTCATGTCTAACCAATTTTTATATAGTTTTTTTGAGAATATTACCAGGAAAGTGGATGAAGGCAAGGCAGTGGATGTTAGGAACATGGAATTTAGCAAGGCATTTCACAAGGTCCCACATAGGAAGTTGGTCAAGAAGAGTCAGTTGCTCAGCATTCAAGATGAGGTAGTTGGCCCATCCCCTAAAGCCCTCACTTATTTTTATAGGTGCATCGTAGAAAGCATTCTTCTAGGGTGCATCACAACCTGGTATGGAAGTTGTCCTGTCCAAGACCGGAAGAAGCTGCAGAAGATCGTGAACACAGCCCAGCACATCACACAAACCAATCTTCCATCCTTGGACTCACTTGGTGTAAAGTGAGGTGTGAGGCGTGTGGTGTAGCACGCTGTCGGAGCAGTGTTGCCAGGATAATCAAGGACACAACCCACCCAGCCAACACACTTTTTGTCCCTCTTCCCTCCAGGGGAAGGTTCAGGAGCTTGAAGACTCATACGGCCAGATTTGGGAACAGCTTCTTTCCAACTGTGAATGGATCCTTACCCGGATCTGGGCCATACCTTCCAAATATCCGGACCTGACTTGCACTACCTTACTTTCCCTTTTCTATTTTATAATTTTGCTTTATAATTTAAATTTTTATTCTATTTACTTCGATTTGTACTTCAGGGAGCGCGAAGCGCAGAATCAAATATCGCTGTGATGATTGAACACTCTAGTATCAATAGTTTGGTGACAATAAAGTAAAGTAAATTGGATTAGACATTGGCTTTGTAGGAGAGGCCAGAGAGTGGTAGTAGGTGGTTGCTTCTCTGACTGGAGGCTTGTGACTAGTGGAGTGCCAGAGGGATTGGTGCTGGGTCTATTGTTGTTTGTCACCTATATCAATGTGGATGATAATGTGGCTAACATGATCAGCAAATTTGCGGATGACACCATGATTGGGGGTGTATTGGATGATGAGGAAGGCCATTATGGTTTTCAGTGGGATCTGGACCAGCTGGAAAAATGGACTGGAAATGGCAGGTGGAAATTAATGCAGACAAGCACGAGGGTTTGCACAGTGGATGGTAGGGCACTGAGGAGTGCAGTGAAACAAAGAGATCTGGGAATACAGGACCATAATTCATTGAAAGTGGTGTCACAGGTAGATAGGCTCATAAGAAAGCTTTTGGCACATTAGCCTTCATAAATCAATATATTGAGTACAGGAGATAGGGTGTTATATTGAAGTTGTGTAAGATATAGGTGAGGCCTGATTTGGAGTACTGTTTGCAGTTTTGGTCACCTACCTACAGGGAAGATGTAAATAAGGTTGAAAGAGTGCAGTGGAAATTTACAAGATGTTGCTGGGTCTGGAGTTATAAGGAAAAATTGAATAGGTTAAGGCTTTATTCATCGGAATACAGAAAATTGAGAGGAGATTTGATAGAGGTATACAAAATTATGAGGGATATAGATAGGGTAAATGTATACAGGCTTTTTCCACTGAGTTTGGGTGGGACTACAAGCAGAGGTCATGGCTTAAGGGTGAAAGGTGAAAAGCTTAAGTGGAAACTTCTTCACTCAGGGGAGAGTGGAATGGCTCAGCTCACATTATTGTGCTGAAGGGCCTGTACTTTTATATGACTTCATATACATTTTCATGCATCTTTATCAAGCCTTTTAGGCATGCCGAAGAATGGTGGGTCCTTTCTTAAATTGAACAATCCATGTAAACTTTGAATTACAATTCTTTGTAATGTCTCATGTCAAGGAAGATAGTTGCAGCCTACTTTGCTGGTGGGGTTACCATAGTGCAAGTTTTGGTTTGGTTCCTTAATAGACCTTCATTTGGCAATTAGGTTGACAACCCGGTTTCTGCTATATCTACTATGAGTTTTCTTG
This sequence comes from Hypanus sabinus, assembly GCF_030144855.1. NCBI lineage: Eukaryota > Metazoa > Chordata > Chondrichthyes > Myliobatiformes > Dasyatidae > Hypanus > Hypanus sabinus. The sequence continues at coordinate 5,258,003 of NC_082733.1, forward strand.
AAGACAAACTCAGCTTCTCAAAATGCTATAGGTTGAGGCTTCCATCCACTCAATTAATTCCAGACTCTGCAAACAGTCACTGTGTTGTATTATGAGCAGGTTCTGGCAAACTCTGTAATGATCCTGAGAGTGAGTTTTATTTATGCACTGTAAAGGAAAGTTGAGCCTGCACACCCTCCATGATTGATGGGAGCAACAGTTATACAGGCAGATCATAACATTTACAGATAAATAGCCAATGACTGCCTACCAACTAATTCCTGCTTTGTCAACACAATGCCCAGCTCACTAGGCAAAACTAGACCCAGAGAAAATACTGTACTTCCTGGAGACTTACCAGGTGCACAAGACTTTTTTTTTGTATCAACATTACTTTAATCCATAAATTTCAATCAGAGTAGGTACATGGTGGTTCAAATCTATCACAGCATTTGTGAAATGATTTGGTGGTTCAAAGTTTCTTTCTCAAAAAATAATACACAGCCTTCTGGTTTCCTCAATGGTTTCTCTAAGAATTGTACCTCCACTGATAGCTCTGCTAATGGTACACATTAAGAAGTCTTGTAAACCCAACTGCTGAACACAAAATGAAAGGCAATAAGGAAGTGACATCCAATGGCTTCGGGAATGTCGGTAAATGAATCTGTTAAGTTGAATATGATTCAGAAGTGTTCAACCAGGGCTGGAAAGAAATTTGAACAGCAAATTCTATCTTAGAAGCGTACCTGCGAAGTGATTTCGCTGCCCATTTAGGAAACAGGAAAGCAAAGGAATATAAATATAAAAGATTCCGTAGATCCAGAGCAACTCACACAAAGTGCTGGAGGGACTCAGCATCAATGGAAATAAACGGCTGACATTTCAGGCAAGTGATGCCTTATCTGGAAGGACTGTTTGGGGCCCCAAATGGAGGGGAGGGAGGAGGTGAATTGGCAGGCGCAGCACTTCAGCCACTTTCAGGGATAAGTGCCCGGAGGGAGAATAGTTGGCAGGGACAAATAGGCAAGGGAATCACAGAGGGAGTGATCCCTGTGGAAAGTGGAGAGTTGGAGGGAGGTAAAGATGTATTTGGTGGTGGTGTCCCTTTGAAGATGGCAACAATTGCAGAGAATGACTTGTCAAATGTGGAGGCTTATGGGATGGTGGGTGAGGACAAGAGGAACTCTATCACTATTAAGACAGTGGGAAGATGAGTGAGTGCGATATTCAGGAAATGAAGGAGATGCTGATGAGGGCAGCATGGTGGAGAAATGGTGCAGACAGGGAAATCCCATTCTTGGAGGAAGGAGGACCCCTCTGATGCCCTGGAATGGAAGGTCTCATCCTGGGAATGGATGTGGCAGAGATGAAGGAACAGAGAAAAGGGAATGGCATTTTTACAGGCAACATGGTGGAAAGATATATCCCTAAAATGGCAATGTAGGATAGATTTCTTCAATAAATCTTTCACCTTTCTAATCACTTTGATCATTCACCAGCCAGAGTTACTGCCTGACTGTGACCTGTGATAAGGGCAAGCAATCCATGGAGACTTCAACTCACTTTTCATTTTCCATTGTGAAAGACCTGAACTTCTGCAGCCAGTGCTCAAATCAAAATGTTTGTTAAACAGAAATAACTACTTGTCCAGAAAGGTACTGTTTAACGGACTGGTCAAAGTTCAAATCCAGTTTCATTCAGAATAGATCTGGGCAGAGTAAAGATGTGTATGTAACTATTCATTTTCTAGAACCTTCAGTATGGAGAATTTAACATTTTCCACTTAAGGAATCAGATGATAGGATTTCCCATGTTAGAGAGTCTTCATGGACTTTAATTGCCCATTCCACTGATCGCCATCTATAGAGCAATATAGAATTACGCTCTAGTTGTCGATGGATGTAATTGGCCTCAGGTTTCACCATTTGCAGTAGTATAGTACCCTCATAAATTAATTATCCATGCTACTGAACATGAATAAATGTATTGTATGAAATAACTTTTCTTTCATAGAACATAACAGCACAGTACAGGCCCTTCAGGGTACAATGTTGAACTGACCTTATAACCTACTTTAAGATTAATCTAACTCTTTCCCTTTCCTCCTCCATTTTTCTATCAAATATGCACCTATCCAAGAAATTCTTAAATGCGCTTAATTTATCTGCCTCTGCCACCACCCCTGGCAAGGTGTTCCACACACCCACCAATCTTTGTGTAAAAATAACCTCTGACATCCACCCTATTCTTTCCTCCTTAAAATTATGCCTCTCTTATTACCCATTTCTGCACTGGAAAAATGTTTGGCTATCCACTCAGTCTATGCTTCTGGCCATCTTGTACATCTCTATCAACTCAGCTCTCATCCTCTTTTGAAAAGCCCTCACAGAAAGTGGAAAGATGTGTTTGGTAGTGGGATCACATTGGAGATGGTGGCTATTATGGAGAATTTTTTGCTGGACTTGGAGGCTAGTGGAGTAGCAGGTGAAGACAAGAGGAACCCTATCCCTGAGGAACAGGGTATAAGACATGGGAGAAGAATTTGAGAATGAAATAAATGAGAACATTGCATTTGCTTTCCTTACCACCGACTCAACCTGCAAATTAACCTTTAGGGAATCCAGCACAAGGACTCCCAAGTTCCTTTGCACCTCTGATTTCAAATTTGGAAAATAGTCTAGTCTTTTATTCCTTCTGCAAAGGTGCATGACCATACTTTTCCCTACGCTGTTTTCCATCTGCTACTTCTTTGCCCATTCTCCTAATCTATCTGTGTCCTTCTGTAGACTCTCTGCTTTCTCAACACTACCTGCACCTCCACCTATCTTTATATCATTCACAAACTTGGCCACAAAGCTTTCAGTGCTGTCATCCAAATCATTGACATAAAACTTGAAAAGAAGCAGTTCCAACACTGTGAAACATCACTAGTCAGCCACAGCCAACCAGAAAAGGCCTCCATTATTCTCACTCTTTGCCTTTTGCCAGTCAGCCAATCTTCTATCCATGCTCGCATCTTCCCTGTAATACAGTGGTCCCTCATCTTGTTCAGCAGCCTCACATGTAGCACCTTGTCAGCGGCCTTTTGAAAATCAAAAAAGACTACAGAGACGATTGTGCATTGTCAACCACGCTCCATTGCACATCAATGGCTCTGCTGTGGAGAGAGTGAAGAGCACGTTGTTCCTTGGTGAGCAGATAATGGATGATCTAACCTGGACCTACAACATCTCCTCACTAGTCAAGAAGGCACAGCAGTGTCTACTTTCTAAGGAGATTAAGGCATGCAAGGTCTCCACACCTTTCCAACAACTTTGTACAGGAGCATGATTAAGAGTGTACTGGCTAGATACATCATTGTGCGAATAGGAAACTCAAGGCATTAGACCTCCACACCCTACAGAGGACAGTAAAACCCTCCAAGAGGATCACTGGGGTCACACCCCCCCCCCCCTATTTTTGACATTTATCAGGAGTGTTGCAGACGAAGAGCCCAATGCTTCGTTGAGGATCTCTACCAACCATCTCACAATCTCTTTGACCCACTACTGTCAGGAATGAAGTACAGAAGCTTCAGGACTTGGACTGCCAGACTGGGTAACAGCTTCTTCCCTCACGCTGTGAGACTAAATGAATACCCTGCCACCACTGAGGGCTTGTCACTAGGACGTGGAACTATCTACTGTTTACCTGTGCACTGCATGCATTTTGAATGATATATATTTTTTAACTTATTTATGGTAATATTTTGATTTACGTGTCGTGGCAGCATCTATGGGAAAGAGTAAAGAGTCGACATTTTGAGCAAAGACTCTTCATCAGGACTGGAAAAGAAAATGAGAAGTTAGAGCAAGAAGGTGAGGGGAGACAATAGACAATAGGTGCAGGAGTAGGCCATTCAGCCCTTCGAGCCAGCACCACCATTCACTGTGATCATGGCTGATCATCCACAATCAGTACCCTGTTCCTGCCTTCTCCCCATATCCCTTGACTCTGCTATCTTTAAGAGCTTTGTCTAACTCTATCAGAGAATTGGCCTCCACTGCCTTCTGAGGGAGAACATTCCATAGATCCACAACTCTCTGGGTGAAAATGTTTTTCCTCAACTCCATTCTAAATGGCCTGCCCCTTATTCTTAAACTGTGGCCTTTGGTTCTGGACTCCCCCAACATCGGGAACATGTTTCCTGCCTCTAGAGTGTCCAATCCCTTAATAATCTTATATGTTTCAATCAGATCCCCTCTGATCCTTCTAACTTCCAGTGTATACAAGCCCAGTCGCTCCAATCTTTCAACATATGACAGCCCTGCCATCCTGGCAATTAATCTCGTGAACCTACGCTGCACTCACTCAACAGCAAGAATGTCTTTCCTCAAATTTGGAGACCAAAACTGAACACAATACTCCAGGAGACAAGGAAGAAGTACAAGGTGGTAGGTGAAAGCAGGAGAGGGGTGGGGTGAGGTAAAGAGCTGGGAAACTGATAAGTGAGAGAAATAAAGGGCTAGAGGAGGGCAATCTGACAGGAGATAGTAGAAGACATTGGAAGAAAGGGAAGGGGAGGAGCCCCAGAGGGAGGTGATGGGCAGGTGTGGAGATGACAGGAGAGAGGTAATGAGAATGATGAAGGTGGGAAAATACTGGAAGATCAAGAAATCAAAATTCATGCCATCAGGATGGAGGTTACCCAGATGGAATATATAACCCAGATGGGCTGGGCCTCCAACCCAAGTGAGACCTTGTCGCTGCAGTAGAGGATCCATTGACTCACATGTTGGAATGGGTGGCCACTAGGAAATCCCGTTTTTTGTGGCAGATGGAGCGAAGGTGCTTGATGAAGTGGTCTCATCAATATACAGGAGGCCCAGGCCCAGTATATGACCCCAATAGGCTCAGAGGTGAAGTGTTGCCTCACTTGGAAGGACAGTTTGGGGCCCTGAATGGCAGTGAGGGAGGAGGTGTAGGAGCAGGTATGGCACTTGTTCCTCAGGGATAGGTTTCCTCGTCCTCACCTACCATTTCACTAGCCTCCATGTCCACCAAATAATTCTCCATAATAGCCACCATCTGCAATGTGATCCCACTACCAAACACATCTTTCCCACCTCCCACTTTCTTCAGGGATCACTCCTTACGTGACTTCCTTGTCCATTCATTCCCCCGGCACTTCAAGTGCCATCCCTGCCTCTACACCTCCTCTCTCACTATTCAGGGCTCTAAACAGTCCTGCCAGGTGAGGCGACACTTCACCTGTGAGTCTATTGGAGTCATCTACTGTATCTGGTGCTCCCAGTGCAGCTCCTGTATATTGGTGAGACCCAACATACAGTAGATTGGGAGACCGCTTCGATAAGCACCTATGCTTCTTCGGCCAGAAAAAGCGAGATATCCCGGTGGCCACCAACCTCAGTTCTACTTCTGATTCTTATTCTGACTTGTCAGTCTATGACCTCCTTTACTGTCGTGATGAGACGACACTCAAGTTGGAGGAACAACCTTCATATTCCATCTGGGTAGCCTCCAACCTGATGGCATGAACATTGATTTCTCAAACTTCCAGGAATTACTCCCCCCCCCCCCCCCACCCTTCACCTTTTGTGTTTCTGTTTTCCTCTCTCACCTCATTGCCTTACCGGCCCATCACCTCTCTCTGGTGCTCTTTCCCTTTCCCTTTCCTCCATGGTCTTCTGCCCTCTCCTAGCAGATTCCCCCTTCTCCAGCCCTTTATCTCTCTTACCTATTAGCTTGCCAGCTCTTTACTTCAGCCCTCCCCCTCTCCCGGTTTCACCCATCACCTACCACCTTGTACTTCTTTCTTCCCTCCCCCACCATCTTGCTCTAATTTCTCATCTTTTTTCTAGTTCTGAAGAAGGATTTCAGCCCGAAACATCAACTGATTACTCTTTTCCGTAGATGCTGCCTGGCCTGCTGAGTTGTAGGTATGTACAGCCAGATGACCATAAACATGAACTTGAACATCAGAAAATCCAGCTAAACAACATCTACTGACACTCCTTTGTCTATTCTGACTGTTATTTCCTTATAGAATTCCAACAGTTTGGCCAAGTAAAGTTTTCCCTTAAGGAAACTATGCTGATGTCAGCCTATTTTATCACGTCCCTCCAAGTACCCTTAAAACAGATCCTTAATGATGAACACAGATAGCTTACCAATCACAGAGGTCAGACTAAATGGCTAATAATTTCTTGTCTTCTGCCTCCCTCCCTTCTTGAAGAGTGGAGTGACGTACGCAAATTTCCTGTCCTCTGGCACCGTTCCAGAAACTAATGACACTTGAAAAGTTACTACTAATGCCTCCATAATCTCTTTGGGTACCTCTTTCAGAACCCTAGGATGTAATCCATCTTCCAATTCCTCATCTAAGTCATTTATAAAATCACAAAGAGTAGGGGTCCCAGAATAGATCCCTGCAGAAAACCAGTGGTTATCGACCACCAGATAGAATATGCTCTTTTTACTGCCTTCTATGGGCAAGCCAATTCTGTATCAACACAGCCAAATTTCACTCAGTCTCATGTCTCCCGACTTTCTGAATGTGTCTACCATGGGGAACCTTATCAAACACCTTACTAAAATCCATATACATCTTATCCACAATTCTGCTTTCATCATGTGCTTTGTCACATCTTCAAAGAGTTCAATCAGACTCAGGGGGCATGACCTGCTCCTGACAAAGCCATGCTGACTATTTCTAATCAAGCTATGCTTCTCCAAATGCTCATAAACCCTGTCTTTTAAGGATCTTCTCCAAGACTTTGCTCTCCTTTGAAGTAAGACTCACTGGTCTATAATTCCCTACTCCCTTTCTTGAACAAAGCAATAACATCTGCCAGCTTCCAATCACCTGGTACTCCTCCTGTGACTGGTGAGGACATAAAGATCATTGCTAAAGGGTGCAGTAATCTCTTTGCTCATTTCCCATAGTAACCCTTGTCCTGCCCTGAGTACTTATTTATCCTAATTTTTTCAAAAAGATCAGCACATCTTTTACAACATTGGCATGTTCAATCATATCAGACTGATTTTCCTTATAAAAGGCCATATCATTCAATTTGCATGAAAGAATTTTAACATTTGTCAAAAATTTTATTTTGTAAACTAAGGCAATTTGTGCCAAAGCTATTATTTTTACAGCATTAGTGTAACAAAATCATTCGTTTTATAAGATACTCAGAGCAACAGAGGCTTTGCATATTTTTAATGCTTCCCTATAGTTAGAGATGATTGAATTTTGAATTTCTACAGCTGTACGGTCCTGGCATTCACTCCCTATCTTGGTGAATATTTTCTTTGCAGTATAATGTAATTGTATTTCAGCTCCGCTTATCTTTTCACTGATATTACTGTAATCCATTCAATAGGATCACAATAGTGCTTTTGACAATTGGACTGCAGCGTAGACACAAACTGAATGATTAGGTACTAGGCTGGTATTCATTTTAAAAGTCCAGAGATGGGAGCCTCAAGTTTAGATAGCACATAAGATTGGCTTGCCCATTTGTGGTTATAGATTTAAAAGCTTGTTTCTAGTCATGCAAATAGATTTAGGGCTTTAAAAACTCCAAATTATCTGGGCATCAAAGGTAATGCCCTTCTCATAACTTTACAGGAAATTTTGGACAGGAAGGCTTTCTCTTGCACCTGCTTTCTTTGTCCTGTGCTGTAGAGGTAGCAGGTTTTGGAATTGCCTTGACAAGGAATCAGCAGTGTAACCCGAGTTCTATCAGCATTGCTTAACAACGTAGAACTGTTCTAAGTCCACAGTATCTTGCAAAATATTTCTTTACTGTTAGCTTATTGGGAATGACGGAACCATTGTTTCTATGGAGAGAATGAAAGAGGGAAAATAACGTTGCACTTGAACTTTGGAGTTGAGTTACAATGTGTCCAGAACAAAGCAGCGGCCAGGAAATATCACTGTAGACACTACCCGCCCAGCAAGCTGCTTTTTCCAGAAGCTCCCTTCTGGCAAGCCATTAAAACAAAAACTTCATGCCATCTTAAAATGTTCTTCCCCAAGCAGTTAATCTGTTCAACCATTCTAGTTAGACCCCACCTCTTCTACTTTCTCACCCACTGCACAGAGAGCTTTTTAAACCACGTTTTATGAAGCTGTGTACGGTGTAAATACATGCTGCACATTTTATTCCAAATCTATGCTTTGTTTGTCTTTTATATAATTCTTTATAATAGTTGAATGCTGTTTTTAGTTGCATGTCTCACCAACGCCCCACAGCAAATTCCTAATATGTGTAAATAAAGGAGTCTTTTAGTAAGATGGTGGCACTCTTGGGACGCAATGGCTTCCATGGGGTCAACCTAAGGTGTTATTTTATTTTTTTAATGTATTTGTTTACGATCAGAAGACCCCGCTGGACATTAAGAACTGCATGGGGAATTCAGGGAGTTGGGTGCAAAGTTAAAGGGCAGGGCCTCCAGGGCTGTGATCTCAGGACTGCTACCTGCACCATGTGCTAATGAGGCTAGAACTAGGAAGATTATACAGTTTAATACTGTGCGTGGCTAAGGAGTTGGTTTAGGAGGGAGGGCATAAGATTTTTGGATCATTAGGCTCTCTTCCAGGTAAAGTGGGATCTGTACAGAAGGGGTGGCTTGCACCTGACCTAGAGGGAGACGAATATCCTTGTGGGAAGATTTGTCCATGCTGCGCGGTGGGGTTTAAATTAGAGTTGCAGGGAGATGGGAACTTGATTGCCAGAACAGTCAGTGGAGATGTTGTGGAGGCTGATGTTGGTAAGACCTCAGACAAAGTTAGGAATCAAAAGGTTGAGCATGGTGTGACAAAATCGAAATGTGTGAGTACAGGAACCAAAGGTGCTGCATCTGAATGTGTGCAGTATATGGAATAAGGTATATGAACTGGCAGCTCAGTTGCAGACTGGGAGGTGTGATGTTGTCAACATCACTGAATCACGGCTGAAATATTATAGCTGCAGCTTAATGCCAAGGATAGACATTGTACTGAAAGGATAGGCAGGAAGGCAGAGGGGGTGGTGTTGCTCTGATTGGAAAAAATGAAATCAAATCATTAGAAAGAGGTGACAATTTGGAAGGTGTTGAATCATTGTGGATAGAGCTAAGGATCTGCACGGGTAAAAAGATGCTGATGGGAGTTATATACAGACCCCCAAACAGTAGTAAGGATGTGGCCCACAAATTACAACAGGTGATAGAAAATTCATGCCAGAAGTACAGTGTTACAGTAGTCATGGGGAACTTCAATATGCAGGTAGATTGAGAAAATCAGATTGGTGCTGGATTATGGGTGGGAAATGCCTCCAAGATGGCTTTTTTGAGCCTACAAGAGGACCAGTTATTCTGGATTGGGTGTTGTGCAATGAACCAGAATTAAAGATCTCAAGGTAAAGGAATCCTTAGGGTAAGAGATCATAATATAATCAAATTCACTCTGAAATTTGAGAAGGAAACACTGAAGTCAGATGTATCAGTATTACAGAGGTATGAGAGAGGAGTTGGCCAGAATTGATTGGAAAAGAACATTGGCAGGGATGATGGTAGAGCAGCAGTGGCTGGAATTTCTGGTAGCAATTCAGAAGGCACAGGATATATACATCCCAAAGAGGAAGACATATTCCAAAGGATACATGACACTACCATGGCTAACAAGAGAAGTCAGAGTCAGCATAAAAAACAGAGAGGGCATACGATCGAGCAAAACTTAGTGGGAAGTTAAAAATTCTGAAGCTTTTAAAAACCAACAGAAGGGAATGAAAGTAAAAATAGAATACAAAAGTAAGCTAGACAATAATGAAAGAGGATAGATACCAAAAGTTACATAAAGTATAAAAGAGAAGTGAGAGCAGATATTGATCTGCAGGAAAACGATGTAGTAATGGGGACAAGGAAATAACAAATAAACTGAATAAGTATTTTGCATCAGTCTTGTCTGTGGAAGACACTAACAGTATGGTAGAAGTTCCAGGAATCAGAGGTCATGAAGTGTGTGAAATTACCATTACTAGACAGAAGGTTCTTGGGAAACTGAAAGGTCTGAAGACACCTGGCAGATGTAATGCACCCCAGAGTTCTGAAAAAGGCGGCTGAAGAGATCGTGGGGGCATTACTAATGATCCTTCAAGAATAATATGATTCTGGAATGGTTCCAGAAGACTGAAAAATTGTAAGTGTCACTGCACTCTTCAAGAAGGGTGAAAGGCAGAAGGCAGGATACTATGGGCCCTTTAGTCTGACCTCTGGTTGGGAAAATGTTGGGAGTCGATTACTAAGAATGAGTTCTCAGGGTATTTCAGATTCAGTTTATTGTCATTTAGAAACCACAAATGCAATGCAGTTAAAAAATGAGACAACGTTCCTCCAGAATGATATCACAAAAGCACATGACAAAACAGACTACACCAGAAAATCCACATAACGTTTGGCAATCCCCAATCCAGAGTCCGGAGAGGTTGCTGCATATTAATATCGCGCTACCATCTTAGCGCGTTCCCTGGAAAGGAGCTCCAAATCCACCAGACAAAACAAGACCAAAAACTAAAGCTACAAGACCTGTACAAAACCACATAGTTACACCATATAGTTACAACAGTGCAAACAATAGCATAATTGATAAAAAAAAGACCATGGGCACAGTAAAAATAGTCCAAAGATGTTAAGGGACTATAAGTTCAAAAGAAATCACCACACAGTTTCCACAAGTCCCCAGGGTCCTGATAGACTCGTCATCCCATGCCGGCGGCAGAAGGGAATAACCCCCCTATGGACTTTCACGACTCAGCCTTGCAGACACAACACACAATGAAAGCTCCGTCGAACCCAGCCTCGCAGACACAACACACAATGAAAGCTCCGTCGAGCCCAGCCTCGCAGACACAGCACACAGTGAAAGCTCCGTCGAGCCCAGCCTCGCAGACACAGCACACAGTGAAAGTTACGTCGAGCCCAGCCTCGCAGTCACAGCACACAGTGAAAGCTCCGTCGAACCCAGCCTCGCAGACACAGCACACAGTGAAAGCTCCGTCGAACCCAGCCTCGCAGACACAGCACACAGTGAAAGCTCCGTCGAGCCCAGCCTCGCAGACACAGCACACAGTGAAAGCTCCGTCGAGCCCAGCCTCGCAGACACAGCACACAGTGAAAGCTCCGTCGAGCCCAGCCTCGCAGACACAGCACACAGTGAAAGCTCCGTCGAGCCCAGCCTCGCAGACACAGCACACAGTGAAAGCTCCGTCGAACCCAGCCTCGCAGACACAGCACACAGTGAAAGCTCCGTCGAGCCCAGCCTCGCAGACACAGCACACAGTGAAAGCTCCGTCGAGCCCAGCCTCGCAGACACAGCACACAGTGAAAGCTCCGTCGAGCCCAGCCTCGCAGACACAGCACACAGTGAAAGCTCCGTCGAACCCAGCCTCGCAGACACAGCACACAGTGAAAGCTCCGTCGAGCCCAGCCTCGCAGACACAGCACACAGTGAAAGCTCCGTCGAACCCAGCCTCGCAGACACAGCACACAGTGAAAGCTCCGTCGAACCCAGCCTCGCAGACACAGCACACAGTGAAAGCTCCGTCGAACCCAGCCTCGCAGACACAGCACACAGTGAAAGCGCTCTGACCACAGCGGACTCCGTCCATTGGACCTCCGAGCCTCCGACCATCCCCTCCGACACAGCTTCTCCAAGCACCATCCTCCGCTGAGCGTATTAAGCCTCCTCCGCCAATGCGACCCCCAGGACTGATCATTCGGGAGGCAGAGGCAGAGATAGATAAGAATCATCGGGAGGTAGTCACACCAAAAAGTCAGGAGGTAGGCAAATGGGTGACAGTGAAGAGAGGCAGGGGAAGCAGACAGAGAGAGCACCCCTGTGGCCGTTCCCATCAACAATAAGTATACTGTCTTGGATACTGTTAGTGGGGATGACCTACCAGGAATAACTTGCAGTGGTCCTGTCTCTGGCACCCTCGACTAGGAAGGGGAGGAGGGAAGAGAAGAGAGCGGTAGTGATAGGGGATTCTATAGTCAGGGGGGCAGATAGGAGATTTTGTGGGCAAGATCGGGAGTCTCAGATGGTATGTTGCCTCCCTGGTGCCAGGGTCCAGTACATCTCAGATCGGGTGCAGGTTATTCTTGAGAGGGAGGGCAAGAATCCAGATGTTGTGGTCCATGTAGGGACCAACGACGTGGGTAGGATGAGTGAGGGGGATTGTAGTGATTTCAGGGAGTTAGGTGCGAAGCTGAAGGGCAGGACCTCCAGGGTAGCAATCTCAGAATTGCTACCTGTGCCACGTGCAAGTGAGGCAAGGAACAGAAGGATTATACAGATTAATACATGGCTGAGAGAATGGTGCAGGAGGGAGGGCTTCAGGTTTGTAGATAATTGGGCTTTGTTCCAGGGAAATTGAGATCTGTTCCGACGGGACGGTTTACACCTGAACTGGAGCGGTACAAACATTCTTGCAGGGAAGTTTGCTAGTGCTTCTCGGGGGGGGGGGGGTGTTTAAACTAAATTTGCAGGGGGCAGGGATCTAGAATGTGAGAGAGGATAGCGAGATGAAGAATAAAGGACAGGTCGGGATGACGCGGTTCCAGAATATTAAGTGTGTGGTAGAGAAAGGTGAGGTGGAACAAGTGATAAGGAGGACTCATGTACAGAGGGATGGTCTGATGGAACATGGAGTTGAATGTGCTGAAAGAATAAGTAAATTTAGAAAGGACAACAAATTTCAAGGGGTGTATAGCCTGAAGGGAGTTCGGGGAGCTGGGTTAAGCACAATAGGCAGCAATTTAAACAGTGAGAGGAGAAATGGGCTAAAAATTCTATATCTGAATGCAAGAAGTGTCAGAAATAAGGTGGATGAGCTTGAAGCTCAGATGCGAATGGGTAACTATTATGTTGTTGGGATAACGGAGACATGGCTGCAGGGAGATCAGACCTGGGAAATGAATGTACAAGGGTATACGTGCTATCGTAGGGACAGAAATGTGGGCAGAGGGGGTGGGGTGGCCCTGTTGGTGAGGAATGAGATTCAGTCCTTTGCAAGAGGGGTCATAGGATCAGGAGAAGTAGAGTCTGTGTGGATAGAACTGAGGAACAGTAAGGGCAAAAAGACCCTAATGGGTGTTGTCTACAGGCCACCAAACAGTAGCATGGATATTGGGTGCAAGTTGAATAGGGAATTAACATTGGCATGTGGCAAAGGTAATGTCGCAGTAGTTATGGGGGATTTCAACATGCAGGTGAACTGGGAGAATCAGGTTGGTGCTGGACCCCAGGATAGGGAGTTTGTAGAGTGCCTACGGGATGCAATCTTGGAACAGCTTGTATGAGAGCCGACCAGGGACAAGGCTATTCTGGATTTAGTCTTGTGTAATGAGCAGGATTTGATAAGCGATCTTGAAGTAAAGGAGCCATTAGGAGGTAGTTACCATAATAATTAAGTTTTTATCTGCAATTTGAGAAGGATAAGGGCAGATCGGAGGTGTCAGTGTTGCAGTTGAACAAAGGAGACTATGGAGCCATGAGGGAAGAGCTTGCCAAAGTTAACTGGACGGATATCCTAACAGATAGCAATGGCAGGTATTCTTGGGAATAATACACAAGGTGCAAGATCAGTTCATCCCCCAGAGAAGGAAGGATTCAAAGGGGGGAAGGGGGCCACAGTGGTTGACAAAGGAAGTCAGAGATTGCATAGCATTAAAAAAAAGGAAATATGACAGAGCTAAGGTGAGTGGGAGGACAGATGATTGGGAAGTTTCTAAGGAACAACAGGACTTAACTAAAAAGGCAATACGGGGAGAAAAAAATGAGGTACGAATGCAAGCTAGCCGGGAATATAAAGGAGGATAGCAAAAGCTTTTTTAGGCTTGTGAAGAGAAAGAAGATAGTTAAGAAAAATGTTGGGCCCTTGAAGAATGAATTGGGTGAAATTGTTATGGCAGAAATGGCAGAAGAACTTAATGAGTACTTTAGATCTGTTTTCACTAGGGAAGACACAAGCAATCTCCCAGATGTATGGATGGGCCAAGGGCATAGGGTAACTGATTGACATTAAGAAGGAAACGGTGATGAGTAGACTGATGGGACTGAAGGCTGACAAATCCCCAGGTCAAGATGGTCTGCATTCTAGGGTACTAAAGGAGGTGGCTCTGGAAATTGCGGATGCATTGGTAACCATTTTCCAATGTTCCTTAGATTCAGGATCAGTACCTGAGGATTGGAGAATGGCTAATGTTATCCCACTTTTTAAGAAAGGAGGGAGGGAGAAAACAGAGAACTATCGTCCTGTCAGCCTAACATCAGTAGTGGGGAAGATGCTAGAGTCCATTATTAAAGATGTAATAGTGGCATATCTAGATAGCAGTGATAGGATTGGGCCAAGCCAGCATGGATTTACCAAGGGCAAATCATGCTTGACTAATCTATTGGAGTTTTTCGAGGATGTAACCAGGAAGTTAGACAAGGGAGATCCAGTGGATGTAGTGTACCTCGATTTTCAGAAGGCATTTGATAAGGTCCCACATAGGAGATTGGTGGGTAAAATCAGAGCTCATGGCATTGGGGGAAAGATATTGACATGGATTCTATCTGGTTGGCAGGTAGAAAGCAAAGGGTAACGATGAATGGGTGTTTCTCAGAATGGCAGGTGGTGACTAATGGGGTGCCACAAGGCTCGGTATTGGGACCACAGCTGTTTACGATTTACATCAACGATTTAGATGAAGGCATTCAGAATAACATTAGCAAGTTTGCTGATGATACTAAGCTGGATGGCAGTGTGACATGTGATGAGGATGTTAGGAGAATTCAGGGTGACTTGGATAGGCTGAGTGAGTGGGCAGATACTTGGCAGATGACATTTAATGTGAATAAGTGTGAGGTTATCCACTTTGGGAGTAAGAACAGGAAGGCAGATTATTATCTGAACGGTGTAGAGTTAGGTAAGGGAGAAATACAAAGAGATCTAGGAGTCCTTGTCCATCAGTCACTGAAGGTGAATGAGCAAGTGCAGCAGGCAGTGAAGAAGGCTAATGGAATGTTGGCCTTTATTTCAAAGGGAATTGAGTACAAGAGCAAGGAAATCCTTTTGCATTTGTACAGGGCCCTGGTGAGACCACACCTGGAGTATTGTGTACAGTTTTGGTCTCCAGGGTTAAGGAAGGACATCCTGGCTGTAGAGGAAGTGCAGCGTAGATTCACGAGGTTAATTCCTGGGATGTCCGGACTGTCTTATGCAGACAGGTTAGAGAGACTGGGCTTGTACACGCTGGAATTAAGGAGATTGAGAGGGGATCTGATTGCAACATATATGATTATTAAGGGATTGGACAAGATAGAGGCAAGAAATATGTTCCAGATGCTGGGGGAGTTCAGAACCAGAGGGCGTGGTTTGAGAATAAGGGTTAGGTCATTTAGGACAGAGTTAAGGAAAAAGTTCTTCTCTCAGAGTTGTGGGGGTCTGGAATGCACTACCTCAGAAGGCAGCAGAGGCCAATTCTCTGGATGCTTCCAAGAAGGAGCTAGATAGGTACCTTATGGATAGGGGAATCAAGGGATATGGGGACAAGGCAGGAACTGGGTATTGATAGTAGTTAATCAGCCATGATCTCAGAATGGCAGTGCAGTCTCAAAGGGCTGAATGGTCTACTTCTGCACCTCTTGTCTATTGACTGGGGGCCTGTTCTTCCCAGCAGAGACCCGGACCTCACAGCAGCAGCAGCAACGAAGAAGGTCTTCCTGGAGATTTCCAGATGTTCCTCTGTGCTCCCACATCAGTTTTTCATCTGATTATGATTGCGCATGGCACCCCACTTCACAAATAACAGATAATCAGCTCCGGAGTGGCCACTGCAAGCCGTGTTGCGCCACCATCTTGGAAATATGGATGCACATGATAAAGAAGGCCATAGTAAGCTTAACAAGCAGGATGGACAAAGGAGAATCCCTTGATGTTGATTTTCAGAAGGCCTTTGACAAGGTACCACAGATGGGCCTGCTTAACAAGCTACAAGCCCATAGTATTACAGGAAAGATTCTAGCATGGATAAAGCAGTGGTTCATTGGCAGGAGGCAAAGAATGGGAATAAAGGGAGCCTTTTCTGACTGGCTGCCAGTGACTAGTGGTGTCTGTATAGGGACTGATGCTTTTAACATTATATATCAATAATTTGGATGATGGAATTGATGCCTTTGTTGCAAAGATATGAAGATAGGTGGAGGGGCAGGTGGTTTTGAGGAAGACTGAGGCTACAGAAGGACTTAGACGGATAAGGAGAAAGGACAAAGAAATGGTAGATGGAAAAGTGTTGGGAAGTGTATGGTCATGAATTTTGGTAGAAGAAATGAAAGGATTGACTGTTTTCTAAATGGGGAGAAAATATAGAAACTGAGGTGCAAAGGGACTTCGGAGTCCTTATGCAGGATTCTCTAAAGGTTAATTTGCAGGTTGAGTCTATGGTGAGGAAGGTAAATGCAATGTTAGCATTCATTTAAAGAGGACTAGAATATAAAAGCAAAGATAAAATGTTGAGACTTTATAAAGCACTGGTGAATATTCATTTGGGAGTACTGTGAGCAGGTCCGGGCCCCTTATCTTAGAAAGGATGTGCTGACACTGGGTTCAAAGAAGGTTCATGAAAATGATTCCAGAATTGAATGGCTTGTCATATGAAGAGCAATTGATGGCTCTGGGCATGTATTCACTAGAATTCAGAAGAATGAAGGGTAATCTCATTGAAACCTATCCAATGTTGAAAGGCCTTGATAGTGGATGTGGAGAGGATGTTTCCTATGGTGGCAGAGTCTAAGACCAGATGTCACCGCCTCAGAGTAGTGGGGCATCTTTTTAGAAATGAGGAGGTATTTTTTTAATCAGAGACTGGTGAACCTGTGGAATTCTTTGCCACAGGCAGCAGTGGAGGCCATGTCTTTATGTATATTTAAGGAATAGGATGATAGATTCTTGATTGGTCAGGGCATGAAGGGATACAGGGAGAAGGTAGGAGATTAGGGTTGAGAGGAAAATTGGACCAGCCATGATGAAATGGTGGAGTAAGCGCAATGGGCCAAATGGCCAAATTCTGCTCCCATATCTTATAGATGTATGGTGGAAAGTGTACTGACTGGCTGCATTACAGCCTGGTATGGGAACACTAATGCCATCAATCAAAAAAATCCTATAAAAGGCAGTGGATTTGGCCACGGGTAAAACCCTCCCAACCATTGAGCACATCTAAATGAAATGTTTTCATAGAAAAGCAGCACCCATCATCAAAGACCCTCACCACTCAGGGTCACTCTTTTCTTGTGCCGCCGTCAAGTAAAAGGTACAAATGCCTCAGGACTTGCACCTCCAGGTTCAAGAAGTTACTACCCCTCAACCATCAGGCTTTTGAACAAAAGGGGATAACTACATTCACTTGAGGACTCTTACCTTGTATTTTAATGCTAATTAGTTATTAGTATTTACTTATATCCGCCTTTGCAGTTTGTTGACCATTGATACTGTTTGCAGTTACTGTTCTATAGATCTAACTATGCCACAGAAAATGAATCCCAAGGTTGTATGTAGTGACATGTAA
This sequence comes from Hypanus sabinus, assembly GCF_030144855.1. Taxonomy (NCBI): domain Eukaryota; kingdom Metazoa; phylum Chordata; class Chondrichthyes; order Myliobatiformes; family Dasyatidae; genus Hypanus; species Hypanus sabinus. The sequence continues at coordinate 5,275,577 of NC_082733.1, forward strand.
GTACTCTGATAATTTTTATTTTGAACTGTTTTGAATTTCAGAATAAAAAAGAAATTTTTATTCTGAAATTCATTTGTGTTCATTTGAAAAGGAAATAATCAAAGCAGTAATACCTCTGGACTGAAAACATAGTAACCTATCACTGGGTTATCAGTTCTTTAGTTGCTGTCTCTGGTGATCAAGTACACATCTAAATGCAAAACAGTGCTTCCAGTGGAGTTATCCATGAGGGTAATTGACTGCTGTTAAAATAGAAAGCACACAAGGACATTTTCCAGATCAGAATGTGGTACAAAATGGGTTTTTTTTTATTGGCTTTTGAAACCATTTACAAAACTTCAACAATATCTGTGAGCACTTTCATCAATAAGAAAAAAAAAAGCTAATCTGAAATGCTATTTCAACATTATTGCACTACTGATTTTATTTTTCAGCAGTTCCACACACAAATACCATTAAAAAAATTCTACACTAAATAAAAATTGTGGTACAGGCCAGCATTACGTTGTGATGTCATAAGGAGTTGGGATTCATTGTTTGTAGTTTCACTTGATGTGTATCAATTATGGTTGCTGAAACCAAATTTTCAATCAGCTCACATGAATGGCAATTTATTTTGCAAAAATATATGTATAGCAAATTACTGTAGCATCTTTTTCCACAATAGTTTACCAAATATTAATTCCCCAAATCAACGGAACAAAATTGATAACATATTCAACATTTCCAAGATGAATCAGTAAACTTCAGAAAAGGTACGTAACTTGTTATATGTTAATTGAGGATCCTGGTTGTTAAAGATCCAGATCTATATCAGCAAAAAGTGGTTACTGGAATATAACTAGCACTGTACAATATAATTCAATAACATACATGCACACTTGTGATCATTTATTAACATGGTGAAGAAAAATTGAACTTTAAATTTTCGTTTTAATATTCTCCTACAAGAGAATTAAGTAAAACAATTATCTCATTGAGATCAATATACATTGCTACATAAAACAATCAAAATGTCATTTCACAATGACATTTCACCTTGTATATGAACACACTTTCTAAAATCAATTCCAATGAAAACTTACTTTGCGTAACAATTACCATTTGTACTAAGAGATGTGCCAGGCCAGAAGCTCCCTTTAGATATCTAGTGCAAATGTCCACTAAGCTCCAAATTGATAACATACCTATATTAAAAGCATCTCCAATTATATTTGAGGTGCAAATCTATGCATGAATCTTTTGCTGCAAACTATGCAATGTTAAGTTCAGTGCTGTTTCAGCTAGACTAAGTCTATCTGAGCTCTGTTGATTGTTTCTGGGCCAATGGTCCAGAATCTCCAGAGCAATGTGACAAGTACTACGTCAGAATTAAAATAACAAATCCAAAGGATCAAACTTGAGAGACTACTATTAAGTGCATTTATTAAAAGCAATCATAAAAATAATTATAGAAAAGAGACAGATATATGAATGAAAAACGTCAAACGTTTTCATGAGCTTTTCAGTTCACCCACTTGTCCACACACGCAGGTCACTTTTAGAATGCTCTAGAAAACACTATTGTCTGAAAATATTGGACAGAATTAAAATAAAACACTGCTATATCTGAACCCCTCCCTCCAACTGGCTACTTAGCTCATCATTTTCCAAGTCCAATGATCGTCATCTTCATTATTTTTTTCATCAAAGGACTTCCTTATTAATTTCTGTTCAAGAGAGTTCAACATCAAATCCATTGATGCACTGGCCATTTTAAGTACTTTAACCACTGACTTCTAAGAAAGATTTCCCATTGTTAAATGAGAAATACCTCAGTCCCTGTAAGTTTTTTCCTCTATATTTACGAGAAGTCTGATTTTCTTTCTTTACAACAGAATGTAAAAAATATTCTCATCCTGAGATGCAAAACTTTACAGAAAATACATTTAATTTAACATGGTTGCCCTTGGTTACTAGTTTTGTATATTTCTTTATATTAAAAATCATCAATAGTTTTTCCTTATAGAAATTTATGAAACTAGAGTCTGAAAATTTTGGTTAAATGGCACCAGCATATTTAAATAAATTTGTTCATTATTTTAGTTAATTGTTTCTGTTGAACATCAACCAACAATTCTGTTTAAATATCAAAGTAGTATCATTTGGATATAGTACAGGCATTTTGACAGATAATTTTTTATATACATTGATGAAATTTAAAATTCTAGAACTGTGATTTTATTGTATACACATTTGATGCATTTATTGGCCACCCCACAAAACATTTTTTGACCCTCAAGGCAAATTAACTGGCCCACTTAAAATAGCAATGTACTATTGGGATATGAACAACTAAGGCCCATAGGTTGACTGTACACCTGACAGAAAAGAGGATAAGGGAAGGGACAAAAACTTTCAAAAATAAATTTAAATAAACAGTATAAAATACAAATATGACTTTAAGACATTGAAATATTGACTACCTGGGAATTTTGAGCAGCACAGACAGAATAGAAATATTGAGAAGGTAATGCAAAGAAAATCTGCTGATTTGTTGAGAACAAGAATAAGTAGTTTCCACAAATTGTGTATACAATAGCAATTCATTCTTTTTCAATCCATTATTTTAAAGATGAAATGACAGCAAAAATACATTTAAGGTCCACCCCTTCAAAAGTACACCAGTGAATGGTTAAATGTAAGGTATTTCAGGTTCTACATCATGAGAAAACTGGCTGGAGATTGAACTCCAGATCCTCTTCTCAGTACTTTCCAGTTAGCATGAGAAGTGTTATGCCTGACTTGGCTGGAGAAGTATATCTGGGAATACAGAAGGCAATATGATGCGGAGTAATAGGAAACAAACAGACAATTTTTACATTTCTTTCATTGCTTCTGAAATTTAAATTACTTCTATTTGTCCTTGGGATGCAGACAATTTAGATTGCTAACTTTTAATGATGCAAAAGTTACATGTTGCTGTGTTAATTTGAAGGCCATTAGTAAACCAAACAAGTTTTTAATGTTAACCCAGCAGTCTCAAGGTTACTGTTCCTGAAACCAACTTTGATTTGAAACATATAAGATTATTAAAGGATTGGACACGCTAGAGGCAAGAAACATGTTCCTGATGTTGGGGGAGTCCAAAACCAGAGGCCACAGTTTAAGAATAAGGGGTAAGCCATTTAGAATGGAGATCAGGAAAAACTTTTTCACCCAAAGAGTGGTGGATCTATTCTGCCTCAGGAGGCAGTGGAGGCCAATTCTCTGGATGCTTTCAAGAAAGTGTTAGATAGAGCTCTTAAAGATAGCAGAGTCAAGGGATATGGGGAGAAGGCAGGAACGGGGTACTGATTGTGGATGATCAGCCATGATCTCATTGAGCGGTGCTGGCTTGAAGGGCCAAATGGCCTACTCCTGCACTTATTGTCTATTTATTTTGTTATTGAATATAAGTTCCCAGCTACTGTGATGGAATTAAAGCTCACATCTGTGAATCAATAGTCAAGAAACCTGGCAGCTGATCCATAACTGCTGCACTGCCAGACCCTGTAACTTATTAAAAAGGACAGTTTACTTCTTGATTCCATCCGTATAGATGAAGAAAAAGCTTCAGAGCTAGAATTGCAATGTGCTTTTACCCACTTATAATATCATTCATTCCCACAAGACAAAGACTCCTTTGCTACAATACACCTATCCTTACAAACTAGCTGTCCAAGCTTTTAAAATGGAGGTTTGAAATGCGCTAGAGGTATGATATTTATACACTGGTTGATATTTCTGACATCCACAGGCATATGTTTCATGATCAACAAATTAACTCTGCAACTTGAATGAGTATCAATATAGTCAAGAGGGTTAGTTTAAATGAAGAATATAACCTGTAGATCATCAGACAATTCCATTACTAAAAATGGGGAAAATAAAGCAATAACAGTTTGTGACAATACTATTGTAATTGTACTTTGATGATGAAGTAAACAAATTCCAGTGACAACATAGATATTATGTCAGACTATCAATATGGTTACCCTCAAAAGTCAAAAGAGACACAATTCAGTAGTTTAAGCCATCTTTAACATCATTGATTTTGGAATTATAATTGCATTTCCTAGAATTCATAATTATCTTGGAAGACTTCACTTGGAACATAAACTTGAAAAGTTAAGTCAGCATAAAAGGTTGCACCCTCTAGTGGTCACAGGTACGTAAATTGTGGATGAGTGAATTTAATTAGGGATGTATCACTAATTTGTAGGAATCAAGTAAACTTTGGGTTCATAGTATTTGTGCTGAAACAGCCATTTTCAATTTTGTTGGTGAAAAATATTCAGTTCTCCAGTGGGAGTCAGTGATACCCTGCACATAATTCAGGGAATCTGAAATTAATTCAAATACACCCAAGAGAACCACATTTTACATCAGCTGAGACCATTATGCCAATTGTACCTGCACCAGCTAACGAAAAGAGCAATCCACAAAACCAATTTCTATATTCACACTTCTATCTGAAATGTTTTCTTGATTACATTATTTTCAACCAGGTTGCTTTAAAAAATTCCAGATAAGAAGTTCCAAACTCTTCAATGAGTTGCATTACCTACAATAAACCAGGCCATCCACATTGCATGAGCCGGTTTACTCCTTATTTAAATCACAATTTGTCCCTCCCTTCTGTGTTCTGATGATAAGCTATATAAGAAAAGCTTGTCGAAAGTTACTAGCCTTTTGTTTGGTGTGAATGGCCAAAACAAAATAAAAAGTGGAATCTATTTAAGTTTGCTTCCAGATCACATCGTTTAGTGGTTAAATGCAACTTGGAAAGGTGTATAGTCTTTAACAGAATGGCCCCTATGGAAAGTAGTAAATAAAAGGACAAGGAAGTTGCAATAGGGGTCAGTTAAAAACCAATCCTATTAGATTAAAAATTAATCAAAGTTGAAGCGATATAATTCATTTAGGAAGTTTTTGAATCAGCACCCTCCCATTTTCCAACTTGTTTCTTTTGCCTGTAGTGGACTGCCCAAAATGTCTGTTGGTATGCCATATTTGGGACAAAAGGAAGGTACTTCTGGATATTTTCGTATCTTATTTTCTATAGGGAACCATCTTAAATCAACTTAGTAAAATTTGAATTATGTAGACACCTTGTTCTTAAATAACTACCACTATTAATTGTTTTACCATCAGGAGGTAGCTACCAATTTTCCCTCCAAATACAGTATACCCTTTAGGAATAATACAAAGAATACAAAATCTATTTAACCTAGGTTCATGTTTAATTCTTGTGTGTACTTCATTGACATTGTTGTTAACCTGCTTACACAGCATGTATTCAACATGAAGACGATATGATAAAAATGTCTCAAGGGAGTAAATATCTGCACAATATACTAATATGCAGACTTTACCAAAATTATGGAGGTGCTGAATGCCTTTATTTTAAAAGGCAAACATCATACTGCTGACAGTATGATGTATACAAATTGTATACAATTTGCTAGATAATTCTGCAATCGGTTTGCTGTTTAAGACTCTGCTATTATTTTATCCTTTATAGACACCTTCAGGCATCAGATTTAGAATACAATGCTAGATAGTTTGAATAATAGCATGAATAAGGATTGTATCTCATACTTCCTACTGATATTAGAGAGTTTTTTAGTACTGTTTGTAATGCCTAGTTCTATATGATTCCAATGAGAAATACTGGGCAAAAGAATATTAGCAAATGTGGTTGAGACAACAATGGGTCTATATATATATATATATTGCTGCTTGTTACAGAAAATTCATCATTTTAATGTGCAACCACCACTCACAGTGACTAGTTTTAAAGAAAAGCCACAATGAAGCAGTAAAGATAAATTATGCTGCACCTTAGAAAATGATGATGGGCTCAAATTATAGACAAATAACTCAAATAGTTGAAGTCCAGACTAATACACCTGAATTGAGTAGGATCTCTTCTTACCATTATTTATCTAGTGCTGTTGAGTTCAGAGGCTCTACTGCATTTAGAGTTTACTGTAGTAATCTATCTATTGATAGCAGCCGAGCTTGTAAGTATACCTAATTCCATAAATGGATGGTACATATATACATGCACTTGCAATAAACCATGCAGAATTATGTCAAATGCTGGCACTTAAAATGAAATTATGGACACAAGGTTAATAGAACTTAAATATGGAAAATAGTTGTTTTTTTTCCTCCTGGAATACACTTGTTTAGGAACAAATGTTTTTTCTTAAGGCAGGCACATCTATTAGGCCAAATATAATGACTCAGAAAATGAAATGTGTGCTATATATTTAACAGTACTCTTTGATTTAACCCAACATTTCAACTGTAGGGTGATCTTTATTTTCCATCCAATCAAAACTTGAAGACTGCATGGGATTCATGGACTCATTACAAATCTGCTGGAATACTGCATCATCATTTAGTTCCCCCAGTGTCGTATCAACATCTTGCCCCTGTTGTTTACTTGGGTCAAACAGCAGATTTGTGTCTAAAGTGCTCAGATCATTTATGCTGCCCGAAAGCTCTGCAGGTAACCTGAGATCACTGGAGAAATCAGAAGCAACATTTAGATCTGATGATACTTGACCAACCACTTGCTGGTTTGGCTGCAGGCTATCTTCAGCCAAAAAATCTTTGACTGTACTGTTGAAGTCCAATGATTGCACTCTGGATTCTGTTTGTGCTTGATTATCTTCAGAAATATAACCCATCTGATCATTATTGATGTGTTTTGCTACATAACTGGGCTTTTGGAATTCAAAGACAGAAGAGCTTGGGTTAATCACTGGTTGCTGGTTGGCACTACCAAAAGAAGCTGTTGTCTCTAATATTTGAGTAAGATTCATTCTTGCTGTATAATTGGAGGGCAAGTTGTTTATTCCCAAGCCTCTCACTGCATCATCACCTTCAGAATCAAGTTTACTTAACAACACATTTGTAATCTTTTTAGTGTTAGTTTGTTTCTGGGAAGATGGGAAAGTAGTCTGCATCATCACAGACAAAGGGACAGATTGGCTTCGTTGAGCAATGCTGTTGGCACTATCATCTGAAATATTATTAACAAATGTGTTGTGAACCTCAGGTGTCACTGGGCTTCCAAAAGGTGCCAAACTTGTTCTTGGCAGATTTATCAGTGGACCAACTGTGCTTCCACTAAGATTACGTTGACGAACAGCAGGACTGACACTGCGACACCTAAAATTATTGATCAACGAATGCATTCCTTTGTTGTCAAGAGGTGCTGGAACTGCAAATCCCTCCTGCTTATTGCCATTAGCCACTGAAGTTGCTTGGTGTGGTATGGGTGAAACTGGAGTAATGCGGCCCAAATGAGTGTCATGATGCCTGGACTGTAACTGCACAGCATTATGGTGATACGACTGCATTGTCTGTCCAGGAACTGCAAAGGCATGTGGTTTTCTAAAGTGATCCTCCGTAAGCTTCTGATAACTAGGAAGAATACCAACAGCATTGGTCGATGATGCTGAACTGCTTATTCCAGTGTTGTATCCATTATTCATCCATTCAATTTTTGTCTTGTCTGGGTGAGTGGCCATTGGTCTTTGCATCGGTTTAACAGGGCTGCTAGAAATTATACTGGCATCCTGGTAGGCTAGGCTGGAGCTTATTGGAGTAAAAGCAAAAGGGTTCCGGCACTCAACAGGGCTTGGGGGCACACTACTACTACAGTTTGAATGAGGTGTTCCAATCGGTGTATGTCTGCTGCTGCCAAGAGCACTATCAACTGGAGTAGTTTGAGCCATCCTGGAGCTAGGACTGGAACATGTTTGGGAGCCAATCATTTCTGATGTAGGCGTTGGATTAGGTGTTGGAGTTGGCGTTGGAGTGGGAGTTGGGGTTGGAGTGCCACTGCTGTGGATTGGATGATAGAACTGACTGGTTTGATGGGATGACATTAGTGTATTCTGACTTCCTGCAGAATGACCATGAGCAGGAAATCCCAACCCAGATCCATAATCAACATTCAGGGACATTTGCTCTTCAAATAACACTAACTCTTCTACAATACTGTCCTGTGTAAGGTCATCATCAAACCGAAGGTAGTTCTCATTGGTTTGTGAACTTGAAGCAGTGAGATCCATCAAATTATCTGGGAGGGGTAACTGGTTTGACAATTGTATTTGATTTTGTCCTTGCAGCTGAACCAAAGTAGAATTTTCAAGCTGGTTTTGAATGTGCATTTGTTGATCATACAACTGCTGATCCAACCCATTACATTGTGCTGGCTCCCATGCAGATTCTTGAAAATCAACGGTCCCTGAATTCCCTATTACACTAGCATTTAATGCTGGCTGCCTTTCTGCATCAGTTAAAAAGCATTGGTGATTCTTCTTGATAAGCTGAATGTCAGTATTATCAATTGTCAGCTTTGTACTTGAGTTGTTTGCCTGTAATGTCAACAAGCTCCTTTCCAAGTCCTCAGTCTTATTTTCCTGAAAAGTGGACGTTTCTTCTGTAGAAGTCCGAATGCAATCCAGGGTGAACACTTGAGTATCAGATGTAGGATTGGCTAATATACGAGTTATCCCTGTTGTATTCAGTTTAACAGTAATTTTACTAGGTGTATGAACCATTGCTGGTGTTTTCTCATTTTTCACTAGTACACCTGCAGAGGGTTTTGGAGGTGTCATTGCTGTAGTAGCAGGGCAGGGCTTCTGATGTTCTGCATTATCCAAAGTAGGTTCTAAAACCAGTGCTTTTTTCACAGGGGGCACCAGTGGTTCAGACACAGAATTTGAAGGAGACCGTTTCCTTGGACTTTTTGGGCACATCCCATTGTCTTTATGAGACCTGGCAATATCAGCACTGGATTTGGAAATAGTGATGGTGCTTGACAAAGTTGAAGTAGAAGAAACAACAAAAGCATTTTGGTTATTTCCTGCTACTGAAAGAGCCAGATTTTCATTGGGTACAAACTTGCCTTCATTTTTGCTTTTTTTTCCTTCAGTTTTTTGACCATTACAGACTTTAGCTGCCTTTTCAGTAGATATTTTCCCATTTGACATTTTCACTTTTGCTGCACCTTCACTATTACTTTTTTGCCCAGATGGAGAAGAACCAGCAACTCTTCTAGGATCCTTCAAGTTTCTTGATTGGTCTTGGCACTGAAGCTGCTTTTCATCATTTGATATTGCTTCCTGTTCAGATTTGATGACTTCGGCAGTAGGTGTTGTTGTTATACTACTTGTTCTGGATCCAACTGCAGAAAGAGAAGTTGACCCAACTCTCAGAGCTGATGCAGATTTTACTTTTTCTGTTGTTCCACTACTAGTACTCACTGATGACGTAGACTTGGGGGATGCACCAGTATTGGGAGGGAGAGATATTGTTGTCATCTTTACCATATTCAAAGAGCTTGCATGAGACGTTCCAGACATAACGGTTTTAATTGGACTACTACTAGCCAAAAGTACCCTAGTTGGAGACGTGAGAGTAAGCGTGTTGGTGGAGGGTGGCTTAGGCAAGATTTGATGATATCGAGGTCTTGAGCGATCATTATGTGGGCTTGCAGGGATATTCTGTATAGTCTTCTGCTGCTGTTTGACTGATTGCATATGTTGAGCAACAACTTGAACATTCAGAGGAAGGACCTTGCTCTCTGATGGACCCAGTGGACTTGGTGATGTCATCATCTGTCGGCTTCTCTGCATCTAAAAAAAATCATAACAGTTATAAAAAACTATGGTTAAAAAATTAAAGCCAAAGGTTTTCCTTGCATGTATTAAAAGGGAAATGAATTTCCATGCTTCTTCTATATTACACAGCAATAATATGGTGAAGAAGAGAAAAAAATCCAACTAACCCAAGCATTTTACTTCCTTCATAATTTGTTTCAAAAGTTAAAAGCATTGCATGCTTAATTGTTCAAGTATCTTAATAAAACCACATGCACAGATCTCCTTTGGTGGCACAAAAAACACCCATTATTTATAACTTTACTAACTTGCACGATGAACTCAAGCTGAAATTGCATAGCCTATATTATGGGTAGCAGTGTAACACAAGGAAATGGTAACACTTTAGTTAAGTTACCAAACTAGAGATGATTTAAATGTGGACATGTGACTTTGAATTTTAGGAATGTAAATTCAAGAAATTAAATAATTTCTTGAATAAAAACTACCACCCATAATGGTAGCCATTAAAAGAATAGTCACACAGAATAGAACTCCGATTAAGAGGACATGTACAGCATACACTCAAACATTGAAGGTGGTACAATGAAGCATTAATCCATGCCAATTAGTACAAAATTCTTTGTGTGAATCAAGACCTGTACTACAGAGTACTACACAGACACACCGACTACATTGCTGGACATGTTATCAAACAAGAAATAAAGGAGACTTCTACCAAAGTAATGTAGTAACCATAAACAATTGTGACTCAAGTTTTCAGATAGATTGGCCACTGGACAAATCCATGGAATACATGAATTTACTACAGCAGTACCTTGTGGACCAAACAGGGAATAACTGTTTTGTATCTAATTATGAATAATAAGATGAGAATAACTTAGTAATCTTGTGGTAAGGATCCTTTGGAAAGAGATCATGGCATCACAGACTTTCATACTTAGTCTGAGAGTGACAAGCCCAAGTGTGAAATTAGGATCCAAATCTGAAAAAAAAAGGTAATTCCATAGACAGGAAGGGGGAATGGACTGAACTGGATTGTGAAATTTCAGTGCCTGTAAAAAGTACTCACCCCCCTTGGAAGTTTTCACATTTTATTGTTTTACCACACTGAATTGCAGTGGATTTAAATTGGCTTTTTAAGACACTGATCAACAGAAAAAGACTTTTTCATGCCAAAGTGAAAACAGACCTCTACAAAGTGATCTGAATTAATTACAAATATAAAACACAAAATCATTGATTGCATAAGTATTCACCCCTTCAAGTCAGTATTCAGCAGCAATTACAGCCTCGAGTCTGTGCGGATAGATGTCTATCAGCTTTGCACAGCTGGACATTGCAATTTTCCCCCATTCTTCTTTACAAAACTTCTCAAGCTGTCAGATTGCATGGGGATCGTAATTGAACAGCCCTTTTCACGATCAGCCACAAATTCTCAATCAGTTTGAGGTCTGGACTCTGACTTGGCCACTCCAGGACATTAACTTTGTTGTTTTTAAGCCACTTGGCTTCATGCTTCAGGTCACTGTAATGCTGGAAAACAAATCTTCTGCCAAGTCGCAGTTCTCTTGCAGACTGCATCAGGTTTTCCTCCCGGATTTCCCTGTACTTCAATTAATTTATTTTACCTTCTACCTTCACCAGCCTTCCAGGGCTTGCTGCAGTGAAGCATCCCCACAGCATGATGCAGCCACCACCGTGCTTCACAGTAGGGATTGGTGTGTTTTTGATGATGTGCACTGATGGCCAAAAAGCTCAATTTTGGTTTCATCAGACCATAGAACCTTCTTCCGGCTGACTTCAGCCTCCCACATGCCTTCTGGCAACTCTAGCTGAGATTTCATGAGGTTTCTTTTCCCCCAATAGTGGCTTTCTCTTTGCCACTCTCCCATATAGCTGTGACTGGTGAAGCACCCGGGCAACAGTTGTTGTATGTGTAGTCTCTCCCATCTCAACCACTGAAGCTTGTAACTCTCCAGAGTTCTCATAGGTCTCTTGGTGGCCGCTCTCACCAGACCCCTTCTAGCATGGTTTGAGGACAACCTGCTCTAGGCAGATTACAGGTGTGCCATATTCTTGATGATTGATTAAATGGGATATTTAGTAACTTGGAAATTTTCTTGTATCCATCTCCTGACTTTTGCTTTTCAATAACCTTTTCACTGAGTTGCTTAAAGTGTTCTTTTATTGTCATAGTGTAGTTTTTGCCAGGAAACTGATTCCCTATCAGTTGGATCTTCCAGATACAGGCATAATTTTACTTCGATCAATTGAAGCACCTTGACGGCACACAGGTCTCCAAGATATCTCCATTTAACTCCATTTGTGACTTCTAAAACCAGTTGGCTGTACTAGTGCTGATTTGGTGTGTCATATTAAAGGGTGTGTTTTATATTTGGAATTAATTTAGATCACTTTGTAGAGATCTGTTTTCATTTTGACACAAAAGAGTCTTTTTCTGTTGAACAATGTCAAAAAAGCCAAATTAAATCTTCTGTGATTCTATGCTATGAAACTATAAGACCTGGGGACAGTGCTGAAGCAATTAAACTACCAGTTATCACAAGTACTTATTTGTCACTTTGCAATTGAAAACAGACATAATTCATTTCTATTTTAGATCTTTGATTCCTCCCCACAATCCTATCCGTTACCACCATAACACTCCAAAACCCCTCACTTCATTATTCTTGACTTTTCAATCTTAAAGATGTTAAGTTCAAAGTTAAAGTCTGTCCCAAGCCTTATAAGCTCATCAGGCCAGTGCTTATGCCGGTTTCCGTGGCGTGAAGCAACTGAGAGTACAAGACTCCCCCTGGGATAGGACGCCAGTCTATTGTGAGGTTAACCTCCAGCATTTTTGATGATACCCATTTTCAGCTGGGGCTCGAACTCACAACCGTCAGATCACTAGTCCACCGCCTTAACCACTTGGCCACGCGCCACAATCTTAAAGATGAACTATGAGTAACTTACTTGGATAGGACTGGGTACTGTTGCCACCACTATGCCAATGGTAGGTTGTGGTGAAAGCAAAGCAGGGCTTCCATTGGCAATGCTAGCTACTCCTCCAACAGCCGGGCCCTCTATCTTCTTCACTTGTTCACCTGGAAGTGGAGACTGAAGTTTCTGTTCTTGCTGTTTCTTTAACGTATTTTGTTGAATTTTACGCTGTAATTGTTGTTTGGCATCTATTGATGGTGAAAGCAAAGTCTTCACCTGGGGCTGAAAAGCATTGCTTTCAGCCATAGGCACAAAAGCAGATGGTTGTTTCCCTCCTGTAACAAAAAAAGTTATGAACAGAGAAGCAGATTTTCAATAAGTCAGCCAAACATAATCAATGAAGATATGCAGTTCTGAAATGTGTGGTTTCTGATTCGGATAACTGTTTATTTGTATATTTTTCATGATTGTCATTTTACCATCTAAGCTTTCAACTCCATCTTTTGTCCTCTGACTTGAAATCTGATGTAATGATTGGTGAAAATTGACACAGTGGTGGAAAGTTCAAGCAGTTTCAGACTCCCGAGAGTACACATCTCATATATCCTCTCATGGGTCCCGAACACATGCTGCACAATCAGGAAAGCTCAACAACACCCCAGCATTCTGAAGAGAGCTGGACTATGCACATCTATACTCACTTCCTTCTATAGATGCGTAGGTGTCAGAGTCACCTAATGTACAGACACTCTTGTGCCTAGCTTCAGTTTATATATTTACAATCAAGCAATCAAGCAATCTATATAAGCAATCTAATATATTTGTATTTATTGTGTTTTTAAGATTATTTTGTTCTTTATCTTGTTGTGTTTTTTTGTGTTCCTTTTGGTGCTGCAGAGTAACAATTATTTTGTTTACCTTTACACCTGTGTACTGGAAATGACATTAAACAATCTTGAATCTTAAAAAATGCTGCACATTTGTGTGTCTCCAATCTTTTCTGCAACTCAGCTGAAGTACCAGTTCTATGGAGAAACACATTAATCTACCTTGCTATTTTTTAAATAAGCAATTGTCAGGAAATAAAAGCATAGGCTTCTGAATATTAAATTCAATAATTATCCAGGATAATTAATAATCTAGGAACCAGAACAACATGTTTTTCCCTGCTGCAGTTATTAATTACTTCTTATATCTGCACCCTTTTACAGGCAAAATATTCGAGTGCAATTTGGCTCATCAAGTTATTTTAAAAAGATGTAACAAATCAGCTACAAGCTGGTCAATTAGAAGGTCAGTGCCAGCAATGGGGAACTGTCCAACTTTTGCAACTCATCAACATCAAATAACATATTCTGTAGTCCATCAGCAACATTCTTGCCTATACAGACTAAAGAGCATCAGCTAAACATTGAAATCTCAATATCCCCTCTAGAGTAGAATGACATCAACATTTTTACAGAGTTGTCAAAACAAAATTTCTTGCTATATTAGAGGCCATTTGGCCCATCAAGTCGGAAGTAGCTCTTAGAGCAGTCTCATCCTCCACTATTCTCCCCTGTAACCCATTCTCAAATCAATGATCACATCAACTCCCTGTTTTTTCTAACACCCATTTCAGTTTACAATAGCTAATTCACCTTACAATCAGCATTCCTCTGGGATGTGGAAGAGAACACATGGTTACAGGAAGAGCATGCAAACTCTGCTGGGAGTCAGAGCTGAACCTGGCTCACTGGTGCTGAGAGGCAACTGCACTGCATACCAAGCCAAAATATTCTAACCTGCGGGGAGTTCTCTTCTTGCAAATAATTCCCTAATGACATGGAGCTTGAGATCAGCTCTAAATTGGATCCCGTGCCTTAGTTTTCAATAATGCCATAAATGCACAGGGCAACTTAGCAGTGAGTGAGATATTAAAAACAATTATCAAACATGAGAAAATCAGCAGGCCAGGCAGCATCAATGGAAAAAAGTACAGTTGACATTTTGGGCTTAGACCCTTTAACATGTCCAGTCAACACATCACGTGACCATCCTGCCATCCCAGAAATCAATCTGCTGAACCTTTGCTGTGCTTGAGGTGAGGGGGAAGTCTTAAGTAGCTGAATTCATATTACAATATGAGAGGGAAAGGCATCTCTCAGTATTGCAATGAAATAAAGGGAATTACAGAGGCACAACAGCGGGGCTTGCCCAGGTGGATTGGAGAGGATACTGGTAGGGATGACAGCAGAACAGAGGTGGCTGAAGTTTCTGGGAATCATTCATAGGGCATGGGATAGTTGTTCTCAAATGGCAGGGCTAGACAACCAATGTTGACAAGGGAAGTTAAAGACTGTATAAAAGTCAAGGAAAGGTTATATAAGGCAGCAAAAGTGCGTGAGAAGTTGGATGATTGGGGAGCTTTTAAAATCCAAAAAAAAAAGCAACTAAAAAAGTCAGAAGGTGGGAAAAGATGAAATATGAGGGCAAACTAGCCAATAATATAAAGCAGGATACTGGTGAGGTAGTAATAGGGGAACAAAGAAATGGTAGAAGAACTTAATAAGTACTTTGCTTCAGATTTTACTGTGGAAGACACTAGCTGTACACCAGAGGTCCATGAGTGTCAAGGAAGCAGATGTGATTGCCATTGTTATTACAAAGGAAAAGTGCTAGGCAAACTCAAAGGTCTTAAGGTGGATAAGTCACCTGGACCAGATGGACTACGTCCCAGAGTCCTGAAGGAGCTGGCTGGAGAGATAGCAGATACATTGGTCACCATCTTTCAAGAATCACTTGATTCTGGCATGATCCTGGAGGACTGGAAAATTGCAAATGTCACTCTACTCTTTCAGGGAGGAAGACAAAATAGAGGAAATTATAGTCCAGTTAGCCTAACCTCAGTGGCTGGGAAAGTTTTGGAGTCCATTATTAAGGACGAGTTTCAGGGTACTTGGAGTCTAATGATAAAATAAGTCAAAATCAGCATGGTTCCTGCAAAGGGAAATCTTGCCCGACAAATCTGTTTGAATTCTTCGAGGAATCAACAAGCAGGGTGGACAAAGGAGAGGCAGTGGATGTCTTTTACTTGGATTTTCAGTAAGCATTTGATAAGGTGCCTCACATGAGGCTACTCAGCAAGATAAAGTTTTTTAGTGTTACAGGAGATATACTGGCATGGCTGACAGACTGGAGGCAGGGAGAAGGAACAAAGGGGGCCTTTTTTGGTTGGCTGCCAGTGACTAGTGGTGTTCCTCAGGGGTCAGTATTGGAACCACTACTTTTCACATTGTGTAAGATTTAGACAATGGAATTGATGGCTTTATGGCAAAGTTTGTGGATGATACAAAGATAGGTGGAGGGATAGGTGGTGCTGAGGAAGCAATGCCATTGCAGAAGGACTTGACAAATTGGAAGAATGGGCAACAAAGTGGCAGACAGAATACAGAGTTGGGAAATGCACGATAATGCAATTTTGTAAAAGGAACATTTGTGCAGACTATTATCTAAAAGAGGAGAAAATTCATATACCCAAGGTGCAAAGGGACTTGGGGAGTCCTTGTGCAAGACTCCAAAAAGGTTGAGCCTGTGGGAAAGAAGGCAAATGTAACGTTGGCATTTGTTTCAAGAGAAACAGAACATAAAACAAGGGGTAATGACAATAGACAATAGGTGCAGAAGTAGACCATTTGGCCCCTCGTGTCTGCACCGCCATTCTGAGATCATGGCTGATCATTCACTATCAATACCCAGTCCCTGCCTTGTCCCCATATCCCTTGATTCCCCTATCCATCAGATATCTATCTGAAGCTTTATCTAAAGCTTCTATGCTGAAGCTTTACAAGACACTAGTCAGGCGGCACTTGGAGATTGTTAATGGTTTAGGGCCCCTTATCTCAGAAGGGATGTATTACCATTTGAGAGAGACCAGAGGAGGCTCATGAGGATGATTCCCGGAATGAAGGGGTTAACATACGAGGAGCTTTTGGCAGCTTTGGGCCTGCACTCACTGAAATTTAGGAGAACGCAGGAGGATCTCATTGAAAACTACTGAATGTTGAAGGACTAGATAAGGCAAAGAGGATGTTTCCTCTGGTGGGGGTATCCAGAACTAGATGGCACAGCCTGGAAATTGAGGGGGAACCTTTTAGAAAAGAAGGAGGAATTTTTTTAGCCAAAGGGTGTTGAATCTGTGGAATGCCCCACCACAGGCTGCAGTGGAGGCCAAGTCCGTGGGTATATTCAAAGCAGAAGTTGATAGATTCCTGTTTGGTCAGGTCAACACGAGGTACGGTGAAAGGGCAGGTGTATGGGGTTCAATGGGATCTGGGATCAGCCATGATGAAATGGCAGAGTAGACTATATCGGCTGAATGGCCTAATTCTGCCCCTATGTCTTATGGTCTAAGTCCTCATAAAACTTGTCAAACTGTTAGTAAAAGGTGTCAGGTAGATGTCAGTTTGATAAACATATTGAAAATGGCTTTTAGTGATACATTTTAAGAATTACTGGGAAATAGCTGACAGGGGGCTTGGGGTTTCAACAAGAATATGGAACTTGCACCAGAACTTCACTAGCAAATTACAATTTGCATGCCAACATTGGGTTCAAAGTTTAGAGATAGAATGTGAACTAGCTGTAAATTGCCTGGGTTTCATTGGAATCATAATCAGGTTTATTATCACCGGCATGTTTCAAAGGTACATTTAATGTCAGAGAAATGTATACAATATACATCCTGAAATGCTTTTTCTTCACAACCATCCACAAAAACAGAGGAGTACCCCAAAGAATGAATGACAGTTAAATGTTAAAACCCCGAAGTCTCCCCCAGCTCCCCTCCCTCCCATGTGTAAGTGGCAGCAAGCAACGATTCCCCCCTCTCCCCACCAGCAAAATAAAGCACTGGCACCCACCACTGAGCACTCAAGCATGTAGTAAAGCAACAGCAAAGACAGACTTACAGTATCCCAAAGTCTATTCGCTCACCCATGAAATTTGTTAACTTAGCAGCAGGAGTTCAATGCAATACATAATACAGAAAAATCCCACAAAATAGCAATAATAAATAATTTATAGTGTACTTGCATTGAATAGATTAAAAATTGTGCAATAAAAACAGAATGACTATGTATTAAAAAAAAAGTGAGGTACTGTCCAAGGGCTCAATGTCCATGTCAATTGGATGATTGGGGGGGGGTGAAGAGAGAGAGGGAGAGGGGGAGAGGGGGAGAGAGAGGGGGAGAGGGGGAGAGAGAGGGGGAGAGGGGGAGAGAGAGGGGGAGAGGGGGAGAGAGAGGGGGAGAGGGGGAGAGAGAGGGGGAGAGGGGGAGAGAGAGGGGGAGAGGGGGAGAGAGAGGGGGAGAGGGGGAGAGAGAGGGGGAGAGGGGGAGAGAGAGGGGGAGAGGGGGAGAGAGGAGGGGGAGAGGGGGAGAGAGGAGGGGGGGGAGGAGGAGGAGGAGGAGGAGGAGGAGGAGGAGGAGGAGGAGGAGGAGGAGGAGGAGGAGGAGGAGGAGGAGGAGGAGGAGGAGGAGGAGGAGGAGGAGGAGGAGGAGGAGGAGGAGGAGGAGGAGGAGGAGGAGGAGGAGGAGGAGGAGGAGGAGGAGGAGGAGGAGGAGGAGGAGGAGGAGGAGGAGGAGGAGGAGGAGGAGGAGGAGGAGGAGGAGGAGGAGGAGGAGGAGGAGGAGGAGGAGGAGGAGGAGGAGGAGGAGGAGGAGGAGGAGGAGGAGGAGGAGGAGGAGGAGGAGGAGGAGGAGGAGGAGGAGGAGGAGGAGGAGGAGGAGGAGGAGGAGGAGGAGGAGGAGGAGGAGGAGGAGGAGGAGGAGGAGGAGGAGGAGGAGGAGGAGGAGGAGGAGGAGGAGGAGGAGGAGGAGGAGGAGGAGGAGGAGGAGGAGGAGGAGGAGGAGGAGGAGGAGGAGGAGGAGGAGGAGGAGGAGGAGGAGGAGGAGGAGGAGGAGGAGGAGGAGGAGGAGGAGGAGGAGGAGGAGGAGGAGGAGGAGGAGGAGGAGGAGGAGGAGGAGGAGGAGGAGGAGGAGGAGGAGGAGGAGGAGGAGGAGGAGGAGGAGGAGGAGGAGGAGGAGGAGGAGGAGGAGGAGGAGGAGGAGGAGGAGGAGGAGGAGGAGGAGGAGGAGGAGGAGGAGGAGGAGGAGGAGGAGGAGGAGGAGGAGGAGGAGGAGGAGGAGGCCCATCACACACCGGGACACCATCTTGACGGCATTTTCTTAGCGAGCTTTCTTATTTTTACGAGGTCGAGTTGCTAGATCGACTCAGCATGGATGTAAAGTGTGGAAGGGAGCCGGCAGGATTTGAACTCGGGAGCCTTTGCTCCAAAGTCCAGCGCTGATCCCACTATGCCACCAGCCAGCAACAGAGGGGAAGAAGCTGTTCCTGAATTGCTGAGTATGTGCCTTCAGACTTCTGTACCTCCTACCTGATGGTAACAGTGAGAAAAAGACATGCCCTGGGTGCTGGAGGTCCTTAATAATGGACACTGCCTTTCTGAGACATCTGAAGATATCCTGAGTACTTTGTAGGCTAGTGAGCAAGATGGAACCGACTAAATTTACAACCCTCTGCAGCTTCTTTCGGTCCTGTGCAGTAGCCCCCCTCCCCCCCACCAGACAGTGATACAGCCTGTCGGAATGCTTTCCACGGTATATCTATATAAGTTTTTGAGTGTATTTGCTGACATACCAAATCTCTTCCAACTCCTAATGAGGTATAGCTGCTGTCACAGCAAGCTACTCAGTTCCATGGAGAGGATAGTATGGAGTCAAATTGGAAGTTTTATTTTTAAAAATTATCTTGTAAATTAGACTCACTTTCATTTTTAAGTTAATTCAATTCATTTTTAAGTCCTTGAAAATCTCCAAATGTCAGGTGTACTATTACAAGTTTCTGAGAACTGCCTCAACCTGGGGTTACAGCTTTGCAGTTAGTCAACGTTTCCTTTCCAGCTATTTTGCAGATAGAGTCTCACCCTCTAAGTGAAGACATTCCATCATATAAGGTCTGACCCTCTTAAAGCCTTTTCTAGCAAATTCCAGCTTGATACCTTTTGAATATTGCAAGTCTCTTTTTAATTAGGTGAAATTGAGGAAATCTCCTGTCGAGAAAGATCTACACACATTCAACCTGAACTTTACTTTTAAGAAGATAAATATCTGAAGCAGAAGCCAGGTGTATATTTAAGAGAAAATGTAACCAATATAAAATAAAAACACCTAAATAAGATCATAAGCCATAGGAGCAGAATTGGCCATTCAGCCTATTGAGTTTGCTCTGCCATTACATCATGGCTGATTTATTACACCCTTCAACCCCATACTCCTGCCTTCTCTCCATAATTTTTGATAACTTTACTAACAATCACAAGAACCATCAACCTCCACTTTAAATATACCCAATGACTTGGCCTCCACAACCAACTGTGGCAATTAATTCCACAGATTCACTGCCCTCTGGATAAAGAAATTCCTCCTCAACTCTGTTCTAAAGGGATGTCCTTGTTTTCTGAGGCTGTGCCCTCTGGTCCTAGACTCACCCATTTCAGGAAACATCTGTCCCAACTGCACTTTATTTAGGCTTTTCAAGATTTGATGGGTTTCAATTCGATCATTCCCATCCCCCCAATCTTTCTAAACTCAAATGAGCACAGTCCCAGAGCCATTAAACTGCGGTCAGACCAATGCTTTATAAAGCCTCAGTATTACACCTTTGCTTTTATATTCTAGTCCTCTCAAAATGAATGCTAACTTTGCATTTGCCTTCCTTACTGACTCAACTTGCAAGTTAGCCTTTAGGGAATCCTGCACCAAGACTCCCAAGTCTCTCTGATTTCTGAATTTGTTTCTTGTTCAGAAAATAGTCTACACCTTTACTACTTCTACCAAAGAGCATTACCATACACTTCCCTACATTGTATTCCATCTGCACTTCCTTGCTAATTCTTCTAATCTGTTTTAAGTCATTCTACAGACTCCCTTCTTCATCAACACTATCTGCTCCTCCACTCATCTTTGTATTGTCCAAAAACCATCAATTCTGTTATCCAAATCACTGACACATAACATGAAAGTAGTCCCAATGCTGACCACTAGTTAATGGCAGTCAACCAAAGAAGGCCTCCCTTATTTGGTCTTTATGCCTCCTCCCAGTCTCTAATCTTCAATCCATGCTAGTATATTTCCTGTAATACCATGGCCTCTTAGTTTGTTTAGCAACCTCATGTGTGGCACCTTGTCAAAGGCCTTCTGAAAATCCAAGTAAACAACATCCACTGACTCTTTGTCTATTATTTCCTCAAAGAATTCCAACAAATTTGTTAAGCAAGACTTCCCCTAACTTCTCATATGCTTCTAAGAAACCCGAAAACTCATCCTAAATAATGGATTCCAACATCAGTTCAACCACTGATGTTAGACTTCTTAAATAGTTAAGATAGGTGTGCATTTTCTGGTTCAAACTATACGTACGTACTCTCCATTTTAGAAAACAATTCTACTCCTGGTTATCAACTATACTGGAGTCGCATTAAAATACAGAATGTGCAGCAGCAGCCCCTACTGATGGAATTAAAGACATACAAAGGTGCAAATACCATCAGTTCTCTGGGAAATATGTCAGAAGTGTTAGTATTTATACAGTGAGTGAATGAACATTGCTGATAGTCATTTCCAAATAATCTTGAGGCCTGAAATTTTAATTTTACAAAGCAAGGAATCCTGTTTCTTTAAAAAAAATCCTACTTGAAATTTCATAAATTAGTATTTACATACTTTACTTTCGTTAATCCCATTTTTTTCTTCTCAATCTTAATTTTGTTCCCTACATGTAAATTAATGTATAAATAACTATATGAAAATTCTTGAGTATGGTTGGTTGACAGCCTGGTTTTCTTATACTAACTGATCTCCAGATGCTCTGAAGATACTCTGCCGGATCAGACTGTAGATATGAGTCATTCTCTGTTGTAAACTGTTTAGGAATTTTGTAAACATACTGCAAGCAGCACAGTGGCTCAGCAGGTAGCGCTGCTACCTTACAGTGACAAAGACTGGGGTGGGGGGGGGGGGTTCAGTCCTGATGACCTCACACATTCCCCCTGTGATCAAGGAGTTGGGCTTTCCACTCTGTTCTCCAGTTTTCTCTCAAAGATGGATTGGTAGGAGTGTGGCAACTGCAAATTATGTCTTAATATGGGCAACTGGCAAAATAAAAAGTCAAAGGTGAGTGGGTGGATAGGTGTGACTGAATTGCAGGGCCATAGAGAAACAAGGAGGGCAGGAATAAATCTTAAGATTTTGCTGTGTGGTAGCTAAGGTGGACTTGATGGATTCATTGGACTATTCTTGTGTTAAAGTAACTAAGTTAAGGCAGCTATTAATGAGGTGAAGAATGCACTGACCTTTTACAGACAATCATAAATCAGCACCACGTACATAGTGGGAAAGGAGAAGAGCAACTTCTTACGAAGGCCCAGATTATATACCTGAACTCCTTGCAGTCATAATGCAAGGAACCTGCTTACTTTATCCACCCTAATTCATCAAATGGTAAACCACAGTAATATATTTTAAGATACTTAAATGGAGAAAAGCTGAAGAAATATTTTACACATGTGGTTACTCACCTGATGGTGCACCGGCCATCACAGACAATGCAGCCACGGATTTAGTGCCAATATAGTGGCTGGTAACAAGGAAGCGAGCTAGATCGACCACAGAATCGAATTTGCGGATTAATACTTTCTGGGCCCACTCACACACTAGACTGCAAGCCGCAGATCTGACCTCTTCATCAATACTTTGTAAGTGGCCTGCACAGTCTATTCCTTCAGACTAGAAAACAATACAAACATTAAACTGTAATTGTTAGCATAATAAAAAATGTACTTACTCTAAAAAAAATTAGGACTACAGCTTGGACTAGACTCTTACAAAAACTATTTGAGATTTGTTCAATCTTTTTTTTTTCTTTTTTTTTCAAAGTTATGATCTACAGGATACATACACAATAATTAACTATAGGACATACACACAGACATAATTTACAGATATACACACACAGTCATGATCTACAGGAGATATGCGCACATAGTCATAAACTATAGGAGATATGTACACATAGTCATGAACTACAAGAGACACACACACAGACATGATTTACAGATACACACAGTCATGATCTACATGGGATATACACAGTCATGACCTACAGGAGACACACATACAATCATTATCTGCAGGAGATACACACACACAGTCATGAACTACAGGAGATATGTACACACAGTCGTGAACTACAGGAGATATGTACACACAGTCCTGAAATACAGGAGATATGTACACACAGTCATGAACTACAGGAGATATGTACACATAGTCATGAACTACAGGAGATACACACACAGTCATGATCTACAGGAGATATGTACACACAGTCATGAACTACAGGAGATACACACACACAGTCATGATCTACAGGAGATATGTATGGACAGTCATGATCTACAGGAGATATGTATGGACAGTCATGATCTACAGGAGATATGTACACATAGTCATGTTGTTCAATCTAGTGACACAAGTTCAACTACTTAAACAAGTTAGAAATAAAATTGTCAAGGCTGAACTAGTAACAAATAATTTAACGTAAACCGTTCAGTATGTAAAAAAATACTCCCTCAAAAAAAAGTACAACCTACATTTAATCTTGGGATAGACATACCAGACTACGGAAGTTTGCTGTGCAAAATGCCAAATAGAGAACATTTATTTAAAAGCATTAGCAAGAAGTGGTAGCCCATGCCTTCCCTAAAAGCATATACATCCAAATTTCCTTCAGCAAACAAGTTTAATCACTTGATTTTTTTTCCCTTACTTTATTACTTGTGCAAATACCAGCTAACTGGTTGGTGGTTAAAAGGGTGAAGATAGTTAAGATGGCATTTCACATCAGTTCTGACAACATGAAGGTTTTGAGAAGCAAAGAAATGGTTCTAAATGATAATCTGGAGTAAGGGAGTCAACAAATATTAGCCTACCTGAAAAGATGACTCAAAACTTATCCTATATGAAGAATCCAATATACCATTTGACATACATTATTATGCAAGGTCTAAATTACTTTCACCTCATTTCCTAAACAAATAACATTACAACAGCAATATAATGGGACTTTATTCACTGCAGTATAGGAGAATGAGAGGTGATTTTAAAGGTCTATATATAAATAAGGTTGAGTGAATGCAGTCTTTTTCTTAGGGCAGGAGAGTCTAAAACTTAGATGCCAGAGATTTAAAGTAATAGATTTGACAACATTCTAATTACAGCAGTCAGTTTATGGAATTAGCAGCCAGATGAAGTGGTTGAGGAAGGCACAGTTAACAGGAATTTGGGTAGGTACATGGATAGGAATTGGGCCAAATGGAACTAGTTTAGATGGGAATCTTGGTCAGCATACACCAGTTCAGTAGAAGAGCCTATTCTGTGATGCAAGGTTCTATGAATGACTCTACAGTAATCTAAATCTAAAATAAATCTCACAGTTGTGTTAGATGTAATTTCCTATTTTGAAAATCATTTGGAATGAAAAATTTTGGTTCCAACTATTCACCTTGGATTTAATATTCAAAATCAAATTTCCTTCCTCAGTAAGATAAATTAGCATTTAAGGAGAATCTATCAAGCAAAATATGTCCCCAGCTATTTCTTGTACAGAACAATTTGTGGCCCCATCATAGAAGCAGAGGAAGCCATGGACAAACATGTTAGAATGTGAATGGGAAGTTAATGGAAAAGGATGGCCATCAGGAAATCCCACTTTTTGTGGCAGATGTCGTGAAGGTGCACAATGCAATGGCCCTCCAAATACGTCAGGTCTAACCGATGTAAAGGAGGCTGCAACAGAAGCACCACATACAGTAGATGACCCCGACAGACTCGCGGGTGAAGTTTCCCCTCACCTGGATGGACTGTTTGGGTCCTGAATGGTGGTGAGGGTAGAGGTATAGGGACAGGTGTAACAGTTGTCTTGCTTGCAGGGATAAGTGCCAGGACGGAGTTGAGTTGACAAGAGAGTGAACCCTGCAGAAAGTAGAGAGTGTGGGAAGGGAAAGGTGTGCTGGATAGAGAGGTTCATGTATTGGTAAGTAAGATCAAGATATACTGCAGTGGGAAGATGGGGTGAGAACATCTCACATTATATTCCATTTGCTTTTCTTCCACTTCTTTTACTACTGTGCTTTACATGCTTCAAGGGCCATCATATCAGAGCAGAGGCATGGAGAGACAGAAGTTTTCAGTAAGGAATTTCAGAGTTTAGAATCATAGAACTCAAACGAAGGTTATTGACTTAAAAACATTTGAAGAATGTATTAGGTCCCTCCCATTTCTTTTCCATTTGATGGTCGTTGGTGATGGCATCTTAAAACAATGTCAGGGTATCATTGTCTCTCAACATTTTTCTATTGAGGTGGGACTAATACAGATATTGCTGATATGCAAGGTGCCACAAATAGGAATGTAATACCTTGAAACAAGGATCAAATGAATATGGCGATGAATGATTTGAATGAAAGGTCAGAAATTAAAAATGATGCCAATATATGTCTGGTAACCACAGGGGTGACGGGAAAATAGGACTTGGGCCATGTTGAAATAGGTTGGAGTTTTGGATGGGGACAAATGTATATGAGAGTAAAATATTATAGCCACAGCAGCATTTGACAAGTGTATGGGAGGGTTTCAGCAGGTAATAGTGTTAGGGACATTACGGAAGACTGAGTGTTTATTCTTGGTGATGGAATAGTTATAGTTATGTGGTTGGATGAACACCTCAGGGTTTAAACACCAAGCTTGTGAACAATCTAGGTTGATTTAACAAGGTTGTCAAGGCAAGGGATGAAATTAGTAAATTATGTAGCAAAGTTGGCAAAGTACAGAGCAAGGATTTTGCCCTTCAAAATCTCCAGGTTAAGAAAAATGTGGTTCATTCAGTGAAAGTTGGATAAACAATGCAACAAATCAACGAAAGAAAGAAAATGGAACCTGTCACTATATGTTTGGTTGGCAATGGAAGTGAAAAGGGGGCCAAACTAGTATATGGAAACTTTAAGTTAATGGTGCAGAAGTGGAAAAAGAAATTACTGAATGTCCTCTGGCTTCAGGTCAAAAGGTAAAAAAGGAACCAGGTGCAGGTAACCCCATTCAGAGGAATAACCAAAGTGGCTTTAGAAAAGCACCTAAAAGTCAGATGAGCACAGCTCTGGTTCAAACTGCAGTTATAATCAATGTATAACACTAAATTCAAGGAAGGATGGTTACCATTGAGAGGCTTCATGATTTACGAGGAAAAACCACTAAGCTTTTCAGTGGTAAGCTTTGCAGAGAAACTATGGTCTCCAGGTCTTGAATCCCTTTCTTCTGTGCCGGATCATTATTTGATGCAATGAGGGATTTGAAAAGGCAACACAAGATGCAATGGAGGTCATTTAGGAAAACAAAAACAATTTGCTTCCAAGAAGTGTCACTGAGATGCCTTTGTTAGATTAAGAATCCCAAAATGAAAATAGTGATCTTTAAAGTTCGTACAAAGTGCTTTGCTCTTTTGCATTTTTGTTTCATCAACTAACATACCTCTTGAAATACGGGCAAGTCTAACAGAATGGGAAAAATGCTTCCCCAATGTTCAGTCCAGGTAAATAAAAGTCTTCAAAGATCAAAACATACACTATACTAACAATAAGACTTCACTAAAAATATAATTTGCAGGAGTTCTCGTGCATATATCATCTAGCTTGGATTATGCTTGTAATTAAGGCAACTTACAGCTACGTGGAGGCTGGTTAAGATGGATGATACAAGTCTGTACCATGAGAATATTGGGAATATTGGAAGAAAGACAATGTGGCAGACAGATCTGGAGAAAATCAAATGTGAATGAGGAATGTGTTAATGGTGGATACAAACATGACCTTCAGGTGGTACAATGGAAAATGGAAGTTCACACACAACACTCTTTCCAACAGAGAAAGAGGCATAGTTATGGTTATGGTCAAAGGAGTTCCTTACCCCTTCAGAAGTTTTGTGAAAATCCAGGCTTGGTAGTGATGGCATGTGAACAAAAGCCTTTTTCCTCAGACCACTATAGCAATATGTTTCAAGTAGTTAAGGCTAGTTTTGTTTATTTTATAAATAAACAGCTTGCAGGATTCAAATTTTAAAAATACATAAACTATAAGCTCATCAACTTTCATGTCTATGAGAAAGTTCACATAATAACCATGTTAGAAATGTTGTCCATGTAACCTTTCCTAAACTATATCAATTCTTTACACACCCACACAAGACGTTAACTTGGAGACTTATTATACATCTTCAAGGAGAATTTTTTAAAAATCAAGATTTCGTAACTTTATAAACTAAAAGAAAAGAATATGTAACCATGCCTCTCTCTAAGTTACCAGAACGTGAAATAGTGTTGAACACTGATTTTCAACTGTATATTTGATCATCTTCTCAAAAACTTAGGCTATAGCTGCAAGAAAAAGTTTGTGAACCCTTTGTGAACCCTGGTTTTCTGCATTAATTATTCATAAAATGTGGTCTGATCTTCATCTAAGTCACAATAATAGACAAATACAATCTGCCTAAATTAATGAAACCCCTTTTTATAAGGCACCTCTAGAAACATGGCTGGTTAGCCCTTCGCTAGCAAAGCAATGGACTCAGTGGTGAGAAAACCACCTTTCTCAAACTCCGTATGTCTAGGTTTGATACGACTTGGGCTCCGCCAGACCAGGGGAACCAGGATGATGTTTCCACCAACCCGCAACACAAACTGAGTGAATACTGTGTAAATGTTGCCCATTTGCAATTACCTGTCAGCAAGAAATAACAGACTGTATACTGCATACAATTATAAAGAAAGCATATTTTAAAATTTCAGCTTTATTGAACAGTTACCGTAGATTCCGGACTACAGAGCGCACCTGATTAAAAGCTGCACGCTCTAATTTTAGAAAGAAAATCAATTTTGTACTTGTACAGGCCGCACCGGATTTTAAGCCACAGGTGTCCCACGGTGTAATATGAGATATTTACACAGAAAGATATTACACGTGAGGATTTTTTAACTTTTTGGTAACATAAACAAATACATATTGCAAATGCTTTTTTTTGAACAGTGCCTGTAACACAGCTACTTTTAAATATACATACGTATCGGTAACACACAAATTACGTTGCGTATACTTTTTTACTGAACAGTGCACGAACAACATTCCAATATCTCCTAACGACTGGTAAATAAAAATATATATACTGCAGCCTACCAGGAAAAGTTATTGATCGCCTTCTTCATCTTCCTCCTGCGCACTAAAACCATCAAAGTCCTCTTCTTCAGTGTCCGAATTGAACAACCTAAGGATCTCGTCACTCACTTCAGTCTCTTCGTTGTCGCTCTCACTTGAGCGCACGCGGTCCTCTTCATCACGCAGCAGTCCAGCCTTTCGAAACCCGTTGGTGATGGTGGATGTTGTGACACGGCTCCACGCATTTAGGATCCACTGACAGACTTGAGTTAAAGATGCTCTTCGCATGCGTCCTGTTTTGGTAAAGGATTTCTCAACGCTCGTCATCCAAGCCTCCCACTCAACGTGCAGCGCCACTTTAAATGCCCAGTTCACGCTGATGTCCAGTGGCTGCAAATACTTCGTGGTGCCCCCAGGAATCACAGCTGGAATTGAGTTTGTACTATTGATGGCAGCTTTCACTGAACTTTCATTGTCAGCCGCTTAAAAATCACCATCGGTGGAAGCTTTAATCCGGATGCTGTGCAGCTCAGAACACAAGTAAAATGCGTTCTCTCATGGCCACTTGTTTTCAGTGTGATGGACAAGTCACCTTTTTTATTAACAGTCCGAGTGAGAGGCAGGTCAAACGTCAAAGGTACTTCATCCATATTTATGATATCATCTGGCCCGATGGAATTCTCCGCTATCTTTGTTTGAGTGAATGTGTGGAAGTTAGCAAGTTTTTCCTCGTGGTCAGAAGGGAGCTACTGACACAGAGTCATGCGTACCCTGACGGACAGGCCTTTTCGTCTCATAAATCTAAAACACCACGATGGCCCACCTCTAAAATCTTCGATTTTCATTTTGGTGGCGATTGCTTTAGCCTTCAGTCTGATCTGCACGGTGGAAACACCGGCCGCCTGCTCTCTGTGTGTTAACCCAGTCTTCAAGAAAGTTTTCAAGTTCGGGCCATCTGCTATGATTACCTCTGAAAGCTTTTGTCGTCTTTTTGCATTGACTCAGTTCTTCACGCTGGCGTCTCCACTGTCTCACCATCGATTCATTTATGCCAAGATTATGTGCAGCAACTCGATTTCCTTCTTCAACTGCCAGATTGATCGCCTTTAACTTAAAAGCTGCATCATATGCTTTTCTTCGAGTGTTTTCCATGTTGATGAGGGTCAGTACAAATGACTGATTTACAATAATTTAATTGTGAAAGTGCGCTTGATTTATCGTACAATTTCATTGGACCTCTGTGAACTACTCATCAATTTTATTGGTCCACGAGGCAAAATGTTTTTGGCGGCATGAAAAAAAAACATGCATTAGCCGCACCGTAGTACAGGCCGCAGTGTTCAAAGCGTGGGAAAAAAGTAGCGGCTTATAGTCCGGAATTTACGGTAGTTAACATTTTGAGCTGAAACCTTTCAACCGTCCTGCTGAAGGGCGTTGGCCCGAATCGTCGACTGTATACTTTTCTATAGATGCTGCATGCCCTGTTGAGTTCCTCCGGCAATTTGTGTATTTTGCTTGGATATCTAGCATCTGCAGATTTTCTCGTTTGTGATTGGACCACTTTCCGAATGTTACTCAGAATTCATCTTGAACAAACAATCTCCCCCACGAGAGTATTGGTCCTTCCTCCTTGAAGCCATTCATCTGCACAAAGCACTTTATGCAACAGGGATGGCATCCTCAGCCATCTTCCCTCCCATCATCTCCCAGCTCCTGCCAAAAAGACCTTGACCCACACCAGTGACTTGTCATTAAAACCTCTCCTCCCAGCATGCTCTAGTACCTTCTCCCAATTCCATCATCATGATTGGCTGACACAACATTCCTAAGTTGAAAAACATAGCCCATCATCTTTAGCTTAAAACTGAAACAATGCTAAAAGCATAACATACTGCTCTTACAGAACTGCTAAAATGAAATAACTGCAACATAGCAGTAAACATCTTAACCTGAGTGTTACACGAACAACACACAAACAATTGTACTTCTTGGCAAAACTAAGTATACCATTTAAACAAGCAGTCTAGGTTCAACAAAATATGTGAACCTCTGAGGTAATGCCTTCTAAAAGGTATTTGGAGTCATGTGTTCCAATCAATGAGATGAGATTAAAGGCGTGGACTGTGGAGTTATCCTGCTCGATAACGCAATGTCAGGTTACTGACAGAGCCTGCTCTTCAAGATCTGTTTATGTGCACTGTGTCTCAATCAAAACAAGGGCCTTAGAAGAAGAATGGGAGGGATGAATGAAGTTGGAAAAGACTACAAAGCTCAAGATCTGAGCATTCATCAGCACACAGTAAGAGAAATTGTCTACAAATGGAAGAAACTGTTGCTACTCTCCCTAGGAATTAGCATCCTGCAAAGATCACACATACAGCACAATGTATAATGCTGAAGGACGTGAAGAACCCAAGGGTAACAGCAAAGACCCACAGAAATCTCTAGAACTTGCTAAAGTCTCTGCTCATGTGTCTACTATAAGAAAAACTTTGAACAAGAATAGTATTCATGGAAGAATAGTATTCACCATGGAAGAAACCACTGCTCTCCAAAAAAAACCACTGCTACTTGTCTCAAGTTTGCAAAAGACCACCTGGATGTTCCACAATGCTTCTGGGACAATGTTCTATGGACAGATGAGACAAAAGTTGAACTTTTTGACAGAAATACTCACTATGTTTGAAGGAAAAAGGCTACTGCACACCAACACCAAAACCTCATCCTAACATTGAAGCATGGTGGAAGATGATTCATGGTTTGTGGCTGCTTTGCTGCCTCAGGGCCTGGACAACTTGCAATCATTGCAATGAATTCAAAACTGTATCAAGACATTTTACAGGAGGATGTCAGGGTAGCAGTTTGTCATCTCAAACCTAATAGAAGTTGGATGATGCAATGAGACAATTGTCTGAAACACAAGAGTAAATCACAACAGAATGGTTTAAAAAGAAGAAAATATGTGTTTTGGAATGACCATGACCAGACTGCAGACATTAACCCAATTGAGATGCTGTGGCATGGCCTGAACAAGCTATTCATTCAAGGTATCACAGAAATACAGATGAACTGAAACAGTTTTGCATGGAGGAATAGTTTAAAATTCCTCCTTGCTGTTGTGCAAGTCTGATCAGCAGATACAAGAAACATTTGGTGGAGGTTATTGCTGCTAAAGGAGGTTCTATCAGTTATTAAATACAAGGGTTCATATACATTTTCCAGCCTGGACAATGAAACAATGTGTTCAATAAAGACATGAAAAGTACAATTGTTTGTATGTTATTAGTTTAGGCAGATTATGCTGGTCTATTATTGTGACTTAGATGAAGATTAGACCACATTTTATGAGTAATTAATGCAGAAAACAAGGTAATTGCAAAGGGTTCACAAACCTTTTCTTGCAACAGTATATTTATGAATCCCAATCAAAGTGCTTCAACTCTCCTGCCATTTAAGAATCTAATTTTATGCCTCACCTTCAGACATACCCAATTTAAATGCAAATGCATGATGTTAATTTTTTCCAATATCAGTATCAAAAGAATGGTAATCTGTTTTCTACAAATGGCTTACTAATCTTTAATAAAAAAGTAGCAACATATTAAGAACTGTGCCAAAATTTCTTAAGTTCATCTCATATAACTCTGATCAGACAGGATTTTGATATGACACAATCTTGGAGTGAATTTGAGTAGCAATTGCAATTCAAAGGTTCAAAGGCTCATTTTATTGTCCAATACAACACTGATATTCATCCTCAGGTATAAATGCTAAGCCTACAGTACTAACCCCCTTACATAACTGTAAATGGATATAGAAACCTGGCAAGGATACCATATTCAATGATAAAATTTTGTTAATAACAATTAGTCGAATTCAAAGAGTGGATCGCTAAATCAAACCTCTTAAATTTTACATATTGTATTGAGAAAGCATTTTGCATCATTGTGCTCTTCTTGTCCATTTTGCACACAAGATGTAACCTCACTGTTCCAAGGCTATTGAGGTTACCTGCAGGAATTTAGTGTAGATTAGATTTTCAAAGCTGCAACTATGGATGCCAAAACCCAATTAAAACTAACTGGTTTTGAGGAGGCACTGAAACAGGTACACACATGCACATACTCACATTACTTAATAATCATTTGAGGTAGCAGGGATACCTGTGCTCCTGCTAGCTCCCATTACCCCATGCGTAACCTATTATGACACATTGTGTGTGAAAGAATCAATTCCTAAAGTTAGAATTAATCTAAGTACATCTCCATCAAGTAATTACTTTTTTCCCCAGGATGGAAATGGCTAATACCGCTGGGGGGGGGGGGGGGGGCAAAATTTTAAGGTGACTGGAGGAAAAATGTCAGAGGTAAGTCCTTAACACAGGGAGTGATGAGTGCAGGGGAAGTGCTAGAGGCAGATACATTAGAGGCATTTAAGATGCTCTAAGAAAGGCACATGGATGACAAAAAAATGTATAGAGGGACAGGATAAATTGATCTTAGAACAGGTTAAAAGATTAGCACAACATTTTTGTACCGTACTATGCTGTAGTGTCCTATGGTCTACAAACTTCATTTGCAAATTTAGTACACATTAAATTTTATATTAACATGGTAGGAAATAGGCACCTACATTTAACACAGCTTATACCTGATGTACAACTGATATGAAAGAAAAAAATCTGTTTCGATAAATGATCTGCATTTAACAAAACTACAAGTAAAATACTCCAATATCAAAGTTTAATCCTAGATGAATTTTATTGCAGGTGCTATTTGTGATAAAAATAATTCAAAAGTGACTTTACTTTATAAAAGTTTATCTATATGAAGACATTGCAAATCAAAATGAACAATGCACTTTCAAACTTCAAAGCAACAATAAAGGATATTTAGATTTGCCTCTTGTGCCTAGACGCCGGGCCTTCATGTTTGGAAAGACATTCTTCATGATCTTCCCAAAATCAGCTGCACTTAAAGAGTTATATCCAAGATTGTCGCAATAACCTCTGGAAAACAAAAAAGGATTATTTTGTTACAGTACAATTTTAGAACCTGCTTTCCTACTCTTTCAGATATTAAACAACTTCTCCTCTTCAGTAGTTGCTACTACTCTGTGTAGCTCAGGCAAAATCAACCAAGAGGTCACTAACAGTCTCATGAATTGTCGTTTCCTTTTTTCAAAAAAAAAAAGGCTCAGCCAAGCTGATAACTCATTGTGATAAGCCATGCTCATTAATTCATAAGCAACCATAGCAAATAATATAAACACACTGAAACACACCACCAGAACGAAATGTAATTCAGTCTAAAAAAAATATTAAAATGAAAACAGACCTCTTGCATCAAAAGGACCAAGCAATTGTTTTTAATAGGTTACATTTTGTTTAAGGTAGTTTTGGAAACAGTTCACCAAAAGCAATGTGTCGTTAAGGCAGAAGGGACTGAACTTGAGATCTAACAAATGAAATTTGCTGATATTAGTTGCTGCCTCATTACAGTTCAAACAGCCACACCAAATTTTCTTCATTTGTACTACTGCATTCAAAAGTTAGAACAAAAAAAACTGACTTCTGGCATTTACTGCCTTCCTTTAAAATAAAGGAAAATGAAAGTCTGTAACATATCAAGCATTTAATGCATAAATTAAGCACTTTAACAAGAGATAACTGCAGAAATATTGAAGTGACAGGTGTTTAGTTTCGTTTAAGATTTTGACCACTCAATTTTAATACAAAATCCACACCTACCCCATTAATTCAAGCAGTCGTCAAATTTAAATATCATTTATTGCATTATAATTCGTATTTTCCCAAGATTTACTGCATATTGTACCATCAAGTGCAGAAAATATATCAAAACATTACTTAAATTAAAAGCTAGTGATCTTGCAGGGAAAATTATTAATTCCATGATTTTCTTATGAAAGTGATCAGTATTAAGACTGATTCACAAGCATGTGAATGAGAAATAGAAAAGGTAACCGATTTGAAACACCACTTGAACATTTCTTAAATGCAAACCATATAAGAAAGTTAGAATGTTTAGAAAAAGTCCTCAATGATGAAATAATGTAAAAATGTAACATAATTCATACTAACATATTGTCATCTCCAAATTTAAAGGTTAGATGTACTAGAAGTGTAATGAAATTCTTAAAAGCTAGTTTACAATATCTTTAATTTATTAATTTTACAGGAAAAAATAAAATGGAGTTCAGTACTAAAGTACCATAGAGTCACACAATTTGGTAAACTTAGACTCACTTATTCATAATACATCTAACAATTATGAGAAGCAAAACACAAAGTAAAGCAATGCATGTTTGATTGGTGCTGATTATCCATCATTCACAACAAAACCAATTCAAACAGCCAGAATCGGAGTCTGTGGTGCACATACTTTTCCTGTCTTTCACCTAGCTGGTTTCACTGGAAAAATTACACTACATGTTGAAGAAGTGAAATAAAAGTGTGCTTGAATATAATGGCAGTGACACCCAATACTCCAGAAAGTCTGCTTGTACAACACTACCAAAAGGTCTCAAGAGTGTTGGATTATCAGCCTTTTATTATACTGCACTCTGCTTTGTCTTGCCCAAATCTAATGTGGCTATAAATTAATAAACACAAGAGATTCTGCAGATGCTGGAAATCCAGAGCAACACACAAAATGCTGAAGTAACTCCGCAAGTCAGGTAGCACCTACGGAAACAAATAAACATTTGACTCTTCAAGCTGAGACGCTTTTTCAGGATTAGAACGGAAAGCAGAAGACTTCAGAATAATATAATTGATGTCTTGTTACTAGTTTGTACTTTATTATCAATTATAGAACGATGTGAATGTTCAGTATATACAAAGGGTGAAATGTACACACGTTTTATATCTTAGTCTTAATTACAGTCTAAGTAAACATAAAAGGAACTGCAGATTAAAAATAATACAAAATGAAAACAAGAAATGCTAGAAAAACAGTCGGCCCTCCTTATCTGCGAGGGATTGGTTCCAGGACCCCTCAAGGATACCAAAATTTGCAGATGCTCAAGTCCCTTATTCAACCTGTCTTAATGTGGTGGATCTTAGGACCCAGTGGAACCCCAGACCTTATTTAACCTGTCTCAATGCAGTGGATATTAGGACCCGGCACCACAGCTCTGAATGCGCAGTGTTTCTGTTCACAACAATAATCATGATCACGATTGAAAATGAAGTGGAACTAATAAAGCGATGGGAAAGAGGTGAAACGCCATTGGTCACTGGAAAAGCGTTAGGCTATAGTTGGTCAACAATCGGAACAATTTTAAAGGATAAAGTGAGAAAGGCTCTGCCCCAATGAAAGCTACAATTATTGTTAAGCAACTCAGTGGTTTAATTATTGGGTTTTGGGGTTTTGGGTTTTTGATCCTCCACATCAACCCGGCACGGTGGAGAGCGCACTCGTCCCGAGTCTTGAGAACTTCCGTTCCTGAACCTGGCAAGGTAAAATATATACTAAGACAAATGTTTGACTAACTGATGCTAAATAATACCAGATGTACCTGTACCTGTTCTTAGTAAGAGAACTTAATTTTTTTTTTCAATCCTGATCCACGATAACCCACACACATCATCCCGTATACTTTAAAT
Source organism: Hypanus sabinus (assembly GCF_030144855.1). NCBI lineage: Eukaryota > Metazoa > Chordata > Chondrichthyes > Myliobatiformes > Dasyatidae > Hypanus > Hypanus sabinus. The sequence continues at coordinate 5,311,116 of NC_082733.1, forward strand.
CATCTCTAGATTACTTATAATACCTAAGACAATGTAAATGTTATGTAAAATGGTTGTTATACTGCATTGTTTAGGGAATAATGATAAGGAAAAAAGTCTGTACATGCTCGTACAACAAGTGCTGGAAGAGCACTTCCGGGTTTTCGCGGTTGGTTGAATTCACGCATGCGGAATCTGCGGATAAGGAGGGCCGACTGTAGTCATCAGGTGAGCAGCATCTGCAGGAAGAGAAACAATTCATGTTTCCAGGCTGAAGGAGGCAAAAGAAGCAGAGAAGATTGGAGAGGGGAGATATCTCTGATAGGATAAAACAAGGGTAACCATGGAGAAAAGCTGGTCAATGCAGCCTACTTCATTCTTCTTTAGAACGAAACTTCAGTTCTCAAACAGCCAAAATTTACCAATATCCAAACACCACATTTAACACATTTTAAATAACATTACATTCTGCCTCTAGGCAATGCCTTGTTAAATGCCCATATCTGAATTCCAACCATTAATTCTTCAATGGGTAAGAATAAACGAAGTTCATACAAAAAAAATTCATTGTTCACTATTTGAACATTTGGAAATCTTGTTCGCTTGGCATCACCAGATAAAGATGCGACAGTACATTCTAACCCTGCTGGGCCCAGATCCCACATTCTCCCTAAACTGACCAGTGTCCCACAGTGTCCCAAGGGAGTTTAAAGCTCCCTTTAAAGTCACTGGATTCACAGTGAAATTTATTTTAAGAGTATAATATCTAAAAAGGAAATTCAAAAATGCTTTGATTATTAATAGGAACAACCATTCAATAGTGAGAATAATTTGTTAGTTCCAAGCACGAGAGTTACAACCAAGTTCTGAGCATACCATATTATAGATATTTTGTGTACATGAAATACCCTCAAGCATTTAATAGCCAATGAACTGCTAAAACATGTCATCCAAGACCATCTCACAATCACACTTTGCCTGTTCTCCATCTCCCTCTGATGCTCCCCTCCCCATTTCTTTCCCCCTAGGCCTCCCATCCAATGATCCTTTCCCTTCTCCAGCTCTGTATCCCTTTTGCTAATCACCTTTCCAGCTCTTAGCTTCACCCCTCCCCCTCCTGTTTTCTCCTATCTTTTCAGATCTCCCCCTCCCCCCTCCTACTTTCAAATCTCTTACTATCTTTCCTTTCAGTTAGTCCTGCCGAAGGGTCTCGGTCCGAAACGTCAACTGTACTTCTTCCTACAGATGCTGCCTGGCCTGCTGCATTCCACCAGCATTTTGTGTGTGTTGCTTGAATTTCCAGCATCTGCAGATTTCCTCATGTTTGTGTCATCTAAGACCATGATATGTTGCATCCAATTATTAATCTATGTGGGTTATTAACCAATTTGCATGTGCAACCAACACATTAATTATCATATTCTCTAATGACAGCAGTTGAACGATGTTAAGAGAACAGATTAACCTGTGATAGCCTTTATTCTCTCAACCAAGAATACATAAACTGAACGACAATGGAAAAAAATTTAAAATCAAGAACATAATGTGGGCAGTTATGATAATTATATGAATACATATGATTTCAAATTCCATTTCCCTCAATAAATGGGCCTTTTAAAACTACATTTAACATGTATATTTAAATGCTTTTGATGACCATCATAGTTATCAGACACCCTTCTACCGGTATTTGGGGGTTATGACAATATATATCAGTTGGGAATATTTTATGTTTTAATTTACAATCATCAAGGTAAGACAAGTTGATGAAATTACATACACACACACACGCGAAAAAACCCCGCCCCCAGAACGTAATAACTTACAGTGTAACATGTGACATACATAGCAAACTAAACCCTCAACAGTCTGGGTGAATTCTGCTTAATGAAATTAAGGAGTCTTGAAATTCCAGTTCCACATAATGACACATTTTTGGAACTTTAGTTCCTTTGTGGAAGAACAACATGAACAAATACTCAATATGAAAGCAAAAAAAAAATGCAGATGTTCAAAATCAGGCTCTATCACCTCTGCTTGTTTTGTAAATTTTCTATGACTCCATCTAAAACAAAGATTTCTGAAAAACACAGCAGGTCTTTCTATATTTGTGAAGACAAATACTCAAACTCTTATCAGTGAAAGAAATGCGAAGTTGAAAGTAAATTTATTAACGAAGTATATACATGTCACCAAATACAACCCTGACATTCTCTTGCAGGCATGCGTAGTAAATCCAAGAATCAGAATAGAATCAATGAAAGACCACACCCAACAGGACAAACAACCAATGTGCAAAAGTCAACTAACTGTGCAAATACAAAAGAGAAAATAATAAACAAATAAATAAAAAGGGAAAAAAAAGTTGCGAATATAGAGAATATGAGATGAAAAGTCCTTGAAAGTGAGTCCAGTTCAGTGGGAACGGTTCAGTGATGGGGTGAGTGAAGTTATCCCCTCTGGTTCAAGATCCTGATAGTTGAGGTGTAGGAGTCCTGAGGCTCTTGTACCTTCTGCTTGATGGCAGCAATGAGAAAAGAGCATGACCTGGATAGTAGGGATCCTTGATGATGGATGCTGGCTTCCTGCAATAGTGCTCCATGTAGACACGCTCAGTAATTGGGAGGACTGTATCTACTGCTTGTGGTAGTATTTTCTATTCAAGTGCACTAGTTTTTCCATAACAGGCTGTGAAGTCAGTATGCTCTCCACTACACGTTGAAAGAAGTTTGTCAAAATTTTAGATGTCATGACAAATCTTGACCAACTTCTAAGGAAACTTTCTTTGTAATTGCGCTGACGTGCTGGGTTCAGGACAGACCCTATGAAATGAGAGCATCGAGGAATTTGAAGTTGCTGGCCCTCTCCACTTCTGATCACCTGATGATGACTGACTCATGGACTCCAGTTTCCTCCTCCTGAAATCAAGAGCCAGCTCCTTGGTCTTGCTGATGTTGAGCAAGAAGAGGTCATTGTTATGGTACCTCTCAGCCAGATTTCCAGTCTCCCTCCTATCTGCTGATTCATCACGACCTTTGACGCAAGGTGACAAATAAAATTTCAGTTTTACAAACTAAGCCAAACATTCGCCAAAACTGAAATTGTGTTCTTGTACTTGTGTTGTACTCCAAACAGGATCTAGTGGGTCAAATAAAGCCATCATCACCTAGATTCTCCCCATTGAAATCTGAGCAAAATTAACTGCTTAAGTTCAAATTGCTGTCGTGAGCTTTGGTATCATTGTTATTATAACCAAATACCAGACTAGACTGAACAAACACTGACATTCTAGGATTCTTTCATGAATAGAAACAGCAATGGCTCTTTGTACAACAAAGACTCTAAATAAATTTGCTAAATAACTTGCAGCCAATCAGTTACAATGCTACTTAGCAGATACAATGCAGCTGGAACCATTTCATTTGAACAATTTATAGTTGTGCTTTAGGCAATTCTGGACAAGTCTTTCCTATGTTTAATGACCAAAAATTTTAAACCTCAAGAGTTATCACATCAAAAGAAAGTCTGCAAATATTGTCATTAATAAAGTCCTTATTGAAACCATTCATTGCAATGTTCTCCAGTAGAGTGCAAGTGGTTATCAAAAGACCTTCCACAAAAGTTTTTACAACTATTATCAATTAGTCAGGTACTGTTGCCACTGTTTATCAATCAAAGACCACATTACAGAACAAATATGATGATACAAGAGAGGGAACAGAGATATTTGAAGACTGTGCCTTTAGTGGATAATTGCAGTAGGGACTAAAAGACAGTGTGGCAGAGGTTATTTTCATTGAAAATGAGGCTGAAGGCAGGAGATTATAAAATAAATGGCTTGGATAGAATAGTAGGAATTACCTACTTCAAAGTTTCATGTTATTGTTAAAGTATGCATGTAAAATACTATGCTGATATTTGTCTACTCCAGATAGTCATTTAATACAGAAAGACCATGGGTGATGAAAGAATAAACATTAACTCCCCCCCGACCAACATGAAAAAGAAAATAAATAAAACTCTCAGACCCTAAAATCACCCCCTCATCTGCAGCAAAAAGCTTCCTCAGTTTATCAGCCAAATACTTTCTTCATCTGGGAATATAAAGGCCAGTAAGTTTGACGTCAGTAGTAGGTAAATTATTGGAAGGACTACTAAGAGATAGGATCTACAAGTATTTAGATAGACAAGGACTTATTAGGGAGAGTCAACATGGCTTTGTACATTGTTCTTTGTCATACATATCAATGATCTGGATGGTAATGTGGTAAATTGGATCAGCAAATTTGCTGATGATACAAAGATTGGAGGTATAGTGGACAGTGAGGAAGGTTTTCAAAGCTTGCAGAGGGATCTGGACCAGTTGGAAAAATTGGCTGAAAAATGGCAGATGGGGTTTAATACAGACAAGTGTGAAGTATTGCACTTTGGAAGGAAAAACGAAGGTAGAACATACAAGGTAAATGGTACTGCACTGAAGAGTGCAGTAGAACAGAGGGATCTAGGAATACAGATACAAAATTCCCTAAAAGTGGCGTCACAGGCAGACAGTGTAGTAAAGAGAGCTTTTGGTACATTGGCCTTTATAAATCAAAGTATTGAGTGTAAGAGTTGGGATGTTATGGTGAGGTTGTTCAAGGCATTGGTGAGGCCGAATTTGGAGTATTGTGTGCAGTTTTGCTCACCAAATTACAGGAAGGATATTAGTAAGGTTGAAAGGTTTACAAGGATGCTGTCGGGACTTGAGAAACTGAGTTACTGAGAAAGGTTGAATAGGTTAGGACTTTATTCCCTGGAGCGTGGAAGAACGAGGGGAGATTTGATAGAGATATATAAAATTATGATGGGTATAGATAGAGTGAAAGCAAGCAGGCTTTTACCACTGAGGCTAGGGGGAGGAAAAAAAGAGGACATGGGTTAAGGGTGAAGGAGGAAAAATTTAAAGGGAACATTTGGGGGGGGGGGCTTCTTCACATAGAGAGTGGTGGGAGTGTGGAATTAGCTGCTAGATGAAGTAGGCTCACTTTTGACATTTAAGAAAAAATTGGACAGGTACATTGATGAGAGGTTTATGGAGGGACATGGGTCAGGTGCAGGTCAGTGGGACTGTAGTGGTGTGCTACACGCAGCGCTGAAACAATGACACATAGTCGGTGAGCTGCAGTTGCAAAGTGGTTTATTCAAACTTTGCGGCCTCACTTAAAGCCTTCCTGTTCCCGCCCTCCCCGAGCGTATTCACAGTCCCGACCCGCATGCAGGCTTTTCCCCTTGCTGGTGATGTAGGCCTGGCACCCTCTTTGGGACTGGCCTCAATGCCGACGCGCGCCACTTTGTGAGCCGGTTCGGGTGTGCTGGGAAGGGGGTCGCCACACAACCACCCTCCCCCCCCCCCCCGGAACCGGTGATGCACCCCCCAATGTCCTCAGTCTGGGTCGCTCTGTTTGGGAGGTCTGCCTCTGCACCGCGGTGCCTGAATCTCAACCGGCTGTGCCAAGTCCACATGGGCCGGTTTGAGTCAGTCTACTGTGAAAACCTCCTCTTTCCCCCCAATGTCCAGCACGAATATGGACCCGTCGTTTCTAATCACAGTAAACAGCCCCTTGTAGGGCTGCTGTAGTGGCGCCCGATGTCCGCCCCGTCATACAAAAGCAAACTTACAGATTTGCAGGTCTTTGGTACGCAGGTCGGGTTCTGCCCATGCTGTGAAGTGGGTATGGGGGTCAGGTTACCAAGCCTCTCGCGTAGTCTGCCCAGGACTGCTGCGGGTTCTTCCTCTTGCCCCCTTGGGGCTGGTATGAACTCTCCTGGGCCGACCAGGAGTGCACCATACACCAACTCGGCCGACGAGGTGTGCAGATCCTCTTTGGGCGCCGTGTGGATTCCGAGCAGGGCCTAGGGAAGCTCGTCCACCCAGTTAGGCCCTTTGAGGCAGGCCATGAGAGCCGACTTCAGGTGACAGTGGAAATGCTCCACTCGACTGTGGGTGGTAGGCAGTTGTGTGGTGCATCTGTGTCCCCAAAAGGCTGGCCATAACTGACCACAGGCTGGAGGTGAACTGGGCGCCTCTGTCGGAGGTAACGTGGGCCGGTACACCAAAGCAAGATACCCAGGTTGCAATCAGTGCTCGGGCGCAAGATTCGGAGGTGGTGTCGGTGAGCGGGACTGCCCCGGCCATCTTGTGAACTGGTCCACGATAATCAAGCGGTGCCGCGCTCCTCGCGACACTGGCAGGGGGCCCATGATGTCCACATGAATGTGGTCAAAATGCTGACGAGTGGGGTGGAACTGCTGCGGCAGGGCTTTGGTGTGCCGCTGCACCTTGGTTGTTTGGCAGCGCATGCACATTTTGGCCCATTCACTGACCTGCTTGCGGAGCCCGTGCCAAATGAACCTGTTGGCTACCATCCGGACGGTTGACCTGATGGAGGGGTGTGCTAAGTTGTGAATGGAGTCGAAAACGCGCTGCCGCCAGGCTGCCGGGACGGGGTTGGCCAATGGTGACGTCACAGAGCAGGGTCCTCTCACCTGGGCCTACGGGGAGGTCCTGGAGCTGCAAACCGGAGACTGCGGTTCTGTAACTAGGGATCTCCTTGTCTGCCTGCTGCACCTCCGCCAGCGCTTCATAGTCCACCACCTGGGACAGGGCTTGGATGTTAGGGCGGGAGAGGGCGTCCTCCACAACATTGTCCTTTCCCGAGACATGCCGGACATCCGTCGTGTATTCGGAGATGTAGGACAGATGTCGCTGCTGGCAGGACGACCAGGGGTCGGATGCTTTCGTGAACGAAAAGGTAAGAGGTTTGTGGTCCGTGAACGCGGTAAAGGGCCTACCTTCTAAGAAATACTTGAAATGCCGGATTGCCAGGTATAGCGCCAACAGTTCCCGGTCGAAAGCACTGTATTTGAGCTCGGGTGGTCGGAAGTGTTTGCTGAAAAACGCCAGGGGTTGCCAGCGACCCTTGATGAGTTGTTCCAGCACTCCACCAACTGCTGTGTTAGATGCGTCCACTGTGAGGGCGGTAGGGATGTCCGTCCTGGGGTGCACTAGCACCGTTTGCCACGGCTTTTTTGGATTTAATGAAAGTGGTGGTGGACTCCTCCTCCCAGGTAATATCCTTGCCCTTACCCGACATCAGGGCAAAAAGATTTGGGTAGCTGAAGGGAGGAAGCTGTGGTAGAAATTCATCACACCCATGAATTCCTGAAGGCCTTTGATTGTGTTGGGTTGGGGGAAATGGCTGACCACGTCTACCTTGGCAGGCAGAGGGGTTGCCCCGTCTTTAGTAATCCTGTGGCCCAGGAAGTCGATGATGTCGAGCCCGAACTGGCATTTGGCCGGGTTGATTGTCAGGGCGTATTCACTCAGTCGGGCGTAGAGTTGACGGAGGTGGGACAGATGCTCCTGACGACTGCTGCTGGCTATGAGGATGTTGTGCAAATAGATTAAAGTGAAGTCCAGGTCGCGTCCCACCGCGTCCATTAACCACTGAAACGTCTGTGCAGCATTCTTTAGGCCGAACGGCATGTGGAGGAAGTCGAAAAGGCCAAACGGGGTGATGAGTGCTGTTTTGGGGACATCGTCCAGATACATCGGGATTTGATGGTATCCCCGGATGAGGTCTACCTTGGAAAAGATCCTTGCACCGTGCAGGTTTACTGCAAAGTCCTGAATGTGCAGCACAGGGTAGCAGTCCGGTGTTGTAGCCTCGTTCAGCCTGCGGTAGTCGTCGCATGGTCTCCAGCCCCCTGTTGCTTTGGGCACCATGTGTAGTGGGGAGGCCCATAGGCTGTCAGACAGTCGTGTGATCCCCAATTCCTCCATCCTCTTGAACTCCTCCTTCGCCAGTCGGAGCTTGTCTGGGGGAAGCCTTCGAGCACAGGTGTGGAGGGGTGATCCTTGTGTGTTGTACGCCGTGTCTGGACATTGCTGCTGTGAACTGCGGCGCCAGAACCGATGGGAAATCCACCAGGACTCTGGTGAAGTCGTTGTCGCACAGTGTGATGGAGTCTAGGTGTGGGGCCGGCAACTGGACTTCACCCAGGGAGAATGTTTGAAAGGTCTCGGCGTGGACCAGTCTCTTCCTTGGCAGGTCAACCAGTAGGCTGTGAGCTCGCAAAAAATCTGTTCCCAGGAGCAGTTGGGCTACAGCAGCCAGTGTGAAGTCCCACGTGAACCAGCTGAAGATGTGCTGCACCGTACAGGTCCTTACTGTGCTGCCATTCGTGGCCCTCAGGGTGCGACCCAGTTCTCTGTTGCGGGTGTCGTAACTCGTCAGAGGTAAGATGCTGATCTTGGCTCCGGTGTCGACCAAAAAGCAGCGTCCCGACTGCTTGTCCCAGATATACAGGAGGCTATCCAGATGGCCAGCTGCCATTGCCATCAGCAGCGGCTGGCCCTGGCGTTTCCCAGGAACTTGCAGGGCAGGCTACAGCGGCAAGCCTCTGTGCCCCACCACTGGTGGTAGAAGCACTATAGTTCATTGGTCTCCTCACTCCTGCCTCTGGCGCTAGCAGGCTCTGTGGCCGGGCCTGGTCTGGTTTGCTACTGGGAGTGTGGCCTGGTGATCTGTGCGACAGAAGCCCCACTCTCCTTCTTGGCTTTCCACAGCTTTCCCAGGCTGCCACCTTCCGGGGGTTGCTGAAATCCATGTCGGACAGCAGCAGGCGCATGTCCTCGGGCAGCTGCTCCAGGAACGCCTGCTCAAACATGAGGCAGGGCTTGTGACCTCCGGCCAGGGACAGCATCTCGTTCATCAAGGCCGACGGTGGCCCGTCCCCCAAACCATCCAGGTGCAGTAAGCGGGCAGCTCGCTCACGCCGTGAGAGTCCAAAAGTCCTTATGAGCAAGGTTTTGAATTCCGTGTATTTGTCGTCCTCCGGGGGCAACCGTATGAACTCCTCAACCTGGGCGGCTGTCTCCTGGTTGAGGGAGCTCACCACGTAGTAGTAACGTGTGTTATCTGCTGAATGTGGAATTGAGCTTCTGCTTGCTGGAACCATAGGTGAGATCGAGGTCACCAATTGTAGTGGTGTGCGACACGCAGCGCTGAAATAACGACAAGTAGTCGGTCAGCTGCAGTTACAAAGAGGTTTATTCAAACTTCAGGCCTTTCCCCTTGCTGGTGAAGCAGGCTTGGCACCCTCTTTGGGACCGGCCTCAATGCGAGTGCGCTTGGAAGTGGGTCGCCACAGGACTAAGCAGAAAAATGGTTCAGCACAGCCAAGAAGGGCCAAAAGGCCTGTTTCTGTGCTGTAACAACAACCTTCCACTCAAAGTCAGCAAAACCAAAGAGATGATTGTGGACTTCAGAAGGGTAAGACGAGGGAACACAAACCAATCCTCCTAGAGGGATCAGAAGTGGAGAGAGTGAGCAGGTGTCAGTATCTCTGAGGGCCTAACCTGGACACAACATATCGATGCAGCTGTAAAGAAGGGAAGGCAGTGGCAATGTTTCAATTGGAGATTGAGAAGACTCGATTTGTCAATTAAAACATTCAAAAGCTTCAGCAAATGTACCGTGGAGAGCATTCTGACTGCCTGCATCACCATCTGGTATGGGGGTCTCCTGCACTAAATTGAAGTAATTTGCAGAAACATAAATCCAATTCTGATTCTGGAGGTAACTGCATAAACTCACAATGGCCAATATTGCTGCTGAAAAGTTTGACTTTTCTAAGGGAAGTGGAAATAGCTCTTTTTGCATGATGTGAGATCGCAGGCTTTTTCCTTGTAACAGGTTGTTTAATAAATTGAGTTTCTCAAATATATCTGACAGGTAAAATATATCAGACTTAGCAGTGGCAATTTGCTCTCCAAGCTGCTTATCACTTAAAAATGCTATCCCAAAGTGCAGCAAAGCCATGAAACAATTATCTTTGATAACCATCAGACCTCTGTGTCATCTTCTTTGTTTTCCACACAAAGTTATTATTGAAAAAGACTATCTTGAAGTGCTTTTAATTTGATAAAGTTGACAGCCATTATTACAGCAAGAAGGTGTCATGCAAATATCCTCCCAAATTTTTTGCAACCAAATGTTGATAGTGGATGACACGGTGAGTGCAAAGAATGTCAAGCACATGATTATTTAATTGAGCAATGAATCCCCTATCTTCCTACCATCAAAGCAGCACCATCTTTTGCACAAGCCATTATATTTTCCACTGGAATATTGTTTTCCAAGAAATGGGACTTGATTTCTTCAAAAAATTGTTTCACATTTATTATTTGTCTTAAGCTTTTGGGCAAAAAGCATTTCCTCTCTGGCCTGTTCATCATTCAAAAACCTAACATGCAGTTGCAAGAAGAAGTTTGTGAATGCTACCTGTTTTTCTGAATTAATTATTCATATAATGTGGTCTGATCTTCACCTAAGTCACAATAATAGACTAACACAATCTGCCTAAACTAATAACACACAAACATTTGTACTACTTCTCATCAGTATGGAGTACTCCACTTAAACAATCACAGTCTCTGTTCAAAAAAAGTATGTGAACCTCTGGGGTAATTCCTTCTACAAAAGCAATTTAGAGTCAGGTGTTCCAATCAGTGACGTGAGATTGGAGCTGTGGGTTGTAGAGGGGCTCTGCCCTACAATAATGACACACAAAGTCAGGTTACTTTCAGAGCCTGCTCTTTTCAAGAAAGGTTTGTTAATGTCCACCATGCCTCAATCAAAACAGCTTTCAGAGGTCCTTAGAAAAAGAATTGTGGAGATGCACAAAGCTGGAAAAGGCTACAAAAGTATTTCTGAAGACCTGAGTGTTCATCAGTCCACAGAAAGAGAATTATCTACAAATTGTGGAAACTCAGTACTGTTGCTACTCTCCCTAGGAGTGGGCGTCCTGCAAAGATCACACCAAGAGCACTTTGTGCAATGCTGAAGGAGGTGAAAAAGAACCCAAGGGTAACAGCAAAAGATCTGAAGAAATCTCTCAGCTTGCCAAAGTCTTTGTTCATGTATCCACTATATGAAAAACTCTGAACAAGAATAGTATTCATGGAAAGATACCATGGAAGAAATTGCTGCTTCCCAAAAAAACAAAAATGCGGCATGCCTCAAGTTTGTAAAAGACCAGCTGAATGTTCCACAACACTTCCAGGATAATGTTCTGTGGACAGATGAGGCAAAAGTTGAACTTTTTGGCGGAAATGCACACTACTATGTTTGGAGGAAAAGGGGTACAGCATACCAAAACCTCAACCCAAATTGAAAAGCATGGTGGAAAGAGCATCATGGTCTGGGGCTGCTTTGCTGCCTCAGGGTCTGGACAGCTTGCAGTCATTGAGGGAACAATGAATTCAAAACTGTATCAAGATATTTTACAGGAGAATGTCAGGGAAGCAGACCATCACCTGAAGTTTAGTAGATGATGGATGATGCAACAAGACAATGATCTGAAACACAAGAGTAAATTAGCACAGAATGGTTTAAAAAGAATAAAATCTGTGTTTTGGAATGGCCAAGTCAGAGTCCTGATATTAACCCAATTAAGATGTTGTGGCATGACCTGCAGAAGATTGTTTATGCAAGGTATCCCAGAAATATTGATGAACTGAAACAGTTTTGCATGGAGGAATGGTCTACAATTCCTCCTCGATGTTGTGCAAGTCTGATCAGCAGCTACAGGAAACGTTTTGTGGAGGCTAAAGGAGGTTCTCGTCGTCTTTGTCGTTAGGTCGAATCTGGAATTTCCAGTTGGTGGACTATTTCCCTCCACACCACTCTGACATATTGGGAAATCATGTTTGTGGCAAATTACAGCAATGGTTTGCCTTTGCCTGCTGCCGGGTGAGGTTAAGAGATCACCACCTCAAAAGGAGGTTCTACCTGGTTACAAGGGCTCACATACTTTTCCCAGCCTGGACTGTGAATGATTAACCAATGTGTTCAATAAAGACATTAAAAAAAATTGTTTGTGTTTTATTAGTTCAGGCAGATTGTGTTTGTCTATTATTGTGACTAAGATGAAGATCAGACCACATTTTATGAGTAATTAGTGCAGAAAACCAGGTAATTGCAAAGGGTTCACAAAATTTTTCTTGCAATTGTATGTCATCAGAAAGGTTTCAATTTCATAATGTGCTTTCATCGATTTACAGAGCAAACTTCTTAACATGCAGTTGTGCAACTCATTGATTTTCCACATACCCATGTTAGGAAGCTGTTCATTGACAACAGCTGAGCACTTAACACCATCACTCCTCCAATTCTGATCAAAAAGTTCCAAACACTGGGCCTCTGTACCACCCTCTGCAAGTGGACCCTCAGCTTCCTAACTGGAAGACCACAATCAGTGCAGATTGGAAATAACTTCTCCATCTCGCTGACAATCAACATTGACGCACTTCAGGGATGTGTGCTTAGCCTGCTGCCCGACTTCTATATCCACAACTATGTGCCTAGGCACAGCTCAATTGACATCTGTAAATTTGCTTATGATGCAACTATAGTTAGCAGAATTTCAGATGGTAATAAGAGGGTGCACAGGAGTGAGGTATTTCAGCTGGTTGAGTGGTGTTGCAGCAGCAACCTTGCACTCAACGTCAGTAAGACCAAAGAATTGATTGTGGACTTCAGAAAGGGTAAGATGAAAGAACAGACACCCTTATAGAGAACAGTCCTTATAGAGGGATCACAAGTGAGCAATTTCAAGATCTCACGTATCAATATCTCTGAGGACCCAACATATCGATTAAGCTATGAATGACAAAGGCATGACAGTGGCTATATTTCATTGGGAGTTTGAGATTTGGTATGTCTCCAAAAACACTTGCAAATTTCTACAGATATACAATGGAGAGCATTCTTATTGGCTGCATCACCATCTGGTATGGGGCAGGGTGGGAGAGGTTGGTGGGCTACTGCACAGCCTTGAAGTAAACTGCTGAGATGTAAAATTAGCCAGCTGCATCATGCTCCATCAAACTACTAGCCTCTGTAGTTTCCAGGTCATCACTGAGGAGAAGTGCCTCAGAGAGGTGGCTTCTATCATCAAGGACCTTCACCACCCAGGACATGCCCTGTTCTTATTGCAACCATGCAAATTTGCTGATGATACAAAGATTGGAGGTGTAGTGGACAGTGAGGAAGGTTGTCAAAGCTTGCAGAGGGATCTGGCCCAGCTGGAAAAATGGGGTGAAAAATGGCAGATGGAGTTGAATACAGACAAGTGTGAGGTATTGCACTCTGGAAGGAAAAAGGTACATACGAGGTAAGTGGTAGGGCACTGAGGAGTGCAGTAAAAGAGGGATCTAGGAATACAGATACAAAATTCCCTAAAAGTGGTGTCACACGTAGATAGGGTAGTAAAGAGAGCTTTTGGTACATTGGCCCTTATAAATCAAAGTATTGAGTATAAAAGTTGGAATGTTATGGTGAGGTTGTATAAGGCATTGGTGAGGCCGAACGTGCAGTTTTGGTCACCAAATTACAGGAAGGATATTAATAAGTTTGAAAGAGCGCAGAGGTGGTTTACAAGGATGTTGTTGGGACTTAAAAAACTGAGTTACTAAGAAAGGTTAAATAGGTTAGGACTTTATTCCCTGGAGCGTAGAAGAATGAGGGGAGATTTGATAGAGGTATATAAAATATGATGGGTTTAGATAGAGTGAATGCAAGCAGGTTTTCTCCACTGTGGTTAGGGGAGAAAAAACCAGAGTACATGGGTTAAGGGTGAAGAGGGAAAAGTTTAAAGGGAACATTAGCAGGGGATTCTTCACACAGAAAGTGGTGGGAGTGCGGAATAAGCTGCCAGATGAAGTGGTAAATGTGGGCTCACTTTTAACATGTAAGAAAAACAAGACAGGTGCATAGATGAGAGGTGTATGGAGGGATATGGGCCAGGTGCAGGTCAGTGGGACCAGGCAGAAAAATGGTTTGGCACAACCAAGAAGGGCCAAAAGGCCTGATTCGGTGCTGCAATGTTCTATGGTTCTATCAGTTTGGTCAAAAAGTCAGAGTGCAGATTTAAGGCAGCTGGCAGAGGGAGGAGAGGGGAAATGAAGATTGTATTCATCACGCAGTGTGGTAGGGTGCTGAAAGGGTGGAACTGATAAAATCTAATTAAATTTAAACAATACTTGAAGAGCCATGATCGGCAGTGTTATGGCGCAAGGAGAACTTTTTTTCCCCCACAACTGTTACCTTCTACATTCTAAATTTTATACTCTAATTATTTAAATAATTTCACAAAACACTGCTGTAAGTGGACAGATAACCTTTCATGAATTCATCTACTTTCAGACACAGACACACCCGCCCTGTTTAAATGCAGTGAATTCTAGTTAATTGGGACACATTAGGACCTGTACATTTTGGTCCAATTAAACCGCTGCTGCAATTCACTAAAGTTTCAAAGAAATGGTTACAAAGGTGTGTGTGTGTGTGTATCTATATATATATATATAAATAAAAAAAAGACAAACTATGTTTAACTGAGTAACAAATTAGAACCCAATCAATACCACCACAATACTGTCAAGCTGTTTATTAGCACAGAGGAATTCATCCAGTGTTCACTCCCATGTTCTTTGATTGACTATAAATGAACAAAATCAACGCAAACACTTAGTACAGATAATGGACTGCCTTCATAAAATGCTTTCAGTGACTGCATTCTCCAAATCTTCATTTTCAATGTAATATTCAAGATTGTCAGTACCTTCCAATTCTCTGTAGTTCCTAACTTGAAGTAGTGAAATCGCTTCATTTTTACTCCCAGCTGTTTCTGACACCTCCAAGCCTGAATGCCTGAAACCCACTGAGCAAGAGAGTTCTAAATTGTCTTACTGCTTAATTCTCACTATTAGCGACAGGAATTACTACTTTTTGAAGATGAACACACACAATTGACACTATTTAAAAACTGTTCAGTCTGAGCATGGTACAGTGTTTTATGACCACATATGCTCACACAACTGACGCCAGTTAGAAACTATTTGACAACATTCTCTTACCCAATTAACTGCCATAATGTCCCAAATAAACTAATTTTTGCTATTCGGTTTTGTCCTTTAAGAGTTGCACCAAATAAGCAGCTGTCTGGATTAACTGATAACCCAATTATCCCGGAATTGACTGTCCTAACAAACAGCCCAACTTTAATAGATAGAAAAGCTATGATTGCTGAAATAAAAGCAGAAAATGCTAGATATATTTAACAGGTCATCCGTATTTGTGGAGAAAAAAAAATGTTTTATGTTGATGACCTGAATTTGAGGCTCGAGTTACAAGACTAGATAGGTCAGGACCATTTTCCTGGATCAAAAGGAGGCTAAGGGGTAACATTATAAAATCATGAGGCAGAGAGGTGCGATAGGAGGACACAATCGTTTACCCAAGTTAGGCAAGTCTAAAAAAGGAGGTCCAAAGTAAACATCAAAGGAATGTTTTAAAGGATTTCTTAGGGGCAGTTTTTCCACATACAGCATATCATTTAAAAGTGTTTAAATAACATTTAGATAGAAGAGTTTAGAGTGATATTGGGCAAAAGCAGACAAATACAACTGGCTTACATAAGCACCCTTACTCAATGAATATCTTCCAATACAACCCAGGTTGTGTTCTCTCCTCACTGCTGCCATCAGCAAGGTGGTACAGGAGGATCAGGACCACACCACCAGGTTCAGGAACAGTTACTACCCCTCAACCATCAGGCTCCTGAACCAGAGGGGTTAACTTCACTTGCCCCATCAATGAACTGTCCCCACAATCTATGGACTCATTTTCAAGGATTCTTCATCTCACATTCTTGATATTTATTGCCTATTTATTATTATTATTAGTTGTTTGTGTATTTGCAGTTTGTTGTAATTTGCACATTGATTGCTTGTCCATCTTGTTGGAGGGCACCTGTCATTGATTCTATTGTGTATTTTGTATTTACTGTGAATGCCCACAACATGAATCTCAAGATTGCATACAGTGAGTGACATATATGTACTTTGATTATAAATTTACTTTCAACTTTGATCTTAGTCAGTCTGGACAAGTTGGGCTGAAGGGTCTGTTCCATGTGGAGTAACTCTGACTCCTTTACTTGACTTTGTGTTTGCAGTTAAGCACAATCATTTCCAAAATGCTTTTAATTTTCTTCCCCAATTTCAGGCTTTGGAAGTGCCAGAGGCTGAATCACTACCTAGACATAGTTGGCATCTAGTGGGCCAAGAAGATTTGGCTAGTCGGGATAGGTGTAGTCTTGGATAGTCTGTAAGCTGTGGTTCCATGAAGGGAAGGTCAGACCAATCTGGCTCAGTATGTTATTGCTAAATCTTGTTAAATGTAAAACATCCCTTTTACAAATTACGCAGTTGTATCCTGGGATATTGCATTCTTTTTAAGACATACCCAAATTATTTGATAATTCTTCACATCTTTACACAAACGTTCTATGAACAGAAGATCTGAAATGCTAAAAATTTGGTCCTCCTTTTAATAATGTCTAATTGCTGTTAGTAGTCAAAATTTAAATGTAACAAAGTGTTATGATCCCAGCCCCCTCCTTTGTGAGAATCGCAAGGGGGGGGGGGGTCAGTATACCCAGGAAGTGAGAGAGAGAGAGAAACGTGAAAAATTGCACGTCCCACCAGGGATACAGAATAAGATGCCAGCAACTATTGTCTCATGGAGACCACATGAAAAGCCCTCGGGCAAGGTGGGCTGCTTGAGAGAGAGATTGCATCATCCCAACCTGATCGGCACCTGCGACCCCGTGAGGAAGTATAAAGGAGAGTCTCAGGGGGACAGCCCCTCAGACGCACCCAGAAGACACGAGAGAGTGATCCCGCAGCAGCGGGAAGCCATTCTGAAGGAAGCCACGTGCGTTAGATTCCAGGATTGGAATTTGTGGCTGGAATCACAGAAAACCACTTTTAACTAACATCGGGGAGAGGAAACCAATGCTCCCCCAATTTCACGGAAGATTCATCAAGATTCGGCAAGTTCTTTCTCTTCTCCCCCCAATCTCTCTCTCTCGGTCGCCCCACACAAAACCCAGCGATTTTCAAAGGGCTGAGGCTTGCAGACTTTCAGAGTGACTTTTATATTTCCAACGGACAATCTATTAACCCCTAGACACCAACAGAGCTCACTTCTTAATGATGATTATTACTATACCTGCGCTTTAGATTGAATGTTGACGATGTGCACTATCTGAATGTATGTATTAACCCTACTTTTGTGTCCCTTTATAAATAAAACGTTTGAAAATAGTGACAACAGACTTCAACAGACCTCTCTATCTTTGCTGGTAAGTTATCCAGTTACGGGATACGTAACAAAAGGAAAACAAAACTAGGTCAAATCATTATTCTATGTTATGTATTTAATATAGCAGTAATATTTGAAGATTACTTTAAGTATAGTATTTCATAGAGCAATCTTCATTTAAATAATTCATTATCGTTATACGTATGTTTTATCTGAATGGCATATGTCATCATGTCATATATACACATCTCGCCAAAGTTTTTTAAAAATGCAGTTACATATGCATTATGGAATTTCTGTGTTTCCTTTCAATTGGTTTTATGTTTTGGAGTTACAAAACATAACAGGTAGTGATGAGGTATTTGAAAAATGAACCTGTGACGACTGTTAAAATGAAGCAAAACGTTCAAACTTTTAAAAAGTACAGCAAAAAATGGTTGAGTTTAAACAAAAGTGCAGCACGTTATTTTTTTCTTCTTTGGAGTTGCATGTGTTCCTTGCAAATGGAAAGGCAATTGAGTTTTAAAAAAGGTAGGAAACAGACAAAATTCATGGGTTCATAAACTGAGTATCGGGTAATAATAATCATAAAAAAAGGAAAACAGCCGGCTCCTTCAGAAAGATTGAAATGTTTGATTACACAACAGATAATTGGTTCTTGTGCACTGAACAGATTGAGCAGTATTTTGAAGCAAATGAAATAGCCAATTGAGTACATTGGATTGAAAGGCATCCAGTTTCCTTAGGAGTTTAACTGCTTCAACCACACCAGCTAAAATGAGCTTTGCTGATATCATGAAAGTAATGCATGAATACTTAGTACTGAGACCAGTGTTGAGTGCAGAAAGCTTTAGGTTTCATAAGCGAAATCAAAAGGAAGAACAGTCCACTTCGCTTATGTGGCTGAATTGAAGAGATTTTCTGAGCATTGTCAGTTCAATGAAAGGGTAAATGATGCACAGGGAGATTGTTTAGTTTGTAAAATCTTACAAGAAAGCATTCAAAAACAGCTCCTAACTGAAGCACTATTCACATTTAATAGAGCAATTGAAATAGCTGTATCAATGTAAGCAACAGCCAGAGATGGGTTGCAGTGAGGATGAAGGTATGTGTGAACAAAACTGTAATGCCTAAACAGAAACCTGCCTGGCCAACCGTTATGTTACTGTTTTAGTAGGGGCTCACATACACCAGACTAATACCAATTTAAAGGCAAAACTTACAGCAAATGTAATAATGTAGGACGCATTCTAAAAGCATGTCAGGCAGACAAAAATGGACAGCACAGGAAGAGAAAAAGTTAAAAATTCAAACAGTAGTTTCAGAAAGAGCACTAATCTACATGCTGTTGATGTGAAACCTGATGCAAGTGACATAGGACCAGTTAGCCTCGAGATTTACCAAGTGAAAACTATGTCCAAAGACTCAAAATACATTATCAAAGTATGTATGCAGTATGCAACCATGAAAGTTGTCTTCCTCACAGACAGCTACAAAACAAAGAAAACCATGGAAACCCTTCAAAGAAAAACATCAATCCACTCCCCTCCCACATGAAAGAAATCACATAAATGACAACAGAAAAGCAAAAACACAGAAGATAAAACAAAAATTGGAAAATAGTCCAGGTACATTCATTTCAGTTCAGTTCAATATCTGCAGGTAAAATTGCCCAAAATAGCAACAAAAAGCGAAGTAACCAGAAATAAGAAACACATCATAACGTGAACTACAGAGTCCAATCCACAAACATTGATTAAACCTTGCCCAAGACTCAGAACTCTGGCACCATCTTCCGACAGCATCGAACACAGGGACCTTCTTTCAGGAGCAGCAAGCAAGAGGTTGGTAGATGATGCTGAACACCTACTTGCCTCGATAATGGGCTCATGCTCCGTCTCCAAGCTTCTCAGCCTCACGGACCCCTCTCAGAGACAGCAAAGCTCCAGATCACTCAAATGGTCTGAAAACACACTATCTAAATATATATCACAGGCTCCACCACATTTGAAAGAAAAAGATGTAAAATGAGTGAAAGAAATAGTTTCATGAACTGTCTGAAGGATGTCACCCTTGGTCACGTTGTTTGCTGGTGCCACTTCTTCATGAAACAAGAATTAGGATTTACGCCAGAAGTGACCAGCAAATTAATTAAAGTGGAACTGAGACAGGCTTGGCTGTTTCAGTCATTCCACAAAATGAGTCTGAATGGCATTTCAAAGATACTGAACTGAAGCCTGCAGATATCTAACCAAGAACATGTACTGAGAAAAGATAACTCATCGGAGCTCTCAAGATGGCGCTCATGGGGTGAGGCTGTATTAGGCTTCCCTCCAATCGTTTTACTCTTTTTACTTGCAATCACCCCCTAACTAACCTATTTATACCTACACTAAAGGGGTTGATATTTAAGAAATACTGTTCAGCTTTTTGAATTATTTTTCAACTCGTCAAAATGGCTGGGAAATCACGAGAAACTAAAGAAGCGAAACTGGCTAAAGAACTGTTAACTTTGGATGCAATCGGGAAACTTATGGATGAGAGACTGGAGAAAAAACTCAGCCCAAGGTTTTCTCTGCTTGATGAAACTTTGTAGACAGTCGACATAAGTCTTCAATCACTTAAATCAGAAATTCAACAACAACAAGCAAGAATTTCAGCTCTTGAAGAAGCCACCCGCCAGAGAGATCGTAAAATTGAAACTTTGGAACAAAAGCTGTCTTCAACTTCTCAAGTGTTGGAATGTTATAAATTCAAACTTATTGATCTTGAAAACTGATCTCGAAGACAGAACCTACGGATAATCGGGCTCCCGGAAAATGTTAAGAAGGGTGATCCGGTTGAATTTTCCTCTAAATTCTTAATGGATGTCTTCAGATCAGATGTTCTGGATACCCTTCCAGTAATCCACTGTGCACACCGCACTTCACGCTTAAAACCAGCTCCAGGTGAGAAACCACGGCCAGTAATTCTCCAGCTTCACTATGCTCTTATTAAAGATCGCCTGATTCGAGCTGCCCGACAGAAGGGTATGATCAACTTTCAAGATTTCAAGTTTTGTATTCTGGAAGACTATAGTCCTAAAGTTCTGGGGGAAAGAAAGGCTTTTAAACTGGTTATGTCAGAATTCTAACGGAAAGGCTACAAACAAGTGCTGTTTTTCCAGCGCAACTGAGAGTCATTCTTCCCAATGATTCTCGTCAGCTGTTTAAATCTCCAGCTGACGCCCAAAGATTTCTCGAGGAACAGCACCTCTCTACTACGAGTTGATTATTTTTAATGGCTTTTTACTGTTTTGGATTTTTCTTTTAAGCTAATAATTAGCCTATAGATTCGGACCTTTCATAATTTGAAGATCCTTATGTGATGACCATTGTGTATTTTTTTTACATGTTCAAGGTCTGGTTTTGGTTTATTTTGAGATTTTTAAAATTATTATTCTTTTGACTTTGAAAGCTACTAATTAAATGTCTAAGTTTGTATACAGTTTTGCCTTATATCTTTTATGCTGAAGTATTTAGTCTTTTTTTGAACTTTCTCTTTCCAAGATGTCATTTCTTCTTCCCATAAGACCTCAGTTCTTGGACATGTCATATCCATTCGGGTATGTCTGAACAAGACTGATGGTCTTTAGAAATATTAGTATAACGCTATCCTGTTTTAGGTTTTGACTGTTTAGTACTTTTTTTCTTCTTTCTTTCTTAATCTTGTCTCTTTTTTAAAATAATATTAACTTTATAGTTTTATCCCTGTTTTACTAACCCTTTTACTTTTTTTTGAATATTTTTGTGACTGTTTTTTCACTTTTTTTCTGAGCTGTCATCTTGAGAGATAGGGGTAAAATTCGTGTTAGTTTGCCTGCTCGCCTCTCTGTTTTTTTTCTTGGGTTTCCGTTGGTGGGGGTAAGGGGGGGGGGGTTCTCTTTTGCTTTTCACTTAGTTTTTCCTTCATGGGCTGACTTGAAACTACCAAAATGTCTGAAGTGTTGTAACTTCCGGTTCCTCTTTGAACCTGCTCTCCTCTTCAGGATTCATGAGTTTATCTTCTGTTTAACCTTGTGAGTTTACTACGATAAATATTAGCAATATGGATAAGATTATTAACTTTGTTTCTTGGAATACAAATGGTTTAAATCATCCAATTAAACAGAAAAAAATATTTAAAGTATTCCACAGAATGAATGCTAATATTATCTTTGCACAAGAGACTCATGTGAGGAAGAAGGATAGTCAATGTTTTTTTAGGTTTTGGAAGGCCAACAGTAGCATTTGAATTCTCAAGCTAAAGTAAGAGGCGTTTCTATTTTTATAGACTCCTCAACCTCTTTTATACATTATGAACAATTTCAGACCCACAAGGTAAATTTCTGCTCCTTACTGGTTTACTTTTTAACCAAAAGGCTGTTTTAGTTAATGTTTATGCTCCAAATATTGACTGCCCTGAAGTGTTTATTTACATCCTTCCCTAATTTAAATGAGTATATGTTGATAATGGGTGGGGATTTTAACTGTTGTTTAAATCCCTCGATGGACAGATCTAAGTCCACTCAGGTTCTTCCGAATAAATTGGTCTCTCTCATCAACTCCTTTATGGTTGATTCTGGAGTCTCGGAGATTTGGCAATTTTTACACCCCAAGGATAAAGAATTTTCATATTTCTCTCATGTTTATTATAATTACTCAAGAATTGACTATTTCTTTATTGATCATCGTTTACTTACAGCCGTTATTGACTGTGACTATGACTCTATTACTATCTGTGATCATGCACCTTTGAAACTATCTCTTAAGATTCATCCTCAAGTGTTAAACCATGGCAGTTCAACTCTACTTCAGGACTCAGACTTTCTCAACTTTATTAAACAACAAATTGATTAGTTTTTTTCAACAAACTTTACAGAAGAGATTTCTAGTGGAATATTACGGGACACTTTTAAAGCATTTATCTATGGACAAATTATTTCATACTCTGCTGGAGTCAGAAAACAAATTAACACTAAATACCTATGTTGGTTGATAAAATTAAAGAAATTGTTAAGACTTACTCTGTGACCCCTAGTAAAGAACTTCATAAAAAAAGAGTTGAACTTCAAATGGAGCACAGTTTTCTATTATCCTCTTCAATTGAAAATCAGTTAATTAAATCTAGGACTCAGTTTTATATATATGGGGACAAATCTGGTATATTATTGGCTAATCAACTGAAAACTGCTTTGGTTAAACGGAAGATCATCAAGATTTGTAAACGAGATGGCACTGTGACTATTGATCATAAAGAAATAAAGCCTTTCAAGACTTTTATAACTCTCTATATCCATCAGAATTTTCTGATGATTCTTCCATAATGGATGAATTTTTAAGGAAACTGAATACCCTGAAATTAACAGCCGAGGATTGTGTATCATTAGATGCACTTGTTGAATGTGTATCATATCGACCTATATCTTTGCTGAATATGGATTCCAAGATTTTTACCAAAATTTTGGCCACTAGATTGGAATATATATTACCTCAAATTATTTCTGAGGACAAGACCAGATTTATTAAAAATCGTTAATCATCTTTTAACATTAGAAAATTAATTAATATAGCTTACACTCCTTCATCTAAAATCCCAGTATGTGTCATTTCCTTAGATGCTGAAAAAGCGTTTGACAGAGTTGAATGGCCATACTTATTTAATACATTACAGAATTTTAATTTCAGCCCGACATTTATATCATGGATTAAATTAATATATTATAAGGCTTTGGCTTCGGTTCTTACCAATAATCAAAGATCTCCCTTTTTCCAGCTGTTTCGTGGCACGAGGCAAGGCCTCTACTATTCAAGTCCTCTACTATTTGATATTGCTTTGGAACCCTTAGCCATTGCTATTCGTGTCTCCCTAATATTTTTGGTATTACCTACGGGGAAGGGACATGTAAGCTATCATTATATGCTGATGATTTGTTACTATACATCTCTGATCCTGAGAAATCTATTCCTGTTATTTTATCTTTGCTTGCTTAGTTTAGTAGCTTTTCTGACTATAAACTGAATTTTAATAAGAGTGAATTATTCCCATTAAATATGCAAGTTGCAATCTATAAACATCTACCATTTAAAGTTGTTACAGATAATTTTACTTATTTGGATATTAAAATCACCAAGAAACAAGGATTTATTTAAAGTTAACTTTTTACCTTTAATTGACCAAATCAAGCATCTTATTACTAGATGGTCCCCATTATCTTTGTCATTGGTTGGTCGAATCAATGCTATTAAGATGATAGTTTTACCTAAATTTTTATATTTATTTCAAACACTACCAATTTTTATTCCTAAATCTTTTTTTTTGATATTATTGATTCCAAAATATCCTCATGTGTGGCAGAATAAAAATCCTAGATTAAGTAAAAAATACTTACAGAAGCCCAAGAAGGAAGGTGGTTTGGCTTTGCCAAACCTAAGACTTTACTATTGGGCAGTTAATATTCGATATTTAATATTTTGGACACAGGAATCGGTGACATTTCAAAGCCAACAATGGGTAAAATTGGAGTGTAAATCTGTACAAGAATTTTCATTGTTTTCTATTTTAGGATCTTCGCTTCCCTTTGTTTTATCTAAATTGAATAAACAAATAACTAACCCTATAGTTAAATATACGAATATGGTTTCAATTTTGTAAATTTTTTGGCTTGAATAAGTTCATCTTATCAAGCCCTATTATTGCTAACTTTTTTTTCAGCCCTCTTTTATGGACCAAGCCTTTGTGCTATGGAAAACGAGAGGTATTACATGTTTTCGTGATTAATTTTTAGATAATAGCTTTATGTCCTTTGAAAAGTTGTCCAATAAATATAATTTGCCTAAAACCCATTTTTTTTTAGAAACTTACAAACTATAAATTTTTTGAATGTTACAGTCCTTTCTGAATTTATGCTCAATTGATATTATGGAAAAAAATTCTAGCTCTGAATCCTTGTCAGAAGGGTTTAATAGCTGTCATTTATAATATGATCATGAAAATACAACCAGGGATGTCACATAAAATTAAGAAGGAATGGGAAAAAGAACTTCATTGTCTTTTACCTACAAAGCAGTGGGAGAAAATTCTACAGTTAGTTAACTCCTCTTCTATATGTGCCAAACATGCCCTAAAACAATTCAAGGTTGTACATAGGGCTCATACGTCCAAGGACAAACTTGCTTGATTTTATTCTCATGTTAATCCAATCTGTGACAGATGTCACTCTGAAGTTGCCTCATTGACTCACATGTTTTGGTCTTGCCATTGTTTGCAAAATTACTGGAAAGATCTTTTTGGCATTATTTCAACAGTTCTGAATATCAAATTGCAACCTCATCCTATTACTGCAATTTTTGGCTGACCAATGGTGGATAACAGTCATTTATCCCTCTCAGCCCAGCGGATGATTGCATTTGGCACATTAATGGCTACAAGATCTATCCTATTGAACTGGAAGAAATTAATCCTCCAACTACATTTCAATGGTTTTCCCAAACTATTTCTTGTTTGAGTTTAGAAAAAATTATTAGTGTCATTTTTGACCCCTCGGTTAAATTTGAAGAAACCTGGAGACCATTTATCCAACATTTTCATGAGTTAAACTGACCTTTCCCAAACCCTTTTCTTATCATCTTTAATTATTTGGATAGAGGTGTGGAGTTACTGACACTACTGTGTACACTTGATATGATACAATAGCCCATGTCAGTTAGGTTTGTTTTTTTGGGGGGTATTTTCTCATTTCTCCACTTTTTGTAACATACTATGAGTTTGGGAGGCTATTATATGTGGATTATTAATTGCTTGTATTTGTATTCTAGCCTTTCAATTATGCACTCTCAAGCTCTCTGTACTCGATGTTTTTCTTCTTATGCTTGTTTGAAAACTAATTAAAAAAATTTTAAAAAGGAAGATAACTCATGAAGGAATGCCATTTGAGACAGTAAAATATAACAACCTACAAGCCACATTGGACTTGTATATGGTAAATGCAGAAAGATCAGCATTGCATAGCATAATTGACTGAGACAACTACAACTTGATTAGAGATCCATCCAGTATTTGCATGCCACATCCCTTGAAATAGAGTCAATTGAAACTGAATTAAGAAAGGTACTGCCAGGAACTGATACCGAGAGAACGATGCTGCTCACGGGAATCACAAAAGTGATGAAAACAGTGGTCCAACCACAACAGCTTTAGTAGGCAGCATATCCAAGAAAGATTCTGATATGTTAATTGGGCATTTACTTGCAAAATGTGGCTTGGTTCTAAGCAGGAAGAGAATTCAAGGAACTTCAGGAAAATTGCAAGCATTCAGCTTTTGCGAGAAGACGACCCAGAATCTATTCTGCATGCATTAAGATTATTGCATGAACTTCGAGTGGGAGACAAAAAGCTGTTTGTACAAGTAGATACAAAGACAAAAGCTGAACTGGATGAATGGAAGGCCAAAAAGAAATGAGTCAATGGAGATATGAAAACCTGAGGTTTCAATAGATTATGTTGTGGATGAGGAAACCAAGAAAGATCAGATCGTATTGGGAGAAATAGAAGGATTAATAAGAGAGTACTCCAGCGAACTAAATGCACCTTCCCAATCTCAAGATGCACATACTAGAAAGAAGAAAAAGATAATGAAAGGGAAAACAAAAAGTTGAAAAGGAGGTAGATAGAAGGAATGGGAGCGAGATAGAGAAAGGCGTGAAACATAGAAGGAAAGTCGGGAGAAAAAAAACAGAATAAAGAGAGAAGTAGCCAGGACCAGAAGAGAAGCAAAGACTGAAGTAGATCCAGAAAGAAAAGCTGAGAAAAGATGAAGAATGGGGCCTGGAGCAGTCAGAGCCACGACCTGCAGTCTCGGTCAACTCCTACAACCATCAGGGAGGAGGCTCCAGAACCTGACATTATTTTCGCAGCCACAAGTCTCACCTGCCAAGCATTCTGACCTTCCTTGTCAGGAAAGATGTTATCCCACAAGAGTAAGAAATCCTCTACAGCGATTAAATCTTTAGGCCTGAATGGGCTCATTTAAAATTCACTGCGTTTTGGATGTCTATATAGTATAATAGTATTATCAGTATAATACATATACAGTGGATCTATATAAATTGAGATGCATTCCACAATGCCTAAATATTCAGCCTCCATCACTTTGCTCACATAAATGAGTATTACAACTAGGGCTTTTTGATCAATTTCACTGATAATTTTTATTTGTGAATCAGCAGTTCAAAAGTATTGAACCCCTCGCCCCCCCTTTGCTCAGCACTTAGGTGAACCATCTCTCACAGCAATTATAGCCAGCAGTCTTTTAATGATTGAGAAATATTTGCTCATTCCTCTTTGCAAAATTGCTCGAGTTGTGCCAGTTTCATTGGGGAGTGACAATGGACAGCAATCTTGAGGTCTTGCCAAAAATGTGCGATCCATCGTGTTAAGGTCAGGACTCTGACTGGACAACTCAAGGACATCAATTTTCTTCACTTGAAACCACTTCATGGTTGCTGTGGCAGCATGTTCTGGGTTGTTGTCCTACTGAAAGACGAAATTCATCCCCAGTTTAAGATTTCTGGCAGAGGCAAGCAGATTTTTATCCCGGATCTCTGTGTTTATAGCAGCATTCATTTTCCCATCAACCCTGACCAGATTTCCAGTCCCTGCTGCTGAAAGCATCCCCATCCGACCATAAGATCTTCTTCCACAACTTTACAGTCTCTTCTGACCGACACTTTACAAAGTCTTTACTGGCAAGGAGATGCTTTTCATTTTGTCAGTGCTTCTTCCTTGCCACTCTTCCATAAATACTCTTTTTGTGCAAGGCCTTAGAAATTGTGGAGCCTTGAACTTCAACTCCAGTTGCAGCCACTGACTTCTGCAGCTCACACAGGGTAACTCAGCATTACAGTAGCCTTTTTTACAAGTGCCATGCTTCTCCAGTTACTAAGTTTGGAAGGAGGGCCTGACCTAGACAGTGTGGCTGTTGTTTTATATTTTTTCCACTTTTTCACAGTAGACTGCATTGAGCGCCAACATATGTTCAGTGTCACTGAGATGGTCTTGACCCTTCCCCAGTTTTGTGCTTCTCTGTTATCATTTCCCTGACTTACTTTGAATGCTCTTTTGTCTTCATTTTGATCTGATCTGTTGAACATCTATCATGCTGTTGGACCTTACAGAGAGAGAGGGTATTTATTCTTAAGAATTCATTGAAATCAGACGATCCTCCAACTTTGTACAAATTGGGTGAGCTGGTATAGTAATACTGTCTATTTCACCTGAAGAAAGTTAATGTAGTAATTACAAAGAATACTGTTTCAGCCTCACAATGCTGGTTTTTAATTTTTAGTTAATTGCTAACAGATCTTGGAATTTTTCTTTTGATTTGACACGATACCCAATGCTTTGAAGATTAGCTCAGAAAATCATTCTTCAATATATTGTAAACTTAGAAAGTGAGATCGTAAAATGTTAAAATATTTGTGGGAGCTGAAATGCACTGTATATCGAGTTAGAATCAAAGCGAAGGGAGGAGTGTTATGTATTTAATATATCAGTAATATTTAAGTAATATCGTAAATATGTTGTTTGATAAGCATTCTTTGTTTAACTAATTCACTATGGTTATATGTTCTAAGTATATGAATGACATACTATTATGCTGCAACGGCATATGCATGCACCTCGATTTAAGTAAAAAAAAACAGTTGGTCACACATTATGGACTCTCTACGTTTTCCTTTCAATTGGTTTTATGTTTTTGAGTGACAAAATACAACAGTTCCATACCATCTGAAATGCTATTTTCATAACCATGATTAAATTAACAAATAAATTATATTCGCCAAAAAGGAAGAAAGAGGAACATAGGTTGTTATGGCTCCGATCAGTTATGTTAAAGAATATAGTGTCAGAGAGAAATAAAGGTTGAAGAAGAAGGTGGAAGTTCAAATTGGCACAGGTTAACTTCCAAAATATCCAACCTACCCTCAATTTAGATTTTTTCTCCAAACAAGATCTATTTAAAAATTTGGAACATTTACATTGAACCAAAATGGCATATACTGCAAAAACAAAACACATAAATCATTTAAAAATTAAAACTCAGGCTTAAATTATGCTTGTAGCTATATAACTTTCATGATTATTCAGGATTTCTAATGCAATACCTACTTGTATTCATCATAAACTTCTTGCTTAGGCAGTGAAGTATCTGGGTGGTCCTCCAAGTGATTTCGGATCCAGTTACATGCATGCATTTGTTGGGTGCGACTAGATGACAAAGAGTTCGGATTGCTGCAAATAATGAGAAATATTAACTGGTCACATGAAAATTAAACAAGCTATACAGTGGAGGTTTTCTTGTTTTAATGAATAATTACTCAAAGGATTACTATTAAATTTATCCTTTTGTAATTTGCGATGTTAACTAATGAATAAATTAATTAGGCAATTTTCAGCTGCAATGAAAACTTTGATAATTGAGATAATAAATCTGGTGTATCTACAGTAAAGCTTACTTCATATCTGAGTAAAAATATGCAATCAGCTTTACTGCTATGTATGTAACTGTCCAGCTCAGAGAAATAGACTAATTGACCAAATTAATTAGTTTTGAACCTCATACAGCCTTTCTTCAGCTAACATAATGTATCTCTCATTCATACTCCCTCAAATATATCTGGGTTCCTCCTCAAATGCAATATTATTTGCCTCAGTGACACCTTGATATGGCAAGTTTCACATTCTAAATTGCATTAAATAATAGTTCCTGAGTTGTCCTATAGTTTAATTGCGATGGTCATTTATTTATTACCTCTAGCTCCATGGTATTCTTGTTCCCGTAGTAAAACGCCTCCTATCAAACCCTCTCACTTTTATTGGGATGTGTTGTATTATGGAAAATATATAACAAATCCCATTAAAATTGGATTATTGATGATTATTTTAGACAAACACCTTATACGTTTCAATTCTAGCTACCATCAAGCCAGATCTATATAACCATATAACAATCAGAGCACGGAAACAGGTAATCTCGGCCCTCCTAGTCCATGCTGAACTCTTAATCTCACCTAGTCCCACCTACCCGCACTCAGCCCATAACCCTCCACTCCTTTCCTGTCCATATACCTATCTAATTTTACCTTAAATGACACAACTGAACTGGCCTCTACTATTTCTACAGGAAGCTCATTCCACACACTCCTTCTATAGGAGGACAGCAAACTGGAAGTATCTTGCCATTTAAAATAATCAAGCTAACAAATGAATCAAGCTAACAGGCTTCCAAACTGCCACTTACAGCTCCATTATTTGTAAAAGGAAGCCAGCAATGAACTGCTTACGATAAAATTGCTCAACAGGCTAACTGATAGAAAGTTGACATGGTGATGAGGTGTAGAGTAAAAGAGGACATGCCTCTGCCCATTACCCCTCATGCACATTGTCACCTGGGCAAATAGCACAAGAGGAGAATGAACATTTTCTTCCATCAAGTTGATCTCTTGAACTGTCTGGCACCACAAAAAGGAAGCAACTCCAAAATTTTCAATACTATTTTCAAACAAACTCTCAGATCATGAAGGCTTCCCAACTGATATAATTTCCCTTTCTTCCTGCTGCAACAAGATTAGAAACTTAGAGTGAATCTTCTATTAATTAATGATATCAAGGGTGCTTCAACCTATGGTATCATGCTGAATTCCCCTTTGTCTGAAAAAATGGCTCAGTGTACAAACTTCAAAAATGTTCAAAGATAGACTGCAAAATTAACATCTAGCATGAAACTCCACAAACAAGCTTCTTCTATAATGAGCAGAGTACTAAAAGGTTAAGTCATTCGCTTGTAGATCCAGCAAAATAACTTGATAAATATAGACTGCTAAAATTAAGCTTCTAAGGTACTATTCCAACATGCCTTGGACCATGTGACATTTAGTTGTCAAACAAAACAAAATGATTAAATGGTGTACTACTTTTGACTGGTATTTCAAAAGTTCATGCTGTCATGTTTATAACAAAATCATTTATTTTTCTCTGTGTTTAATTAACTTGATAGCATTTGCTGCTGCTGATTTTTTCCACAATTAGTTACTATTTATAAACATGTAGCTCCTTGAAAAGCTAAATAAAGAGCAATAGAATATCCATGTTGGCTTTACCTTTTGTTCCCATGTGACATTTACTTGTCACAAAACAAAATCATTCAATGGTGTACTACTTTTGACTGGTACTTCAGAACTTCATGCTGTCATGTTTATAACAAAATCATGTATTTCTCTAAGTTTAATTAACTTGGTACATTTGTCGCTGCTTAACACAATTAATTACAATTATTAATTATTATAAACAAGTAGTTCCTTGAAAACCTAACTAAAGAGCAACAGAATATCCACGTTGGCTTTACCTTTTGTTTCCATTGCTGGGACCAGAAGGCAACTGAAGGTAGAGGTAGAGTTTTTCTAGATCTGTAAACTTCATCACTTCTTGCTAAAAGCAAAAATGAAGATTGGTTGTGCGTTCAAATATCGTTTAGAAAGTAAGCCGCAGGGACAAGTGAAGTGCAAATCTTTCACTTCCATCTGAGTGTTACATTAAACTGGTGTCATCACAGCTTCATTGGAAAACACCAAGCCAAAATGAACAATGTGATATTGTGGCATCTCCCTCTCTGAAAACAGTGCATCCCAAATCACTACTCATAATTCCACCCCCTCTTTTACCCGGGCCCCTCATTTCCCAGCTTCTATTACCAAACATCATAAATATATGTATTCTGATTACCAACACTCCTTGTCAATGGAAATTGTTCCTCTTCAATCTGTCTACTTTGTTATTGAGGTGTTCCAAAATTACATTATCCCTTCACCCAAGCACATGAATTTCTTTGGTCGAAAAGGAAACAACCAGGGGCAATAGCTTCAGTTCAATGCTGATAAAATTTTGCCTGTACCATTTCCAAATCCAACATTTCTGAAATACAGTGCCTAGAGCTAAACAAAATGTTCAATGCAACATTCTTGATTTTGTACTTTATTTATAAAGCTAAGAATTCTGTATTTTATCATTGTTAATTCTACATTCAGAACCCTTAGAATTTACTCAAATTTATCTCTACCATTAGCAGATCCTGCTCATCAAATGTTCCTGTACTGATGCTTAAATTATATGATTAAATTCCAGTATTACATTTGTCAAAGACCAGAGTCATGTAATTTGTAAAGCATCTGGGAGATGCATATATCCCAGTTGGATATGGTGAGTCAGTGTCAACAAAAACAAATTTCAAAGAAAATGACAAAAATAGGGATGAAACAACACACACAAAATGCTGGTGGAACACAGCAGGCCAGGTAGTATCTCGAAGGAGAAGCACTGTTGACGTTTCGGGCCGAGACTCTTCATGAGGACTAACGGAAGACACAGATACAAAGAGATTTGAAAGCAGTGGGGGAAGGGGGAAATGCGAAATGATAGGAGAAGACCGGAGGGGATGGGATGAAGCTAAGAGCTGGAAAGGTGATTGGCAAAAGTGATACAGAGCTGGAGAAGAGAAAGGATCATGGGATGGGAGGCCTCGGGAGAAAGAAAAGGAGAGGTGGGGGAGCACCAGAGGGAGATGGAGAACAGGCAAACAACTAAATATGTCAGGGACGGGGTCAGAAGGGGAGGAGGGGCATTAACGGAAGTTAGAGAAGTCAATGTTCATGCCATCAGGTTGGAGGCTACCCAGCTGGTATATAAGGTGTTCCTCCAACCTGAGTTTGGATTCATTTTGACAATAGAGGAGGCCATGGATAGACATATCAGAATGGGAATGGGACGTGGAATTAAAATGTGTGGCCACTGGGAGATCCTGCTTTCTCTGGCAGACCGAGCCACCATTCAGGGCCCCAGACAGTTCTTCCAGGTGAGGCGACACTTCACCTGTGAGTCGGCTGGTGTGGTATACTGCTTCCGGTGCTCCCAATGTGGCCTTTTATATATTGGCGAGATCCAACCCAGACTGGGAGACCATTTCGCTGAACACCTATGCTCTGTCCACCAGATCTGCCTCAGTCCACCTATCCATGGCCTCCTCGACTGTCAAGATGAAGCCACACTCAGGTTGGAGGAACAACACCTTATATACCAGCTGGGTAGCCTCCAACCTGATGACATGAACATTGACTTCTCTAACTTCCGTTAATGCCCCTCCTCCCCTTCTGACCCCATCCCTGACATATTTAGTTGCTTGCCTGTTCTCCATCTCCCTCTGGTGCTCCCCCCCCTCTCCTTTTCTTTCTCCCGAGGCCTCCCATCCCATGATCCTTTCTCTTCTCCAGCTCTGTATCACTTTTGCCAATCACCTTTCAAGCTCTTAGCTTCATCCCACCCCCTCCGGTCTTCTCCTATCATTTCGAATTTCCCCCTCCCCCCACTACTTTCAAATCTCTTACTATCTTTCCTTTCGGTTAGTCCTGATGAAGGGTCTCGGCCCGAAACGTCAACAGTGCTTCTCCTTATAGACGCTGCCTGGCCTGCTGTGTTCCACCAGCATTTTGTGTGGGTTGTTTGAATTTCCAGCATCTGCAGATTTCCTCATGTTTGCTCTTTAAATTCACTACTGTGAAGCCTGTGCCAGTGATGCCTACACTGAAAAAATAGGGAAGGACTTGTTTTTGGAAAAACATATAGACAGGGCTAAAAAATGTGAAAAGAACTTAAAAGGAAAACAATAAAAAGTTTTGAAGTATTTTTCGACTTTTAGGTAACAGTTCTGCACTCCATCTCATACTGTATCCCCATCACCATTAAATCTAGGACAAACAAATAAGAAACTAAAACTTAAGCCATGAACTTTATCACTGCTATCACATCTGAGAGATAGGCTCCAGACACTCGCAACCTGATATCCATCCTACCCACTCTTTAACATCCATACTTAAACTAGGAACTTATGAGGCAC
Source organism: Hypanus sabinus (assembly GCF_030144855.1). Lineage (NCBI taxonomy): Eukaryota > Metazoa > Chordata > Chondrichthyes > Myliobatiformes > Dasyatidae > Hypanus > Hypanus sabinus. Next base: position 5,344,272 of record NC_082733.1, read on the forward strand.
GTGAAATTCAGTGAACATTGAAGCCTTCAAATATAACAATACCAGCAGCTTAAGTATAGTGTACTGTAGAAGTCAACTACTAGGAGTGAAGTGTAAAATTCAACAGCAGAATATTAGGAGGAAAAAGAAAATAAATAAGGTAGAATAAAAAAGGACAAGACAAAAACAGAGAAAGTAACCTTTGATTAAAAAAGATAGAGCAAAGTTACTTGTACAAGATGCCAATTACATTATTTTCCACAATACAATGCTATTGCAGAAAATATGCTTTTGAACTCTACGTTACAAACAAAAGTACAGATGATGTACCATTTTGAAATATCTTCTCCATTAACTTCATGAATAACCATTCATTCAGTTTAACAAATTAATCTCTACCATAGGTAATCTGCTTAAAATGTCCACTCATACTGAAATAGCTGCCTATTCTTACTTTATTTACCCAAATCTTTGTTTGAATGAACTATGAAACAGTGTTTAAAAATGAAACATATCTAATCACAAAACAAAGAGGGAAAAAAACTGTAATTTATATAATGTATTTCATCATCTCCAGATGTCTCAAAGCCATCTACAACCAATGAAATCATTCTTAAAAATGTGAGGTCACTGCTGTAGTTTATGAAACACAACAGCCAATCTGCATGTAGCCGATACCATTAAAAGCAGTACGGTAAAAACCCAGTTAATCACTTTTAATTGGCTAGCTTAATAAATAAGGTCATCTATCATTTTTGTAAACACCAAGGAATATAAGCCCAAAGGCCTAAACCATTTATAACCATATATAACCATATTACAATCACAGCACGGAAACAGGCCATCTCGGTCCTCCTAGTCCGTGCCGAACTCTTAATCTCACCTAGTCCCATCTACCCGCACTCAGCCCATACCCCTCCACTCCTTTCCTTCCATATACCTATCCAATTTTACCTTAAATGACACAACTGAACTGGCCTCTACTACTTCTACAGGAAACTCATTCCACACAGCTATCACTCTCTGAGTAAAGAAATACCCCCTCGTGTTTCCCTTAAACTTCTGCCCCCTCTCAAATTATGTCCTCTCGTTTGAATCTCCCCTACTCTCAATGGAAACAGCCTATTCACATCAACTCTATCTATCCATTTCAAAATTTTAAATACCTCGATCAAATCCCCCCTCAACCTTCTACGCTCCAATGAATAGAGACCTAACTTGTTCAACCTTTCTCTGTAACTTAAGTGCTGAAACCCAGGTAACATCCTAGTAAATCGTCTCTGCACTCTCTCTAATTTATTGATATCTTTCCTATAATTTGGTGACCAGAACTGCACACAATATTCTAAATTTGGCCTTACCAATGCCTTGTACAATTTTAACATTACATCCCAACTTCTGTACTCAATGCTCTGATTTATAAAGGCCAGCATTCCAAAAGCCTTCTTCACCACCCTATCTACATGAGACTCCACCTTCAGGGAACTATGCACTGTTATTCCTAGATCTCTCTGTTCCTCTGCATTCCTCAATGCCCTACCATTTACCCTGTATGTTCTATTTGGATTATTCCTGCCAAAATGTAGAACCTCACACTTCTCAGCATTAAACTCCATCTGCCAACGTTCAGCCCATTCTTCTAACCAGCGTAAATCTCCCTGCAAGCTTTGAAACCCCACCTCATTATCCACAACACCTCCTACCTTAGTGTCATCGGCATACTTACTAATCCAATATACCACCCCATCATCCAGATCATTTATGTATATTACAAACAACATTGGACCCAAAACAGATCCCTGAGGCACCCCGCTAGTCACCGGCCTCCATCCCGATAAACAATTATCCACCACTACTCTCTGGCATCTCCCATCTAGCCACTGTTGAATCCATTTTATTACTCCAGCATTAATACCTAACGACTGAACCTTCTTAACTAACCTTCCATGTGGAACTTTGTCAAAGGCTTTGCTGAAGTCCATATAGACTACATCCACTGCCTTACCCTCGTCAACATTCCTCGTAACTTCTTCAAAAAATTCAATAAGGTTTGTCAAACAGGACCTTCCACGCACAAATCCATGCTGGCTACTCCTAATCAGATCCTGTCTATCCAGATAATTATTAATACTATCTCTAAGAATACTTTCCATTAATTTACCCACCACTGATGTCAATCTGACAGGTCTATAATTGCTAGGCTTCCTTCTAGAACCCTTTTTAAACAATGGAACCACATGAGCAATACGCCAATCCTCCGGCACAATCCCCGTTTCTAATGACATCTGAAAGATCTCTGTCAGAGCTCCTGCTATCTCTACACAAACTTCCCTCAAGGTCCTGGGGAATATCCTGTCAGGACCCGGAGATTTATCCACTTTTAAATTTCTTAAAAGCGCCAGTACCTCCACCTCTTTAATTGTCATAGGTTCCATAACTTCCTTACTTGTTTCCCACACCTTACACAATTCAATATCCTTCTCCTTAGTGACTACCAAAGAGAAGAAATCGTTCAAAATCTCTCCCATCTCCCTCGGCTCCACACATAGCTGACCACCCTGATTCTCTAAGGGACCAATTTTATCCCTCAAAATCCTCTTGCTTTTAATATAACTGTAGAAACCTTTCGGATTTACTTTCACCTTATTTGCCAAACCAACCTCGTTTCTTCTTTTAGCTTTTCTAATCTCTTTCTTAAGATTCCTTTTACATTCTTTATATTCCTCGAGCAATTCCTTTACTCCATACTGCCTATATCTATTGTAGACATCCCTCTTTTTCCGAACCAAGTTTCTAATATCCCTTGAAAACCATGGTGCTTTCAAACCTTTAACCTTTCCTTTCAACCTAACAGGAACATAAAGATTCTGTACCCTCATAATTTCACCCTTAAATGACCTCCATTTCTCTATTACATCCTTCCCATAAAACAACTTGACCCAATCCACTCTCTCTAAATCCCTTCGCATCTCCTCAAAGTTAGCCTTTCTCCAATCAAAAGTCTCAACTCTAGGTCCTGTCCTGTCCTTCTCCATAATTATATTGAAGCTAGTGCTATTGTAATCACTGGACCCGAAGTGCTCCCCAACACATACATCTGTCAGCTGACCTATCGCATTCCCTAACAGGAGTTCCAACACTGCCCCATCTCTAGTCGGTACTTCTACGTATTGTTGCAAAAAACTATCCTGCACACATTTCACAAACTCTAAACCATCCAGCCCTTTTACAGAATGAGCTTCCCAATCTACGTGTGGAAAATTAAAATCTCCCACAATCACCACCTTGTGTTTACTACAAATATCTGCTATCTCCTTACACATTTGCTCTTCCAACTCACGCTCCCATTAGGTGGCCTACAATACACTCCTATCAGTGTTACTACATCTTTCCCATTCAATTCCATCCAAATAGCCTCCCTAGAGGAGCTCTCTAATCTATCCTTCCAAAGCACCGCCATAAGATTTTCTCAGACAAGCAATGCAACACCTCCTCCTCTGGCCCCTCCTACTCTATCACACCTGAAGCAACTAAATCTAGGAATATTTAGTTGCCAATCACACCCTTCCTGCAACCATATTTCACTAATAGCTACAACTTCATAATTCCAGGTAGCAATCCACGCTTTAAGCTCATCCACCTTTCTTAAAATGCTCCTAGCATTAAAATAGATACATTTAAGATACTCTCCACCTTCTCCTCTCTTTTCATCCCTAACGATGCATTCAAATCTATTATCCTTTTCTTTCTTCTCCCCTACATCTTCGGGCTGAGCGTATCCCTTCTCCATCACCTGCCTTTCCTCCCTCACACATTGTCTACTTACTTGCTCTACTGGTGAACTAACCTCCTCTCCCATAGTTTCCTCAAATTGATTCCCGCCCACCCATCTTACTAGATTAAAGTCTGCCCTGTAGCCCTAGCAAACCTCCCCGCTAGGATATTGGTCCCCCCAGGATTCAAGTGTAACCCGTCCTTCTTGAACAGGTCACACCTGCCCCAGAAGAGGTCCCAATGATCCAGAAACTTGAATCCCTGCCCCCTGCTCCAATCCCTCAGCCACGCATTCATCCTCCACCTAATTCCATTCCTACTCTCACTGTCGCGTGGCACAGGCAGTAATCCCGAGATTACTACCTTTGCGGTCCTTCTTCTTAACTGCCTTCCTAACTCCCTATACTCTCGTTTCAGGAACTCTTCCCCTTTCCTACCTATGTCATTATGTTATTCTTCCTTTGTAGGACACCCTCTCATCTCAGGAGGCAGGTGAGTCTCCTTCATAATACCATTTTTTCCCGGTTAGGGGACTAAAATTGTACACAGTATTCAAGATAAAGCCTTATTAACACTCTGTATAATTTTTTAAAAATATTCCTATTTCTAGCTTTCATTGCATCGAAGGCTAAAATGCCATATGCCTTCTTTGTTGGACCCGCCTGCTAGCTTTTTCTGATTCATGAATTCAAACAATTAGATCCTTTGTACTTCACTCCCTTGCATTCTAAATCTAATTACATAATAATCTGTCTTTTGATTTCTGTTACCGAAATGCATGACCTCACACTACATTAACCTCCATGTGCCCACTCACTCAATCTATAATCCAGCTGCAAAATCACAGCAGCACCCTTATCACAACATCCTTTTGCTTATTTTTGTATTTATCTGCAAATTTGAAAACTTTAATAAACTGGAAGGAATGTAATGTAAATAGTAAACAACTTCTTGTTGATTCCTGCCATCGTTACCACCTTCCAGTCTATGAAAAGGACCCATTCTCTGAGACAGCTATTTTTCAATCCATTCTAACACCTCCTCTGATATGCACAAGATACCCAGAAGTCCAACTCAATTGTTCTCTGAAAGTGGTAACAGAGATACACAACACTCACATAGTGAAGGTGTCATGTGGTATGCTTGCCTTCATGGGTCAGGGCACAGAATATAAGAGTTGGGACATCATGTTGCAACTGTACAAAGCACTGGCTTGACAGCTTTTGGATTATTGCATGCAGTTGTGGTTGCCACATTAGCAGAAAGGATCCAGCTGCACTAGAGAAGGTACAGAGGAGATTCATCAGGATATTGCCTCGGCTAGAGAACTTCAGTTATGGGAGGAAATTCCATAAACCAGGCTTCCCTGGAGTAAAGGAGGCTGAGGGGTGACACACTTGATGTATAAAAGATTATGAGAGGCACAGAAAGAATAGACAAGTCAAAATCTCTTTTCCCATATTAAGGGAATCATAACAAGTGGGCATAAGATTAAAGAGAGAGGAATGAATTTTAAAGGAAATCTGAGGGGCCAGTTCTTTTACTGAGACAGTGACTGGTATTTGAAATGTACTGCCGGAAGGCAAGGTGGAAGCAACTACTGTTATTATGTTTAAGAGATAGCGAGACAAATACCCTAAGTAGACAAGGATGTGCTGAGCTGAAGGGCATGTTTCTGTTATGCATGACTATAAATCAAATCCAGCTGCGGTGAGCAAACCACAAGAGTCATAATCTCCACCTTTTTTCAATATACACACCCATAATTCTAACCCCAGCAAAACCTACTCATCCCACCTTTGCATATCCTCTACATCTGAACATAAGCCTTCAAGCCTTAGTCCACAACAAAATATCAAGAGAGCAATGTAGTTGGTTTGGCAATTTTTAAAAAAATCACTTGCTGAATTAAATAATATCAGTGTTCAATGAAATCACCTGGCAACTCTACCCACAATCTACCAACTGGTGGGTAGGGCAGATGCTAAAAAAGATTATGCTATTTGCATGAGTGAGTAATCAGATTCTCTTAAGGGAACACGAGAAATTTCCATTGTCAGACATAGTTAAAAGAAGGGTGAAGTTGATATCAAGTAGAAACCTTAATAAAGTGACTCAGTAAAGCCAATGGCCCATTATTGTAATACAATTTATCTCTCAATTCATTTGCCTTGATCATATCACTAGTAATTATGTAAAAAGTAGATAAGTATTACTTACAAGGAGAGATTAGATAGGTTGAGTTTAATTCTCTCTGGAACACAGGAAGCTGAGGAGAGATCTTATAGAGATTTATAAATTTTCAGGGGTATAATAGTCAAATCCACAAATCAGTGGCTAAATCTGTGGCAATTAGGACCGGTGACCCAGAACTCTACAAGTAAAGGTAAGACCTACAGAAGGCTATCTTACGAGTGAAAAAACAATTTAAGTGAGTTAGATGGAATAGGATGGATGTCAGTTCTGGCAGGGCTTGCAGGACATTATTTCTTACAAGGCAAAACCTAACATTGTAAGTGGCTATGATGCTTCACTCCCCAGTGAACTGAACACCTTTAATGTACACTTTAAAAGGGGGAATCAAATGATACCTGTGCCAATACTTGCAGCATCTGACAATCCTGTGACCTGTTATAGAGGCAAACGTCAGACCATCCTTCAAGATGTGAACCCTTGCAAGGCATCAGGACTTGACGGTGTACCTTGCAGGGCACTGAAAACTTGAGCCAATCAACTGTCTGGTGTGTTCAAGTACACCTTCAATCTCTCACTAAAGTCAGAGATTCCCATCTACTTCATAAGGACATCAGTCATACCACTTCCCAAGAATAGGATGAGCAGCCTCAATGAATATTACCCAGTAACACTCACATCTAATGAGATGAAGTGTTTTGAGAGGTTGGCCATAGCTAGAATAAACTCCTTCCTGAGCAAGGTCTTGTGCCCATCACCAATAGGTCTACAGTGGATGTAATCTCAATGGCTCTCCACTCTGCCTTGGACCACCTGAACAACAGCTAATGTTTATTAACTACAGCTCAACACCATCATCCTCTCAGTATTAATCAAAAGCTTCAAAATCTGGGCCTCCGTACCTCCCTCCGCAAATGGCCACTTGACTCATTGATAGACTAGAGTCAACGTGGATCAGAAATAACATTTCCTCACTGACAAACAACACTAGCACACATCAAGGATGCATGCTTTGACAAATTTCCACAGATGTACCATGAAGATCATTCTGACTGGCTGCACCAATGCCTGGTATGGAGGGGCAACTGCACAAGATCAGAAAAGGCTGCAGAGAATTGTAAACTCAGCCAGCTCCATCATGGGCATAGCCTTCCCAGCATTGAGGACACCTTCAAGGTGGTATCCATCATGAAGGCCCCTCACCATTCAGGACATGTCTTCTTCACAATGAGAAGTACAGACACACTCAACATTTTGGAAACAGCCTTTTCCACTCCACCATCAGATTTCTGAATGATTAATGAACCTATGAACACCACCTCAATATTTTCCTCTCAATTTGCACTATTTATTTTATATATTCTTATTGCAATTTATAGTAACTTATACATTGCACTGTACTACTGCTGCAAAACAGATGTCAGAGATAATAAACCTGATTCTGATTCAGAGAGAAAGCATGAGAACAAAAAAGTCTAAAAGATATAAGATGTATAACTTTTCATGTGTTTTTTAGTTACAAATCTTAGGCTCAACCTGAAATGTGTTTTGTATGTATTGTTTATTAGAGGGTTTTCTGAATATATTGCTTCTGAGGGGGAGCAAAGGAGTGCATTGCTTATTTGCATTGAAACATTTTTAAAATGAAAGAATGAGAAATGAAGATAGATTAAACATACACTTAGCACTTTCTTGTCATCGAAGTTGTATCTTAAATAAAGAAACCAATCTAATCTCAACATTAAACTGAATTACATTGCATAGTTGGGGTTATCATCCTTCTATTAAGATTGCAAATCTAATTGCAAGTGAATTGTAAGATTTATATCAGAGTTAATAATCCCACTTCAATAGTAGAAAAAGACCAAAGATTTCTCAATATTCTGATCCATTTTCTATCCTGAATGACTATAAACACACACATATGTATATATACAAGTGCACTTGAAAATAGTTATTTGTATTTGAATTATTTGAGATTACTTCAAAAGTAAAAACAGGCACAACACCATTTTTCTACATAACAACATAGAAAAATCTTGCATCAAAGCCATGCAACTAACTAATGTTATGCATGAAAAGTCAGTATAGACAGCAACTGTAAAATCCTTCACAATGTACTCACCAAAATGCAGTCCACTTTTGATTGTACAGTTTTGCTGTGAAGAAAGAAAATAAATACCATATTTAAAAATAAATAAGATCACTTGTAATATCTCTATACAGACATTTTGCTTAGAGATTTCTATGACATTTTATCAGTTTATAATATAGAAACGACTTTGGATTTAGATACATAACTATTTAGAGATCTCGGAAGACCATGCAAAATATGCAAATTAAGCAAATGGAAGAAAGGTGAAGAAGAAACACCTACAACTTAAAAGTCATTCATTTAAAAAATGTTTATCCTAGAGTACAGTCAAGGTTTATTTGTTAAAGTTATTTAAAAGGAGTAATCAATAGATTTCAGCATACCACCAGAATCAAGGGATATGGGAGTAGTTCAGCAAAATTATTTTGAGGTAGTAGATCAACCATAAAATTCATGAATGGCAAAACAGACTGTTGGGACCCGATGGCCTACACCCGCTACTATTCCTTATCTTCATATGTAAAGCTAACCTTGGCAAATGGTTAAAACAAATTGTCGACAGGTTTGATGAAGATAATCCTGATTGCTTCTTAGTGAACATAATTGCAATTGAACTATCATCGATATAATCATCAAATTGCCAACAACAATGGTGGTGCTGTAATCAGGTGAACTGACCTCTGCTCTGCAATGGCCAAACATTAGCTTTTGGATTCATCCTCAACTCTCTGGACCATAACCTCAAAACTGAAGCTCGGGCCATTGTCTTTCACTATGCAGAGCACATCTGCTTCTACCTCATGGCCAAGATTGACAACGGGAACTACCTGGGCAAACACATTATTTCAGCATGCTCATCCCACCAACCTGATTATTTCCTACTGTGACTCCATCCTTTCTCATCTGGCCCAATCCCTTTCTATATACTTTCTTGAAACTGTTGTTAACAATTACCATTTCAATTGGCTGGCAGTTTCCGGATCCCAACCAGCTCAAATTCACCATGGCCATATTATACCTCCATACATCCATCCCACAAGAGGAAGGTCTGAACACCTTCCACGTATTCCTTGAACAGAGGCACATCCACTTTGCTTCCATCAACACATTCATTTCTTTACCTGCTGAACTTACCCTCACATTCAACAACATCATGTTCAATTCTTCTCATTTACTCTAGATCAATGTGTGGCAATTGACATCAACATGGGCCGAAGGTACATCTGGCTTTTCATGAGGCATGACAAAGTCCTATTGGGCCAATACTTTAACCTTTTTTTCCTCCTGGTAAGCTGACAACTGCACCGGTGTTCCTTCGTGCACCCATATAGAACTCAAAAATGTTAACACTTTGCGGCCATTTCCATCCAGCCTTCAGCTCTGTATGTGCCATTCTGATTCTTCCCTTCATCCCAAGTGATAGGCTAGCCACAAACAAAGGCACAACTGCTATTTTGTTAAGACTTCTCCACACCCGGTCTCTTGCAAGGACACTATTCCATTACCCAGTTTCCTATCTGTCGTATTTGCTCTGATGATGAGATGCTCCTAAGGCCTCTTCCTGGTTCCGATAAGAAATCCAGGTATGACCTACTGAAGGCCATCAAGAGAACAAAAAAGGCAAATTGTGTGTGAAATTAGACACAATTGGATTTACAACTGCTATGGCAGAGTTGGCTTGTCATTACTTCCAATAGAGAAAACTTAACCTTCCAGTTAAGATGTCACTATTGAACAGGTGCAACAGCTTCCTGGAAGTCAAAAGGCTTAGAAGTCAATCTAAAATAAAATTCACTAAAAAACCTTTTCTGAGGTAAACTTAAATAATTGGTGCAAATAGTGAAAAGGATGAATCGATGCAGATGGAGATGCTGATGCCCGTACAGCTGTCCTGGAAGCAAGGATGAACCGCTCTGGGCATTGTAAGAAGTCAGGGACCGGGCAAAGAAGATTTGAATGTTCATGCAACTGGCTCAAGTGTGAGGTTGGATCAGTCTGGGCTCCGAACTGATTTGAGGAGCTTGAGAGCAGCTTCGGGTAGAGTGACAAAAATCTGAGTCCGGAGCCTTTCGCAGCAGCAGTGCCTGCCTGGGTCCTAGTGTGAAGTACATTGCATTGTTTAGACAATTTAAATGCCAGCCCAGACTGGAGGCAAGAGCAGATTTAGCTCGTTCTCTGTGATCCTCATCTCTCTCTCCGGGCGCAGAGCCTTTCACTGTTCTGTCATTGGGTCAATTTAAACGCCATTGCAGAGAGGCTGAAAAGACTCAGTGTGTCAGTCAGGATGAGAGCTGATTTTGTTTGTTCTCCGCGATGGTCACCTCCATGGTGCAGAGGCTATGAAAACTGCCCCTGCTGCTGCGCTCTATGGTGCTAATATGATGAACTGATAAGCGAGACTTTGGGCCTACTCAGGGCTGTTCTTGGGTTCAGATATGAGGATTCATTTTTGGTTAGGAATGCAGTTGTTCACTTCAATTGTTTGCATGACTTGCACTTTTTTCTTCCTTGTGCACATTGAGTGTTAGTCTTCTTCTTTAAATTGAGTTCTTTTCAGTTTTCTTGCTCTGTGGCTTCCTGTGAGCAAGCAAATCTCTAAGTTGGAAACACGAGGAAATCTGCAGATGCTGGAAATTCAAGCACCACACACAAATTGCTGGTGGAATGCAGCAGGCCAGGCAGCATCTATAGGAAGACATACTGTCAACATTTTCGGCCAAGACCCTGCGTCAGGACTAACTGAGAGGTAGTAAGAGATTTAAAAGTAGGAGGGGGAGGGGGAAATCTGAAATGATAGGAGAAGTCAGGAGGGGGAGGGGTGAAGCTAAGAGCTGTGAAGTTGATTGGCAAAATGGATACACAGCTGGAGAAGGGAAAGGATCATGGGATGGGAGGTCTAGGGGGAAGAAAGGGGGAGGGGAGCACCAGAGGGAGAGGGAGAACAGGCAAGGAGTGATTGTGAGAGTCAGAGAGAAAAAAATAAGAGAGAAGTGGGGGGGAAGAGGAGGGGGAGGGGGGGAGGAGAGGGAGAGGGGTAGAGGGGTAGAGGGGTAGAGGGGTAGAGGGGTAGAGGGGTAGAGGGGTAGAGGGGTAGAGGGGTAGAGGGGTAGAGGGGTAGAGGGGTAGAGGGGGAGGGAGAGGGAGAGAGAGGTAAATAAATAAATAAGGATGGGGGTAAGAAGGGGAGGTGGGGCATTAACAGAAATTAGAGAAATCAGTGTTCATGCCATCCGGTTGGAGGCTACCCAGACGGAATATCAGGTGGTGTTCCTCCAAATTGAGTGTGGCTTCATCTTGACAGTAGAGGAGGCTATGAATAGACATATCAGAATGGGAATGGGACGTGGAATTAAAATGTGTGGCCACTGGGAGATCCTGGTTTCTCTGGCGGACAGAGTGTAGGTGTTCAGCGAAACGGTCTCCCAGTCTGCATCAGGTCTCACCAATATATAAAAGGCCACACCGGGAGCACCAGACGCAGTATACCACACCAGCCGACTCACAGGTGAAGTGACAGCCTCACCTGGAAGGGCTGTCTGGAGCCCTGAATGGTGATGAGGGAGGAAGTGTAAGGGCAGGTGTCACACTTGTTCTGCTTACAAGGATAAGTGCCTGATGGGGAAAAGAAATGGGGAGGGGAGCATCAGATGGAGGTGGAGAACAGGCAAGGAGTGAGAGGGGCAGAGAGAGAAAAAAGGGGGAGGAATAAATACATAAGGGATGGGGTAAGGAGAGGAGGGACATTAATGGAAGGTAGAAAAATCAATGTTCATGCCTTCAGGTTGGAGGCTATCCAGACTGAATGTCAGGTGTTGGGTGTTGTTCCTCCAACCTGAGCGTGGCTTTCTCCTTCCTGGCATTTATCCTTGAAAGCTGTCTCCCACCTGGCACTTAACCTTGTAAGACAGTCCTTCCAGGTGAGGCGACACTTCACCTGTGAATCGGCTGGTGTGGTATACTGCGTCTGGTGCTCCCGATGTGGCCTTTTATATATTGGTGAGACCCGACGCAGACAGGGAGACCGTTTCGCTGAACACCTACGCTCGGTCCGCCAGAGAAACCAGGATCTCCCAGTGGCCACTCATTTTAATTCCACGCTCCATTCCCATTCTGATATGTCTATCCATGGCCTCCTCTACTGTCAAGATGAAGCCATGCTCAGTTTGGAGGACCACCACCTGATATTCCGTCTGGGTAGCCTCCAACCTAACACTGATTTCTCTAATTTCCGTTAATGCCCCTCCTCCCCTTCTTACCCCCATCCTTATTTATCTCTCTCTCTCTCTCTCTCTCTCCCCTTCTCTCTTATTTTTTTCTCTCTGACCCTCTCACAATCACTCCTTGCCTGTTCTCCCTCCCTCTGATGCTCCCCTCCCCCTTTCTTTCCCCCTAGGCCTCCCATCCCATGATCCTTTCCCTTCTCCAGCTGTGTATCCATTTTGCCAATCAACTTTCCAGCTCTTAGCTTCATGCCTCCCTCTCCTGTCTTATCCTATCATTTCAGATTTCCCCCTCCCCCTCCTACTTTCTTACTATTTTACTGCTCTTACTGTCTTTTCTTTCAGTTAGTCCTGATGAAGGGTCTCAGCCTGAAATGTCGACTGTACTTCTTCCCATAGATGCTTCATTCCACCAAATCTCAAAGTTGTACAGTTTATACATTCTTTGATAATAAATGTATTTGAATCTTGAATATTATACATGAAAGCGATGGTTCACTCCCTGAAAAGCTCAACGCTATATTTTACGCAGTTTGAAAGGGAGAATAATGCTAGATCTATACAACCATATGACAAAGGAGCAGAATAAGGCCACTCAGTCTATCAAGTCTGCTCCATTATTCCATCACAGCTGATTATTATCCCTCTCAACCCTATTCTCCTACAATCTCCACGGAACATTTGATAACATGACTAACCAAGAACCTTTCAAGTTTCACTTTATACTCAATGATTAGGCCTCCACAGCCATCTATGGCAATAAATGCCAAAGATTCACCACCCTCTGGCTAAAGAAATTCTACCTCATCTCTGTTCTAAATGGATGTCCCTCTGTTCTGAGGCTGCACTCTCTGGATCCAGACTCACCTGCTATAGAAAACATCCTTTCCACGTCTACTCTGTCTAGGCCCTTCAATATTCAATATGTATCAATGAGATCCCCTTTCTTCTAAACTCCAGTGAGTACAGACCTAGAGCCATCAAGCACTCCCCATAAATTAACCCTTTTATTCCAGAATAGTTCTTCTGAAACTGCCCTGGACCCTCTCCAATGCCAGCATATCTTTTCTTAAATAAGGGACCCAATTGCTCATAATACTCCAAATACAGTCTGACCAATGCCTTGTAATGTCTAAACATCATGTTTTCCCTTACTCTAGCTCTCTTGAAATGAATGCTAACATTACATTTGCCTTCTACCACTGATTCAACCTGCAATTTAACCTTTAGGGAATCCTGCATAACTCTCAAATCTCCTTGCACTTCTGATTAGAAAGCATTTAGTTTAAACAATAGTTCACACTTTTATTCCTTGTACCAAAGTGCATGATCATACACTTCCCTACACTATTATCCATCTGTCACTGCTTTGCCTATTTTGCAAAGTGGACAAGTCCTTCTGCAGACTCCGTACTTTCTCTGTCTGCTCCCTCCAACTATCTTTGTATTGTCTACAAACTTGGCCACAAAGCTATCAGTTCCATCATCCAAATCGGTGACACTTAACATGAAAGTAGTCCTAATAAAAACCGCTGTGCAACACCACAAGTCACAGGCAGCCAACCAGAATCAGCCCTCTTTATTCCTAATCTTTGCCTCCTGCCAGTCAGACCACCTCTATCCATGCTGGTATCTTTCCTGTAATACCACAGGTTCATGGGTTCTTATCAGCCTCATGCATGGCACCAGAAAATCCAAGTAGACAATATCCACTGACACTCCTTTATCTATCCTGCTTGTTATTTCCTCAAAGAATTCCAACAGATTTCTCCAGCAAGACTTTCCCTGAAAGAAACAATGTTGACTTTGGCCTATTATTTTGGCCACTAAATCATATTTCCAAGGTGGTGGCACGACACAGCTTGCAGTGGCTACTCCAGAGCTGATTATCTGTTATTTGTGAAGTGGGATGACGTGCGCAATCATAATCGATTGAAAACAGACGTGGGAGCACGGAAGAACATCGGGAAATCTCCAGGAAGACAACCTTCGTTGCTGCTGCTGCTGTGAGGTCCAGGACTCTGCTGGGAAGAACAGGCCCCCCCAGTTCTCAGGGTCGCACTGCCGATGGCTGTTGGCGGGGCCATCTTAATACGCTCAGCAGAGGATGGTGCTCAAAGAAGTTGTGCCGGAGGGGATGGTCGTCGGCTCGGAGGTTCGACGGACTTGGAGTCCGCTGCAGTCAGGTCGCTTTCGGTGTGTGCTGCATCTGTGAGGCTGGGTTCGACGGAGCTTACATTGTGTGCTGTGTCTGCAAAGCTGAGTCGGGTGGCGCCGTGGAAATCCATAGCGGGGCTATTCCCTTCTGCTGCTGGCGTGGTTTAGCGAGTCTGTCGGGACCCTGGGGACTTGTGGAAACTGTGTGGTGATTTCTTTTGAACTTATAGTCCTTTAACATCTTTGGACTATTTTTACTGTGCCTGTAACGTTCTCCTTCGGGTGTAACGAACGCCGAATTTAACGTCCGGATAAACCACAGTTAATAAGAACCAGATCGCAGCAAGATTAACCATTTACTGTTCACTCTTCACATTAACATATGGTGAAAACTGTTGATAAAACAATACAAGATTGATACAGTATTTGTTCCTTCCTTAATATCACATTTCAAGTGTAAATACTTGCAAAGGTGACTATAACTACATTGCACTAAGGTGCAGTATACAGGGAGAGTTTACCTGCTCCATTGACTACTTTAAATACACTTCCATGCAAACTATCCGCGACTCTTTAACTAACGAAAGCATAAACATTATCTACCGTCGTTACCTCTAACAGGATCAGCATTAACATCTTAGTTCAATATATCGATTATCTATTAACTTACAGCGTTGCTCTCACTGTGATTTCTCATGCCTGCAAAACTGCTTGTGCTCAGGTGAGCCTCGTGGAAAGCCCCCACCCTCGCGCTAATTTCAAACCGGTGTTTTCCCACAAGACGCGGCGAAACCGGATGTGACGTCATCGCATGCCGATATATTTTACATGCAATGAATATACTTTAAACACTTCTAATTCTAACTAGAAAATACTATTGAATGAATCACTAAGCGAAAATATTATAAACTAAATAACTGTCGTAAAGACAGCACAGTGCCCATGGTCTGTTTTTTGTTATCAATTACGCTATTGTTGGCACTGTTGTAACTATATGGTGTAACTATGTGGTTTTGTGTAGATCTTGTAGCTTTAGTTTTTGGTCTTGTTTTGTCTGGTGGATTTGGAGCTCCTTTCCAGAAAACACGCTAAGACGGTAGTGCGATATTAATACGCAGCAGCCTCTCCGGACTCTGGATTGGGGATTGCCAAATGTTATGTGGATTTTCTGGTGTAGTCTGTTTTGTCATATGCTTTTGTGATATCATTCTGGAGGAATGTTGTCTCATTTTTTTAACTGCATTGCATTTGTGGTTTCTAAATGACAATAAACTGAATCTGAATCTTATATGCCCCCAAGTACCCTGAAACATCATCTTTAATAATGGACTTCAACATCTTCCCAACCACTGAAGTCAGGCTAACTGGTCTATCCCAAGATGGTGCCCGTGAACCTTGGCAACGTTCTGTGGACAATGTACAATACTTCTTAATATACCTCTTTTGGATTACTCTCACTGTAATCTGCAGAACATAATTTCCCTTTAAGCAATGTACTTTCAAAATGGACTTAATGAACTACAGATTTCGCCATCTGCTGAAGAGCTCAGCAGACTTAAGTCTCAAGCCATCAGATATCGTACATTTAAACGGCCAAAGGTTCATTGCCATGGCTAGAAGCAAGGTGGGATGAGGGACTCCAAGGCAGGCTGAAAGGCAGAGGCAGGAGGTTCCCTCTACCCAGCATCTTTTTAGCAAAAGTTCAGTTGCTGTAGAACAAAATTGAGGACTTCAGGGCAAGATTGCTGCATTGAAGGGAAGCAAAAGATTGTTATGTTCATGTTTAAATGAGACACGGCTAACTCCCACAAAGCCAGATACGGTGATCAGACCGGAAGGCTTCTCGATTCACAGGAAGGACCAAGCTGCTGATTCAGAAAAGACAAAAGCTGGAGATGTGCATTTCATATAAACACTCAATGGTGCTTCAATGTGGTGGTTTTGTTGAACTAGTGTTTCCCCAATCTTGAATACCAAATGATCAAACGTCACACAGTCTATTTACCTAAGGAGCTCTCATTCGTGATCCTCACTGGAGTTTACATACTACCGACTATAATCAGGCATTTGAGATACTGCAAGATGCTGTCACCAAATAAGAAACAGTTCAATCCAATGCATTTCAAATCACAGAGACTTCAACCAGGCTTATTTAAAGAAATCCCTTCCCAATTATCATCAGCATTTATAACCTGTAGCACCAAAGGTCCCATCACACCAAAAACTGGTATACTAAGATAAGGATGCTTATCGTTCCATGCTCAGACCGCATTTCAAGAAATCTGATTACTTGGCTGTCCTTCTCCTACCTATGTACAGACAGAGGTTAAAGAGGTTAAAACAACGAAGGGTAGGTTGCCGGAGGCAGAGGAAAAGCTAAAGGACTGCTTTGAGTTGGTGGACTGGGCTGGGTTGAAGGAGTCACCTGTGGATCTGAACGAATGTCACAGACTTTATAAAAATAGTTGCAGACAAGTGTGTCCTCACTAAATCATCCAGCATCTTCCCCAACCAGAAGCCCTGGACAAACAATGAGACAAGCAATCTGGGGGGTGGAGTTTCAAGATGGCGACGTAAACATCTGCCTTTTAGGCGCTCTTCATTTTTTCAACTATAATCACCCTTTAATCAAATCTTTTCGAATTTAATCATATGGGTTGATACTTCCAAAACAATATTTGATCTAATCTTGTCAAACTTAAAATGGCTACAAGCAAGAAATCGTCTAAGGATCCTTTATCCATCGACGCAATTTCTAGTCTTCTGGACGTTAAACTGGATGCTAAACTTGCGGGTCTGGAAGGCAGATTAGATGGTAAATTGGGAAGTAGACTGACAAGTTTGGAAAATAAGCTTACCAGGAAAATATCTGAACTTGAAGAAGTTGATAGATCGCTTGAAACTAAGCTTCAATCGCAGGCATCAGACATTCAGCGGCATGATGATAAGATCGCGACTCTTGAAAAATCAATTTGTGAAAAAGTACGCACAATTGAAGCGCTGGAGAAGAAGATAGAGTCGAATGCTAAAACTATGGATCAGTATAAGTTTAAAATTACTGATCTCGAAAATCGATCTCGCAGACAGAATTTGCGTATCATCGGGTTTCCCGAAAAAGTTGAGTCCGGTGATTTAACTGAATTTTTCTCTAAATTACTGTGGGAAACTTTCAATGCTGAAGGTTTGCAAACTAAACCTGTTATCAACCACGCTCACAGAGTTGCGAGATTTTCGCCTGCAAGTGGCAAACCACGAGCGGTGATTGTTCGCCTTCATTATCCTCGGGAGAAAGAGCTTTTAATTCGATTAGCTCGTAAAAAAGGTATGATTTCTTACAACACCAACACATTTCGAATTGTTGAAGATTACTCATACGATGTAATGAGAGCGAGAATCGCTTTTAAACCAGTGATGGCAGAGATTTACTCGATTGGACTTAAACAAGCTTTAATGTATCCAGCGAAGCTTAGAATTACGCTGAACAACAACAGTCAGCAATTTTTCAACACTCCGGAAGAAGCGAAGAAATTTGTTGAAGAATATAGATCTTCTAGTGCAACTTGAACTATGTGTTATGTTGAAGATTTTTCGGAGAGAGGATGCCATCTCATTTTAATTAACCTATGAAGCTGGGTTATAACTTCTTATCCTGATCTACGGGTCTGGTTCTTTTTTTTACTATCATCATTGTTCTATAGATGCACTTTTAATTTTTATAATATCTTTTTTTATTCTTTTTTCTGTTTCGGATATACACATTTATATTTTGTAATAATGATTTACTTTTTTTTTTAAGATGTCGTTTCTTCTTCCCATAAGACTTTGCTTTTTATAAGCATTTATTTGTTTGCCTGTACTTAGAAATGGGACGAATGTTTTGAATTTTTTAGTCTTTTTTTTATATATTGTAGTGTCTATTAAATCTTCTTTTTTAATCCTATTTTGATAACTTTTTTTATTAAACTTTTTTAATAGATTGCTGAATTTACAGTTATATTTTGTAAGATGGCTTTTTCAAAATGTCGTTTCTTCTTTCCATAAGTCTTTGCTTTTGAAACTTCATCTTTCTTGTATTTGAATATGGAATTTTTTTTAAAGGTATATTACACTTTTAAATTTTAATGTTTATACTTTTTTTTATTAATGATTGTTTGTTTTATTATATTAGTTTTTTCATTCTGATTGATATATATTTTCTTTTTGCAACCCTATATTTAAATCTGGGTGTTACATAGTTTTTTTTTTAAATCTTTTTATGCAGCTGCCATCTTGAAATGGGGGTAAGGTTAGTGTTAGATTATGCGCCTGCCGCTTGGCTTTCTTTTGAAGGGTGGGGGGAGGGGGTAGGGATCTTTTTTCACGCCTTTGCTTTTTATTTTTTTGCTTTTAGTTTATGGGCCGACTTTAAATTATTAATATTGTTGAGGTGTCATGTTCTCCGGTTGCTCCTGAATCTATTTTCCTTCTTCCTGAATTATGGGTTATGTGTCTTTTTAACCTATTATGATACACACAACTAATATTGGCATGATGGATAAATCTATTAACTTTATCTCTTGGAATACTAATGGTTTAAATCATCTGATTAAACGTAAAAAAAATATTTAAAGTATTCCATAGATTGAACGCTAATATTATTTTTGCACAGGAGACCCATATTAGGAGGGAGGATAATCAACGCTTTTTTTAGGTTCTGGAAGGGTCAACAATTTCACTCGAATTGTACCGCCAAAATCAGGGGTGTGTCTATTTTTATAGACCCCTCAATTTCGTTTACACATCATGAAATTATTTCTGATCCACAGGGCAGATTTTTGTTGATAACTGGTTCACTTTTTAATCGAAAAGTGGTTCTAGTTAATATTTATGCTCCAAACTTTGACTGCCCTGAATTTTTTAAACGTTTATTTACTTCTCTTCCTAATCTAAATGAATATATGTTGATAATGGGTGGAGATTTTAATTGTTGTTTGAATCCTTCGATGGATAGATCTAAACCTATCCGAATAGATCAGCCTTACTTATTAATTATTTTATGGTTGATTCGGGAATTACAGAAATATGGTGGTTTTTGAACCCTAAAGATAAAGAATTTTCTTTTTTTTCACATGTATATCATAGTTATTCTAGAATTGATTATTTCCTTATTGATCATCGGTTATTAACGGATGTTATTGATTGTAAATATGATTCTATTACTATTTCGGATCATGCACCTTTGAAGTTATCTATTTCGGACTTTTCCAATAATATTAGATCTTGGAGACTTAACGCTACTCTGCTTCAAGACCCAGAATTTGTCACCTACATAAAACAGCAAATTGACTTGTTTTTCTCAACAAACTATACTGAAGAAATTGACAGAAGAATACTTTGGGACTCTTTCAAGGCTTTTATCTGTGGACAAATTATCTCGTATTCCGCTGGTAAAAGGAAACAAAGATATTTAGATATTGCTTTATTAGTGGATAAAATTAAGGAAATTGATAAGATTTATTCTGTGACTCCTACCATAGAACTTTATAAGAAGAGAGTTGAGCTTCAAATGGAACATAGCTTATTATTATCTTCTTCAATTGAAAATCAATTAATTAGGACCAGGGCTCAATTCTATATTCATAGTGATCGAACTGGTAAACTGTTAGCTAATCAATTATAAGCTATTTCGACTAAGCGACAAATTATTAAAATTCGTAAACAAGACGGTAATTTAACTACTGATCATAAAGAAATCAATAGCACTTTTCAAGATTTTTATAAATCTTTATATCAATCAGAATTTGATGGTGATCTGTCCATGATGGATAATTTTTTTAATAATTTGAATATTCCTAAACTGATAGGTGAAGATCGTAGCTTGTTTGATGCTCCTATCTCTATGGCCGAAATAGGTGAGGCTATCTCATCAATGATTTCAGGGAAAGCTCCTGGCCCTGATGGTTATATTGTAGAATTTTTCAAAACTTTTTCTTCTTTGCTTTCCCCTTGGTTATGTGAAATCTTTAATGATGCGTTTGTTAAGAAGAGATTACCTCAATCTTTCTATGAAGCTACTATCTCTCTAATTCTTAAAAAAAGATAAAGATCCTACTTCATGTACATCTTATCGCCCTATATCATTATTAAATGTAGATTCTAAGATTCTTACAAAAATTTTAGCCATTAGATTAGAAAAGGTACCTATCACAGATTATTTCAGAAGATCAAACTGGTTTCATTAGGAATCGGTATTCTTTTTTTAATGTTAGAAAATTGATTAATATAATTTATACTTCATCACCCACAGTCCCAGAATGTGTTATCTCATTAGATGCTGAAAAAGCTTTTGATAGAGTTGAATGGACATAATTATTTAATGCATTGAGAAATTTTAATTTTAGTCCTAATTTTATATCATGGATTAAATTAATATATTATAAACCTGTTGCTTCTGTTCTTACAAATAATTATAGATCCCCTTTTTCTCAATTATCTCGTGGTACGAGACAAGGTTGTCCTTTAAGTCCTTTATTATTTAATATTGCATTAGAACCTTTAGCCATTGCTATTCGTGAATCTCCTAATATTTTTGGTATTACCCGTAATGAGAAGTTATACAAATTATCACTTTATGCTGATGACTTGCTGTTATATATTTCTGATCCTGACAGGTCTATTCCCGCTATTTTATCCTTGTTGGCTCAATTTGGTAGTTTTTCTGGTTATAAATTAAACTTAGATAAGAGTGAATTATTCCCCTTAAACGCGCAAACTTTATTGAATGACAGGATTCCATTTAAAGTTGTTACTGATAACTTTATCTATTTAGGTATAAAAATTACCAAGAAATATAAAGATTTATTTAGACTGAATTTTTTACCTATGCTTCATCAAATTCAACACCTTACCACAAGATGGTCTCCCTTATTCCTATCATTAGTTGGTCGGATTAATGCTATTAAAATGATGATTTTACCGAAATTTTTATATTTATTTCAAGCCTTACCAATTTTTATTCCTAAATCTTTTTTTAACAACATTGATTCAAAAATTTCCTCATTTGTGTGGCAAAATAAAAACCCCAGGTTAAGTAAAAGGCAATTACAAAAATCTAAAAAAGATGGTGGTTTAGCTTTACCTAACTTTAGATTTTACTATTGGGCGAATAATATTCGTAATCTAACGTATTGGAAATTAGATTTGGACTCACCATTGTATCCACAGTAGGTAAATTTGGAATGCAATGAGGTAAAGGGATATTCTCTATTCTCCGTTCTTGGTTCTTTTCTTCCTGCTGATTTAGTTAAATTCAATAAACAGATATCTAATCCTGTTATCAAACATACATTGCGAATTTGGTTTCAATTTTGTAAATTTTTTACTCTGAAAAACTTTGTTCTTGATAGCCCTATTTTATTTAATTTTTTTTTCAAACCTTCCTTGACAGATCAAGCTTTTAGCATATGGAAAAGGAAAGGTATAAAATGTTTTCGTGATTTTTTTTTTGAAGGTACTTTGATGTCTTTTGACCAACTTTCCAATAAATTTAAATTACCTAAATCTAATTTTTTCAGATATTTACAAATCAGAAACTTTTTACATAAAGTTCTACCATCTTTTCCCAATTCAACTTCAATGGATTTCTCAGATTTGATTTTTACCTTAAATCCTTGTCAGAAGGGATTAGTAGCTTTTATTTATAATATGATTATGAAGATACAACCAGAAATATCTGATAGAATTAAACAACAATGGGAAAAAGAACTTCGATACAATATATCAACAGATAAATGGGAAAAAATTTTACAAATGGTTAATTCTTCTTCTATATGTGCTAAACATGCTTTAATACAATTTAAAATTGTACACAGAGCTTATATGTCTAAAGATAAGCTTGCTCGATTCTATTCTCATATTAACCCTCAATGTGACAGATGTCATTCAGAAGTGGCTTCATTGACCCACATGTTTTGGTCATGTCCCACTTTACATAACTATTGGAAGGACATATTTGTTACCATTTCCTCAATTTGGAATATCGATTTACAACCTCATTTTATTACTGCAATTTTTGGTATACCAAATGAGGATGGTAATCAGTTTTCTCCTTCAATCAGACGAATGATTGCTTTTGTAACATTAATGGCCAGAAGGTCTATATTACAAAATTGGAAAGAAGTAAATCCTCCTACCACGTCTCAGTGGCTTTTTCAAACTATTTCTTATCTGAGTTTGGAAAAAAATTAGAAGCACTATTTTTGACTCATCAATTAAATTTGAAGAAACTTCAATTTGGCCTTTTCCAGACCTTCTCTCTGCTTATTCTTGTTCAGGTATGGAGTTCCGGAGTTCTTTGACACTATCATATACTTATAAACTGTTATTATTGCCCATGTTAGTTTAGTTTAGTTTAGTAGTTTAGTGTTTTTTTTCAATATATATTCTCTTTTATATATTTTCAAATTTTTTTTCTTTTTCTTATGACGATTATTTTTGTTTTTTTTCATATATAATTATATAGACTTGATTGATTAATGTACTTTTTTTTGTTGATGTTTAATAGGATATTATTATCTTATTATTAATGTAATTTCAAGTCTATTGTATTCATAACCTATTCATTATTATGTTATGTTTTTTTTATATTTATATGAAACTCAATAAAAAGATTGAAAAAGAAAGAAAAGAAAGCAATCTGCAAAGACCACAGATCAGAAGCATTTAAGTCTGGCACTAATAAATTTACATGAGGTCCAGGCACGATCTCCAGAATGCCACCTCATGGGTGAAATGGCAATTCTGGACTAAACTTAAATCAACAAAGGATGCTCAACTCTTTATCAACTACAGCTTGACACTGCTTGTATATCACCTCTTATAAAGGTGATAGCATTCAAGACTTAGGTGACAACAGGGCTTCACTTCCAGGTGAGCTCAATGCCTTCTATGCTCGCTTTGACTATTAAAAACATGGAGGAACCAACATGAATTTCCACAACTCCCAAACTGAGATTTCAATTTGAGGCTGATGTGCTACAGGAGGATGAACACATGAAAAGCATTCAGCCCAGATGGGGTACCTACCAAATACTAAAGACCTGTGCTGATCAAATGGCTGGAGAGTTCACTGAGATTTTTAACCTCTGCTTCAGCAGTCTGAGGTACCTACCTGCTTAAATAGCAGGCTTCAGTTGTACCTGTGCCTAAGAGCATGGTAACCTGCCTCAATGGCCATCATCCAGTAGCACTTACATCCACAGTGATGAAGTGTTTTGAGAGGTTGGTGATGAAACATATCAACTCCTGCCTGAGAAGTAAATTGGATTTGCTCCAATTTGTCTACAGGTGCAACACATCAACAACAGATGCCATCTCACTAGCTCTTCACCCAACTCTGGAACACCTGGACAGCAAAAAGGCATACATCAGGATGCTCTTTATCGACTGCCGCTTGGCATTAAATACAGTCATCCCCTCAAAACTATTCAAAAAGCTTCAAAACCATGTCGTAGATACTTCATTGTGCAATTGAATCCTTGATTTCCTTACTTGACACCAGTCAGTTCAGATTGACATGTCCACAATCTCCATCAGCACAGGTGCATCACAAGGCTGTATGCTTAGCCTTCAATCTACTCACGTTACACATATGACTGCATGGCCGAGCACAGCTCCAATGCCATTTTTAAGTTTGCTGGTAATACTACTGTTGCAGGCTGAATCAAAGGTAGTGACAAATCAGCATATAGGAAAGAGAAAATCTGGCTGAGTGTTACACCACAACAACCTCTTATTCAATGCCAGCAAGACAAAGGAGCTGATAGTTGAATTCAGGAAGATGAAACCAGAGATCCTTGAGCCAGATTTCATCAGAGGATCAGAGGTGAAGAGGGTTAGCAACTTTGAATTCCTCAAAGTTATAATTTCAAAGGACCTTTCCAGGGCCCAGCACACAAGTACAAATAGAAAGAAAGTATGTCAGCACCTCTAATTCCTTAAGAGTTTGTAAAGATTTGGCATGACATTTGAAACTTAGACAAATTTTTATAGATGTGTGGTTGGAGAGTATATTAACAGGCTGCACCACAGCTTGGTATGGAAACACCAATGCCCTTGAACGGAAAATCCTACAAAAAGAAATGGATGTGGCCCAGTCTATCATGGGTAAATCTTTTCCCACCACTGAGCACATCTTCATGAAACATTGTCACAGGAAAGCAACATCCATCATCAGGACCTCCAGCACCCAAGCCATGCTTTTGTCTCACTGCTGCTACCAGGACGGTGGTACCGGAGCCTTAGGACACATACCAGCAGGTTCCGAAATAGTTATTACCCTCAACCAATCAACAGGCTCTTAAACCAAAGGGGACAACTTCACTCAATTTCACTTGCCCCAACACTGGAATGTTCCCACAACCTATGAACTACTTTCAAGTACACTTCATCTCATGATCCTGAAAGTGATTGCTCATTTATTTATTACTTTTTTCTTATTGTACTTACACAACAGTTTGTTATCTTCTGCACTGGTTGAACACCCAAGTTGGTGCAATTTTTCAATGATTCTATTATAGTTATTAGTCTATTATTAAATTATTGAATATGCCCATGAGAAAATGAATCTCAGGATTGTATATGGTGACATATATGTACTTTGATAATAAATTTACTTTGAACTAAAATTTCTTTATTCTGCCTCCCTTCCTTCTTAAAGAGTGGAGTGACATTTGCAGTTTTCCATTCTTTCAGAACCGGCCCAGAATCTAGCAATTCTTGAAAGATATTCCTAAGGCCTCCACAATCTCTTCAACTACCTCTTCCAGCACCCTGAATGTAGCCCGTCTACATTCCATCTGTCAGATATAGCCCATCTGGTCCAGGTGACATCTACTTTCAGACTTCTCAGCTTTCCAAGCACCTTCTCCTCAATATTTACAACTACACTCACTCCTGCCCCCGATACTCTTGAATTTCTGGCACGCTACTGGTGTCTTCGATAGTGAAGACCGACACAACATATTTATTGAGTTTGCCCGCCATTTCTTTGTCACCTATTACTACCTCTCCAACATCATTTTCCAGTGTTCCAATATCCACTCTCATCTATTTTTTACTCCTCATATACCTGAAAAAAACTTCTGGTGGCCTCTTTGACACAATTGGCTAGCTTATGTCCATATTTCATCTTTTATTTCCTTATGGTTCTTTTAGTTGCCTTCTGTTGGTTTTTTTTTTAAAAAGCTTCCCAATCTTAACTTACAACTAATTTTTTGTATATTATACGTCCTCCCTTTTGCTTTGATGCAGCATTAAGACTTCCTTTGTCAGCCAAGTGTGCCTCATGCTCTCATTACAATACTTCTTCATCTTTGGGATGTATCCATCCTGTGCCTTCCGAATTGCTCCCAGAAACTCCAGTCATTGCAGTTCTGCAGTCATTCCTGCTACTGTCCCCTTCCAATCAACTTTGTTCATCCTCTCCTCTCTCTCCGCCACATCTTGTCTACCGTTCAGGGATATGTATACAACATCAATCAGGGTTTTCTTACCCTTGCAGCTTCTTAACTCCACATCTTTTGATCCTATGTCACCTCTTCCTAATGATTTGATTTTATTTTTTTTACCAACAGAACCACCGACTTTCTCCGCCTGCTTGCCTGTCCTTTTGATACAAGTTATATCCTTGGATGTTAAGCTCCCAACTTCGATCTTCTTTCAGTGATACCTGACATACCACCGTATCTTGAGGCTGTGCTACAAGATTGACATTATTCTTTAAACAGCGTACATTGAGATAGAACACCTCAGAACTGTATTCATCACCCTTTTTGATTTTGCCCCCATGTGACCCTTCACATTATGCTGCTGACTGCAATTTTGCCCTATCATCTGTCTGTCCTCCCTCACAATCTCATTACACGCTGCATCTACTTGTATTAACAACTGCCTTATCCTCATCCCTGTCAATCCAGGTCCCATCCCCCTGCCAAATTTAAATCCTACCCAACAGCTCTAGTAAATCTGCCTGCAATGATATTGCACACCCCCACCCCACTTTGTGTTCAGGTGTAATCCATCCTTTTCGTACAGGTCATACCTTACCCAGAAGAGATCCTAATGATCCAGAAATCTGAAACCTTATCCCCTGCATCTTTTCCTCAGCTATTCATTCATCTGTACTTTCATCCCATTCCCGCACGTGGTACTGGGAATTACTACCTTAGAGGTACCTCTTCAACCCCTTCCCCAACTCCCTACACAGGATCTCCCCCCTTTCTACCAATGTCATTGGTGCCAATGTGCACCACAACCTCTGGCTACTTACTCTCCTCTTGACAATCTTCTGCAGCTGCTCTGGGACATTCTGGATCGTAGCACCCGGGAGGCAACACATCACCCTGGCTTCTGGCTTCTCTTTGAATCACATCACCCTGAATCTGCTGCCCATTCCTTGAACAAGTCTCCTATCACTACAACTCAGCCTGATTTACCCTTCCCTGCTGAGCCTCAGAGCTGGCTACGGTGACACTGGCCTTGCTCGCTACTGTGCTCATCTTCAAACCCATGCCAGCAGTGACCAGAAGAGCGTACTTGGTGCTGAGGGGAACAGCCACAGATGAACCCTGCAGTGACTGCTTATTCCCTTACTTCTCTTAGTGGCCAACTATTTACTATATGAAACTCTGCACTCTGGGTCTGACCACCTCAGTGAAAGTCTCATCTTAAGTTTTCAGCCTACCGGATGGTCCTGGGTATATCCAGCTCTTGTTCCAGTTCCTTGGCCTTGTCAGTCTTGAGCTGAAGTTGGGTGCACTTCCAACAGATATTGTCATCAGGGAGAACATCAGGTACCCTGAAATCCTACATCTCACAGGAGAAGCATTCTAAAACCTAAATTACCATCCTACCTAGAATTGTTATGCCTCTAAAGACTCAAGTTTAAGTTCTAGCCTGCACCTCTTGAGCCAAAGCCTGTCCACCCAAACACTGCCCACTCACACAATGGCTACTCCACTTACATCCTACACACACAAAGCACTGGTGGAACACAGTAGGCCAGGCAGCATCTATATGGAGAAGTGCTGTCGATGTTTCGGGCCAAGACCCTGTGTCCTGATGAAGGGTCTCGGCCTGAAATGTCAACAGCACTTCTCCCTATAGATGCTGCCTGGCCTGCTGTGTTCCACCAGCATTTTGTGTGTGTTGCTTGAATTTCCAGCATCTGCAGATTTCCTCATGTCCACTTACATCCTGCTTACTTTATTGGCTCTTGCTAAGTTACTATTAACCCAAGCAATCTCCCACTCCACAGACAAGTCCCAACAAGCCCAGCTTACTTTTTTTTTAAAACTGGCGCATAAAGTTCACAAGGAACTGCCTCCAACTCGCTCTGCAAATTCCTGCTCCTGCTTGAATCTACATAACATCTGGTGAACCTGTAATCTGTCTTGATGGCTTCTATCAGAACAGCTTTCAAGAGGCTGAAACTTCGTAAGGCATCAGACACCAACAGTGTACCAGACTAAAAGAACCTGTGCTAACCAAATGACTGTCAATGGGAAGCACTCACATCTACCATAATGAAGAGTTTCAAGAGATTGGTTATGGCTAGAATTAACTCCTATCTGGACCCACTGCAATTCGCTTACAGGCACAACAGGTTTTACAGCAGGCACAATCTCCCTGGTTCTCTGCTCTGGAGCACCTAGACAACAGCAAAACATTTGTCAAGCTATTTATCAACTACACTCAAGAGTTCAGCACCTTCAGTATTAGTCACCAAAATTCAGAAACTAGGGCCTCATACCTCCCTCTGCAACTGGATCCTCAACTTCAACAGGGGACCACAGTCAATATAGATTGGCGATAACATCCCTCCTCACTGAAGGCACCTCAAGGATGTGTGCTTAGCCCACTGCTTTACTGTCTCTACTGACTGTGTGGCTAAACACAGCTTAAACACCATTTATTAAATCAGATATGACAAAATGTTGTGAGTAGCATCTCAGGTGGCAATGAAGTTCAAAGTAAATTTTACTGCCCAAGTACATATAAGTCATCATATACAACCCTGAGATTCACTTTCCTGTGGGAATTCTCAGCAAATCTATAGAATAGTAGGGATGTGTACAAACGTGAGAGGCCAGTTGGTCCAACTTTCGTGCTTTGGAAGATGCTGGAGTCCATTATCAAGGCTAAGGTTTTGGGGTACTTAGAAGCACCTGACAAAACAGGCCGAAAAGAACATTGATTCCTTAAGGGGAAATCATGCTTGACAAGCCTATCGGAACTTTTTGAGCAAGTAACAGGAATATGTGGGCCAAATGGCCAGTTCCTCAGCTGTTTTCTTATACATTCTATGTTCTATAGACAAAAGAGAGTTAATGGAATTTATTTACATGGATTTTCAGAAAGCCTTTGACAAGGTAAAAGCCCAAGGTATTACAGAAAAGATACTAGCACGGGTAGAAGCTTGGCTGACTGGCAGAAGATCAATAGTGAGAATAAAGGGGGCCTTTTCTGATTAGTGCTAGTGACTAGTGGTGTTTGGACCACTTCTTTTGGACAATGGAACTAATGGATTTGTGGCCAAGTTTGAAAACAATACCAAAGCAGGTGAAGGGGCAGGTAGTGTTGCAGAAGCAGGGAGTCTGCAGGAGGACTTAAAAGATTTTGAGTAGGGTAAAGCAATGGCAGATAGAATATAGTGTAGGGAAGTGTATGGTCATGCACTTTGGTAGAAGGAATAAAGGCATATACTATTTTGTAAATGGGGAGAAAATTCAAAAATCAAGAGGTGCAAAGGGACTCCAGAGTCCATGTGCAGGTTTCCTTAAAGGTTAACTTGCAGGTTGAGTTGGAAGGCAAATGCAATGTTAGCATTCATTTCAAGACAACCAGAATATAAGAGCAAGGATGTAATGCTGAAGCTTTATAAGGCATTGATCAGACATCACTTGGAGTATAGTGAGCGGCTTTGGGTCCCTTATCAAAAAAAAATGTGCTGGCACTGGAAAGCATCCAGAGAAGTTTTCATGAGAATGAGAGGGTTAATGTATGAGGAGCATTTGAAGGTTCAGGGCCTATACTTGCTGGAGTTTAGATGAATGAGGGACATCTCATTGAAACCCATCAAATATTGAAAAGCCTATATAGAATAGGTGTGGAGAGGATGCTTTTATAGGGGGTCAGTTTAGGACCAGAGGAACATTTACTTAGAACAGAAATGAGGAAGAATTCTTTTAACCAGAGGGTAGTGAATCTCTAGAGGTCAAATTATTGAGTGTATTTAAAGTGTTAGAACATAGAAACTAGAAATTTACAGCACATAACAGGCCCTTCAGCCCACAAAGTTACACCGACCATATAACCTAATCTAGAGACTACCTAGAATTTCTCTAGTGCACTGCCCTCTATTTTTCTAAGCTCCATGCACCTATCTAAGAGGCGCTTAAGAGACCCTACTGTATCCACTTCCACCACCACTCCCAGCAGTGCACCCACCACTCTCTGTGTGAAAAACTTACCCCAGACATCCCCTTGGTGCTTATTTCCAAGCAACTTAAAACTACGCCCCCTTGTGCTAGCCATGTTCTTGATTAGTTAGGCAAAGACCACAAGGAGAAGGCAGCAGAATGGGATTGAGAGGGATAATAAATCAGCCATGATGGAATGGTGGTGCAGACTCGATGGGCTGAATGGCCACACTCTGGTCCTATGTCTTAGCTGGTTGTGTGGTGTCACAACAACAATCTCACACTCAATGAGTTGACTCTGGACATCAGGGTGGTGAAGTCAGAAGAACACGAACCAGTCCTCATTGGAGAGGTCTGCGGTGGAAAGTGAGAGCTTGAAGATACTGTGTGTCAACATCTCCGAAGATCTGACATGGGCCCAATACATTCATACAATCAAAAAGATGGTATGCCAGCAGTTCAGATTCAGTTTATTGTCATTTAGAAACCACAAATGCAATGCAGTTAAAAATTGAGACAACGTTCCTCCAGAATATCACAAAAGCATATGACAAAACAGACTACACTAGAAAATCCACATAACTTTTGGCAATCCCCAATCCAGAGTCCAGAGAGGCTGCTGCGTATTAATATCGCACTACCGTCTTAGCGTGTTCTCCGGAAAGGAGCTCCAAATCCACCAGACAAACAAGACCAAAAACTAAAGCTACAGGACCTGCACAAAACCACATAATTACAACATATAGTTACAACAGTGCAAACAATAGCATAATTGATAAAAAAACAGACCATGGGCATAGTAAAAATAGTCCGAAGATGTTAAAGGACTATAAGTTCAAAAGAAATCACCACACAGTTTCCACAAGTCCCCAGGGTCCCAACAAACTCGCCATCCCACGCTGGCAGCAGAAGGGAATACCCTCGCTATGGACTTCCATGGCGCCGCCCGACTCAGCCTCGCAGACACAGCACACACTGAAAGCGACCTGACCACAGCGGACTCCGAGTCCATCGAACCTCAGAGCCGATGACCATCCCCTCCGGCACAGCTTCTCCGAGCACCATCCTCTGCTGAGCTTATTAAGACGGCCCCGCCAACGTGACCCCGAGGACTGGGGGCCTGTTCTTCCCAGCAGAGTCCCGGACCTCACAGCAGCAATGAAGAAGATCTTCCAGGAGATTTCCCTGATGTTCCTCCATGCTCCCACGTCCGTTTTCAATCGATTATGATTGCGCACGGCACCCCACTTCACAACTAACAGATAATCAGCTCCGGAGTGGCCGCTGCAAGCTGCTTCACACCGCCATCTTGGAAATAAAAGTTCTACTTCAATCAGAGTTTGAAGAGATTTAGCATGTCAGCAAGGACTCTTGCAAATTTCTGTAGATGTCTGGTGAAGAGCAGTGTGGAGGCCTCAATGCACAGGATCGCATGAGGCTGCAAAGGGTTGTAAACTCAGCCAACTCCATCATGGATACGACTCTCACCACCGAGGACATCTTTAGCACTGTTACAAAAAGCCCACGGAACACCTTATCTTCCAACAGGCAAGTTGCAACCTTCAGGACTCACTATCAATTCTCCAAATTTAGATGGCTCAGTCTTCCTTCCTTTATGTATCAGAACTGGTGGTCATTTCTGCAAGTCATCACGTTGGCTCAGTTTTTTAAATTCTATTTATGTCATCTGTCGTGTCCCAGATAAGGAAACATGATTGTGGTGGCAAAAAAAACCTCTTTGGGCTCACCCTATCAGATATTTTCCTTTTGATCTACACATTCTTCCTCAATCAAAAACTAAATTGTTTTCTCTCTTTCCCAGACATAAAACATCAACTGTTTCCCCTTCCACAAAAGCTGCCTAACCTGATGAGTGTTTGCAGCATTTTCTATTTTTGTTCAAAATAAACTGCTATATTAATTTCATGAACTTAGCACCATTTTTTTCTGCTTGCCCTTACTCTAAAGCAGAGCTTCCCAACCTGGACTCCACTGACCCCTTGGTTATTGGCAGGAGTCTAAGACATAAAAAAAATTGGGAACTCTGCTAAAGTCTTTAAAAAAAAATTACCAGCATGCTGTGGTTTTTGACTGTCTGTGATATGTAGCTGCTCTCACAACTCTATGAATTATGCCACCTTGAAAATAATTCCTGAAGTTCCTGAGGTTTGGTTATAAATACAGTTCATAAGTTTGCTGAGGTTTTAACAGATAACCTGTGCAAAAATCTGAGGAAAATTTTAGCCATGTGCATGTAAAAGATAATATTTTTGAAGTATTCTACTGGAAAGAAAGAAAATGGCACTTTCCAGGATTTAATCATGGAAAACCAACACTTTTCCAATATAATAGATTGTGAAGATTCAAATATTGGATATTTTCATTCCCAGAATAAACTCTGCAGTCTACAAAATGTTTTCATTTAACACAGTCAATGCCGGAGAAAAATAAAATGCTGTTCACAAAGACAGCAACAGTAGACATAAGTTATTCTACCACAAAAACCAACAACAAAATCCAAACTTTTTTTCTTTGAAACATAGCGCAACACACAGCTTTGCAGGAAGGTTTCCAACACACTTCATAAAACATTCAAACATTCTACGTTACCCACTATTGCAGTAACACAGAATTATCATGGTCATAGTCATTTCCAGACAAATAGGTCAAGAGCTAAAGTTAAACACAGAGTCATGCAAAAAAAAGTACCCTCATCAGAGGCCATTTTCAAGAGGTGGTGCCTCATGAATGTAGCATCCATCTTTAAGGACCTTCACCATCCAGGACATACCCTTTACTCTCTACTACTATCAACATGGTGACAGAACAGAAGCCTGAAGACTCACAATTAATCATTCAGGAACAGCTACCTTTCCTCCGCATCAGATTCCTGAATGAATCAGAACCAGAATCAGATTTATTATCACTGACATACACAGAGTAGTCACTTTATTAAGTACTTCCAAGTGTATGATTATGGTCTTCTGCTGATATAGCCTATCCAGTTCAAGGTTCGATGTGTTATGCATTCAGGGATACCCTTTAGCACACCACTGTTGTAATGTCCGGTTATTTCAGTTAATGTAACCTTCCTGTCAATTCTGACCTCTCTCATTTACAAGGGATTTTTGCCCACAGAACTGACGCTCACTGGATTTTTTTTGGTTTTTTTGCATTATTCTCTGTAAACTCCAGAGATTGTTGTGTGCGAAGATCCCAGGAGATCTGCAATTTCTGAGAAACTCAAAACACCCTGTCTGGAACCAACAATTTATTTCCCATTCTGACATTTGGTCTCAACAACAAATGAATCTTCTGACCACGTCTGCATGCTTTTACACATTCAGTTCCTGCTGACTGGGATTTACATTAATGAGCACGTACAGGTGTTGCTACAAAATGGCCACTGAGTGCATGTCATGAAATTAGTTTTTGCAGTAATACAGTCTAATACATAAATATGCCATAAATTATAAGAACTATATATAAAAAATTAAATTACCGAGCAAAAAAATAGCAAGTTCATTGTTCATTCAGAAATATCTTAAGAGGGTAAGAAGCAGTTTCTAAAACATTAAATATGCGTCTTCACCACCATGCACCTCCTCTCTGATGGTAGTAATGAGAATAGGGCAGGGTGGTGTGGGTTCTTAATGATGGATGCCACCTTTTTGAGGCATTGCCCTTTGAATATGTCCTCAATGGTGGGAAGGCGGGTGTCAGTGATGGAACTGGCTTAGGTTACAAACTTCTGTAAATTTTTCTGATCCTCTGCAGTAGCCCCCCCATACCAGACGATGATACAATCAGTCAGAATGCTCCTCACTGTATGACTAGAAAATTGCTAGTTTTTGGGGACATACCAAATCTTCTCAAACCCCTAATGAAATATAGCTGCTGGTCTGCTGCCTTTATAATTGCATCTGTATGTTGGGCCCAGGATAGATCTTCAGAGATGTTGCTGTCCAAGAACATGAAACTGCTTCCCCTTTCCTTACTGCTGAGCCCTTGACAAGGGCAGGTGTGTGTTCCCTTGAATTCCCTTTACTGAAGTCACCAATCAATTCAATGGTCTTACTGTTACTGAGGCACCACTCAACCAACCAACCTCACACCTGTACACCTCCTTATTACGATCTGAGATTCTGCCAACAACAGTTGTGTCATTAGCGAATGTATAGATGGTGTTTGTGCTGTGCCAAGCCATACAGTCATGGGTGTAGACAGCAGTGGGCTAAACACTGAAATCAATGTATCGTAGAAGACGGAAGATCTCTGGCTGTGGGCCCAGAGACCCAAGATCTTTGGGCACAGAGCTCAGAAAAAGTTGTAAAAAAAGATCACTCTCTACTCGAACACAGTTTTTTCCTTTTGCTTGTTTTTTCTTTCTGCTCTTTTCTGTAAGTGTATACCTCAGATAAATACTTCGTGGAGATTTGTGATATACATGATTATATGATATATATGTACAATGTCTGAAATACATCTTGTGGAAATGTTTGTTTGATAATGAACTTCAATAAAAAATAAATTACAAAATAAAATCAGTGAGCTGTTTCTTATGTCTCCCCTCTCGCTGTGAAACTTTTAACACTTCTTTCTCTCTTATTAGGGGGAGAGAGAGAGAACCTGTGATATGTCAAATACCGGGTGAATGAGTAGTCTTTGGGATACCGCAAGTCTGTGTCTTTGCTGTTGCTTTGCTGCACGCTTGAGTGCTCAGTGGTGGGTGCCAAAGCTTTTTTTGCTGGTGGGGGAGGGGGGATCTTTGCTTTGCTACAGCTTATGCATGAGGGGAGCTGGGGGGGGGGGACTTTGGGGTTCTAACATTTGACTGTCATTCATTCTTTGTGAGCACTTCTCTGTTTTCATGGATGGTTGCGAAGAAAAAGCATTTCAGGATGTATCCATTTCTTTGACATTAAAACTACCTTTGAAACTTTCCTTGAGGTGCACTGGTGTTGACTGTCAGTGAGGACACATTATGTCCAATTCACACTGACTCTGGTCTCTTGATAAGGAAGACGCAATTGCAGAGGGAGATAGAGACCCAGGTTTTGAAATTTACAGATTAGTAGTGAGAGGATGGTGTTGAATGTTGAGCTGTGATCAATAAGCAGTAGCCTGATGTAGGTACTGCCATAGTCCAGATGGTCCCAAACCATGCCAATGAGATTGCATTTGCTGTAAACCTACTATAGTGGTAGGCAAATTGCAGCAGTCCAGCTTCTTGCTTCAGCAAGAGTTAACCTAGCCATGACCAACCTCACAAAGCACTTCATCACAGTAAATGTGAGTACAATTGAATGATAGTTGCTAAAGCAATCACCCTGCTCTTCTTGGGCACTGGTATGATTGATGGCCTTTTGAACTAGGTGGGAAGTCCGACTTCAGTGATGAGAGACTGAAGATGTCCTTGGAATAACAGGCACAAGTTTTCAGTGCTCTAAAAGGTACACCATCAGAGCCCGACGTCTTGCAAGGGTTCACCCTCCTAAAAGATGTTCTGGCTACGGCCTCAGAAACAGATATCACAGGGTCCCTAGATGATGCAGGGATTCACAGATGTAGTTTTAACCTCCCTTTCAACTTGTGAATAAAAGCAGTAAGTTCCTAGAGCTGTTGGACATACAATTCTATCTCCAACTTCATTTGGAACTGTATTTTTACTTTTAAAATAGCCTTTTATAGGTCGTATCTGGACCTCTTGTAGTTTTGGATCACTAATTTTGAATGCTACAGATCTATCCCTCTTGGTTCATCTGTAGCTTCTGCCTTGGGATGTGCAGTATGTTCTTGAAGGCCATGAACTCATGAACACTACCTGGTTCCTCCTTATCTTCTTTGAAATTTATAGTTTTTATGTCTTTGTACAGTGCAGCTGCTACAAAATTACACATTCCACATCATATGTCAGTGTTAAAAAATGATTCTAATAACATAGAAATCTTCACTGATGAGAGAACCTGAAATTCTTATACTCTAAGATCTTTCATGTATTGCACCCAACTATCCTCAGCATCATTCTCTTCAATTTGCATTTCACCTCCTCTAACCAAGTTAAGATTTGTTGATATACAGTGCCCAAATCTACATAAGGAATAACTGGTACAGCCCAGGGGGGGAAAAAAAACAGTTCAGAGTGACATATGTAAAATCTGTTGTGTTCTGTATCTGAAACATAACTTCACACCCACTCAATGCGCCCTTTTATTCTGGCCATAGCTCATTTACACATCATTGTAAAATCCAAGCTAACCCCATTACAACTTCCAATATTTGATAAAAAAGCAGTTTCTTACACAAATCTCCAAGTTGCCACATTCTAACAAAGAAAATTCTGCCCTTATTGCTTCTTTATCACAACTCTTTCTCCCATCTTCCATTCAGTCAATACTCATATTCCCATAACTAAAAGCTGCTTTCAGAAAATATTTTATACAATGGAATACTAATCCAAATATGGAATTAGACTCAAACCTTTCTGATGCATTCCAGTTAAACACGGAAGTTAATCATTTCTCTGATTTTGCTGGATAACGTTTTATGAGGCATCTGGAAAGAAATGGATCCATCAGGCAGACGCAACATGGATTTACAAAGGCAGATCCTGTTTGACCAAACTTACTGGAGTTCTTTGAGGATATAACAAGCACAGTGTATACAGGGGAACAGATGTACATTATGTACTTGGATTTCCAGAAGGTGTTCAATAAGGTAAACAGAGAGTATACTGCAGATGCTGTGGTCAAATCAACACGTACAAAAGCTGGATGAACTCAGCAGGTCGGGCAGCATCCGTTGAAATGAGCAATCAACGTTTCGGGCTGAGTTCCACTTAAAAGATTTCTTCATAGAATAAGGATGCATAGAGTTGAAGGTGATGTATTAGCATGGTTAGCTAATAGAAAGCAGAGAGTTGGCATACATAGGTGTTACTCTGGTTGGCAATCAGTGGTTGAGTGCTGTACTGAAGGGATCGGTGCTGGGCCTACAAATGTTCACAATATGTATTAACCATCTGGAAGAGGGGACAGTGTGGTGTATCTAAGTTTGCTGATGATACTCAATTGAGTGGAAAAGCAAATTGTGCAGAAGATACAGAGAGTCTGCAGAAAGATATAGATACGTTAAGTGAATGGGCAAGGGTCTGGTAGATGGAGTATAATGTTGGTAAAAGCGAGGCCATCCACTTTGGAAGGAAAAAGAGCAAACAATTATTTAAATGGTAAAAAAAATTGCAACATGCTGCTGTGCAGAGGGACTTGGGAATGCTTGTGCATAAATCACGAAAGGTTGGTTTGCAGGTGCAGCAGGCTATCAAGAATGCAAATAGAATGTTGGCCTTCATAGCTAGCGGGATTGAATTTAAGATCAAGGAGGTTATGCTGCAACTGTACAGGATACTGGTGAGGCTGCACCTAGAGTACTGTGTGCAGTTCTGGTCCCCTTCCTTGAAGAAGGATATACTGCCTCTGGAGGCAGTGCAGAGGTGGTTCCAGGTTAATTAAAGAGATGAAGGGGTTAGAATATGAGGAGAGATTGAATCACCTGGGACTGTACTCACTGGAACTCAGAAGAATGAAATCTTATAGAAACATAAAATTATGAAAAAGATAAATAAGATAGAGGCAGGAAAGTTGTTTCCACTGGTAGGTGAGACTAGAACTAGGGGACATAGCCTCAAGATTCGGGGAGAGCAGATTTAAGATGGAGATGAGGAAGAACGGCTTTTTTCCCCAGAGTGATGAATCTGTT
Organism: Hypanus sabinus; assembly: GCF_030144855.1. Classification (NCBI taxonomy): domain Eukaryota; kingdom Metazoa; phylum Chordata; class Chondrichthyes; order Myliobatiformes; family Dasyatidae; genus Hypanus; species Hypanus sabinus. The sequence goes on from NC_082733.1 coordinate 5,381,906, forward strand.
GAACTCTCTGCCTAATGAAGCAGTGGAGGCTACTTCAGTAAATAAATTTAAGACAAGGTTGGATAGATTTTTGCATAGCAGGGGAATTAAGGGTTATGGGGAAAAGGCAGGTAAGTGGAGATGAATCCATGGCCAAATCAGCCATAATCTTATTGAATGGCGGAGCAGGCCAGATGACCTACTCTTGTTCCTATTTCTTATGTTCTTATGTGTGATGAAAACAGCTGATTACGTAACAGGTGAACAAAATTATCATTTGAACTGACATTACATGGAAATCAGAGTCTCAAGAACACCAAGGCCTACCCTTATTCCTTTTTCTCATATTCTAAGACAAATTAGAGATGACTTTATGGCTGTGCAATCCATACTCTCATATTTTTTCTTAGTGAGACTTGCCCCTTAGGTGCATCATTGGCAATCTTTTATATCTGAACAAGATATGACATGCAGCCCCAATGACCAAATCCATATTCTCCCACACACACACTTCTTCCTCCTATATTCATCTTCTCTTGTAACCACGTTGTGCAGCTACCCAACCAAGATCAGATAATAAAAATCCAATTTCTCTACATCTTTTATCTAATTTATAAAAAACTTTTAATAACATTTGCAGAATATCTGAATACATACTAAATACACTTAGCTATCCCAAAGCAATTTAATTTGGTGCTAAAGAGGCCCTGTCAGAGGTACATGCAATTATAAGTTCTTCCTGTTACATAACAAATAGCCAAAACTGATAATCTAGGAATGATTACTGTGAGTTTCAACTCCTGTGACCTATCTTTTATGTTGCATTGCACCTATTTTTGTTTTGCATCATCTCTAATCACTCCTACTTTCAGAATCTACCAGGGACTTGCCTTTGTTCTTGCTTAAAATCCATTACATATGCAACATTTAGGATGCAATTAACAGTCAATAACTTGGAACATTGGGCTAAAGCCTGAATGTTAGTAGCTGCAAAGGAAATTGGTCACCAGCCATGTGTACCTCAGGAAGTCTTAAATTTCAATAGACAATAGGTGCAGAAGTAGACCATTCGGCCCCTCGAGTCTGCACCGCCATTCTGAGATCATGGCTGATCATTCACTATCAATACCCAGTCCCTGCCTTGTCCCCATATCCCTTGATTCCCCTATCCATCAGATATCTATCCAGCTCCTTCTTGAAAGCATCCAGAGAATTGGCCTCCACCGTCTTCCGAGGCAGTGCATTCCACACCTCCACAACTCTCTGGGAGAAGAAGCTCTTCCTCAACTCTGTTTTAAATAACTGACCTCTTATTCTCAATCCATGCCCTCTGGTACTGGACTCTCCCAACATCTGGAACATATTTCCTGCCTCAATCCTATCAAATCCTTTAATTATCTTAAACGTTTCAATCAGATCCCCTCTCAATCTCCTCAATTCCAGCGTGTACAAGCCCAATCTCTCCAATCTCTCTGCGTAAGACAGCCCTGCCATCCCAGGAATCAACCTAGTGAATCTACGCTGCACTTCCTCAATTGCCAGAATGTCCTTCCTTAAACCTGGAGACCAAAACTGTACACAATATTCCAGGTGTGGTCTCACCAGGGCCCTGTACAAATGCAAAAGAACATCCTTGCTCTTGTATTCAATTCCCCTTGTAACAAAGGCCAACATTACATTTGCCCTCTTCACTGCCTGTTGCACTTGCTCATTCACCTTCATTGACTGGTGAACTAGGACTCCGTCTCTTTGCATTTCTCCCTTACCTAACTCGACACCGTTCAGACAATACTCTGCCCTCTTGTTCCAGCTTCCAAAGTGGATAACTTCACATTTATTCACATTGAATGACATCTGCCAAGTATCTGCCCACTCACTCAGCCTATCCAAGTCTCCCTGTATTCTCCTAACGTCCTCTTCGCATGTCACACTGCCACCCAGTTTAGTATCGTCAACAAACTTGCTGATATAGTTTTCAATGCCCTCATCTAAATCATTGACATAAATTGTAAAGAGCTGTGGTCCCAATACAGAGCCCTGTGGTACCCCACTAGTCACCTCCAGCCAGTCTGAGAAACACCCATTCACTGCTACTCTTTGCTTTCTATCTGCCAACCAGTTTTCTATCCATGTTGAAACCCTGCCCCCAATGCCATGAGCTCTGATTTTACTCACCAATCGAATGCCTTCTGAAAATCTAGGTACACAACATCCACTGGCTTACCCTCGTCTAACATCCTTGTTACACCCTCAAAAAACTCCAACAGATTAGTCAAGCATGATTTGCCCTTGGTAAATCCATGCTGGCTCGGCCTAATCCTATTTCTGCCATCTAGATGTGCCACTATTTCGTCCTTAATAATGGACTCAAGCATCTTCCCCACGACTGACGTTAGGCTAACAAGGCGATAGTTCTCCGTTTTCTCCTTCCCTCCCTTCTTGAAAAGTGGGACAACATTAGCCACTCTCCAATCTTCAGGAACTGATCCTGAATCTAAGGAACATTGGAAAATGATTACCAATGCATCCGCAATTTCCTGAGCCACCTCTTTTAGAACCCTCGGATGCAGACCATCTGGACCCGGGGATTTATTAGCCTTCAGTCCTACCAGTCTACTCATCACAGTTTCTTTCCTAATGTCAATCTGTCTCAATTCCTCTGATATCTTATGACCCTGGCCCATCCATACATCTGGGAGATTGCTTGTGTCCTCCCTGGTAAAGATAGATCTAAAGTATGCATTAAATTCTGTTGCCATTTCCCTGTTTCCCATAACAATTTCTCCCAATTCATTCTTCAAGGGGCCAACATTGTTCTTAACTATCTTCTTTCTCTTCACATAGCTAAAAAAGCTTTTGCTAACCCCTTTTATATTCCTGGCTAGACTGAGCTCATACCTGATTTTTTCTCTCCGTATTACTTTTTTAGTTAAGATCTGCTGTTCCTTAAAACTTTCCCAATCATCTGTATTCCCACTCATCTTAGCCCTGTCATACTTCTTTTTCTTTAATGCTATACAATCTCTGACTTCCTTTGTCAACCACTGTGGCCCCTTCCCCCTCTTTGAATCCTTCCTTCTCATTGGAATGAACTGCATTTGCATCTTTTGTATTATGCCCAAGAATATCTGCCACTGCTGATCCACTGTCTTTCCTGCCAGGGCATCCGCCCATTTAACTTTGGCCAGCTCATCCCTCATGGCTCCGTAGTCTCCTTTATTTAATTGCAACACTGACACCTCTGATCTGCCCCTATCCCTCTCAAATTGTAGATAAAAACTTATCATGTTATGATCACTACTTCCTAATGGCTCCTTTACTTCAAGATCACTTATCAATTCCTGTTCATTACACATCACCAAGTCCAAAATAGCCTCGTTCCTGGTTGGCTCAAGCACAAGCTGTTCCAAAAATACATCCCTTAGACACTCCACAAACTCCCTATCCTGGGGTCCAGCACCTACCTGATTCTCCCAGTCCACCTGCATGTTGAAATCTCCCATAACGACTGCATTACCTTTAGCACATGCCAATGTTAACTCCCTAATCAACTTGTACCCAATATCTACGCTACTGTTTGGGGGCCTGTACACAACACCCATTAGGGTCTTTTTGTTACCCTTACTGAACCCTTATTGTTCCTCAGCTCAATCCACACAGACTCTACTTCCCCTGTTCCCAAGTCACCTCTTGCTAAGGACTGAATCTCATTCCTCACCAACAGGGCCACCCCACCCCCTCTTCCCATATTTCTGTCTCTACGATAGCACGTATACCCTGGTACACTCAATTCCCAGGCCTGATCCCCTTGCAGCCATGTCTCCATTATCCCAACAATATCGTAGTTCCCCATTTTCATCTGAGCTTCAAGCTCATCTGTCTTATTTCTGACACTACGCGCATTCAAGTATAGAATTCTTAGCCCATTCCTCCTCTCTTTGCTTAAAACACTGTCTACTGTACCTAACCCAGCTCCTTGAACTTCCATCGGGTAAATTGCACCCTGAATTTTGATGACCTTCTCAAGATCACCCAAACCTTGTACACATTTAACCCCATGCACCTTCTGACCAACCCTCTGGATCTGGATCCCTGCCCCCTGCACATCTAGTTTAAACCCCCCTGAGCAGCACTGGCAAATACTCCTGCAAGAATGTTAGTACTCCCCCGGTTCAGATGTAGACCATCCCTTCGAAACAGATCCCAATGTCCCTGGAACAAAGACCAATTATCCAAAAACCTGAACCTTTCCTTCCTGCACCATGCTCTCAGCCTCGTATTAATGTGCATAATCATTCTATTCTTCGCCTCACTCGCACGTGGCACAGGTAGCAATCCCGAGATTGTCACCCTGGAGGTCCTGCCTTTCAGCTTCACTCCTAACTCCCTGAACTCTCTAAGCAGGACCCCCTCACTCACCTTACCTACATCATTGATCCCTACATGGACCACTACATCTGGGTTCATGCCCTCACTCTCAAGAATAGCCTGCACCCGATCTGAGATGTCCCGGACCCTGGCACCAGGGAGGCAACATACCATCCGAGACTCCCGATCTGCCCCACAAAATCTCCTATCTGCCCCTCTAACTAGAGTCCCCTAAAACTATCGCTCTCTTCTCTTCCCTCCTCCCTTTTCTAGTTGAGGGTTCAATCTCTGTGCCAGAGGCAGGACCACTACAACTCATTCCTGGTAGGTCATCCCCATCAACAGTATCCAGTATGGTATACTTATTGTTAATGGGAATGGCCGCAGGGGTGCTCTGCTCTCTCTGCCTGCTCCCCCTGCCTCTCTGGACCGTCACCCATCTGCCTACTTCTTGGTTTTTTGGTGTGACTACCTCCTGATAACTCCTATCTATCTCTGCCTCCACCTCCCGAATGATCCGTAGTTCATCCAGCTCCTGCTCCAACTCCCTAACTCGGTCTGATAGGAGCTGCAGCTGGACGCACCTTTTGCAGGTGTGGTCATCAGGGACAACTGTGTTGACCCTGACCTCCCACATACTGCATATGGAGCACACCACTGCTCTGACTGTCTCCCCCATACCTGAACTGGATTAATAGAATAAGTCTAAAAAGCACCTAGCGACCTTACCTTCTTCCCCTCAGCGAGCAATCACACAAGCTTACCGAAGTCCCCTTACGCCGAAGCCCACTTAGCCAAAGCCCAGGACTCTGCTTCCACGGACTCCGCTGCCCGCTCTGAAAAGAAGTCCTGCCTTTTAAAGTGCGTGCTAGACGCTGACGTCACTCGCGCCTGCGCAGTTCCCCCTCCTCCACAGGTATTGACCAGGTAGGCTTAAATCCTACCTACACGTTCGAATTCTCTGAGCTCCCAGCTGAATCACAAGCTGTAACTTGCTCCCGATTCAGCACATGCCCAAACAAATGATGAAATCTGAAAGTACGTGAAGGTCAGTTGCGTCTACATCTGATCTTTACTCCATTGTGGGACTCACCAGACCAGCAGTGGAATAAAAACTCACTGAAGAAAGCAGCCTGATGCACTTAACATCTGGCTCATAAGGATTGCCAATGTAGGAATAGTGAATACATTTATTCAATCCAGTCACAGCCCCATGGGCAAAAAAAGATACGTACTTAATGATTTTAACATTATCAATTATTTGTTAGGGCTTAATGTGCTTTCATTAGATTTTAGAAGAAAATCACATCATTAAAATAAATCTCTTGAGAGATGCTACCTGACTTAATGACTTAGTAAAAGTTTGTGTCAAATATTTTTAAGCAAGTTCTTTGTCAGTCCTCTCTTGAAAAGCCTCCCACACTCAAGTTCAATCCTGATCCTGAGTACTGTTTGTATGGCACGTGCACTTTCTTCCTGCAACCATGTCGGTTTTTACCCAGCCTCTCTCTTTTTACCCCCACATCCCAAAAATGTGCTAAATGGTGGGAAAACTGGCTACAAGTTGTTCCTATGGTGGATGGATCAGAAGCATTCCTTAAACGTTGTGAGGAGAAGGCTCTAGATGTTAGGAACTTCATATACTTTACATATGATATCCTACAGACTTATCCTCCAGATTTATAAACTTGCACTATCATACTATTGACTCTTTGGAGTATGTCACCTTCAATTTAAGTCTTTTTACCCTAATAAATGGTACATTATACTCCATACATAGAATTGCACTGTACCCTAAATGCATTTCTCGCAGCCTTTTTGGTTTATGAAATTTATCTTAATGATGGGATTTTCCAGGAATGAATTCCTATGCTATAATTAAGGTTAAATATCAGCAACAGTATTACATCTGCTCCACTGAGATGCAAGATGTTCTGCAGATCCTGGAAATGTTGAGCAACCTACACAAAAGGAGCTCAGCAGGTGAGGTAACACCTCGGAAGGGAAGTGAAGAGTTGACACTTCAGCTGCGAACTTCATCAGTATTAAGAAGGAAGGGACAGATGCCAGAATGACCACATCTGCTCCACTGTTAGGCTAGCCAACATGCAGTAAGAGGAAAAAGTTATTCCTGAAAAAAATTAACTGAGTTGTAAATAAAGACCTATTAGTTGGGGAAAATTCCTGCCATGTTCCATTTATAGCCATTTAACAGGAAAAAATGCTCCCCAAGTATTTTGTGCATGTACTCATTGGTATTGGAGTTGTAGAATAACATTACAAAATTGATTTTAGCATTTATGGCAAATGGCCCTTAATATACCTGGTCAGGGTGTAAGCAAACCTTCTTGGGGTCTATTGAATCAATAAGGGTTGATTGGCTGGAAGGGCCAGAAAGTTGATTCCGGACCTAACCTGTATCAATATTTTGGGACGAAAGGTTGTATCCCAAGCCAGTTACAAAATGAATACTGCAATTCACCACAATCTGCTTCACACTGCAGAGAAGAGTAAAGTCATCCTTAAGTATGAGATCTCCAAACAATTACACAGATGGACACCAGAAAATGAGCATTTCTGCAACCCCCACCTCTACCCCCAAAATCTGGTGACAAGGGCAAGGAAAATAGTCAAAAAATATTTGTTAAATTTTTCCTTCCATTTTACACTGTAAATTTTCCTAAGCTATCCGTTAGAAAGTGAATATTTCTTTCAAAACTTAGGCAAAATTGCATTGTACCATTGCAAATGTGCAAACTGCAGTCACAATTTGCAAATTGCAAATTTGCAGTCACAAATTGCAGTCATAATTTACTGCCAGTTTTGTTTTTAAATAAACCATGTAACCATAGCAAGCAATTGTTCCAACTTTGGGATCCTTCTCACCGTAAATGCACTGGAAATGATGAAACTTGTTATACCAAGCAGAGGAAAATGGACAAGTATACAATGTTGCAAACTCTGCTGTTTTCTGTAAAATAACCATCATTGTGCTTCACATCCAAAGTGGTAATTTCAGGGTCTAATAAATTATGCTGAAGGATGATAGAAAGCCATTAAGCCTGTCTGAATTCCCCAGAACATTGGTTATAGAGTGAGAATGCCTAAATATATGAAAGGGTGAACCCCTGCCACTAATTGGTCAAGTAGTTTTCTGCACAAACTCAACCTAACAATCAAAACTGCCCACCATCAGACAAACGTGATATAAATTAATTTTATCAACAGTAAACTATAATGCAAAAACTAGCAAATTCATAACATCATTGTTAAAAATCCTAGAATTCTTTAAACAGTGCTTCACAAAAACCACAACAGATCAAGTCACTCGCCAAATTTTACTTGAAGCAGTATCATCTACTTCCTGTGAATAAGAATCGATGTGAATATTTTCATTGTAAAACATAGGGACGATCACGTGCAGAATCACTGCAAATGTTCCATGGAGATGTGCACCAACCAAATTATCAGAGGACCCTGAAATAGGTACAGGAGGGATTCTTTATGAAAGTATTATTGAACCATTTCAAAAAGGACAACAAAGTTGCTACTTTGTGCTAAAATATTAGCTAGTTTCTTCACAAACTAGAAATCTGGCTTGTGCTGTCCAGCTAGCATTTGTGTACAATCTGAGTAAACCCAATGGGGTGGAGAACCTTTTCAAAAGAATGTGCCCAAATTGGCAATAATCTTCTAAAAAAAAAATTATCTCATGTGTCAAGGTAATTTTGAGCAGAGATTATCATTAATGAATTAGTAACGATTATGGACATTTAAGTTCCTTTGCTTATTTGTAAGTGATCATTGTTTTACTATTAATAGACAGAGACGGTTTGAAATAAACAATTTTAGAAAACCTGTTCAAAAATTATTAATCCTGTAAAAAGACAATTGAAAAATAACAATTTCTAAATATTACTGAGCTGCATCTCCAAATAAGAAAATATAAAATGAGTAATATTGTTAGAACTGTTTACTATCCAAATACAGATGTGTACACCAGGTTTGTGCGGATTTCAAAACATATCATCTAATGTCATGAGCTCTCGCAATCGTCTAGCTCTCGCCAAGCCCATGCAAGACATTTCCTGTGAAAACCTCTCACTGCTCTCGGGTTGTAAAAAAATCATCTGCTGATTCATTTAGCAGTAGGGATAATTGTGCATCTTGTGTATCTTTATACTATGCATGAGCACCATCTTGGGCACTCGTGCCATGAGTTCTCCACCACTGCCCTTGCAAGACTGGGGAAAGTAGGTGCAGAGACAGTAAAAAAATACATTTCAGATTTATGGAACATAATTCAGAGAATTCCTCAGAGATCTTGGGCTTCTTACTAGGTTTAAAAGGAATGTAAACTTTTATATTAAATTTAAACGACATGACAAACATGACATGACAAGCCTTTAAGAGGACACAAAAGACATTACAAGTCGACAAATGCAGGGACAGAAATCAAAGGATTTTTAAGACTCGCAGGTGTAAATTGAAAATGTTAATTGGGATTCAGGATGAAGTACATAGAGACAAAACAATTTCAAATGTGCTAATGAATTTGGATAAGAGTGTAAGGGATTGTTGTGGGTTCCATCAGAGGAAGGGTTTTAAACGATCAGGAAGAGCAAGAAACAGTTCATTAGAAAGTTACTAAGAAAGGTGGGGGGAGTTATCATGTTAAAAACAAAAGCTTAACATAATCAGTTATCAACAGTGGGTCCTGGACCTCAAGGTTAACCTATTCCTCATTCCACAAACGTTGCCTGTCTCACTGAGCATCTTCTAGCACTGTGCTTTTTATGTCAGATTTATAGCACCTACAGTTTTTTAAAAAAATAAAACAGTGTGGCGACCCATTTCCTGGCACATCCGAACCGACTCACAATTAGATAGCCTACGGGGGGTTGCGAGCACAGAGCTTTGGAGCCTCTGCGCCATGGGGGGCAGGTTGAGGGAGGCTTAAAAGTGAGGCTGAAGATTTCGAATAAAGTTTTTTTTTCCTTCGACTGCAGTTACCGATTCCGTGTCGTAATTTTAGCGCTGCGTGTAGCACACCGCTACAACAGCCTCATTTTAAAGACAATAAGTAGAACGGAAATATAACAGGCTTTCAAACTGATGAAATGCTCTAACGGTTAGGCAGCATCTGTGGAAATATCTCTGGATTTTATTAGTCATGTTGATGGGTCATTGATTCAGAAACACTTGTACAGATGAAGCTTTAACTCCATTTTTTTACTATTCTGTCCTTAAAAATCAAACTTCTAATATCCATAGTCTCAAATATATAGAAGTACATCGCTTTGTTCTGAAATTAGATGACCTGTGGAAAATTGCCTCTTGTAAAATACGAGAGGTGCAGGTACAACCTTTGGAAAGTTATCTCACATGTGACATGACAATTCCAGACCAAACTGGAATCACAGATGGATGTTCAATGGCTGTGGCTATCACCTCCTACTAAACAAAAGGAAGCATCATTTGTGACAAGAAGGTTTTGTTCCCAGTGCTTTTTATGCTCACTTTGAGCGACAAATCATAGAGGCACCTTCAGAAACTCCCACAGCCCCTGATAACCCAATGATTTTAATCTGAGGCCGACGTGAGAGCATCAGTCTGGAGGGTGAACACACACAATGCATCTGGCCGAGCCAGGATTCCAGGCCAAGAACTAAAAACTCACCCTGATAAACTGGCTGCAGTGTTCAACCTCTTGCGTCGGCAGTACAAGGTACCCACCTGTTTCAAGTAGGCTTCCAAGTACGGCACCCAAGTAACCTGCCTCAATGACTATCATCCAGTAGCACTTATATCCACTATGATGAAGTGCTTTGAGAGGTTGGTGATGAAACATGTCAACTCCTGTCTGAGAAGCTACTAAGATTCACTCCAATTTGCCTACTGTCACAACAGATGCCATTTTACTGGCTCTTCACTCAACCCTGGAAAATCTGGAGAGTGAAGATGCATATACATCAATATGCTCTTCATTGACCACAGCTCGGAATTCAAAACATATCAATAAACTCCAAGACCTAGGCCTCAATACCTCCTTGTGCAAATGAATCCTCAGCATTACCATTTCTGAGGATCTGTGTTGGGTCCAGCACACAAGAGCTATTACAAGTTTTCAAAGATTTGGCATATCATCTGAAACTCTGACAAACTTCTGTAGATGTGGAATGGACAGTATATTCACTGGCTGCATCATGGCCTGGTATGGAAACACCAAATATCTTTGAAAGAAAAATCCTACAGAAAGTCGTGTATATGTCCCAGCCTATTATGAGTAAAGCCCTCCCCACTATTGACCACATTTACATGGAATGTTGTCACAGAGAAGCAGCAACCATTATCATGGACCCCCACCATCTAGTCAATGCTCTTTTCTCATTGCTGCCATCAGGAAGGAGGTACAGGAGCTTAAGAACTCATATCACCAGGTTTGGGACTCACTTTCAATGATTCTTCATCTCATGTCATTGATATTTACTGCTTATTTATTTATCTGTCTGTCTCAGTGCTGAGTGTATTAATATATTAGGGTGTTTTGAGGTCAAGGAGGAGGAAGTGCTAGGCCTCCTAATGAGTATTAAGGTGGATGTGTCCCCAGGGCCTGATAGGATTTACCCCAGGTTATCGCAGGCAAGAAATGAAATTGCTGGGACTTTGATCAGAAGTGGCTAACATTGTACCTCTATTTAAAAAGTGAAAAAAGGGAACTATAGACTGGCAAGTCTCACATCAGTCGTAAGGAAACTGCTCTAGAAAATTCTTTGGGATAGGATGAAATCCAGGACCTAATTAGGAAGAGCCAGCAAGGTTTTGTGCATGGAAGGTCATGCCTTACCAACTTGATTGAGTCCGATGACAAGGTGACGAGAGAAATTTACGAGGGTAGAGCAGTGGATGTTGTGCTCATGGATTTTGGTAAGGCGCCTGACAAAATCCTTCACTGGAGGCTAATCCAGAAGATTCAGGTGCATGGAATCAGTGGCAAATTGATTGTTTGGATTCAGGACTGGCCAGAAGACAGAGGGTAGTGGTTGAAGGAATTTATTTGAGCTGGAGGTCTGTAATCAGTTGAGTTCCACAAAGATCTGTGCTGGGACCTCTGCTGTTTGTAATGTATATAAAAATTACCTGGATGAAAATGTAGATGGGTGGGTTAGTAAATTTGTGGATGATACCAAGACTGGTGGAGTTATGACAGCATGACATTGATCAGTTGCAGATATGGGCAAAAAATGACAGATGGAGTTCAACCCAGATAAATGTGAGGTATTGCACCTTGGTCAGGAAAATGCAAGGAGACTGTACAAGATCCTTAAAAGTGTTGCTGAGCAGAGAGATCTTGAGGTCCAAGTTCATAGCTCCATGAAAGTGGCTACAAGTCAATAGGTTGGTTAAGAAGACTTATGAAATGCTTGCTTTCATTAGTCCATAAGACATAGGAGCAGAATCAGGCCATCCAGCCCATTTAGTCTGCTCCGCCATTCGATCATGGCTGATACCAGATCCCACTCAACCCAATACACCTGCCTTCTCGCCATAATCTTTGATGCACTGACAAATCAGGAAACTATCAATTTTCATTTTAAATATACCCACGGTCTTGACCTCCACAGCTATCTGTGGCAGAGCATTCCACAACAGATTCAACACTCTCTGGCTGAACAAGTTTCTCCTTACCCCTGTTCTAAAAGGTCACCCCTAAATTTTGAGGCTGTGCCTTTATTCTGGACACCCCCACAAAAACTTTTCAAATTGTTTTTATTGTCATGTTCAGTGAGGTACAGATTCAATGAACATTCACCCTATCTAGTCCTTTCAACATTCAGTGAGATCTCCCTGCATTCATCTAAATTCTAGTGAATATAGGCCTAAAGCTGCCAAATGCTTCTCATATGTTAACCTCTTCGTTCCCAGAATCATCCCCATGAACCTCCGCTGGATTCTCTCCAATGACAAGATAACCTTTCTGAGATATTCTATTCCCCTACGAGGACTCCCAAGTCCCTTTGCACATCTGATGTTTCAGTTTTCTCCCCATTTAGATAGTCTGCATTTTATTCCTTTTGCCAAAATGCATCATCATACATTTCCCAACAATGTATTCCACCTACCACTAGTTTGCCCATGCTTCCAATTTGTCTAAGTCCTTCTGCAATCGCATTCCTTCCGCAGCACACCTACCCCTCCAACTACAGTCATATCATCCTTGAACTTTGCCACAAAGCCAGCAATTCTACTATCTAAATCACTGACAATGTGGAAAGAATCGGTCCTGAGGAACACCACTAATCACTGGCAGCCAACCAGAAAAGGTCCCCTTTGTTCCCACTCACTGTCTCTGCTTGTCAGCCATTCCTATATCCATGCCAGAATCTGTCCTGTAATGTCATAGGATTTTATCTTGTTAAGCAGCCTCGTGTATAGCACCTTATCAAATGTTTCTGAAAATCCAAGTAAATGACATCCACTGCCTCTCCACTGTCCACTCTGCTTGTTACTTCCTCAAAGAGCTCTAACAGATTTGTCAGACAAGATTTCCCTTTACAGGAATAATGCTGACTTTGACTTATTTTAACAATAGTCTCCAAGTACCCCAAAACCTCCTCCTCATAGTCAAGGCACTGAATACATAAGTCCAGAGGTTATGTTGCAATTTTATGAAAACCTGGTCAGGCCACATCTGGAGTATTGCATACATTTCTGGTCACCACACTATAGAAAGAACGTTAAGGCTTTGGAGAGGGCACAGAAGATTGAGGTTCACATGAAGAAAGGCTGGATCGACTAGGCTTATACTCACTAGGTAGAAGATTGAGGGGGGATCTTACTGAAACGTATGAAATTCTAAAGGGATTGGACAGGCTAGATGCAGGAAGATTGTTTCCGATGTTGGGGAAGTCCAGAACAAGGGGTCACAGTTTAAGGATAATGGGGAAGCCTTTTAGGACTGAGATGAGGAAAAACTTCTTCACACAGAGAGTGGTGAATCTGTGGAATTCTCTGCCACAGGAAACAGTTGAGGCCGGTTCATTGGCTATATTTAAGAGGAAGTTAGATATGGCCCTTGTGATCGAGGGTATGGAGAGAAAGCAGGTACAGGGTTCTGAGTTGGATGATCAGCCATGATCATACTGAATGGAGGTGCAGGCTCAAAGGACCGAATGGCCTACTCCTGCACCTATTTTCTATGTTTCTATGTTTCTAAGAGATTTACCAGGATGCTGCCTGAGAGGCTGGATGAACTTGGGTCATTTCCTTTGAAGTGTCAGAGGCTGAGGAAAGATCTGATAAAGATTTATTAGAGGCAGAGATAGAGTACACAGGAAGGATTTTTTTCCCAGGGTTAAAATGTCTCATGCCAGAGGGCATGCATTGAGAGGGTAGGTTCAAAAGAGATGGAAAAGATAAATTTTTTCTACTAAAGAGTGGAAGATGCCTGGAATACACTGCCTGATACGGTGGTAGAAGCAATTACATTGGAAACTTTTAAGAATCATTTAGCTAGGCACATGAATGCGAGGAAGATAGAGAAATATGGACATTGTGCAGATAGGCGGGATTAGTTTTTAAGGGTTTGGCACAACATTGCGGGCTGAAGGACCTGTTCCTGTGCTGTATTCTTCGATGTTCTATGTCCAGCCCATCACACCTGCCTTGCCATTCACTGAGATCCCAGATGATCTGCTATTGCACAGCCACTCTTCCGCGTGCTCCATTAGATTCTGCCAAGTCTCATCTAAACCACCTATCCCACCTGGTGTTGAAACCTATCTTTCCACAAGCAAGGAAAACTGAAAAATATTGACAAATTTATGGATTTTGGTAGAAAAGAGAGAAACATTTTTTTTAAATCACACCACACAATGTTGCAAGGAAACAGTTTATTTTTGGAGTCATAAAGAGTCAGATCTTTTTAAGCAACTAAGAACCCAAGTCAGCATACAAAATAAACACTGTATCCTAGCAGATACAAATGTGTTCTGTTTGCAACTTAAATTACCATAATATCAGAATCAAGAAAACCATTTGTTGTGTTGCAAGGATGACATCATAAAATTTCCAAAGTCAAGAGAGTTGTAAGGTGTACAAAATGAAATCACTAGGGGAAAGCAGGTCAGGCTATGGGTTGAAACAGGAGCTGCTTGCACATTAAATCAAAACAAAGATTACTGTAACCAGACTACCAATGAAACTAACAACTCCACAAGTACACTAGTTAAAGGCACATAACACGGGATTTACAAAAATTGTCAGACGCATATACAAAAGGCAGTATCAAATTTAGTTATTTTCATAGTGCCCATAATTAAAACCCATTGTTTATAAAACAAGATATGAAAGTATTTTGCCTTAAAAATAAAAACACTTGTATACGTATATAATGAGGATGTGAGATTGGAATCAAAAAGATATTGCTGAACCAAACAGGGACAATGCAAATATTCTCAATGGTTGTAAAGTTACTTAAAATATATATAATCATATGACATCTTCACATTCCTCGTCAATCAATAATGCTGCCGCCCTGGCACCTTGGAATGCTCCCCAAATCCACTCTCTGACTTTATCCCATATTCTATTAGTATATCACAATATTTTATATATATATAGCTAAGCTTTTTCTTAATAATTGCATATAAAGATTTGCCAATTTCTTCCAGTAATTTATACTTGAATATTCAAGGTCTTTATTGACAACTGAATGTAAAGAGGGTTTACAAAGTACCACACATTTGCCTGCAGCTTTTTTCTACATGCTATTAATATAAAAATGGGTAAGAATTATTACTTTAGCAAAAACAATGATAAACTGGCTTCAGATCAGTAATCCATAAAGGCCAGAAACAGAGAATATCTTCCCTTGCACACTCTTTCATATTGTTAATAAAAACCACCCATGTAAGCCTGTCACTTTGCAATTATACCTTTCACTTGTGGAGGTATTGCATAATAGGACTACATCATAATGTGCAAATAGGGTATCTGATTTGAAATCGAATGACTTAACCAAAAAAAATTAATTACATCTCATTTTCCAATTAACTCCATCATGATCAAACTTAGTTCTGATTATCCCTGTACAGGACCAAACTGGATCAACCAACAATTGTTGAAATTTCCTCAGCATGTTGTGTACTCTATATTTGGCAATCACCCTCCTGTGAAAAGCAATTGCAGTTGCAGGTGCACACCCACCATGGGACTTCATAAGCTCCAGAATCTTTCACTCCTATACATGGTGCCACAGCATCAATGAAGTGGGGGAGGATTCTTTGTCTGGAGTTTGGATAATGCCTCAGAAGAATCACTACCATTTCAGGCAGAAGATTAAAGTGTTTCATCCACCCTAACTATGCAATCAAATGACTTTAACTCCACTGCTCAGGATCGTACCAGCTGCTTAACATATCTCAACCTTTTTCTCTTGTCCTTAAAATTTCACCTTTACTTTCCTTATTTAAATTGCATCATGCACTTGGCTTGACCATTTTCTTTTATGACCCTTATAATTGAATTGATGAGATTGCACAACAAAATTATTGGGACCCAATAATGCAAACAACTAAACACTTTGCATATAAAGAAATCACCTTTCAATGTTTGAAAGTCCTAGTGCTTGGCAATCTCCCTTCAAGTTCAAAGCCTCCACTCTGGAATTATTAACAGGCCCTTTCCCATCAAACAATACCATGGAAATGAGGCATCTAAAATCCATATAATATGCAGAGTAATCTAGACCACTATGCTTGGTAACTACATCCATAGCAGTTCTGTGTATACCAGACTTACTTTGGATTTTTTTGTATTAGTTCATAATGATAATTGTCTGCAAATTCGGACATTCTAAAACAACCTATTATCCAACTGAGCCTAAACAAAAGGAAGTTAGTTGAATGCCAATTCTTGCTAATGACAATGTGCTGAAATTCTTTACTCACCATTTCAGGTTGCTGTCTAAACTACAAGCCAATTCCCTTCAATCTCAATACATTTGATGGCATCCTTTAACACAATGTCAGATTTCGTATTCATTTAAACAAAAATACTCCACTCTAATTTGACGCTGAAAAATGCAAATTTTGAGGTCGTAAAAACATTTTCTTTCAATAGTGGAGAACACTATTCAGACCACTGAGTCTGTGATGGCTCTCAATGTATTGCCATTAGTCCTATTCTACTTTCCATGAATATTAGACAAAAGGCAAGCCATGGTCAGTCTGGTATTCATGAATTGTTCCAGTGCATATTAATTTATTCACAATCTTTGTAAGAACAATGAACAGATAAATATCACTAACATTTAACACAAATTTAATATGTAGGCTTGAAGTACTGTAATTAGTCTGAATAAGACATATCATAGTGCTGAAGATACAAAGTAACAAGTAAAATAAGTTTTGAAACTAGCTTTTCTTGGAACAGTTCATTTTATAAGAGCAAGGTAGAATAGAAACAGCATCAAAATTTAGCAATGCTCTACTATGATCAGCCACTAGGTGCATTTTCAAGCAAGATGATTCCTAGGCCAAGAACCATCCATTTCACGTCTGCTGCATCTGGCAGCCCATCTTAGAACTGGGGAAAAAACTTATTTCAAGTTCAGATGAAACAGCTTTGACAAGCAAACCCGTGAGAAGCCAGATTACAGCCTTATCATCTTCACAAACAAAATCCAAATAGAAAATGTTAAGCCATCAATTATGAAACAGGTTTTCCTGGAACTTGGATTCATGCACACTGGATACTGATCACAGATCAATAGATTATTGTAAAATTAATGTTCTCACAATCATAAATGTGAGAACATTAATCTTACAATAATCTATTGCTACACAAAAACATTAAAGAGCATCTTATTTGCATAGTGCATTATCAGTGAAACTTTGACACTGACCTCCACAAGGTGATATTCAAACAGCTGTCAGAGCACCAACAAAAGGAGAGGTGGATAAGATTCAGATGGGAGCAGCTTTAGGCCTAAATAGTGTAAGGATGGATATTAACTGAGCATTGGAAATTGGTGCAATAATACTGATTTTGTGGACTGCTGGAGGTCAGACCAAGAGGAGCAAAGAAAGGATTTGACACAAAATTGTGTATTTCCTTGGGAAAAAAGGATGCAGTTTTCCACCCAAAGGATACCAGCCCAAGTAGGGTACTAAGCATATAGGGTGACCACATTTTTGGCAAACAATGATTGATAAGAGTGAATTACACAATAAATGGTCATAGCACATTCAATATAGATTACAGTCTTGTATCTTGCATTTTAACTGAATAGCAAACATTGGAAGAACAAATCCATTAAACATATTTTGCCTGTAAATAACTAATCTGTTGCGATTAGAAGTGTCCAGACATCTGTTAACATTTTCCAGATTAATCCGGTTCTTCTATACACGGACATTGTTATAAAAATGTAATTTCTACACGAATAAGTGATCTCGGTGCATTTTCCTTTATACGCCCTTTGACACTGAATTGGGGGAGGTGTAAAAAAATACTAGTAATAATGCCTGAACGGATTTTACAAAAATGCAAAGATAAAACTTGCGTGATCTTTCACATTTAACCATAAATACCAGGATGCTAATGTCTTTAAATAAAGTACTAAAAATATTCACTCTCCTTCAAAACCCCAGAAATATATTAAAACATGTACGGAACAAAAACACTTTAAAGTGAGAACTATACACGAACGTACAAGCAGCAAAATGTGGAGTGATAGATTTGCTTGCAGTTTAATATTTTATTATATCCGGCTAAGGGGCAGGCAGGGACTTGTTTATGCAGAAGGCCTTAGTTGCGCTCACTCACCAGATGGAGTTCTTCAGTTTCTGCTGCAGTGCACTCGCTTCCGACTCCGCCAGCCCTGCCACCAGGCTGGGCAAAGCGCAGTTGCCCTCCGCACGGCGGATCTGCGGCTGGGGCTCCCGCTCCGGCGGCGGCGGCGGCGGCTGCTCCTCTGCCATGACGGTGATGGTGGTGCGGAGGGAGGGAGGCAGGCAGGGAGAGACGGAGCGGGGAGGGTCTCCGTGGGCTGAACGTGAGGGCGGGCTGGACACGTACGGTGACTAGGCCGCAGCCGCTCAGCGGCCCCTCAGGACCGAGCAGCGCCTCCCCCTACCCTCCCTCCCCCCTCCTCCTACTTCACACGCCGATGCCGAGCGAACTCTCCTCGGTGTCTGTTCAGTACTGCAAGGCGGCCCCGACCTGTGCACAGCACTCTCCCCGGCTCTGGTACATCCTTGACCTGCTCCGAGCCGGAAGATGCTTCGCTCCCCTAAGAGACCTCACAAACACACGGGTATGATGACTGGAAAGAGTGGGGACGAGTTCTGGGGCGATTTGTGTATCTCCCGTGCGTTACAGCCCGACTCCGGAGACGGTGCCATGCACACGGCCTTCACACAGAACCTCAGCGAGAGGAGAGCAGCTGAGTGAATGAGCGGCGCTGCCAGAGCGCAGGCGCAGTCCGGCGGAGGGACAGGGGCTGGGAGAACGGGAGGCGGGGATAAGATGTGTGGGAGGGGGTAGAATGGGGCAAGGGCAGGGGTGGGAGGGGATGAATGCCGTGGGGGAAAGGGAAAGAATGGGGTAGTGGGTAGGGGCAGGGTGGAAGAGGATGAATGGGGTGAGGGCAGGGGGAAAGATGGGGAGTGGGTAGGGGAAGAATGGGCTGGGGTGGAGGAATGAGGACGGGGAGGAGTAAGAATGGAGCAGGAGAGGGTGAAGAATGGAGTGGGTGGGGGAGAAGAGAGAGGGGCCAGGGGGAATAGAGGGGTAGGGGAGAGTGGGGGGGAGAGGGAGAAGGGAAGGGGGTAGGGTGAGGTGGAAGAATGGGGGAATGGGTATGGGGTGAAGGAAGAGGGGGTAGTGTGAAGAATGAGAGAGTGGGAGAGGGGAAGGGGTGCATGCAAAGGATAGGGAGAGGAAGGGGTGGGGAAGAATGGGGAGAGTGAAGGAGGGGAGGGGCAAAGGACAGAAGGGTGAGGAAGGGGTTGGGAGGAAGAAAGGGAGGGGATGGGGTAGAAGGGTGGAGTGGGTAGGGGGTAGAAGGGGAGGACAGGAAAGGGGATGAAGGGGAGAATGGGGTAGGGGAGGAATGGGAATGAAGGGGAAGAAGGTGGTGGGGAGAGTGGAAGAAGTGGGTAGGGGAAGGAGGGGGATGAAGGGAATTGGGGAAGGGTGTAGGGGAGAGTGGAAAAAGAGAGAAGAAGAAAGTAGGTGGAAGAAGGGAGTGGGATGTGAGGGACAAAGGGGTGGTGGAAGGGTGTGGAGGGGGTAATTCAGGTAGTTGGGGAAGGGGAGAGGGAAGAGAAGGGGTATGGAGGAAGGGAGGAGGAGGGGGGAATTGGAGTGGTCCAGGGTGTGGAGATCGTGGTTTGGTGTCCAGGGAATGGGTATAGGGGAAAGAGGAGGAAGGGAGGAGGATGGAAAGAAGTGAGATGGGATGCATGAAAGGAATCTGGGGAGGAGTCAGGGTCTTGGGAGTGGGAGTTGATATCTGGGCATGTAGGAGTTGAGGGAGCAGGAGGGCTTGTGTCGGTTTTGGGGAGAGGAGGAGATTGTGTTGGGAGAAGAGCATGTTGAGGGGCAGGGGTGTCTAGGGTTGGGGCTGAGGGGGAATCAGAATCATACAGCTATGAGCAGGCCTTTTCTTACAGCTGGCGCATACCAACCAAGATGCTCATCCAAGCTGGTCCCATTTGCCATTGTAACATCATTCTTTTGTAGGGTCACTAAAACTGAACAAGTTCAAATTTAATTATCGTTCAAATGTACCTGAATATAGCCAAACAAATCAGCAATCCTCCAATGCCCAGATGCAAAACGTAGTATCAACAGCACTGGAGAGCAGGAACCAACCCTCAACCCAGTACGGATTCCAGTGCACTCACAGAGAACTCTGCTCTCTCCTCCCCATCTCGAGCATCTGCATCAGGTGACCCCCACAGAGAGGACCTATTACTTGCCATTACTGAGAGAACACGGCTTTGCTGCCCTGGGTCTCGCCAATAAACCAGTGAGTTGAAATTGCAGTATTCTACGTTACCAATGTCAAACGGGGTCTTACGATCACAATAAAAACGTCCAAAATTATCACTTGCACTGCACACTATCTCAACTCAACAACAGTCCAGCTCCATCGCTATTAAGCGACTCGCTAAAGGAACAGTTTGGCAATATTTGATGTACTTAGTATCCAGCAGTGATTCACGATGGTAAAAAGATGTAAAGGACAAACAAAATTACCTTTGATTGGATTCAGAATGGCCGCCGTATACGAGTGCGCCGCCATCTTACTGGAATTCTGTATTCACAGCAAATCCTGTCAGAAATACTGGAGAACTGGGAAAATGGGGGTGGGGGTGGGGGGGGGAACGTTTATTAGGTTAAAAGTTTGAAGTAAATTTTTTATCCAAGTACATATATGTCACCATATACAACCCTGAGATTCATTCTGCAGCCCGCAGAAAATCGCTGATAATTACCAGCACCATCTGTGTTTTTTTTTTAGGGGATATTAGTAAAAAAAAATAGAAATTGGGGAGACTGACTTGAGCCTGAAGGAGACTCAATTGACAGTTTTGTTCAATAGGTACAAGATTTTTTCTCCCTGTTGGGTGAGGATAAAGACATGCAAACTGTTGATAACACCATAGCACAGGAGAACATTCAAGTGGTGAAGAAATGTTGAAATGATAAGGGATAGCATAGTTATATCAAGTCCTAAATCGAGTCTCAGTCCAGCTGTCAGCAATAACAGGAGCTACATAGTATAAAGGGTTAAAGAACAGCATCACTGCCAACAGCACATCCATTGCTGATCAACGTAACACATGCAATGCACATTTTGAACAGAAGGAAATGTGTATGTCACCATCCACCCTGACAGTCTCCAATGCATCTGGACCAACAGTCACCACTGTGGATGTATGATCAATTGCCAGAGAGTGAATCCACAGAAAGTATTGGGCCCTGGCCACATCCTTAGATCCTGTCAGCTGGCAAGGGTGTTCGCAGACATTTTTCTCCCTGCTTCATGTTGTGGTCTCTTCCCAATTTAACCAGACTATTATCAACCCAGTATCCAAGAAAAACAAGATAATATGCCTTAAAGACTACTGCCCAGTGCCCTAACATAGAACAGTACAACCCCTTCGACCCTCAATGTTACGCTGAACCAATTACATTAGTAATCAAATAGCTAACTATTCTCTTCTGCCTACACAATGTCCACTTCCTCACATTCATGTGCCTATCTAAACATCTTTTCAAAGTACCTAATATTTCTGCTTCTACCATCACCCCCAGGCAATGTATTGCTGACACCCGCCACTGTCTGTGTAAAAAAAACACGCTCCTCAGATCTCCTTTGAAATGGTAGGGGTCCCAGTGTAGATCTCAGTGGAACACCATTTTATAGACCAACAGCTAGAACAAGTCCTTTCAACCACTATCCTCTGTCTTCCATGGGTAAGCAGTTCTGAATCCAAATGGCCAATTCACAATAGATCCCATGTATCTTAATCTTCTGCATGAGGCTCCCATGAGGAACCTTGTCAAATGCCTTAATAAAATCTTTGTAGACAACACCCAGAACTCTACCTTCATCAATCACCCTTGTCACTTCATCAAAAAACTCAATCAATTTCTCAGGCTGTCTATAATGAGTTTGTATGTGCTCACTGTGACTGCAAGGTGCTTTGGTTTCCTCCCATATTCCAAAGGTTTATGGTAGGATTAGTGAATTATGGGCATGCTACAGTATTTTGTGCAGGAAGTACCAACACAGCATGCCTTCAGTGAGTTGCCCCAGTACATCCTTGGACTGTGTTGGTCATTGATGCAAATGATGAATTTCATTATACGCTTTTATGTACTTGTGACAAATAAAGGTAATATTTGAGAAGTGTTTACTCGGCTGGAGAAGAACGTGGAGTGGGATGCTGTGGTTCATATGGTGAATGATATGAGTAGGACTAGAAATGAAATACTGCAGGGAGATGATCAGGGCAAAACTGAAAAACAAAACCACAAGTGTGATCATTTCTGAATTAATTTCTGACCACTGAGTGTAGTGCTGTATATATGAAAAACTTTATGACTTCCAGTGCAGAACATTTTTATTGAAAAACACATTTAGCCATGAAATATGTTCTTCTTGTATTACCATGGTAAAAATCAGTTCATAAAGCAATCGGCAGATTAGAGAACTTACAATTAATTTTGAAGATGAATAAAGCAAGGTGAGAGATAATCTGAACTACGTCACTTTAGAATATTCTCATGTAATTTAAGAACAGAAAGTACGAATGATTTGTGTTTATAATAATTTTAATGAACTCATGTCATTCAAAAAGTAAATAAATTACATTTGAAAAGTAGTCACAACTGTGATATAGGAAATCCACCAAGCAATCAACATGTAATCAGTGATCTACAGGAGTTAATTTAATGACATAATCTATTTTGAGTGATATTGGCTGAGACATAAATATCAGCAAATTAGTACCTTGGAAACTTTCACATTTGAGGAAGCAGTTGACCATTCAATCAGGTAATAAATGTTCATGAGGAAGACACCATTGTTGAATGGATGAATTGGACTGCGGGGCCTGTTCTTTTGTTGCATTACTCTATGATTCCAACACTAGGTACATAATCTGCTGAAGGAACTCAATGGGTCAAACAGGCTCTGTGGGAGGAAAGGAACTATCAATGTTTCAGAGTGAAACTCTTCAAACTGCCAGAAGTGTCAAGGCTAGTCGCCAGAAGTTCTTTGGAGTTTAACTGTGGAAAATGTCTGACAGCTTGTAACATATCTAACTTTCACAAGCATCAGAAAATATTCAAAACTCATTAAAGCTAATCGTATCACAAATTAATATTAAATTTAAAATCTTACCAGATTATTAAATAAAGACTGTATAATTAGTTACATAGAACATAGAAAACCTACAGCACATTACAGGTCCTCCAGCTCACAAAGTTGTGCTGACCATGTAACCTACTCTAGAAGCTGCCTAGAATTCCCTACTGCATAGCCCTCTATTTTTCTAAGCTCTTAAAAGACATGATTGTATCCACCTCTACCACCTTTGGTCTCAGTGTATTCCACGCACCCACCACTCTATATATGAAAAACCTACCTCTGACATCCCATTTGTACTTATGTCCAAGCACCTGAAAACTATCCCCCCTCATGTTAGCCATTTCAGCTCTGGGAAAAAGCCTCTGAGGATTCACACAATCCATGCCTCTCATCATCTTATACACGTCTATCAGGTCACCTCAAGTTCACTCACCCTATTCCCATAAGGCATGATCTCCAATCCAGGCAACATCCTTGTTAATCTCCTCTGCATTCTCTCGATAGAATCTACATCTTTCCTGTAATGAGGTGACCAGAACTGAACACAGTATTGTAAGCGGGACCTAACTAAGATCTTATATAGCTATAAAATTACCTCACAGCTCTTGAACTCAATCCCATGGTTAATGAAGGCCAAAACACCATATTCCTTCTTAACCATGCTGTCAACCTGCACAGTAACTTTGAATGTCCTATGGACATGGACCCCAAGATTTCACTGATCCTCCACCCTGCCAAGTCTTATCATTAATATTATATTCTGTCTTCAAATTTGACCTACCAAAATGAGCCACTTCACACTTATCTGGGTTGAACTCCATCTGCCAGTTCTCAGCCCAGTTTTGTATCCTATCAATGTCCCTCTGTAACCTCTAACAACCCTCCAGACCATTCACAGCACCCCCAACTTTTGTATCATCAGCAAACTTACTAAGCCACCCTTCTACTTCCTCATCCAGGTCATTTCTAAAAATCACAAGGAGGAGGGTTCCCAGAACAGATCCCTGTGGAACACCACTGGTCACCACCCTCCATGCACATGCAGAATACGAACCATCCACAACCATACTCTGCTTTCTATGGTCAAGCCAATTCTGGATCCACAAAGCAAGCTCTCCTTGGAGCTCATGCCTCATTACTTTTCTGAATGAGTCTCACAATGGAACCTTATCAAATGCCTTACTGAAATCCATATACACTACATCCACTGCTCTACCTTCATCAATGTGTTTTGTTACATCCTGAAAGAATTCAATCAGGTTCTAAAGCATGACCTGCCATTGACAAAGCCATGCCGACTATCCTTAATCAATTTGTGTCTCTCCAAATGCTCAAAACTCCTGCCTCTCAGGATCTTCTCCACCACTGAATTATGGCTTACTGGTCTATAATTTCCTGTGTTATCGCTACTCCTTTTTTGAACAAGGGAACAACATTTACAACCTTCCCAACCCTATTGATGATGCAAAGATCATTGCCAAAGGCTCAGTAATCTCTTCCCTCACTTCCCACAGTAGCCTGGAGTATATCTCATCCAATCCCATCTGTTTATCTAATTTACTACCTTTCAAAAGCTCCAGCACATCCTCTTTCTTAATGATTACACTCAAGTGTTTCAATCCACTTTAAGTCATCCCCACAACTGCCAAGGTCCTTTTCACTGGTGAACACTGAAGCAAAGTATTCATTAAGTACCTCCGCTACCCCCTCTGGCTCCATGCACATCTTTCCACTCTCACTCCTGATTGGTCCTATTCTCACACGGCTCATCATCTTGCTCTTCCCATACTTATAGAATGCCTTGGGGTTTTCCCTAATCCTGCTTGCCAAGGCCTTTTCATGGCCCCTTCTAGATCTACTTTCATTCTTGAACTCCTTCCTGGCACACTTGTAATTTTCTAGAGCTCTAACAGTACCTAGTTTCTTGAACCTTTTGTAAGCTTTTCTTTTCTTCATAACTAGATTTTCTACATCCTTTGTACACATGGTTCTTTGTCCCTGCCTCAATGGAACATACCCATGCAGAATGCCATGTAAACATTCCCTGAACATTTGCCACATTTCTGCCGTGCATACCCTCGAGAACATCTGCTCCCAAGTTCCTGCCTAATAGTATTATATTTCCCCCAATTAAATGTTTTCCCAAATGTCCTGCTCCTATCCCTCTCCAGTGTTATGATAAAGGAGACAGAGTTGTGATCACTACCTCTAAAATGCTCTCCCACAGGGAGAGCTGACACATGACCAGGATCAATTCCCACCAGATCAAGTACAGCCTTTCCTCTAGTTGGCTTATCTACATATTGCTTCAGGAAACCTTCCTGAACACACCTAACAAATTCCACCCAATCTAAACTCCTTGCCCTAAGGAGATGCCAGTCAATACTAGGAAAGTTAAAATCATCCATCACAACAACCCTATTATTATTGCACTATTCCCAAATCTGCCTCCCTATCTGCACCTTGATGTCTCAGTTACTATTGGGGGGGTCTATAAAAAACACCCTGTAGATTTATTGCCCACTTCCCGTTTTTGCCTTCCATCGGCAGTGACTCAATAGACAATCCCTCCATGATTTCCTCCTTTTCTGCAGCTGTGATACTATCCCTGATTAGCAGTGTGTCACCTCCAACTCCTTTGTCTCCCTCTCTGACCTTTTCGAAGCACATTCCTGTCTCTGAGTCATCCAAGTCTCTGTAATGACCACGTATTGATACATGCTCTAAGTTCATTTTTTGCTCATGATACTCCTTGCATTAAAATAGACACATCCCAAACCATCTGGCTGTGTGCTTGTTTGCTCTATCAGATGCCTACCCTTTTCATAAACTCCCTACAAGCTGTCACTATTTGTTCGCCAACCACCCTCTGCCTCTTCACTTCAGCTTCCACCCCATTGTAAATCTAGTTTAAACCCTCCTGAATATCATTAGGAAACCTCCCTCCCAGGATATTGGTTCCCCTCCAGTTCAGTTGCAACCTGTTCCACTTGTACAGGTCACCCCTTCCCCAAAAAAAGATTCCAATGATCCAAGAACTTGAATCCTTGCCCCTTGCACCATCTCCTCAGCCACTCATTCATCTGTACCACCTTCACTGGCTCATGACACTGGGAGTAATCTGGAGATTACCACCTCGGAGGGCTTGCTCTTCAGCCTCCTTAACTCCCTGAACTTACTGCGCAGGACCTCTACCCCTCTCCTGCTTATGTCATTGGTGCTAATATGTACCACGACCTCTGGCTGCTCACCCTGCCCTTCAAGAATGTTCTGCACTGCTCAGAGACATCCTGGACCCTAGCACCTGGGAGGTTTCACACTACCTTGGTGTTTCTTTTGCTGCCACAGAATCTCCTATCTGTCCTGTAGCTATCGAGTCCCCTATGACTATTGCTCCACGTAACTTCACCCTTCCCTTCCAAGCTGACCACAGTGCTATTGGTCTGGCTGCAGCTGCCTTGCCCAGATAGGTCACCCCCCCCCCACTCAGCAGTATACAAAGGGGTATACATGTTGCTGAGGGGAATCACTTCCTTCTTCCTTTACCTCTTTCGGTGTTCACCCATCTACTCCCTCAATTCTGCACTCTGTGTGTAACCACCTGCTCAAAAGATATATCTATCAACTCCAGCTCCAGCTCCTTAATGTGGTCTTTCATGAGCTGGAGTTGGTTGCGCTTCCTGCAGGTGTAGTCATCAGGGAGACCACCAGGTTCCATGATTTCCCACATCCTACAGGAGGAGCATTCCACTGCCATATCTGCCAGCCTGCCTGTACAGTACTATGGGCAACTAAGACAAATGTTTTAACCTGCTTCTTTGGTCTCAGCCACTTCTCTTCGAAGCCTCTTGAGTCAAAGCCTAATATTCCTACTCTCACTGCTGACCGACTTCCGACAATGGCTGCCCTGCTCGCGCCTTCTGTACTTTTATTTAATTCGCAATGCTTTGCTCCTGACACTGATTGGACCTCTGGGAAACTAAATTACCTGAAACTTTGCTTTTCCTGTCTCATCTTCTATTTTCCACTTAAATTGAGTCACTTAAAAGTTTTATCAGTTCTAACCTGGAGCAAATAAAGCACCCAAATTTCCCAGAGTAACTGTTGGGAAGGAGAGGGGAGCTGCCTGTCAAGCACTGAACTTTACAAAGAGTGCAAAGTTAACATAAATTGAATGGCATCTCAGTAAGTTCCAGGCTTTTGCTGTAGTGTCTGTAATCCTCAGTAGTGATTTGGATTGTCATTTTGACTCTTTAGTAAAGGCAGTTGTGTATCAACTTTCCTGATTGAGATGAACAGAATCTGACACACAAAACAAAGCCTGAGGATTATCTATCTCACCATCCCGACATGATAGCCATGGCCCCTACACCTTGCATTACTTGGACCAGATGCAGAGGACTAAACAAGATGACAATGCACCCCGAGTCAGGGCCCAACACACTGATCCAATCATGAAGAAGGCAGGCCAACAGCTCAGCTTTATTAATTTGAGGAGGTTTGTTATACCACCTGAAAGATGCTCAAATTTCTATAGATCTATAATGGAGAGCATTGTGACTGGTTGCATCACAGACTGGTATGGAGTTTCCAATGCACAGGATCACAAGAGGGTACAGAGGGTTATCAAGTCAGTCAGCTCCATCATGTGCACAACCCACCCCACCAAGACAGCATTCATCAATACGGACCCTCAACACTCAGGATATGCCCTCTTCTTATTAGGAAGGACATACAGGAGCCTGAAGAACCAAATTTAATGATTCAGGAATAGCTTCTTCCCTTCTCCCATTACCTTTATGAATGGTCTCTGTACCCACGAGCACTATCTCGCTATTCCTTTTCTTTGCACTGTTATACGTTTCTGTAATTGATAGATTTTTATGTCTTTCCACTGTACTGCTGCAGAAAGGCAATAAATTTCACATCATATGTCAGTGATCATAAATCTGACCCTGAATTCTGTTTCCAAACAGGTCTTAATGTCGACAGAGCAATGACGCCCTGCTCCTGATGGGTTCTGATAAGAAAGGCTTGAGTGGAGCACAGAGAGGAGCCTTGCCTCCTGTCAAAGCTGGGAGACCAACTATTAAAATAGTTTAAAAACTAAAAAAAAGTTTTAAACATTTTTAACAGATCAGAACACATAGAAATAAGATAAAATAATAATAAAGGATAAATTCTAGGTCAGGAATATAAATGGGATTCCTATCTTATACCATGTACGGTTGATAAAGGAACGCAGAAACAAATTCTTCAGTGAAATGCTGCAGAATTCCTGCATATCTTGGCTTTGCCACTTAGTGAACCAGATTGACAGATCCCATTCCTGCTTCTATTTTCTTGTGAGAACTATGTAACATTATATTTTCCCCTTTTCCTTTGGTAAAATATATTTGTTATTGCTTTCTGTATCCACTGCTAAGTACAGAACATTGATGAAAATATGAAAACATGAACATAAAGATGTTAATGAATTTCCTGCCCCTTATATTATCAAAAACATACTAAACAAACCTTCATGATAATTCTCCCTCCCTATTTTTGTTCCTTTATCTGGGAGTATATGGAGAACAAATCAGGAAATATTGTACTTCAGAGATTGAACCAGCTATGAAAATAACTAGTGTGCTGCCAAAACTTACAAAAACAATTTACTGTGTGATCAGCCAATGTAGTAAATCTTTGTCATTTCTATTCCATTTCAGATTATGTATCTCTCCAATCTTAGTATAACTCCCTAGCGGTGGAGGTCATTCCCCCTCCACAACTTTTGCTAGTTGTAAAGAAGAATGACACTTCAGTAAAAGCCTGACTGTTAGATGATGCTTGAGAAGCGACCAGGTATCATTTCACAGATACAGTACTGATGCTGTTCATTTGTAACACCAATAACAGAACATTATGCATTCTTGCTTCAAATACAGAGAGCATACCTTTAAGACATGGCGAAGGAAAAGCTAAGATGAATTCCTAAATGAATATACTGTTCACACCAATTGCAGTAATGGCTCACTCAAATCCCCTAAGAAGCCCTGTAGCACGTTGCAGATGTCTGTTTATTCCATAAAATTAATGATAAAACTTCTACATTGCTGTAAGCATTGAGTAACAACACTTAACACATTATTTTTATAACATAAAATATATTTTTATATAAATATGTTTTCAAATATTATCCTATTTTATGCAATCAATTGATTGCTGAATGATATTTCTGATACTGGTAATGGAAAGAAATTTATTTTTAAATAATGATAGTGAATCTCT
This sequence comes from Hypanus sabinus, assembly GCF_030144855.1. Lineage (NCBI taxonomy): Eukaryota > Metazoa > Chordata > Chondrichthyes > Myliobatiformes > Dasyatidae > Hypanus > Hypanus sabinus. The sequence goes on from NC_082733.1 coordinate 5,411,415, forward strand.
TGTGGCTTTGCTTATAGCTGGAAAATAATGATGCCTCTCTTCCTTGAGTGCTTTATCTCGTGTGACAACATGGTACAACACTGTAGGAGTGACGCATTGCCCTTCATAGGAAACATTAAATTGAGGCTATGTTGTCTGTTTCAGTTATTTAAGGGGATGCTTAGGATCCTGTGGGGATACTCAATATGGAGCAGTGAATACTCTCTTTGTTCTAATAAACCTCCCTTCCTTAATCAATATATTGCTATTGTAATATGGCATTTGCCAAAATAACATTATACTTCAAAGTCATTTATTTTGTATGAAGCTTTTTGAGCCAAGTCAAAATGTTGATGCTTATCCAAGTCTTTCTGAAACTATCTTGTTACCATTCTCTGATTCAATTTTATGTTCTCCTTTCTGTCATTGTCTTTGTTTTCTGCTTTTATTCTCTCTCTCTCTCTCCCTCCCCCCAACCCCCCACATTCTTATTATGCATATATTATCTGTGTGCTCTGTTGGGTAACTTACCAACTCACTTGACAGGAATCTGATTAGATTAGGTCTACTTCTATTGGTTGAAGGAATGGCAAGACAGGGGGAATTCACAGAGGACCTGTATCTACTACCGTGCCTAATTCCTGACTGTGGAAGAACAGGCTGCTGACAATAGCATTAAAGAAGTGATACAGCAATGAAGGAGGCTACCTGGCCCATTGTGTCTATGCTGACTCATAAAAGAGCAGTCCCATTCCCTCTTACTGTCCCCAAAACTAGACATTTACTCACTCTGAAATGCCAATGCAGTTTGCTTTAGTAGCCACTGATGGATTCAGGTTTCAACACCCTTGCAATATATTTAAGATTCCAACTAATCTTCACTGCCAACGACACCACCTGCAAATTTACTAAACATGCCTTGTACATTGTCATCCCTGTCATTGATTTTGATGACAAAGAGCACTGTGCCTAGCCCTGGGAAACACCACTGGTCATTAGACTCCTGTTGAAAAAACACATCAGAACGCTCTACTTCCTCCCATCAAGCCAATTGTGTATCCAATCTGCTAGTTTTCCCTGGATCCCATGTGATCTGACTTGCCACAGCAGCCTAATATGCATAACCTCATCAGAGGCCTTAATGAAGTCCATACAGTCTATACTACCACCCTGCCCTCATCCTGGTTACTTCTTCAAAAACTCAATCAAATACTTAAGAACTAGAGATTCAACAGATGCTGGAAATTCAGACCAATGCTACAAAATTCTGGAGGAATGCCCATGGCCAACCGCATGGGCCCCAGCTATGCCTGCCTTTTCATTTATTATGTACAACAGTCCACACTCCGAGTTTTCCCTGGTAATGCTCCCTGACTATTCCTGCACTACATTGACAATTATATTGCTACTGCTTCATGCATCTATGCTGAACTCATCAATTTCATCAACTATTGTTCTACATAGTCCCTTTTATCATTTTCTTCATCTCAGCCGCATCTCTTCCTAGAACTGGCCTCGCCTGTGTCTCCTCAATTTCCCAGCCATCCATGCTCGCCCCATCTTCCCACCATAACAGGGATAGAGTTCCTCTTGTCATCAGCTACCACCAAATACAACACATATAACACATCATTTTCCACAACTTCCTCCACCTTCAATGGGATCCTACCACCAAATACTTTATCCAACCCTCCCAACTCTCTGCTTTCCATAGGGATTGGTCCCTCCAGGATTCCCTTGTCCATTCATCCCGTCTCACTAATTCTCCTTCTGCCACATATCCTTGTGATCAACAGAATCTCTACAGCTGTCCATTCACCTCCTCCATCACCTCTTTTAATGACCCCCAGGATCACTTCACTTGAGAACCTCTTGGGGTCGTCCTTTCTATCCGGTGCCCTCGATACGGCTTCCTATATGTGGTGACACCTGATATTAATTGGGAAACTGCTTTGATGAGCACCTCCACTCCATCCACCAAAAGCGGAACTTCCCATTGACAAACTATTTTAATTCCCATCCCCATTCCCTTTCCAACATGTCAATCCATGGACTCCTCTTTTGCCACAATGAAATCACTCTCAGAGTGGAGGAGCAACACCTCTTATTCTGTCTAGGTAGCCTCCAACCTGATAACATGAACATCAATTTCTCCTCTCAGTACTTTTTCCTTCCCCCTTTCCTCTTCTATTCCCCACTCTGGACTCTTACTCCTTCTCCTCACCTGCCTATCATCTCCCTCTGGAGCCTCTACCCTTTCCTTTCTCCCATTGTCCACTTTCCTCTCCTTTCAGATTCCTTCTTCTCCAGCCCTTTACTTTTCCCATCCACCTGGACTCACCGATCACCTTCTACCTTCCTCTCCCCCAACCTTTTTATTCAGGCATCTTTCCACTTCCTTCCCAGTCCTGAAGAAGGATCTTGGCCCAAAATGTCAACTGTTTATTCATTTCCATAGTTGCTGCCTGACCTGCTGAGTTTCTCCAGCATTTTGTATGTGTTGCATCAAATTCATAAGACATAATCTTCCATACTCAACGTTGTGTGGGCTATCCCTAATAAATTCCAGTCTTTCCAAATGCTTGTAGATCTTACCTCTCAGAATCCTCTCTAGTAACTTACCTAGCACATATATTAGGCTTACTAGCCTATTGTTCCCAGATTTTTCTTTTGCAACTCTTCTTAAGTAAAGGTACAACATTAGCCACCTTCCAGTCTTCCAGCAATTTACCTGTCATTAATGATTATACATATACATAAGCCAGTGCTCCAGCAACTTCTTCTAAAGCCTCCTACAGTTTTCTTGGATATAGCTGGAGAGTTAGCTACCTTAATACATTTTAAGACCTCCAGAACCTCCTCAGTTGTAATGCAGATGATCTCCAAGACATCCCCATTAACCATCTCAAGTTCTGAAGTCTTCATGTCTTTCTCCAGAGTATAAATGGAGAAGAAATATTCATTGAGGATCTTATCTATCTCCTGCTGTTCCACTCAAAGATATCCACTTTGTTGAGGGTCCCTTTTCTCTCCCTTTTCCTTAATATATTTATAGAATCTTTTTGGTGTTTTCTTGATCTTCCATGCCAAATCTATCTCTTGTCTCCATATTGCCCTTCTGATTGCCTCCTTAAATATACTCCAACATATGCTGCACTCCTCCAGGGATTCACTTGATCCTATCTACCCGTACCTGACCCATGCCTCCTCCTTTTACCAAAAACAAGTAAATGTATTATCATAGTATGTATATAAAAGCAAGAGATTCTGCAGCTGCTGGAAATGCAGAGCAACGCTCACAAAATGCTGAAGGAACACAGCAAGTCTGGCAGCATCTATGGAAATGGATAAACAATCGATGTTTTGGGTTGAGACCCATCTTCAGGACTGGGAAGAAAAGGGGAAGATGCCAGAAAAAAGAGGTGGGAGGAGGGGAAGGAGGACAAGGAGGACTGACTAGAAGGTGATAGGTGAAGACCTGGAGAAGAAGGAATCTGATAGGAAAGGAGATTGAACCATGGGAGAAAGGAGGGCCACGGTGGGGGGTGGGGGTGATAGGCAAGGATATGTGTCTCTATACTAACTTGAGCTTCATTCCCCTGCAGATATTTACAGGAACAAAAGAATACAATAGAATTTTATTTTAAAACTTTGCATAAACAAAGACTGACAATTGACGTGCAAAAGAAGAAAAACAGTGTAAATAAAGAAATACTTCTTCAACAACGCTAACAATTTTCATGTTATCTAGTTTTTTTTAATTTTCATTATCTTCTATATTGATCTGAAGTCTCCATTCAACCTATTTTACTCAAATCTAAGCTTCTCCATTTGAATCTTTTTGTGGAAATCCTCATCACAAACCATTCTAGTAAATCTTTTTCCACTCCATCTATAAGAATTTTGCACCTTTCCTAAAGAGTAGCAACCAGAAACTGATGCAACAGTGGTCCAACACATAGATTCAACACTGCCTCGCTGTTTCTTTACTCCACTCTTCTATTTCTGAAACTATCTGATCCTGTAAACTTTAGTAACCACCCTTTCATCATACCCTTTCATTTTCAAGGATTAACACACAATTTCACCAAGGTCCATCTCTCTACTCCTGTACAACTTTTAGAACTGTACCATTCAGAAAGAGTCCCTTCTGACTCTTTCTGCCAAGATACACACCTCACTACACTAAATCTCATCTACTGATTTTCTGTCTATCCAGCAGTCCATGCTCCCATGCAATCCATCATTCTTCTCCATGATTCCAAAATCTGTGCTACTTGCATTCTTGAATGATTATATACCACACAAACAAATAAGTAATTAGTGTACATCAACAGAAGAACAGTTTCAGAATTAACCTCTGGGGTACACTACAACCCACCATTCGCCATTTGATAAACCACTCATGTACAAACTCTCTCTGTTCTTGACCCTTAAACTAATTTCCCATCTACAAAACTAGTGACCTTACAATTGCAGTATACCACATCATTAATTTTCACACTTTCCCTTTATCTTTTGCTCTACTGAGATTTTGGCAACAGTGGCTGACAGTACCTAAGCCCTTTTCGATTTCTGAAAATAATTTTTTTGTAATTGATGTGTGGCTGGTATGACTAGCACTTATCAACTATTTAGCACCAACTGCCCTTATGAAGGAGGTGATGAGCTCCATTTTAAACTACAACAGTTCTGCCAGAGGAGATGTTCTTTCAGTTAGCAGGGCGTTCCAGGATTTAAACCCAAAATAATAAAGGAAGAGGATGGTATAGTAGAGTAACAGTCAGTATAACACTAATGCAGCACCAGCCCACCACTGCCTGTAAGGAGTGGTGACACCAAAGGCTTCTTCTGGGTGGCCTGGTTTCCTCCCACAGCCCAAAAATGTAAGGGTTAATAGGTTAATTGGTCACATGGGTGTAATTGGGTGGCAAGCGCTCGTTGGGCTGGAAGGGCATTTATTTAGTGCTGTATCTCTAAATAAATAAAAAATAGTAAACTTGTAGGGAATCTGCAGGTGGTGGAGTTTCCATGTACCTGTTGTCCTTAATCTTCTTAACAGTAGAGGTTAGAGGTTGGGGAGGTATTGTAGGAGTGCCCTGGGTTCTGTACACTGAAGCTATTCTTATTGAAGGGAGTGCCAGTCAAATGAGCACTGTTGACCTTGATGGCATTGAACTTCTTCAGAATGGTTGGTTCTGCACTCATCCAAGCAAATACACAATACTCACAAACTGATGACTTATATTTTATAGTTGTTAGAAAAGCTTCGGAATTTCAGTTGTTGAGTTGCTCACTGTATGATAACCAACATCTAACCTGCTTTTGTGGCTTGTTCAATTGAGGTTCTGATCAACAGTGAGCTTTAAGAAACTGTGGGGTCTCATTGATGGTAATACCGTTAAGTGCCAAGGATAAATGGCTGGACTCTCATCAGAGATCATCATCACCTGACAATTTTGTGACACAAATGTTACTTGCCATTCATCAGCACGTGTTTGAAGTATTCTGGGACTTTGTACATGCTTGGTAGGATGCTTCAATAGCTGATAGTTACAAATATAATTGATTATTGACCTAAAGGTGGAAGGAAAGTAATTGATGAAGCAGTTGAAGATGTTTAGGCCTTGGACACTGCCCTGAGGAATGCCTGTAGTGATATGCAGATATTGGATGGTTAACTCTGACAACTATAACCATCTTTCATCTTTATATGTGTAAGGTATGACTCCTAGAGTGCTTTCCTTTGATGGCCATTGCCCTCACTTTTACCAGTGTACTTTGAGACCACACTCCTGTCAAGAGCAAGTACACTCTCCTTTACATCTGAAATTCATCTTGCTACATAATCTGTCCAAAGTAGAATTTTGTAACTTTAAAGCTGAAATCAGGTTTGTACTTATTCCAGAAGACCATTTTTTGCAAATAATTAAAACATCTACAACATGCTATGACCAATAGAGTAGACTGAAAGCAGTTAGGGCCTCAATGTATGGGAATTTTATCCTTTTATATGGGAATTTATCTGTTTATCCTTTCAAAATGTGAAGACAGAGCACTGGTGACCATCTCCAGTGCTTTGAGATACCTGTGGCAAGGTAATCCATCTCTCTGAAGCAAATGGGTGGTCAGGAGAACTGCTGCCCAGTTAACCAAAGCTTAAAGTCTTGATTTTGAAACACTTTTTTTTTCCTCTTGGACTGCCAGAGGCTGTGTTGGCAGTGGTGAATTTCATCATCCATGTATGAAAGTGGTCCATATTTTTGAGGATCCTGTTGTGGACCTTTACGGTTGTTAGGTGGTAGTGTGTAGTTGGGAGTGGTGGACTGGACTTGAGTCATGGACTTGGGTTGTGCAGATGACTCTCCCAAATGAGTCAATGAACACCATAGCCTGGAGTGTACATCCAGAAACATTTTCTGTGTACTGCAGCCCAATGATTAGAGTTGGGAAATTCTGAAGGTTGAGAAGTTTCTAATTTATGCTGCAGATAGTTGGAATGAGGAGAAATTGTACATCAAGGAAGATTGAGAAAAGTGTTGGAGCGACAACGTAGCTTGGCTGGAGATCAATCTGAACTGAGATAATACTTTACAGTCATCTGAAAACAGTGTATGACAGTTTAGATTAATAAACCTACCCACCCATCAGCAAGTATATGACAAGGTGCTGAATCTGGTAGTATCAGATCAGCTTCATCAGACATCTTCAGACCCAAATGCATTCCTAGACCATCAAAGAATGGCATTAAATGATTAATTAATGGAACTATAATGATATAAATAACAAGCAAAGTTATTGATAATTCCCAGAGCAGAATGCAATTAGAATGGTAGCCATATCAGTCAGCCACTTTGGATGCTGGACCAGGCACTCACTGTCATACATCACCTTTGTGTGGCTCAGTCGGCTTCTGCATCAGTCACCCAGATAATGATGTTATTCCCCACACAACCCTTGTTTAGATTGCTGCCAGGAAAAATTAGGTCACGTTGTTCTCAAGCATGCCTGTTGTTAGGCACACAGATCCCAACCAGGTTTTAACAACATTGTTTGTTCCGCAGCACCATGATATAAAGGGGGCCTCTCTGTGTAGGTCACAGCCTGATGCATAACATTAGTTCAGATAAATTCTCTTTAATTTATATACTTTAGATCTCCATTATGTAGTACAGACATGACAGCTTTAAAATTCATGCTGATGACTTGTGCAGTAGAAATTGAAGAAATCTTTTTGTCATTGTTATAATCTCCCAATGATTTATCCATCAGACCAGTTTTGTTTAGTCTGGTCAGTTATCAGATATGGCTTTATTCAGTCTGACCTTGAAATCTCAAATAGATATACAAATTGAAATGAAAACATGTGAAATACAAGCAAATTTCACTTATGCAATTATTTTGTTAGTTAAACATTAGACAACAGAACATGACAGCTGATTAACAACCCTTAGACTAGTAGAAACCCAAATACTTTCCTTTCTCTTCCACAATTCTAAATTCTCCCTTGTTAAGAAGACAGACGAATACAATGCTGACACATTCTACAGTTCTCTATGTTCTGAGCCAATAGGGAAACAAGATCTATTTCCAAAACTGCTCATAGAGTTCCCGAATGGAATTCTTTCAGACTCAGTTCACTTGGAAGTTCATCAGCTTTAGGAAATATACCATGGAAAAGCATCAAACTCCCTTGGTGTTAGCAGATTGTAAACTCCAGCATTGTGGTATTGTTCTCAACATTGCCCTGAGGGAATAGAGCTTCCACTAGCTGTGCATGTGTAGTAATCCTTGAACATATCAGAAACAAGGATCAAAGAACATTGGGGAAGGGCAAGGGATTACTCAGTCATAAAGTAACACAGCACATAATAGGCCCTTCGGCCCATCTAGTGCACGTCGAACTGTTATTCTGCCGAGTCCCATCTGGGTCATAGCCCTCCATACTCCTCTCATTCATTATTTATCCAAGCTTCTCTTGAATTTTGCAATCGAACCTGCATCTGCCACTTTCATTGGCAATTCATTTCACACTTGCAACACCCTCTGAGTGAAGAAGTTCCCCCTAATGTTACGTTTTGTAACATCAAAACATAAAACTAATTGAAAGAAAATCAATGGAGCTGGGAGATGCCTGTCTTGGTTTAGTTTTTTACTTCAACGAGACACCTATATACAGCTAGGTGGCGTGATAATGTATGCCATTCATGTACTTTTACATATAACCCACAATGCATTATGTAAACACAAAGAATGTTGAATCAAACAATGTATTTACAATATGACTGAAATATTAAATACACAACACTCCTTAAACATATCACTTTTCACCTTAACCTATGACCTCTAGTTCTAGTCTCATCCAACCTTAATGGTTACCTATTTTGGCAAAAAACTGTTTGTAATATCTTTATTTTACTCTTCTCTCTCACCTTTGAAAATCAAGTTACAACTTCATTTAGATGCCGGAAAGAGTCATATGGGAAGACGTACACCTTCAAAGACACATGAAGTTTGATCCTATGACAAGTTCTGAGTCTTCTCACCTGGCTGTTTCCTGCCTTTTGCCTGATTTTTTTAAATCAACTGTTTTGAAGGCTGGTGGAAGCTCTATTCCCTCATGGCAATGTGAGAACATTACCACAATGCCAGGATCTTCAATCTGCCAAAGGAGTTTGATGCTCTTCCACTGTATGTTTACTAAAGTCAGAGTATTCCACAATGTGCAAAGGAAACCTGGCTTCAAGTTTCTTTGACTAACTTTGTTACCTGTGCATTTAAGAAATTTGCTGCTGATGGTGGCTCTTTTAAAGGAAAATAAAAGTAAAGATTGGCATAGAGACCTGGGGGATCAACCAAAATCTTATTGAATACTGTTCTTCCTGCCCCCATGCTTTGGTTCTAAGAAAGTGCTCTATCCAACCTAACAGCGGCTTGGTTTATCAAAACTTTCGCTTTAGTCTCCACCAAAAAGAAAAGTCGCTTTCAATAAACAAATTCCAAAAAAGAAAATCAGAGTAATTTGCTCATACTTTCTAAAACTGTATCCTCATCTTCATATCAGTTCATGGTTTACCAACGTTCAGAAAACTCCCACATCCATCCAGAAAACAGAAGCTGTAGGCAGGGGTTGAACAAAAGGCAGAACATATGGTTCAATTGTTTCCGTTATCTGAGGGAAAAGAAAGTCTGTCAGTTATTACTGCATTATATTCCTTCATAAAAGTCAGCCTGCCAACCTCCACATCAGTCCTTACCACAAAGTCTCACACAAACTTTAGGCCTTTAAAAAGACTAATATCTGCTTTTTCATTTGTTGTATTGACAAATTTTGTCTAAGCTCTAGAGATATTGGCAGAATTACCTCTGGAATAGTGTGCAATAACTTATAACCTCTATGTTATAGAATCGCTATATTTTTATTACATTCCATTTCCCACTTCAAAAACAGAAATATAAAGAACTAAAAAACTTAATAAAATTCTAAAGCAAGTATTTTATCCATTATGGATACATGCTGTGGTTATGCTTCTGACCCCCTACCACTACCACACAATGTAATCCTGGAAACTGTATCTATTATCCAGTATGCCAAATTTATACAGCCAAGCTGTGCACAAAAATGATTTGACCCAGGTTAGATCACACTCCTGATCAGATCTAAATGAAATTGGCTTGGACACTTTCACACTTAGAATCAGGATCAGGTTTATTATTAGTGTCTTATGTTACATGAAATTCTGTAACTGCAGCAGCAATCAAGTGTAAAGACAAAGTTAGTTTAAATTACAACATAAATAAATTGTACTTAAGAAAAGAGTAATGAAGTGACGTTCATGATTTCATGCACTGTGCAGAAGATGGAGGGGAAGACACTGTTCCTGAATCATTGAGTGTGAGTCTTCAGGTCCTCTACCTCCTCTTCGACAGTAGTAATGAGAAAAGGGCATGTCCTGGATGGGGAGGGTCCTCATGAAAATGTCCTCAGTGGTGGGGAGAGCTGTGCCTGTGATGGAGCTGGCTGACTCTACAATCCTCTCCAGTCTCTTGTGATCCTGTGCATTTGGAGCTTCCATACCAAAGACTGACGTAACCAATAAGGATGCTCTCCACTGTATATCTGTAAACATTTCCAGGTGTCTTTGGTGACATCTCAAATCTCCTCAAACTCCTAATGAAATAGAGCTGCTGCCCTGCCCTCTTCATGACTGCATCAATGTGTGAGACCAGCACATCCTCTGAGATGTTGATGTCCAGGGACTTAAAGTTGCTCATCCTTTTCACTACTGACCCCTCAATGACGACTGGTAGAGTTCTTCTAACTTCTCCTTCCTCTCAATTCCTTGGTCTTGCTGACTGAGCGCAAGATTATTGTTGTGCCACCGCTTACCCTGCCAATCTATCTCACTCCAAAATGCCTCCTCATCACTCTCTGAGGTTTTACCAAAAATAATGCTATCATTTGAAAATTGAGCTGTGCTTGGCCATGCAGTCATGAGTGTAGAGAGTAGAGCAGTAGGTGCACTGCTTGAGGTGTGCCTGTGTTGACTGTCTGTGAGGAGGAGATGTGATTATCAATCCAGACTGACTGTGATCTCCTGATGAGGATCTAGTTGCAGAGCGTGATATAGAGTACCAGGTTTAAAAGCTTAGGGATTAATACTTAGGGGAGGATGGTACGAGCCGTAATCAATAAACAGTATATTTCACTGTGGTCTAGGTGCTCCAAAGCAGAGTGAATTGAATTAACACGAGGAAATCTGCAGATGCTGGAAATTCAAACAACACACACAAAATGCTGGTGGAACACAGCAGGCCAGCCAGCATCTGTAGGGAGAAGTGCTGTTGACGTTTCGGGCCGAGACCCTTCGTCAAGACTAAGGGTCTCCGCCCGAAATGTCGACAGTGCTTCTCCCTATGGATGCTGCCTGGCCTGCTGTGTTCTACCAGCATTTTGTGTGTGTTGTGTGAATTGAATTAAATTGGCTTTATTACTTAAATCCTTCATATAGATGAGGAGTAAAAATCTTCATGTTACGTCTCCATCTAAATGTGCAATGTGCAAATTATAGTAGATAAATAGTATGTACAACAGGATGGTCAATATAATATAGAAATACAGTTGTGTTAGCATGAATTTAGCAGTCTGATGGCCTGGTAGAAGAAGTTGTCCTGGAGCCTGTTGGCCATAGCTTTTATACTGCGGTATCATTTCCCAGATGGCAGCAGCTGAAACAGTTTGTGGTTGAGGTGACTCGGCTCCCCACTGATCCTTCGGGCCCTTTTTACGCACCTATCTTTGTAAATGTCCTGAATAGTGGGAAGTTCACATCTACAGATGCGCTGGGCTGTCTGTACCACTATCTGCAGAGTTCTTCAATTGAAGGAAGTACAGTTCCCGTACCAGGCAGTGATGCAGCCAGTCAGGATGCTCTCAATTGTGCCCCTATAGAAAGTTCTTAGGATCTGGGGGCCCATACCAAACTTCCTCAACCGTCTGAGTGAAAGGGGTATTGTTGTGCCTTTTTCACCACACAGCTGGTATGTACAGACCACGTGAGATTCTCAGTGATGTTTATGCCAAGGAACTTATAGTTGTTCACCCTCTCAACCCCAGATCCATTGATGTCAATAGGAGTTAGCCTGTCTCCATTCCTCCCGTAGTCCACAACCAGCTCCTTTGTTTTTGCAAAATCGAGGAGAGGTTGTTTTTTTGACATCACTGTGTCAGGGTGATGACTTCTTCTCTATAGGCTGCCTCATTATTATTTGAGATTAGCCCAATCAGTGTCGTGTCGTCAGCAAATTTAATAAGCCGATTGGAGCTGTGGGTTCATTGTGTTACATTGACATGGTTACATTGCATTCACTGTTGCAACATGTAGCAAATTGCAGAGGTAGAAATTAATTCTAGTCATGATCAATCTCAAGGAGCACTTCATTATGGTAGATGTGACTGCTACCAGTTGGTAGTGGTTGAGGCAGCTCTCCCTGTTCTTCTTGGGCACTGGTATGAGTGCTGCTGTCCTTTTGCAGCAGGTGGGAACCTCAAACCACAGCAGTGAGAGGTTAGAAATGTCATTGAACACTCCAGTCAATCGGTTGACACAGGTTTTCAGTACCTGGCCGGGTACATCACTGCAGCCTGCCACCTTGTGAGGGGTCATGCTCTTGAAAGATGTTCCGGTGTCAGCCTCCAAGACCAGGAATCACATGGTCACTGGATGCTGTCGGGATTCTCACAGTTTTACAGGATTGTGTTGAATTGGCAGACTGGACCATATTCAGAGATTCATCTTCAGATCTGAATGCATATGACACATGGGTAGCATTCTAATGTATCAAATAGCACTACTTACTCACATTTCCAGAAATCCAGATTGATTCTGATTTTGCATGCTGTCGATGTGGAGCCTTCGTATTCTTCCTGTGACCCTGTGGATTTCTATCAGATTCTCCATGTTTCCTTTCTTAAGACTAAGTTAGGTTAGACTAAGTTAGACTTAAGTTAGGTTCTTTGATTACTATAAATGATAAAGAATCAAATATCGCTGTGATGATTGTACGTTCTAGTATCAATTGTTTGGTGACAATAAAGTAAAGCAAAGTAACATAAATTATAAGTGGCAAAAAGTATTGTTGGCCAGAGAGAGCTACAGTCCACAAATCAGAGAATTCAAATGAATGAAGGACAGTGGAACTAGACAAACCAAGTTCCTTTGTTCTTGCGAATGAGGACAGGAATGGAGGCTGCCATTCTGTGAAACTGCAGTGCATCCTGTGAATGGGTTTTCCTTGGCTGAACCAGTGTTTAGGAGTAGAGGCAATGATGTCCAGGAAATGTGATGGACTCCAGACCATTTCCAAATAAGAAGTTATTTGTGAGGTGTTCTTTGGTGTGATATAACATGCAGATTTGTGAATGGTGTGGTCTATGTCTGCCCTGAGTGATTTGAGCTGGTTACTGGTTTGGGAACTGATTTAGAACAAATACACATCAATTACCAGTTGTTGCTTGTGAAGGAAGGGCAATAAATGGATGTTGGCCAATAAGGTAAGTCAAATGGCCCACAGACAATAACACTGAAGAGCAACGTTTGAACTGGTAAGGAATGAATATAAAAGCAAAGGCTCTAGTTCCAAAAATAGTGATAATTCTCCAACCCCCAGATATGCACCATCGTAGATGTGGAGGACCCCGTGGACACATGAAGATTAGATCGGGACCACGAGGAGCACCTGTCCAGCATTGTCTCCCTTTCCCAGTAGTACCTTTCCTTTTCCTTCACAGTTAAAAACTTAGCAGGTGTGCACACAGGTATTCAGGTGTGTAAATTCATGTGCTCTTCCATTGAGACAATAAAGGTGCTTGTTGGTAATTACAGGTTCTTCTCTGAGTGTCTCTGATCATTATTATTAAGGGGTAGATCCTTGTAACAGAGAGTTATTGGACATCTGAGAAGAAATAGGTTGCAGAAGGGAAAATGAGGGCTGATAGGACTGCTCTGTTGGGAGTCATTCTAGACATGTCAGGCTGGATAGCATCCTAGTGTACAATTCACATAAGCTCATCTGATATTTACCATCATCAGTCATGCAACGTCAATGTTAATGCACCTAATGAAGTCACCGGTTGTGCATAATATTTCCTCACCTTCCAGCCCTGGGGAGACCCTGAGCTTCCAGTTGCCTGTTTTTTTCCATTTATCATCTGACTCTCACTCTGATCTTTCTATCTGCTTTATGACAATGTGGACCACCATAAGCTCAAGGAATATCTCATGTCTCATCTGTGCATGCGGCAGCCTACAGAACTCTATAAGTAATACTCTGAATTCAGATAACTCACTCTTTCTTTCTGTTTGTATCAGTACTGACCACTTGTGCTTGCTATTCTTCCACCCCCGTTTTTTACCCCTGGCCTGCTCAGCATGTTCCAGTGGGCCGGACTGCAGAACATAATGTGGATCATTGGAAGATTCCTGATAAGAAATGTGATATTTCTGGGAAATACATGTGTTATGTTCATCCCCAGGGAGACAATTAACAGTTATCATGACAGCACTATCTGGAGGAATGGATCCTGGGGAACGTTTTACTTCCCTTCCTTCAGATCGCTATTTCAGAACAAGCATAACAGCCAAATCTGGCCACAACAAGAGCCATGTAATCATCATAATCATTATAGGAAAAGTTATGCTCTCTGAAAACAAGATCCTGGTGCCTGTATCAGTCCAGGGCACCCCAAAGCATGCACCAGCAGCTCTGAAGAGCATAATTGTAAACTGCCTTCTACACAAACATGAGATTTAAAAGTAACAGCAGGTGCCACTAGAAGAGCAGCATGAAAGCCTAGAAATGAGACACAAGGTGAAAACCAACAGAGAGAGAGAGAGAGAGAGAGAGAGAGAGAGAGAGAGAGAGAGAAGTAAGCCCACATATAATACTGTCAGTATCTCTGGGAAAAGCAAAGGCAAAAATCATTGTCTGCACAGACACTGAGCGATTCCCTGATAGAGAGATGCATTTTCATGTGGTGTCTCAAGTTCTATATTAGCCTCACTACCTTAACACCAGCACAGATTGTCAGTAACTAAAAAGGAAGTCCTGATAACATATTATTCTTTGCACTGCATTTGCATTGACCATAAATATACTGTATCTCTGACCCATTTAGACAAGTGGCTTGCCTGGCCCATTCTTAGTTTGTCCTGACATATCATGTAAAGATATAATTTGTTTTTCATTGCTCAAATGAGTGGAGATTTCCACATTTGAAGGAGACAACTTGAGACATCCCCTGCATTCCTCCTACAGCAGACCCAGGTGGTCTTCAGGTCACCTCCCTTCTGCTGTTTATCTCACTGATAAAAACCCGAGTCTTTCACAAGATCCTGGGGCATTTGTCCTGCCCCTTGTCCTTTGTGACAGCCCATTCTATGCATGGTTGAGGTGAGTAATGGAAAGTAACCAGCTTGTATCTGCTGAAATTAACCTTAAGGCTTGATGCCCCTCTCAGATAGATGGCAGAAAATTGTTGGAAGCTGTATCCAATTCAATATGGTCCTGTAGGGAATTACACAGTCTCAGTTCGATTTGAGTGGTAAACCATCACATTTCTGTGATTAATCTCCTCTTTTGTCAACTTCCTGATTTAGCTTGGGAGATGTACAACCTGGAAATGAGTCAGTCAGCTCATCACCGATGAGCATTGGGCATGACGGAATGACGATGGGCATTCATCTGCATTAATCCTATCACCCAGAACTTGGTCCATACCCCTCAATACCTTAAATCATCAAGTTCTTATCTACAGATTTAAATGCTGTTAGCAACCCCATTTCCACTACACTCTTGGGCAGTGCATTCCAGGCACTCTCCACTCTCTGGGTTAAAAAGGTTCTCCTCATATCCCCTTACCTTAGATCTTTTATTTGTTGTCCTCCATTACAGAAGACTTACTGCAGACTACTCCATTAATACCCCTCATAATTTTATATACCACAAGCATGTTCATTTTTTTTTACCTCCTCTGGTCCAAGAAGAAGAGATCTTGGCAAATCTCTTCTTCATGCTCTCTAATATTATCATATCCTTCCAAGGTCCCTCTGTTCGTCATTGCTCCCTGAGGCCCATGTCATAGTCCCCCTGGAATATTTCACCTCCCATCCCTCTGGATCGAATGCTACCTGCCATTTCACTGACACATCAATTTCTCTCTGTAGCCTAAGACTACCTATCCATGACTTTGTAATCTTTGTGTCATCTGTGATTGTACTTCCCTCGTCCACATCCAAATCATTCACATACAACATATTAGTAGCAGCAGGGGTCCCAGCACTGATCCCTTTGGGATACTACTAGTAACAGGCATCCAATCACCAAAATAATGCTCTGCCATCACACTCTATGTCCTACTGCTGAAGCCATTGTGGAATTGGCTTCTCAAATTGCCCAGAATCACAGGGACCATTACATTTGGACCACACTCCCATGTGGCCCTTGTGAAAGACCTTATTTAGCACCATGTAAAACACATCCACTGTTTCTTCCCTCATCTATACAGTTCAAAAATTCAATCAGATTGGTCAGACAGGATCTGCCCTTGACAAAGGCATGTTGACCCTGTCATCCTTCATAATAAATAATCCTGTCCCACAGCATTTTCTCCAATAACTTCCTTATTGTTGATATAATGCTCACAGGTTTCAAATTACCAGGCTTTTCTCTGCTGCCCTTCTTCAAAAGGTGGAGAAGCTGCTGGTTCGTGTCTTTTCCATTGGAGAGGCCGCTGGTTCACGTCACTTCCTGTAGAGGGGCTGCTGGTTTGAGTCACTGCCGGATTGGGTCACTGCTGGTTCAAGTTGTGGTCTTTGGCAGGGCCACTGGTCCTGTTGCTCTCGGAGATGTTATCGGAATTCTGAGATTTATGGGTTGGACTGCAATTCATGTTAACTGTAGTTCATATTGGCCTCACTTGTGTCCAATGAGGCTTTAAAAATCTAACCTCGAGCCCCAGCAATCTCTTCCCCTGCCTCCCACTGAGCACTGGAATAGATCCCACCAGGCCCTGGTAATTGATTTATCTATAAGCTTTCTAAGACATCAAGTATGCCCTTTTTATTTATTAGGATTAAATCTCATCTTCCTCTGGTGGATCAGGAAATTTAAATGAAGATACAAAAAAACTTCAAGCTGTGTGATGATATTGGGTTTGCTGACCGCTATGCACTAAACTCAAAGAAAGACTTTAAGTACTGTCAGATATAAAAGGCATGAGTGCTCTTACTAAAGGGACATTAAGTAACCACCCAATCTTCAGAGACTAATTAACTTATTCTCATCCTTTGGGATGTTCCTTATCCCATTCCTAATAAGTCTGGATTGTTGTCAACATTTAAACCATTTTTCTGTCACTTGAGTGACTTTGCATGCATATGATGTTTCCTCAGATATTCTCTTTACACAATCTGAAAGCTTTCTGAAGACACAGTTCCCAGCTACCCACAATTAATGCTGTAAAGCTAACTTCTTTGAGTTCATAAACCTTCCTAAATTAATAGATCAGTTATTGATATGCTAAATGATATTATCTTTCTGGTATGTCAGCTTCCTTGAACTAAGCAACTTAGTCAGCATTGTCTGTTTTGAAAATGAAAAAGTGACTAAGTGACTCTTGTCTTCTAGCTAGCAGCTGTGCATATGAAAACACAGTAAAACAGTGACTGTCAGTGTAGTTCGGAGGTGTGGAGTGTAAACGTGAAGTGGTAGTACAGGGATTATGAAGGGTGCTGAGGGGTTGGGGAGACGAGTGGCGGTGGGGTGGGTTACTCGGTGCAACGCCCTTTTGAAAGACGTGATTAATGCTGCTTCCGCGACCCTTACAGGTAATGCATTCTACATTTCAACGGCACAGATGTTCGTCGTGTCCCCACCCACCAATTCTGAAACGTGGGCCAAAGAGAACGGTTCATAACATTCATGATTTTAAGCATCACTCTTAAGGAATGGACAAGCCTGATGTTGTTTACTCCACTGAGAACCACTGTTTGAAAGACAGCTGAGAGAGGGAAAAACTTCTTTATCAGAGTTCTCTCTTTCAGCAGACTATAGATGTTTGATTTTTGAATAAAGTCAAAGGGATAACATGTTGATAGGGGAAGGGGATCGGCCATGGTCTTACTGAAATGCGCACACAAGCATCGCCCGTGGATCCCCCGCTCCAAAACCCGACAGGTTTTGTTCTCAAATCGGTCAGATTATAGATGTTGATAGGACATGGGGAAGGGGATCGGCCATGGTCTTACTGAAATGCGCACACAAGCATCGCCCGTGGACCCCTCTACTCCAAAACCCGACAGGTTTTGTTCTCAAATCGGTCAGATTATAGATGTTGATAGGACATGGGGAAGGGGATCGGCCATGGTCTTACTGAAATGCGCACACAAGCATCGCCCGTGGACCCCTCTACTCCAAAACCCGACAGGTTTTGTTCTCAAATCGGTCAGATTATAGATGTTGATAGGACATGGGGAAGGGGATCGGCCATGGTCTTACTGAAATGCGCACACAAGCATCGCCCGTGGACCCCTCTACTCCAAAACCCGACAGGTTTTGTTCTCAAATCGGTCAGATTATAGATGTTGATAGGACATGGGGAAGGGGATCGGCCATGGTCTTACTGAAATGCGCACACAAGCATCGCCCGTGGACCCCTCTACTCCAAAACCCGACAGGTTTTGTTCTCAAATCGGTCAGATTATAGATGTTGATAGGACATGAGGAAGGGGATCGGCCATGGTCTTACTGAAATGCGCACACAAGCATCGCCCGTGGACCCCTCTACTCTAAAACCCGACAGGTTTTGTTCTCAAATCGGTCTGACTATCTATGACGTCAGGTCTCCGCCACAGCTCATTGGTCAGCGGGCGATCCTCCCGCCTCCTGCAAATCTCGCGACGTTTCTGTAGCGCGTCCCCCTGGAAACCAGACGACGGAGACGCCATGGAGAGTCGGCGGCGTCCGGTGGGCTCGGTGAGGAGCGGGGTGGGGACAGTGGGGCTTCTCCGGGAGTCACTTCCCGAAACTGGGTCACTCGCTGGTGTGTCCTGCCTTTTACTGGAGCAGGGGGAGTGGAGCTGCACAGGGGCCTAACCCCAGGCCCGAGGGGACATGGGCTTTGATGCTTATTAAATATGTAACTTTCCGTGATTTAAATTCATGGACTTCAACCTTCTGGGGCTAAGATTTCCATCTGAGCACCGGCTAAACATGGGTTAAAATTGGCCCCGCTTCCCTTTCCACTACTCCCCAACCCCGGGACTGCCAGGTTCCCTCGTCACCTTTGGGTCATCGGAGCCTCGTTCTTCCTCCCACCCCACCTTCCCTGAACACCTCCACTCTCCCCTCTTCTCGACGCCACCAACACTTCCCATCCCTCTCGCCCACCGCCTCTTCTTTGGCACCGATTCCCCAACCTGCACCCATGCCCTCCTCTCGCATCTCCAACACTCCTCCTGGTCTTGGACACCCCGCTCCGGTTTTCTGCCTCCCCTGTGTCTTTTCATCTCTAATTGCCGACGAGACTTCAAGACCTCGACCAGCACTCCTCTTCCCTTACCTCCTCCGAACGCACTGCCTTTCACCCTCTCTGCATCAATGGAAGCCTCACCATCAGAGCCGCAGACTGTTGTAGTCTGGCAGACTGACCTCTAGCTTACAGAGGCCAGACACTTTCTCTTACTTGTTCTTTGAAAAGGACCTCACTCAGGGCCATCAAGAAATTGTCTGAGTCACCATCACCAACTTCATCAACCCTGGAGATCTCCTATCTACTGGCACCAACTGCATAGTTTCTTATATCCTTCTCAAGAATCACAAACTTGACTGTCCAGGTAGGCCCATTGTTTCTGCCTAGTCTGTGTACCTCATCTCCATTTTATTCCCCCTGGTTTAGTCACTTCCCACCTATATCTGCAATACTTCACATGATCTTGTTTTCCACAACTTCCAATACTTTTGTCCTGATCACCTCAGTTTCACCATGGATGTCCATAAGACATAGGATCAGAATTAGGCCATCTGACCCATCGTCTGCTCCTTCATTCAATCATGCCTGATCCTTTTTTTCCCCTCCTCAACCACAGTTTCTGGCCTTCTCCCCATATCCTTTGATGCCATATCCAATTAAGAACTTACCAAGCTCTGCCTCATGAACTGGCCTCCTCAGCTGCATGTGGCAATAAATTCCACAAATTAACCACCCTTTGGCTAAAGAAATTTCTCTGCGTCTCTGTTTCGAAAGGGCAGCCCTCTATCCTGAGGCTGTTCCCTCTTGTCCTAGACACTCTCACCATGGGAAACATCCTTTCCACATCTACTCTGTCTAGGCCTTTCAACATTCGAAAGGTTTCAATGTGATTCTCTTCCCCCACCCCCCCATCCTTCTGAATTCCAGAATTCAAGTATGGACCCAGAGCCATCAAGAGTTCCTCATATGATAACCATTTAATTCCTGGAATCATCCTTGTGAACCTCCTCTGGACTCTCTCCAATGCCAGCACATCTTTTCTAAGATGAGCGGCCCTGAACTGTTCACAATACTCAAGGTGAGGCCTCACCAGTGCCTTATAAAGCTTCAGCATCACATCCCTGCTCTTGTATTCTAGACCTCTTGAAATGAATGTTAACATGGCATTTGCCTCCCTCACCACCGACTCAACCTGCAAGTTAACCTATAGGGTGTTCTGCACAAGGACCTCCAAGTCCTTCTGCATCCCAGATTTTTTGGATTTTCTCCCTGTTTAGAAAATAGTCAGCACATTTATTTCTACTACCAAAGTGCATGACCATGCATTTTCCAACATTGTATTTCATTTGCCACTTTCTTGCCCATTCTCCTAATCTGTCTTGTCCTTCTGCATCCGACATGTATCCTCAACACTACCTGCCCTTCCACCAAGCTTCATATCATCTGCTAACTTGGCAACAAAGCCATCTATTCCATCATCAAAATCATTTATATACAGCATAAAAACAAGTGGTCCCAACACTGACCCTTGCAGAACACCACTAGTCACTGGCAGCCAACCAGAAAAGGATCCTTTTATTCCCACTCACTGCCTCCTACCAATCAGCCAATGATCTAACCATGTTAGTAATTTCCCTATAATACCATGGGCTCTCACCTTGGTAAGCAGTCTCATGTGGCACCTTGTCAAAGGCCCTTTGAAAGTACAAATATACAATATCCACTGCATCCCCTTTATCCTTGCTGTAACCTCCTCAAAAAATTCCAACAGGTTTGTCGGGCAGGATTTTCCCTGAAGGAAGCCATGTGGACTTTGTACTATCTTGTCCTGTGTCACCAAGTACTCTGTCACCTCATCCTTAACAATTGACCCTAACATTTTCCTGAAATGAAGTCAGGCTAACTGGTTTATAATTTCCTTTCTGCTGCCTTCCTCCTTTCTCAAAGAGTGGGGTGACGTTTGCAAATTTCCAGTAGTCTGGCAGCATGCTCCCCAACCCCGGGACTGCCGGATCATTTCTAATGCCACCACAATCTCCAGCACTACCTCTTTCAGAACCCCAGGGTGCAGTTCATCTGGTGACTTTTGTACCTTTACATCTTTCAGCTTTTTGAACACCTCTATTGTAATACTAACTGCATCCACTTCTCTTCCTTCACACATTACAACATCAGGCGTTCTACTAGTATCTACTACAGTGAAGACTTGCAGGATACTCAGTTAGTTTATCAACCATCTCCTTGTACTCTATTACTTCTCCTGCCTCATTTTCTCGTGGTCCTATATCCACTCTCATTTCTCTTTTATTTTTAACGTACTTGAAAAAGTTTTTACTATCCACTTTGATATTATTTGCTAGCTTGCTTTCCTGTTTCATCTTTCCTCTTCAATAAGTTTTTTTGGTTGCTCTCTACATTTTGAAAAACTTCCAAATCCTCTATTGTGCCACTAATTTTTGCTTTGTTGTATGCCCTTTCTTTTGCTTCTGCAATAGCTTTGACCTCCCTTGTTTGCCATTGTTGATCTTATTTTACTGTTTGAGTACATATTTCTTCATTTTTGGAATACAAATGTCCTGCGCCTTCCTCATTTTTCCCAGCAACACATGCCATTGCTGCTCTGCAGACATCCCTGCCAGCATCTCCTTCCAGTTTATTTTGGCCAACTCCTCTCTCATACAACTGTAATTTCCCTCACTCCACTGAAATACCGCTACATTAGACCTTAGTTTCTCCCTATTAAATTTCAAGTTGAACACAATCATATTGTGATCACTGGTTTCTAAGGGTTCTTTTACCTTTGGCTCCCTAATCGCCTTCGGTTCATTACATTACACTCAATCCAGTGTAGCTGATTAAGTAGGCTCAATGACAAACTGCTCTAAAAAGGCATCTCTCAGGCATTCAACAAACTCACTCTTTTGACATCCATTACCAACCTGATTTTTCCAATTGACCTGCATGTTAAAATCTCCCATGACTACCATAACTTTGCCCTTTTGACAGGCCTTTTCTATTTCCTGTTGTAACCTGTGGTCCACCTCCCAGCCATCAATTTCCTTTTACCCTTGCAGTTTCTTAACTCAACCCACAATGTCTTCCAATCCTATGTCACATCTTTCTACTGTTTTGATGCCGTTCTTTGCTAGTAGAGCCACTCCACCCCCTCTGCCTACCTTCTTATCACTCCGATATAATGTATAACCTTGCACATTCAGCTCCCAACTACAACCATCCTTCAGCCACCATTCAGTTATGGCTACAACATCATACTTGGCAATCTGTAGTAGTGCAACAAGATCATCCTCCTTATTTCTTGTACTATGCGCATTTAGATACAACACCTTGAGTATTGTATTTGCTATCCTTTCTGATTTTGCATCCCTAATGTTTTGATACTCAGCCTGTTGTCTGCAATTAAGTCCCATCACCTGGCTGCCCTTTCTGACAGTCTGACTGCATGCTATCTTGACTTTTTTACCATCTGTCTTATCCTTAGTCCTTTCACTCTGGTTCTCACCTCCCTGCCAAATTAGTTTAAACCCTCCCCAACAGCTCTAACAAACTTGCCCGCAAGAATATTGTTCTCCCTGGGGTTCAAGTCCAACCTGTCATTTTTGAACAGTTCATACCTCCCCCAGAAGAGATCCCAGTGATCCAAGAACCTGAAGCCCCGTGCCTTGCACCAGCTTCTCAACCACGCACTTATCTGCCTGTTTCTGCCCTCACTGGCGCATGTCACAGGTTGCAATCCAGCAGGAGGCTCTGCTTCTCAGCTTTCTATTTAGCTCTCTAAATTCTCTTTTCAGGACCTCTTTGCTTTTTTTCCCTATGTCATTGGTACCAATATGTATCAAGACATCTGGCTGCTCTCCCTCCCTCTGCAAAATGTTGGGAATGTGATCTGAGATGTCCTTGGCGCTGGCAACTGGGAGGCAACATACCATCCGGGTGTCCCGTTCACGTCCACAGAATCTCCTGCCTGTTCCCTCACTATTGAGCTCCCTATCACTACCACTCCCTTCTCTCTCTCCCTTTTGCTTCACGGCCAAATGCTTGGTGCCTGTAACTCGGTTGCCATGGCATTCTCCTGGGAGGTCATCCCCCACAAAAGTATTCAAAGTGATATACTAATTAAGGAGGGGAATGACCACAGATGTGCTGTGCTCTAACTGCCTATTTCCATTTCTCCTGACAGTCACCTAGCTACTCATCTCCTGCAACACTGGGGTGACTACTTCCCTGTAACTTTGATCAATTATTTCCTCACTCTCCCATACAAGCCAGAGGTCATCCAGTTGTTGTTCCAGATCCCTAACATGGTCTTCAAGGAGCTGCAGCCGGATGCACTTCACACAGATGTAGTTCCTTGGGATACTCTGGGTCTTCCAGTTCTCCAACATCTGGCACGAAGAATACAACACAGCTATTTAAATAGTACAGTAAGAGAGGAAAAAAAACTAAAAGGAAACCTTAACAGGTGCCTTACATAGAGCTGAAGCTTCTTTTGATCCAAAGCCTGTCGCTTCTAGTCTCGCCACTGGCCTACTCCTGACAATGGCTGCTCTGCTTATCTCTTCTATACTGATAGGCCCCGTACAATGGACGTACACCCGCGAAGCTCTCTTTTTAAATAATTGCCACAGACCTGTGAGAAATACCTTTTCGTAAAGCTCTGTTGATGCCCCTGATAAGGCTGTGTACAAATCCCTTTACAGTTCTATTTCCCCTCGAGAAGACCTTAAAGCTCTCCGCTTCTTTTTCGACATTAGACCCTACCAGTTCCCTTCCACCATCTGAACATCCACTTCATTTTCCTGCCAACTTAACTGGGATAGAGGGACAGGATAACAGGGATCCCTTAATTGATACAACAGGATTTATCTTGTCATCACCTACCACTCCATGAGCCTTCACATCCAACACATCATTCTCCACAACTTCTGCCTTCTTCAAACACCTCTTTACCTCCTTTGTGCTTTCAGATTTCCACAGGGATCACTCCCTCCATAATTCCCACCTAATCTCCCTACTGGCACTTAACCCTGCAAGTGGAAGAAGTGCTACACCTGCCCATTCTCCTCCTCCCTTGCCTCCATTCAGGGCCCTTTGTTGAACACCTTTGCTCCATTCTCAAAAATCAGGATTTCCTGGTGGCCAAACACTTTCACTCCAATCCCCATTCCCATTCTGATATGTTGCTCTATGCCCTTCTCTACTGCCATGATGAGGCCGCTTTCAGGTTGGAGGAGCATCATCTCATATTCTGTCTCAGTTGCATCCTGACCTGATGGCATGAACATCAATTTCTCCATCCTCTGGTAATTTCACCTCCCTCTTCCCTCATCTTTAATTTCCCCCTCTGGCCCCCTCTTCTCTTCTCTGCACCTGCCTATCACCCCCCTTCCTTTCTGTACTCCTTTCCTTTTTCCAATGGTCCAGTCTCCTCTCCTATCAGATTCCTTTTTGTCTAGCTGTTTACCTTTTCCACCTATTACCTCCTAGCTTCTTACTTCCATCCCCCTTTCACAGCTAGCTGGCTTCACCTATTACATTCCAGTTTATACTCCTTCCAATCCCCCCATCTTCTTATTCTGGCACCTTTCCCCTTCTTTTCCTGGCCCGATGAGGGGTCTCGGTCTGAAACATCAACTGTTTATTCATTACCATAGATCCTACTTGACCTGCTGAGTTCCACTAGGCTTTTATGTGTGTTGCTCTGGATTTTGAGCATCTGCAAAATCACTTGTGTTTATGGGTTAATGTTTATTAGGTTTTTTATTCACTGTCATTTGATCAATGTAGATTTGTCACTATGATAGCTGGGACTTACGCAGATTAAATTTCAACAAAATAAAGACAAACCCGGGCTGATAAAGACCAGAAAATACTGAGGTTATTTTCTTCCATAACAATGGCACTTATTTTTGGTGAATAGTCACACTTATGTCATAATGTTGGGTCATTAAGCAAGACCATATAAAAAATATTTATTGTACTCTCTTGAATCAACTTTTGGCCTGTAATTAATGGGCCCCAACGGGCTTCATGGCTGTGGATTCACTTTCGTGAATTTCCGTTCTGAATGTCATTTGCTTAGTTTTATTGTTTGCATGGTTTTTTTTCTTCTGCACCTTGGGTGTTTGATGGTCGTTTTTTTAAAGGGTTCTTTCTATTGATTTTCTTTGTTCTGTGGCTGCCTGTAAGGAGGCGAATCTCAAGGTTGTACATACTTGTATTCGTACTTTGATAATAATTATACTTCTAAAGTGGTTTGCATTCATTGAAATACTCTTGAAACTTAAACCTGACACAAACTTCAGTCTCCAGCTATTGACCCCCCGACCCCCCCCCCCTTTATCTTCCTGGCAATTGTAAGAAAGTTCAATTAGATTGTTTGCAACAGTAGTATCATATTTCACCTAAGATGAACTTCAGTTCATTATATACATGCCATCACGAAGACAGACAGTTCATTTCTATTTGAATTTTTTGTTGTGCCTCAGCTCTTTTGCTGAAGGTCTCATTCATGCTTTTGTTACCTCAATACTTAACTGTTTATTGCAGTTTTGGATGGCCTCTTTTTTCCCAATAAAGGTAATCCAAAACTCTGCTGTCTGCCTCGTAATTTTCATTGAATTATAGATGCAGCAGGCAATGGAAGAGGCTTGAATACAAGAAAATGTTTTCTAATAATTATATAGGGCCCTGATGAAAGTCACCTGGGATAATGTGTACACTTTTTGTTTTGGTTTCTAAATAAGATACTGTACTTGTTTTCTAGTTTTGGAGGAAGCACAGCAAAGATTCATGAATAATGGGTAAATGGTATTAAGCCGACCAGAATATTAGTTCACTGCAACATTCTGGGCCGAAGGGCCTGTTTATGTGCTGCATTGCTCTATGTTCTACAAGCCCTCTGCACAATTTAGAAGGATGAGGGGTGACCTAGTTGAAGCATACAAACTTCTTAAAGAGCCAGGCAGGGTGACTACAGAAAGAATATTTTCTCTTCCTGTGGAGTCCAGAACTGGGCTTTATTATCTCAGGATGTAGATAGAGGCTGGCCATTTAAGAGTGAAATGGGGAAAGATTTCTTCACTCAGACCATGGGGAATCTCTGAAATTCTGTATCCTGGATTGTTGTTGAGGCTTACTGAATAATTGAATTCAAAATTGAGATACATAAATACAGTAGATATGTGGATAGGGCAGGAAAGTTGTATCAAGATAGATGAGTCACCTACATCTGCTCCTATTTCAGGTTTTTCCATCACTCCTGCGCTTTCTGGTCTACCTTGCTCCCAATAAACAAACATCACATGGTTATTACTTTGTTGGCTACACCCTTATTATCTTCAGCTGCTTCATTCCTTATAATTTCTATGTCAGTTACCTCTAAGGTATCAGCATTCTTCCAATTTTCAAGCTTCAATTTAATCACTTCATTGCTGAAAGCGGTGCCATGAGTTGTTAAGGCCTTGTACTCTGGAATTCTCTCCAAAGTACTTCTGCCTCTCATTTTTTCCAATTCTTTTTTATGTCACTCCCTAAAACCCACTTTTGACCAAGTTTTATTTTCATCTGCTGTAATATCATCTAATGTGTTTTTTTAAAAAATTAACATTTGTGGAATGCTTTGTACCGAAAAGGCATTGCATGAATGAAAGTTAGCACTGTTATAAGAAAACTGATGATGAACGGTAGTGGCAGCAAAGATAATTAAGTTGAGAAAGAATTTTGGTGGGACTCTGCAAGGAACCTACCTAATCATTTTCAAAACACCCTGTTTGAAAGTTTGCACCTCCAGCAGTGCACCACTCTCTAAATGCAGAGGCGATAAATATACTTTTATTGAATATGGTAAAACTCATGATAAATGCACACAAAGTGCTGTGGGCAGCATCTCTGTGAATGAATAGGAAATGAACTTATGGAAAGTTCATGTTTGGGACTGAGACCCTTAATCAGGACTGGAAAGGAATGGGGAGGCCAGTAGAATGAAAAGGTAGGGGTAGGGGAAGAAGGACAAGCTAAAAGGTGATAGGTAGAAAAAGTAAAGGGCTGCAAAGGAAGGAACCTGATGGGAGAGTAGAATGGAGCATGGGAGAAAGAGAAGGAGAGGTACCAAGGAGGTCTGATAGGTGGGTGACAAGGTGAGGCACCAAGGAGATCTGATAGGTGGGTGACAAGAGGTAAGAAGCCAGATTGGGAAGGGAAGGGGGAGGGAGAAAAATTGCTGGAAGGAGAAAATTGATGTTCATGTCATCAGGTTGGAAGCTATCTAGATGGAATATATGGTGTTGCTCCTCCACTCTGAGAATGGCCTCATAGTCAGAAAAGAGGAGACCATGTTGGAACTGGAATGATAGGAATTAAAATAGTTGGACACTGGGAAATTCTGGTTTTGGCAGATGGAACAGAGGTGCTTGACAAAGCAATCTCCCAATTTACATCAAGTCTCACCAGTGTAGAGGAGCTGTGTCTGGAGCACTGGATACATGACAGCACTCTGATAATCCATTTGACCACTTGGAAATTCCAATGGCTTGTCATCTGACTCACCAGGTGATATTTGGCACTATTCCTGTCCACTTTCTGGGTCCTAGGTTCCCATGAAACACATCCTCACAAAGGTCCAAGATCTTGCCCTCTCTGCCCATTAATTGGGACTTAGGTTTCTACCATCCCATCAACACGTACAAACAAGCTGGATGAACTCAGCAGGTCATGCAGCATCTGTTGAAACGAGCAGTCAACGTTTTTGGCCGAGACCCTTCGTCAAGACCAAAGAAGGAGGGGGTGGGGCTCTATAAAGAAGGTGGGGAGAGAGTGGAAGATGCCAGGTGAAAAACCAATCAGGAAAGATCAAGGGGTGGGGAGGGGATAGGCAGGAGAGGTGAAGGAATGTAAGGGGATGTAAGGTAGTCACCCACTTCAACTCTGCTTCACATTCCTATTCGGATATGTCCATACATGGCCTCCTCTACTGCCATGACGAGGCCACACTCAGGTTGGAGGAGCAACACCTCATATACCGTATGGGTAGTCTCCAGCCCCTTGGTATGAACATCGAATTCTCCAACTTCCAGTAATTCCCTCCCTCTCCCTTCCCCCATCCCACTTTCACTCTGCCTGCTCTTCCAGCTGCTTATCAGCTGTCTCATGATTTTGCCACCTTCTGCTACCCATAGTGCTTTCCCCTTACATCCTTCTTCACCTATCTTGCCTATCCCCTCCCTGCTTCCCCTCCCCCACCCCTTGATCTTTCCTCTGATTGGTTTTTCCCCTGGCACCTTCCACTCTCCCCCCCTCCTTCTTCAGTCCTGACGAAGGGTCTCGGCCCGAAACGTTGACTGCTCATTTTAACGGATGCTGAGTTCATCCAGCTTGTTTGTACATGTTGATTTGAACACAGCATCTGCAGTGTACTTTGTGTTTTCTACTGTCCTATCTACTTGCTGGGTCTCTGGTTCCTTTGCACATGTTGAGGATGTGTGTGCTCATTTTCTGGCCACTTGCTGCAGACCCAGTTCCCTCACTCCCTTGTTCTTTCTCACATGTTCTATCAACAGGTTCACTTTGTAACATCTTTGTTTAAAAAAATGATTTAAAGGTGTGTTGGAGTGTAAAAAGAACTATCCAATAGTCTGGAATATCATCTTGTCCAGCACCACCAAAATCCTGAGCCTGCCAGAGATTAACCAGACTTTCACTGTAGAATGAACATGAAGTGTATGTAAGTAGGGTGTGTTATGTTTCACATATCCAGACTACAGCTTGTTGTAATAGATTCAACCTAACAGCATGTTTCATAATTACTTGTTCAGGTTTTCCTGATTGTGTTTCATCAATTTATTTCTTTTTTCGCCACTGATACAAAAAGAAGTTCAATGATTTTTTTTGTATTGGTTTTGGGTTCTTTTAAATCCAGGCAAAGAAAGCTCTTTCCAGTAGACCTGGCTCCCTTCCATCAGCTTCAGGAAAGAAAGCTCCTCCAGATTTACTTGCTAAAGAAGAAGAGTACAAGTACGAATATTTTTCCACATTAATTTATATGCTATATGTGCTAATTCATTGTCTGAATTCTGCTTTAGTTTGAATGTGCAATCAGTGTTATGTAAGAAATGAAATTATTTTAATGTAACATTTCATATGTAATTAGGAAATTAAATGCAGAGCTGGAAGCAAAAACAGCTGAACTGGTTCGGCAAGCTGAAGAAGTTATGGTGAGTTTAGCTGACAAGTGAAGGATAATATTTCAAATTGCTGTTCTGTCGTTACAGGGATTTTTTTCTTCTTTCACAGAAATTTTTTCCTGTTTTAGTGGAAAGGAACTAATGCAGAGTTTAGATGTTGCCTTAATGCTGTCTTTAATTGATTTAATAATATGTACAATGAGCAGTATGGAAAAGTGCTGTCAGTTTATGATTTGTATGACTTCAAAGTTAATTGAAGTGCAAATTTTTAATTAGGAATCTGCAGCATTGTGTGTTTTGATTATGGAATAATTGCTTAATATCTAATTAATATTCATACCATTGAACTTGAGCCATGCTAAAATGTACTAGTAAAATAGTGCCTCCAAATAGTTATTTATCTCACAGACAGTATACTTTTTGCCTTTTTAACTGTGCATTATATTACCTATACTTAAAAACATTATATGGTGGCAAGGCTAGGTAATCTTAATCCCTGGAGAATGAAGCTTTTATGTTATTTTATTCTGATCCCTTTCAGCAAATCTTCTAACACTTTTTTGGTGATGGTTTGGATGTCTTAACCTGTCTCATGCTTGAGAGCCAGGGTTATTAAATATATTTAAATCATTTGTTAATTTGGGATTGAAATGTCAAGAGGGGTTTACCAACATTTGATATACCTGTCAGCTAAATGTAGACAATGACTATGAGAGTGCAGAATTTTGACAGACAGACAGGCAGACAGGCAGACATACTTTATTGATCCTGAGGGAAATTGGGTTTTGTTACAGTCGCACCAACCAAGAATAGGTAGAAATATAGCAATATAAAACCATAAATAATTAAATAATAATAAGTAAATTAGGCCTAGTGGAAATTAGTCCAGGACCAGCCTATTGGCTCAGGATGTCTGACACTCTGAGGGAGGAGGTGTAAAGTTTGATGGCCACGGGCAGGAATGACTTCCTATGACGCTCAGTGTTGCATCTCAGTGGAATGAGTCTCTGGCTGAATGTACGCCTGTGCCTAACCAGTACATTATGGAGTGGATGGGAGACATTGTCCAAGATGGCATGCAACTTGGACAGCATCCTCTTTTCAGACACCACCGTCAGAGAGTCCAGTTCCTCCCCCAACAACATCACTGGCCTTACGAATGAGTTTGTTGATTCTGTTGGTGTCTGCTACCCTCAGCTTGCTGCCCCAGCCCACAACAACAAACATGATAGCACTGGCCACCTCAGCCTCATAGAACATCCTCAGCATCGTCTGGCAGATGTTAAAGGACCTCAGTCTCCTCAGGAAATAGAGGCGGCTCTGACCCTTCTTGTAGACAGCCTCAGTGTTCTTTGGTTTGTGCAGCTTATTGGCACTTCTTGGAAGCAGTGGAGGAACCTGAGTGTTTTCTGACTACTTAAGCAAGTCTGCTGCTTTGAATGTTTTCCTACCCTATCCCTTTTGCAATGCCAAGTTTATTCATGATCTTTTCCCCTCACTGCCCTTAAAACCATTCTCAGCCAGGAAAGGCAAGTGATCACCTTTGCTTATTAATTGAATCACCATCAGGACTGGCAATGTGTTCAGAGCTCTCTTTGGACTTTTATAGTAGTATCATTTCAGCAGTGTTGTAGATTTGAGGACTTTGAACATGGAACTTTGTCCAGTCCCTTGCCACCTACAACAAGGATACCTTCCATGCTCTCCACCATTTTAACAGCTTTCAGTTCCCTGGCCCTCACTACCTTTTCTTCACTGTATGTTAGCAAGGTTAAATTTGTTATAAACTTTTCACATTTCACTTCAATCTGTGCCTTTTAGTATTTGAGATTTCTGCTCTTGGAAAAAGATTGATTACCAACTGTACCCACGCCAGTCATAATTCTATCAAGTTGATCCTCAGCCTCTCATGCTTCAGAGAGAACAATCCAATTTTAAACATTCTGGGCTAGGAACTTTAATGTCCCTAAAATGGTGCTTCAAAGGAGCACTACAAGGGAGACCTATGCTAGCTTTTTCCAAAGTTTCCAGCATCAAAATTCCACTGTGCCCAAAATCTGAAGTGTCACCTATAGAAAATCAAGTCTTTCAGGCTTTGTATGCACAAAGGCCTTTCCTCCTCCACTTTCCATTGCAAGGGATAGAGGTGCTGAACCAAGAGAGGATTGAGTCAGCTGAAGGGAGGAAAATGTGGGAGGTGGGAAGGTGTCTGTTAGTGATGCAGCAGCTGGTGGTTAGTGATTGGGTAGAGAGCACAAATAAATGTTTTGGTAGCTCCATTTAATATCAGAGAATGTATACAGTGTACAATCTGAAACCTTGCTGTTCGCATACATCCATGAAAGTAGGAGAACCCCAAAGATGGTAGAACCACAAAGCCCCCACCCCCTGTGTACAAGCAGCAGCAAAGCTTCAACACTTCCTCCCTCCCCTCCTCCACTTATTTCAGCGGGAAGCATCAGCACCCAGCACGCAAATAATAGCAACCTTCCCCCCCCCTCCCCCCAAGAGAGATCATGATCTTCAATCCAACAAAAGCTAATTGTTCACCCAACAGTTCAACATGCCACAGGCTCTCTTTCTGTCCCTAACAATAGGCAGGGAGGTGTCTCCCCTTTTCCACAGTGAGAGGGGAGAACAACAAAACACAACAGCTTGTTGATTATGAATTTTCTGACTCAAAAGCTGGCATATTGCTCTCTTCAAAATGAATACAGAGGCCCCCAACCACAGATCTGTTGCAGTGCAATGTTCCATTTCTCCTGTGATGCCTCAATCGGTGACACTGGCATGGAACCGGTTCATCTGCAGAGCCTTACCCGAAAGGCACACATCCTGGGGATATTGAAAAAAGCCCGTCGGTAAGCTCCGGGCACAGGAACTGCAGTAAAGAACCACAGTTTGGTTGCAGCTATAGATCACAGACTCCAACAGAACCCCATCCATCTTAAAAAGGAGAAAAAGAGACATTAAAGGAAGGTAATTAAGTTGTTTCACAGATGAGCTTGAACAAGCCACCCTCTGGCAACATCTTAGCTCCACAAATAAAGCAATGCATTTTCAGTTTATGGTGGAAGGGGGTAGTGGGGGCTGATGGGAGGAGAAAACAAAAGAGCAGTTCTTCAAGTAGGGACAGCAGTTTACATTAGATTCCTTGTAAATAATGTTCTGGAAGGCCTCAACTTATCCAATAAGGCATACAAGATCCAAGTTGTTTGCACAGAATTTTGACCAAGTGATCACAAGCATCATTCTGCCAGATGATCAGAGCAAATTTTCAGAAGAGCACTATCAATGCAATTAGTATTTTACATGACAAGATTAGGAGAAATATATTATCTTCAAAACCTATTCAATAGAAATTTATTATGCCTTACCTTCATCTCCTGACACTCGGTGAGATTACCATCACTGAATTCCTCTCCGTCATTCTCCTTGGGGTTGCCATTGACCTGAAATGACAAGTATCGGTCAGACACTAGGAACACTGTGATGAATATCTCCCCAGAGCCTATCCACCATGTAATAAAATATTCTCCACTTGACTAAATGAGTACAGCTTTAGCAATATTCCATAAACTCAACACTATCCAAGTCAATAGCCTACCTGATAGACAGCCCCATCCACAACAACTTAGTCACTCCACCACCAATGGTTAGTGGCAGCAATCTGTACCATCTACAGGATGCACTGCATCAGCTCACCAAGACTCCTTAAACAGCATGTTCCAAGCCCACCACCTCTACCAGCTGGAAGTTGCCCTCTAAGTACATTACTGACTTGGATTGTTCTTCCTTCACCATCATTGCGTCAACATCCAGAAACATCCTGCTCAAGATCATTGTGTGCATGCTCATACCTCAAATAATGTTGTGGTTCAAGAAGGCAGCTAACCACCACCTTCTCAAGGGCAATTAGGTTTGGGTTCAGTCTGCGTAGCCACATTCTTTGATTGAATTAGAAATAACTTGTCTGTTCTACTTCCATTTCTCTTTTACTTAAATCATTTTGATTTAGATTGAATTTTATTATCTCATCTATTGTCTACTTTTTCAACATTCAAGTTTAGAATTAGATTTCTATGTTTTTTTTCTGTTATGATGAACCACAGTTTTCTAAGTCACTCTCACCAGTTGAATTTGTGTGTTTAGAAGGGACAAGAGGAAATACTGTCTCAATCAAGACCACAGTATGAAACAACGGGACCACTGGACAAAGCAAATCTGAGGTACATAATTAACTTAAGAACAAATGTACTGTTGTGAAGGAATATTATGATATATATATATAAATTTGTACAAGATTACCTAGAATTGTTTGTCAAATTACATTTTGTTATCTCATAATTTATGTATCCTGTTCACAGTTTACCTACCCAAGTGAATAAATTTGTAATTCCCTATTTTATGTCTTTTCTTTCTAATGTGCACCCATTCACATAACCTTCCTATACTCTTTACAGACTCCCTATCGTCCTTAAACTTGCATTCCCACCTATCTTTGCCTTGTAAAGAATTCTGGCTGTAATACACTGGTCCATGTTTGTAATGTACACAGTATTCTGATTTTAAGCTGATTTTGGTATTGGATTAGTTCAATATTGTTTTCTTGAATTTGTATTTGCCTATAAACAAAAAGAACAACAACAACACACACAAAATGCTGGTAGAACACAACAGGCCAGGCAGCATCTATAGGGAGAAGCGCTGTTGACGTTTCGGGCCAAGACCCTTCGTCAGGACTAACCGAAAGGAAAGATAGTAAGAGATTTGAAAGTAGAGGGGGAGGGGGAAATGCAAAATGATAAGAGTAGACCGGAGGGGGTGGGATGAAGCTAGGAGCTGGAAAGGTGATTGGCGAAAATGATACAGAGCTGGAG
Organism: Hypanus sabinus; assembly: GCF_030144855.1. Lineage (NCBI taxonomy): Eukaryota > Metazoa > Chordata > Chondrichthyes > Myliobatiformes > Dasyatidae > Hypanus > Hypanus sabinus. The sequence continues at coordinate 5,445,503 of NC_082733.1, forward strand.
AAGGGAAAGGATCATGGGACGGGAGGCCTCAGGAGAAAGAAAGGTGGTGGGGGGGGGGGGAGCACCAGAGGGAGAAGGAGAACAGGCAAACAACTAAATATGTCAGGGATGGGGTAAGAAGGGGAGGAGGGGCATTAACGGAAGATAGAGAAATCAATGTTCATGCCATCAGGTTGGAGGCTACCCAGCCGGGATATAAGGTGTTGTTCCTCCAACCTGAGTTTGGATTCATTTTGACAATAGAGGAGGCCATGGATAGACATATCAGAATGGGAATGGGACGTGGAATTAAAACGTGTGGCCACTGGGAGATCCTGCTTTTTCTGGCGGACTGAGCATAGGTGTTCCATGAAATGGTCTCCCAGTCTGCATCGGGTCTCGCCAATATATAAAAGGCCACATTGGGAGCACCAGAAGCAGTATACCACACCAGCCGACTCACAGGTGAAGTGACAGCCTCACCTGGAAGGACTGTCTGGGGTCCTGAATGGTGGTGAGGGAGGAAGTGTAAGGGCAGGTGTAGCACTTGTTCCGTTTACAAGGATAAGTGCCAGGAGGGAGATCCGTGGGAAGGGATGGGGGGGACGAGTGGACAAGGGAGTCGTGTAGGGAGCGATCTCTGTAAAAAGCAGAAAGGGGGGGAGGGAAAAATGTGTTTGGTAGTGGGATCCCGGCGGAAGTTACAGAGAATTATATGTTGGACCTGGAGGCTGGTGGGGTGGTAGGTAAGGACAAGGGGAACCCTATCTCGAGTGGGGTGGCGGGTGGATGGGGTGAGGGCAGATGTGCGGGAAATGGGAGAGATGCGTTTGAGAGCAGAGTTGATGGTGGACGAAGGAAAGCCCCTTTGCTTAAAAAAGGAAGACATCTCCTTCGTCCTGGAAAGAAAAGCCTCATCCTGAGAGCAGATGCGGCGGAGACGGAGGAATTGTGAGAAGGGGATAGCCTTTTTGCAAGAGACAGGGTGGGAACAGGAATAGTCCAGGTAGCTGTGAGAGTCTGTAGGTTTATAGTAGATATCAGTAGATAGGCCGTCTCCAGAGATGGAGACAGAAAGATCAAGAAAGGGGAGGGAGATGTCGGAAATGGACCAGGTAAATTTGAGGGCAGGGTGAAAGTTGGAGGCAAAGTTAATGAAGTCGGCGAGCTCAGCACGCGTGCAAGAGGCAGCACCAATGCAGTCGTCGATGTAGCGAAGGCAAAGAGTGGGACGGATACCAGTATAGCCTTGGAGCATGGACTGTTCCACAAAGCCAACAAAAAAGCAGGCATAACTGGGACCCATACAGGTGCCCATGGCTACACCCTTGGTTTGGAGGAAGTGGGAGGAGCCAAAGGAGAAATTATTGAGAGTAAGAACTAATTCCGCTAGACGGAGGAGAGTGGTGGTAGAGGGGAATTGGTTAGGTCTGGAATCCAAAAAAAAACCGAAGAGCTTCGAGACCATCTCAGTGGGGGATGGAGGTATATAGGGACTGGATGTCCATGGTGAAAATAAGACGGAGGGGGCCAGGGAATTTAAAATCATTGAAAAGATTCAAAGCATGAGAAGTGTCACAAACATAGGTGGGAAGAGATTGAACAAGGGGGGATAAGACAGTGTCAAGGTATGCAGAAATGAGTTCAGTGGGGTAGGAGCAAGCTGAGACAATAGGTCTACCTGGACAGGCAGGTTTGTGGATCTCAGGTAGGAGGTAGAAACGGGAAGTGTGGGGTGTGGGAACTTTGAGGTTTGTAGCAGTGGATGGGAGATCCCCAGAGCTAATAAGGTTGGTGATGGTATTGGAGACAATGGCCTGGTGCTCCTTAGTGGGATCATGATCAAGGGGTAAATAAGAGGTGTTATCAGAGAGTTGTCGCTATGCCTCAGCCAGGTAGAGGTCAGTACGCCAGACAACAACAGCTCCCCCCTTATCAGCGGGTTTTATAGCGAGGTTGGGATTGGTGCGGAGGGAGCGGAGAGCAGAGCTTTCGGAGGGAGTGAGGTTGGAATTGGAACAGGGTGTGGTGAAGTCAAGACGGTTAATGTCCCGTCGACAATTAGCAATAAAGAGATCCAGAGCAGGTAGAAGACCAGAGCTGGGTGTCTGTGAAGAGGAGGAGGGTTGAAGATGGGAGGGCTCATCGGTGGGGGTAGGAGAGTCCTTGCCAAAGAAGTAAGCTCGGAGACGGAGCCGGCGGAAGAAGAGTTCAGCGTTATGGAGTACGCAGAACTCATTGAGGTGTGGGCGAAGGGGGACAAAGGTGAGGCCCTTAATGAGGACAGAGCGCTCTGCCTCAGAGAGTTGAAGGTCGGAGGGGATGGTAAAGACCCGGCACGGGTGAGAGATGGGATCAGAGCGGGGAGAGAGGCTGGTGGTGTCAGTGGAGAGGGAAGGGTTGGGGTGAGAGGAAGATGGAGCCTCTGAGGGTCCAGGAGCTGACGATGGGATCTGAGGGAGAGGGGATTGCAGAGTGGTGGTGGGGGAAGGGGAGACGGGAGTTACAATCACAGCATGTGAAGACCCGGCCTGGAGTTCAAGGCTGGAGTTGCAGTCGATGGTTGCGCAATCATTTTGAAGCTGTCCATGGTCGTTGGAACCCGCGTTGATGGTGCTGTAGTTCGGGATCTTTGAAATAAAAAGAAGGATCTGTTTGCTTCTGTTAATGTTCTTTGTATTTGTATAGCAAGGTGCCTTGTTCTAGAAATTCATTTATACACCATTGCTAATATGTCATTTTTAGAATGTTTCCAGGAACAATAAGTACACTTATAAGTACATAGTTTTGGGAATAATCATCAGTCAGTCCCTGAGAAACCAGAGTTTTCATATTGCAGGCTAGACTGAGACAGCATTAGTTTATCCCCATTCTATTTCTATCCTAAGGCCCAGAAATGATGTTCATTTACTGATTTCACAGCACACCCAACCCTAACCATTCCCATTTTCCCCAACTGAGACAGGCCTCAATCTCCTAGCGCCCCAATAGTCACAGGCTTCAGCACTCATCACAGACCAAACAAAATCCCTGTCAGATGCAGGTCCTAAATGTCAGTCCCAAACGTCAGTCACTACATTTCTAAGTCCTATTAATTTCATTTGGGTGGAGATATATCTGTAACAAAGGAGGTGTAAGGTGCTCTTTCTCTCCATTAGCTTACAGGTCAACTTTGGACAAAGTGTAGCACCTGCTTAGACCCCTAATCAGGGTCATGTGAAACCATGGGAGCAGCTGGTGCATATCACAAGCCCTGATTATGCAACTACTGATGCCAGACAGACAATCTCTGAAGAGTATTGATAATGGCTGGGGTCACCAGTCTAGTAAACATATTAACCAGAAGAAGGAAATGGCAAGCCACTTCTGTAGAAAAAAAATTGCCAAGAACAATCATGAACATGAATAGTACCATGTTGAACAGCATGGTACATAATGATTATGATGATTATTAATTTCATACTATTCAAACTTGTTTTCTTTATGACTCTTGAGAGTCAGGTTTTTATGTAGACAATGGTAGTTGCCTCCAGGGGTACAATGCATTACCAGGGTAGTGGGAGAAGGCAATTTGATGAAGTTTAAGAGGCTTAAGATAGACGCATGATGTGAAAGGAATGGAGGGATATGGATGAGACACAGGATATTTAGTATAAATTGGCATCAAGGTTGGTACATTGTCATGAATCAAATGGCCTTTTCAATGCTGTACTGTTGTATGTTCCTATTCTTGATAAGCTTTAGTATTGAATTGCAGCCGCCCTTCTGGGTCAATCTGCATGCCCTTCGGTAGCATTTTATACACATGGCCACAAATAGTCATCAATTGGGTGTTCTCAGAAAATTTTATTAAGATAACCTTAATTCTTAGTTTCAAGTAATTTATATTTGCAACACGTAAGTACAGCTTCACCACAACCAGCATGGAACACTGCACCATTATGTCTATTCCTGCCCTTTTGCTTTCTGGCCTCCAGGTACTACATAATTCATGTAACTGCAGTCCTCTTAATTTCATGGGCCATTACCATTACAATGATTCTTTGATATTTTTAATTAAATCATTTTTGAAAATTCATGTTACTTAAACATTTTTTATCAATTTGTAGAGTAATTTTACAAGATTCTTCAATCTTTGACTTGCCATTTAAAAAAAATTGTACTGACTGCTTTGGTAATTCCTCAGTGCTTCATAATTGGATGATATTTGCTTCTGATTCCTTGATTATTCATATTAACTTTTTAAAAGAGTTATCTTGTTTACCACACTCAAGTCAGAGATTTATTTTTCCAGCATCTATGGAAAGGAATAAACTGTTGATGTTTTGGAAGGGAATGACGAAGAAGCTAGAAGAAGGTGGGGAAGTGGGGAGGAATACAGGCTAGAAGGTAATAGGTGATAGGATACCTTCCCTCAACTCTGCTTTCCACAGGGATCACACTTGCCCTCATTCCCTTGTCTTTTCGTCTCTACCCACTAATCTCCCTCCTGGTACTTATTCTTGCAAACAGAAGATGTGTTACACCTGTACATTCACTCCCACTCTCACCTGTATTCCAGGCCCCAAACAGTCCTTGCAGGTGAGACAAGACTTCACCTGTAAGCTTGTAGGGATTTTTAAATGTGTCCAATGCTCTTGATATGACCTCTTCTACATCAGTGAGACCCAACGTAGATTGGGGGATTGCTTTGTCATGTCCCTTTGCTCTATCCTCAGCAAGCAGGATTTCCAGTCTCCATTCCCATTCTGACATGTCAGTCCAAGGCCTCCACTACTGTTGTGATGAGGCCACTCTCAGGTTGGAGGAGCAAAACCTTATATTCCATCTGGGTAGCCTCCAACCTGATGGCATAAACCTCAATTTCTCTATCTTCCAATAATATTTCCCCCTCCACATTTCCTTCTCTTCAGTTCTTCACTCAGGCTCTCCTCTTACCTGTTCTCTTCTCCTCACCTGCTTATCACCTCTCCCTCTCCTGGTGCCCCTCCTCTTTCCTTTCTTCATCATCTAATCTCCTGTCCTATCAGATTCTGCTTTCTTCAACCCTTTACCTTTTCCACCTGTTACCTCCTAACTTCAGAATCAGAATTAGGATTAATATCACTGGCATATGTTTTGAAATTTGTTATTTTCTGCGGCAGTACATTCTAATCCATAATGAAAAAAACTATAAGTTACAAAAGAGGTATATATAACAAAATTAAATTACATAGGTAGTGCAAAAAGAGAGGAAATTAATAGTGAGGTAGTGTTCTTGGATTCATTGTCCATTCAGAAATCTGAATGGCGGTTGAGAAGAAGCTGTTCCTAAAACATTGAGTGTGTCTTCAGACTCCTGTACTCCTTGTAGCAATGAGAAGAGGGTATGTCTTGGGTGATGGGGGTCCTCAATGGCAGATGCTGCCTTTCTGAGGCATTACCTTTTGAAGACATCTTTAATGCTGGGGAGGCTAGTGCCCATGATGGAACTGGTTGAGTTTACAACATTCTGCATTTTTTCCAATCCTGTGCAGCAGCCCTTCCATACCAGACAGTGATGCAACCAATTAAAATGCTCTCTATCAATAGAAATTTGTGAATATCAGAAAATATTGTGGAGACATACCAAATCTCCTCAAACTCCAAATGAAATAAAGCTGCTGTTGTGCCTTCTTTATAATTACATCAGTATGTTGGGCTCTGGATAAATCTTCAGAGATTTTGACACCCAGGAATTTGAAACTGCACCTTTTCCACTGCTGATCCCTCAATGACTTGTGAGTGTTCCCTCAACTTCCCCTTCCTGAAGTCCGCTATCAATTCCCTTGTCGTACTGATGTTGAGTACAAGGTTGTTGTTGCAACACCACTCAACCAGCTGATCTGTCAGGTTCCTGTGTGCCTTCACCATGGGAAATTCTCCCAACAATAACCATATAACCATATAACAACCACAGCACGGAAACAGGCCATCTTGGCCCTCCTAGTCCGTGCCGAACCCTTAATCTCACCTAGTCCCACCTACCTGCACTCAGCCCATAACCCTCCACTCCTTTCCTGTCCATATACCTATCCAATTTTACCTTAAATGACACAACTGAAATGGCCTCTACTACTTCTACAGGAAGCTCATTCCACACAGCTATCACTCTTTGAGTAAAGAAATACCCCATCGTGTTTCCCTTAAACTTCTGCCCCCTAACTCTCAAATCATGTCCTCTAGTTTGAATCTCCCCCCTCTCAATGGAAACAGCCTGTTCACGTCAACTCTATCTATCCCTCTCAAAATTTTAAATACCTCGATCAAATCCCCCCTCAACCTTCTACGCTCCAATGAATAGAGACCTAACTTGTTCAACCTTTCTCTGTAACTTAATTGCTGAAACCCAGGTAACATCCTAGTAAATCGTCTCTGCACTCTCTCTAATTTATTGATATCTTTCCTATAATTCGGTGACCAGAACTGCACACAATATTCCAAATTTGGCCTTACCAATGCCTTGTACAACTTTAGCATTACATCCCAACTTCTGTACTCAATGCTTTGATTTATAAAGGTCAGCATTCCAAAAGCCCTCTTCACCACCCTATCTACATGAGACTCCACTTTCAGGGAACTATGCACAGTTATTCCTAGATCTCTCTGTTCCTCTGCATTCCTCAATGCCCTACCATTTACTCTGTATGTTCTATTTGGATTATTCCTGCCAAAATGTAGAACCTCACACTTCTCAGCATTAAACTCCATCTGCCAACGTTCAGCCCATTCTTCTAACCAGCATAAATCTCCCTGCAAGCTTTGAAAATCCACCTCATTATCCACAACACCTCCTACCTTAGTATCATCGGCATACTTACTAATCCAATTTACCACCCCATCATCCAGATCATTTATGTATATTACAAACAACATTGGGCCCAAAACAGATCCCTGAGGCACCCCGCTAGTCACCGGCCTCCATCCCGATAAACAATTATCCACCACTACTCTCTGGCATCTCCCATCTAGCCACTGTTGAATCCATTTTATTACTCCAGCATTAATACCTAACGACTGAACCTTCTTAACTAACCTTCCATGTGGAACTTTGTCAAAGGCTTTGCTGAAGTCCATATAGACTACATCCACTGCCTTACCCTTGTCAACATTCCTCGTAACTTCTTCAAAAAATTCAATAAGGTTTGTCAAACATGACCTTCCACGCACAAATCCATGCTGGCTACTTCTAATCAGATCCCATCTATCCAGATAATTATAAATACTATCTCTAAGAATACTTTCCATTAATTTACCCACCACTGATGTCAATCTGACAGGTCTATAATTGCTAGGCTTCCTTCTAGAACCCTTTTTAAACAATGGAACCACATGAGCAATACGCCAATCCTCCGGCACAATCCCCGTTTCTAATGACATCTTAAAGATCTCCGTCAGAGCTCCTGCTATTTCTACACAAACTTCCCTCAAGGTCCTGGGGAATATCCTGTCAGGACCCGGAGATTTATCCACTTTTAAATTTCTTAAAAGCGCCAGTACCTCCACCTTTTTAATTGTCATAGGTTCCATAACTTCCTTGTTTCCCACACCTTAGACAATTCAATATCCTTTTCCTTAGTGAATACCGAAGAGAAGAAATCATTCAAAATCTCTCCCATCTCCTTCGGTTCCACACATAGCTGACCACTCTGATTCTCTAAGGGGCCAATTTTATCCCTCACTATCCTCTTGCTTTTAATATAACTGTAGAAACCTTTCGGATTTACTTTCACCTTATTTGCCAAATCGTATCTTCTTTTAGCTTTTCTAATCTCTTTCTTAAGATTCCTTTTACATTCTTTATATTCCTCGAGCAATTCCTTTACTCCATGCTGCCTATATCTATTGTAGACATCCCTCTTTTTCTGAACCAAATTTCTAATATCCCTTGAAAACCATGGTGCTCTCAAACCTTTAACCTTTCCTTTCAACCTAACAGGAACATAAAGATTCTGTACCCTCATAATTTCACCCTTAAATGACCTCCATTTCTCTATTACATCCTTCCCATAAAACAACTTGACCCAATCCACTCTCTCTAAATCCCTTCGCATCCCCTCAAAGTTAGCCTTTCTCCAATCAAAAATCTCAACTCTAGGTCCAGTCCTGTCCTTCTCCATAATTATTTTGAAGCTAATGCTATTGTGATCACTGGACCCGAAGTGCTCCCCAACACATACATCTGTCAGCTGACCTATTGCATTCCCTAACAGGAGATCCAACACTACCCCATCTCTAGTCGGTACTTCTATGTATTGTTGCAAAAAACTATCCTGCACACACTTCACAAACTCTAAACCATCCAGCCCTTTTACAGAATGAGCTTCCCAGTCTACGTGTGGAAAATTAAAATCTCCCACAATCACCACCTTATGTTTACTACAAATATCTGCTATCTCCTTACACATTTGCTCTTCCAACTCACGCGCCCCATTAGGTGGCTTATAATACACTCCTATCAGTGTTACTGCATCTTTCCCATTCTTCAATTCCACCCAAATGGCCTCCCTAGAGGAGCTCTCTAATCTATCCTTCCAAAGCACTGCCATAAGATTTTCTTGGACAAGCAATGCAACACCTCCTCCTCTGGCCCCTCCTACTCTATCACACCTGAAGCAACTAAATCCAGGAATATTTAGTTGCCAATCACACCCTTCCTGCAACCATGTTTCACTAATAGCTACAACATCATAATTCCAGGTATCAATCCACCCTTTAAGCTCATCCACCTTTCTTACAATGCTCCTAGCATTAAAATAGATACATTTAAGATACTCTCCATCTCCTCCTCTCTTTCCATCCCTAACAATGCATTCAAATTTATTATCTTTTTCTTTCTTCTCCCCTACATCTTCGGGCTGAGCGCATCCCTTCTCCATCACCTGCCTTTCCTCCCTCACACACTGTCTATTTACTTGCTCCATTGGTGAACTAACCTCCTCTCCCATAGTCTCCTCAAATAGTCTCCCGGCCCCCCATCTTACTAGTTTAAAGTCCGCCCTGTAGCCCTAGCAAACCTCTCAATTGTGTCATCAGCCAATTTATAAATGATATTAGAGCTGTGCCTAGCTGCACAGTTGTGGGTGTAAAGAGAGTAGAGTAGTGGGCTAAGCACTCATCCTTGATTCACTCAGATCAGAATTCATCCCAGTGGGGAAATCAAGCATCCAGTTGCAGAGTATCAGGTTTTGGAGCTTGTTATTTAGAACTGAGGGTATGATTGTGTTGAACACTGAGTTGTAGTCAATAAACAGCAGCCTGATGAAGGTACTAAATATTGTCCAGGTGATCCAAGGCCCATTGGTGAGCCAGTGAGAATGTATCTGCTGTAGACCTATTGTGGCAATAGGCAAATTGCAGTGTGTCCAGGTCCTTGCTTAAGCAAGAGTTGATTCTAGCCATGACCAACATAGCAAAGCACTTCATCACAGTCATTGGGCAATAGTTCACACTGCTCTTCATCACTAGTATGATTGTCCTTTTAAAGCAGGTGGGAACCTCCAACTGCAACAGTGAGAGTTTGAAGATGTCCTTGAACACTCCCGCCAGTTGGTTTTCATGGGTTTTCTGAGCCCAGTCAGATACACCATCAGGACCTGATGCCCTGCGTGGGTTCATGTTCTTGAAAGATGTTTTGACGTCAGCCTCTGAGATGGAGATCACAGGGTCACCAGGCAACTCGAGCATTTGCACAGATTTAGTTTTATTCTGCCTTTCAAAGCGTGCCTAAAAGGCATTGAGCTTATCATGGAGTGATGCATCATGGCTATAGGTTTTGCTTTGTAGGAAGTAATGGCCAACAACCCCTGCCAGAGCTAACGTGCATCCAATTCTGTCTTTAACCTCAATTGGAATTGTTTTCTCACTTTTAAAATAGCCTTCTGTGGGTCGTACTGGACTTATTGTATAGTTCTGGATCACCGATCTTTACTGCCACAGATCTAGCCCTCAGCAGACTGAATAGCCCGCAACTTTTAGTTTGGGTATGTCCGGTGTGTTCTTTTCACTTTTGAAGTGAAGCTTTTCACTTCACTCTTACATTTTCCCATCCACTTGGCTTTATGTATCAGTTTGTAGCTTGTACTCCTTTCCTTTCCCCAACCCCTTCTTTTCCAGTCTTGATGAAAGGTCTCAGCCCAAAATGTCGACTGTTCATAGTAAATTTATTATCAAAGTACAGATACTTACAAAGTACGTTACCATTACAACCCTTCTATTTTCTTGCAGACATAATCAGTAAATCCAAGAACCACAGTAGAATCAATGCAAGACTGCACCCAACTGGGTGTTTCAGTAACCGATGTGTAATAGGCGACAAACTGTGCAAATACAAAAGATTATAGAAATAATAATAAATGAGCAATAGGTAAGAGTCTCAGCACCTACTACCTGCCGGATGATTGCTGCTGGAGAAGGAATCTGTGAGCAGCCTATCACTGTGTGCCTTGCTGTGGCAGGGGGTAGGCCACTCTCCTTTATGTGGTGTCCCTCTCTTTCAATGAACGTCAGTAATATTTATAGGATAGTATCATGGTTCTGCATTTATGGATTGGACTATTTTGTTTATGGACTGTGGACTTTTTTCAGACTTATTGTTATATATTCTGTTTTTTTAAAATCGCCCGTATACTTTCTGTTTTGTTATGTGACGGGAGGGTGCTTGGGGGTTGATGTTCTGTCGGTTTTTTGTGTGGGGGAGGAGTTGTTTTTTGGGGGGAGCAATGTTCCTGTTCCATTTTATGCAGGGGGAGGGAGGATTGATGATTGGGATGCACAGTTTTTTTTTTGCACAGTGAATAAGTTTTGATGTTTCTCTCTGAACAACTCAAGTTCTTTCTTTGTTTCGTGGCTATCTAGAGAATACAAATCTCAGAGTTGTATAGGGATACATGATTTGATAATAAATGAACATTTCAATTACAAAAATATAGAGAACAGGCAATGAAGAGTCCTTGAAAGTGAGTTCATAGGCTGTGGGAAGTGAGTTCATAGGCTGTGAGTTCATAGTGATGGGGCAGGTAAAGTTATCCCCACTGGTTCAAGAGCCTGTTGACTGAGGGGTACTAAATGTTTCTGAACCTGGTAGTGTTATTCCTTTTCATAGAGGGTGCCTGACCTACTGAGTTCTCCAGCAGTTTGTGTGCATTGATCTGGATCTCCAGCATTTTTTTCTTAGTTTCTTGCAGGATCTTGTTTGTATACATTTAGCCACTGGTAATTTCTCAATGTTAAGTTTGTATCCTTTTTTTCATTTTACTTTTGTGAGCAACAGCCTCCACAAACTGCTCTGTCTGCCATTTTGATATTTTCTATTTGAAGCTGTCCTTCATTTCCTCTGACTCACCTAGTTACAGTATGTCATTTGTTATTTTGTTGCGCTGTCTGTGTCACACATTCTTATGTTCTCGCAGTATATTTATATGAATTTACGTGCAAATTTTTATCTAGAGCTGTGATGTATCAGTTACGTATTCAAAAATTAACTTAATTCTGAACAATATTGCTAGTATGTTTTTTCAGGTAATGACCAACATTGGTCATGAGGTTGGTTATGACTAGACTGAACTCCTGCCTCAGCAAGGACCTGGACCCTGTGCAGTTTGCCTGTCGCCACAATAGGTCAATGGCGGACACAATCTCAATGTCTCTTCACATGGGCTTAGACCACCTGGACAATATAAACACCTATGCCAGGATAGTTTATCGACTATAGCTGAGTATTTAACACCATCATTCCCACAATCCTGATTGAGAAGTTACAGAACCTGGACCTCTATATCTCCCTCTGCAATTGGATCCTTGACTTCCAGACCAGAACACCACTGTCTGTGCTGATATTGATATATCCCATCAACAGTGGTGCACCTCCAGGGTGTGTGCTTAGCGCACTGCTCTACTCTCTCTGTACCAATAACCGTGTAGCTAGGCATAGCTCAAATACCATCTTTAAGTTTGCTGATGATATAACCATTGCTGGTAGAATCTCAGATGGTGACGAGAGGGCATACGGGAGAGAGATATGTCAACTAGTGGAGTGGTGTTGCAGCAACAATCTGGCACTGAATGTCAGTAAGACAAAAGAGCTGATTGTGGACTTCAGGAAGGGTAAGACAAAGGTTCACATACTAACCCTTATAGAAGGAGCAGAAGTGGAGAGAGTGAGCAGTTTCAAGTACGTGAGTGTTAAGATCTCTGAGGATCTAACCTGGTCCCAATATATTGATGCAGCTACAAAGAAGGCAAGACAGCAACTATACTTCATTAGGAGTTTGAAGAGATTTGGTAGAACTTCTATAGATGTACCATGAAGAGCATTATGACAGGCTGCCATCCAGTTCCTAAATGGCCATTGAACCTGTGAACACTACCTCACTTTTTTTTAATATACGTTATTACTGTTTTTGCACAATTTTTAATCTATTCAATATACGTATACTGCGATTGATTTACCTATTTATTATTATTATTTTCTTCTATATTATGTATTACTGTCAAGTCAAACTAGTTTCTAGAAAGTATTGGGACCTATAGGCAAAAGAAAATAAAATTTAAAAGTAATAACAAGAATCCATTGATAGACCGGATAGAACCCACAGCCTGAGTACTGCTTCTGCCCGGAACATTGGGGGGACTCTGCAGCATCACAGCGACAGTCTGGGAGCAGTGTTGGAATCTGCGGTAAGATACTGAACTTTAAATAACTTAAGAGACTGTTTCATGGAAAAGAACACTGCTGTCACTGCATTTGGGTTAGCGCTAGCTTCGTCGTGGGGATCATCGTGTGCAGGCGCTTCTTGGAAACGGCATGAAGTTTAAGAAGAGCTCGCGAACCTCCGGGAGGGTTCGCCCGGTTTGAAAACATAACAGTCTATTAGAGAAATGGAGACTGTGCAGGTCAGAATCTGTCAACAAAGTCCGGAGAGACAGCTAGTTTTTTCACCTTGTGACTAGTGACTAAGGACTAATGACTGATGGAACTAACGGAACTATCAAACTGCCACACTTGCGAAAAATAAAAGGAGGAGAAAGGAAAAGTTGTTTGGTCATTGAGTGGAATCCGGTTAAAAAACCTTCGGGTAGGTGCATTCAATCTCTTTCAAGTGGGAAGCTGCACGTGTTCAAAGAAGAACAAGAACTCCAACTTGACATTGGACTGCTGCTGCTAAGTTAACAAATTTCACGACACATGCCAGTGATAACAAACCTGATTCCGATTCTGAAATAGATATTTTCGCAGTTTAAAAATATGTATATTTATAGCAAGACTTCATCTATGTTAATCAGTGAGTTGTAGTATTTTAAAGCAAAGATAAATAGAATAGGAGGAACTAATAGAATAAGACCATTTGACAAGTTAAAAAGTCCTTTATAATTATTTCAATGTAGCAATAAACCATGTGGGATTGTACTGCCATCTTCTGTTTAATCAAATCTAAAAATTAGCTCTATTTGTCATATGTATATCAAAGCATACAGAGAAATGCTTCATTTGTGTCAAATCAAAACAGCAAGGATTGTGCTGGGGGCAGCCTGCAAGCACTTCTGGCAGCTACATGGTATGCACACATAATACTAATCCTAACCAGTACATCTTTGGAGTGTGGGAGGAAACCGAAATGCCCAAAAGAAACCCATGGAGCCACCAAGAGATTGTACAAACTCCTACAGACAGTGGCAGGAATCGATTCACAATCGGTGATCCAAACACTGTAAAGTGATTGTCCTAAAGTGCTGCCCTATCATTTGTTAATTTTGTTAAAATGTTGTGCTTTTAATGAAAACAATCACAAGATATAAGGTGTTGAAACAAAGGTATTTATGCTTATATTTTTCCTGCCATTCATACATTGATACCACAATTGTGCAGCTGTTGATAAAGGATCAAGGCATGGTGAGGGAGGGTAGTTAAAAGGCACCAGCAATCATGGTCACAACAGGTCTCAAAGGAGAACTGTTTGGATGCAGTGATAACAATCTGATGTATTAGACAGTCCAGAAAAGGAACTGAGAGGTAATACCTATAAAAAAGGAGTCTGTGAGCAGTCTATTGCTGTGGCAGGCGGGTAGGCCTCTCTGCCTTGTGTGATGTCCCCCTCGATGGATGTTGGTGGATGATATCGTGGTTCTGCATTTACGATTGGACTATTGTGTTTATGGTCTGTGGACTTTTTCAGATATGGTTTTTATATTCTGTGTTTTCTTGTTCCTTTTCTGTTTTGTTGTGCGACGGCAGGGTATTTGGGCATTGATATTATGTTAGTTTTTTGTGTGGGGTAGGTGCAGTTTTTTGGGGGGGGGGGGTCACTGTTCCTGTTCCATTTTGTGTGGGGGAAGGGTTTTGGGGGGGATGCCATTCTCTTTTGTCTTAGGGGTGGATTTGATGTTTCTGTCTAAACAATTTTAATGTTCTTTTTGTGTTTAGTGGCTATCTAGAGAAATACAAATATCAGAGTTGTATGTGGATACATACTTTGATAATAAATGAACCGTTGAAAAAGCATCCACACCTTCAAAGGAAATGTACTGTATTTAGTAGACTTTTTTTAATCAATTCTTGCCCATTTGTTTGTTTTTCTCCCTATCCTCCTCCATTGTCTTCATTTTGACACTGCTTATCAACACAGATTTCTCTTTAGATCATAACCTATAAGAGTTCATCATGGCCACTGTAAGAAAAGTGCTGGTTTGTGTTTAATTAATAGGAGGTGACACTTGAATGTGGAAAACCACATAGTGGTTATATTTTCTACCTCCTGAGATACAGGAGATAATTTCTACATGATCATAATAGAGTCCAATTATGATATATAATTATCTAAAACAAGTGATTCTAGATCAAATAGAAACATAAACCCAAAAATAATCAGTGGTCTTAAAGTTTAAAATTAAGTAATTTAGATGAGTAATATGTACAGAAGTATTGGACAACTTGCATGTAACAGTATTCCTCCAGTGGAGGTTTGAAGCTAAAAGAATGAGCCACCAATGTTGTTCATTATCATCTAGATGAGATAATTTATTCTGTTTACTTAATATTGTTGAACAGGTAAATAAATAAGAAAATATGTATTAATATATTGTATTTTTTCCTTCCCAGGGAATTATTTTCTTCTGATGGATCAATTATTGAAAATGAAGTAACAAAGGTATCAAGATAACTGTAAAATTTATCATTCATATTTAAAATGCTTGGAAAAAAATGTAATTTAACCCTGGAGCTGTCTTCGGTAGAACCATAAAACCAACTGACAATTAACAGCATTAAATATGATTAGAGGTTCAGAGAAACTTTTTGCTGAATCTAACTGAAAATCTTGTTTTTTTTCTGATGCTTTTACAAAATTAGCCATGTTAAATAACAGGAAAATATTATCTAGTCATTTATATTTGGAGCAATGACACTCAGTGGCCACTCTATTAGGTATTTCCCATACAATAAAGTGGCCACTGAATGTCTGTTCGCAGTCTTCTACTACTGTGGTGCATCCACTTCATGGTTCAATATGTTGTGCATTCAGAAATGCTCTTCTTCACATATAGCACTATTGTAATGCATGGTTATTTCAGTCAGTTCGAACCAGTCTGGTCATTCTACTCTGACCTCTCTTATTAATTAGGCATTTTCACCCATAGAACTGCTACTCAGTGTATGTTGATTTTTGTTTTTAGCATCATTCTCTGTAAAACTCTAGAAACTGGTTTGCATGAATATCCCAGGAGAATAGCAGTTTCTGAGATACTCAAACCACTCCGTGAGTCATCAACAATCATTCCATGGTCAAAGTCACTTAGTCATTTCTTCCCTAATCTGATGTTTGGTCTGAACAACCAACCTCTTGTCTGCCACTTAATTGGCTGATTTGTATTAATGAGCAGGTGTACCTAATAAAGTGTCCACTACCGTATATGCATAATTTTCTAACTATAATGTCTCTTATAGTTGATTGTATTATTGTTTACAGCTGGCTATTTCTAATTACCATTCCAACAACTGACAACTTAACTCTGGATGTAGCATTGAAAATAGTACATTATAACATATCAAAATGCACAGTATCAATGCCTGAAGTTTAATAAATTTCCCCTTGTCATGGAATCCCTCCTTGCTTAGTCACTCTGTGCTTCCAGAAACTCCTTTTTTGAAATCCTCAGTTCTTCCTGTGGTACTTCATTTCTTGACCAGCTTATTGATATTTCTTTTTTATACTGTTTACATCTACTTACTTACACCTCTTTACCCTAGTTACATCTGCTTACGTCACTGTTCAAATTTTTTCTCTGAAATGCATCTCCTCAATCAAGGTTTTGTTTACTCTTTCAAATCTAGTTTACATATTTCCATATTTCTTTGCAACCTCATGACCAACCCTGTCTGAAACTACTGAATTTCACTTAACATGAGAAATAGTCAGAATACAGCACAAACAAACCTATTGGCTCACCGCATACACCGAAGACCATAAGACAGTAAGACATAGAAGCAGAATTAGGCCATTCAGCCCATCATGTTTGCTCTACCATTTGACCATGGCTGATTTATTTTCTGTTTTACCCTCATTCTCTCCCCTTCTCCCTGTAACCTTTGATGCCTTTACTAATCAAGAGCTCATCAATTTCTGCTTTAAATATACCCAATGACTTGGCATCCACGGTAGTCTGTGGCAATGAATTGTACAGATTCACCACCTTCTGACTAAAAAGAAATTCCACTTCATCTTTGTTCCAATAGGACTTCCTTCTATTCTGAGGCTGTACCCTCTGGTCCTCGACTCTCCTTATTTGAAACATTCTCTCAACATTCACTCAATATGGACCTTTCAATTTTTGGTAGGTTTCAATGATAACCCCCTTCAATCTCCTAAATTCCAGTGAGTTCAGAAGCCGTCAAATGCTCCTCAAACATTAACCCTTTCATTCTTGGGATCATTCCCTTAAACCTCCTTTGTACTCTCTTCAATGCCAGCTCATCCTTTTTTAGATAAGGGGCTCAAAACTGCTAATAATACACCAAGAGTGGTCTGACCAATGCCTTATAAAGCCTCAGCATTATATCTTTACTCTAGTCCTCTTAACATTGCATTTGCCTTTCTTACGACGCATTCAGCCTGCAAGTTAACCTTCAGGGAATCCTGCATGAGGACTGACCTTTTTGTACCTCTGATTTTTTTAAATCTTCTACCTGTTTAGGAAATAGTGTACACTTTTATTCCTTCTATCAAAGTGCATAATCATACACTTCCCATCTGCCATTTATTTGCCCATTCTCTTTAATCTAAGTCCTTCTGCAGACTCCTTGCTTCCTCAACACTATCTTTGTATCGTCTGCAAACTTGGCTATAAGTCTAGTTTATTAAACAACACCCAATTCAGAATAGCCTTTTTCCTAGTGGGCTTGACCACAAGCTGCTCAAAAGTCTTGTAGATTCCTTCTCTTGTGATCTAGCACCAACCTGATTTTCCCATTCTGCCCGTGTATTGAAATCCACCATGACCATCATAATATTTCCCTTTTTAACATTCCTTTTCTATCTACCATTGTAATTTATACTCCTCATCCTGGCTAATGTTTAGAGACCTGTATATAACTTAATCAGTCTTTATATCCTTGCAGTTTCCTAACTCTACCAACAAGATTCTACATCTTACTGTCCTATGTCACTTTTCTAAGGATTTGATTTCATTTTTTTAACCAACAATGACAACCCTTCCCCTCTGCCATCTGTCTGTCCATTCAATATGATGTGTATCCTTGGATGTTCAGTTCCCAGCTCTGAACTTCCTTTAGACATGATTCTGTGATGCCCACTATGTCATAGCTGCCAAATTCTGACTTACCATCTACCATATTTCCTATACTGCATATAACACCTTTAGCCCTGTATTTACCACCTTTCTTCTAATTTTGTCTGAAGTCATGTTGCCTGAAGTTAAATTCGTATCCCTTTCTAATTTTTTTTGTATTATCTTTTATTCTGGAGACTTTCACTATCCTCCCTGTAGTCCCCATTTCCTTTTATTTTATCCATACTTTTCCAAGCTGTTGAACCCTGAAGTGGCAAGACTGTGTTGGCTCACAAAGTAATCCCATACCCTATGGAATTTCCTGTAAGCTATTACTGTATTCCAATTAACAGCATCCTCTTCCTCCCCAGACATACACCAGAGATAATTTGCACTGGGCAGTTAATCTACAAGTTATAGGTCTTTGGAATGTGGATGGGAACAAGAGTATTTGGAAGAAACTGAAACATTCATAGGGAGATTATACAAGCTCCAGACAGACAGCCATAGAAACAGCAAACCTACAGCACAATACAGGCTCTTCGGCCCACAATGCTGTGCCAAACATGTACTTACTTTAGAAGTTACCTTGGGTTACTCATAGCCCTCTATTTTTCTAAGCGCCATATACCTATCCAGGAGCCTCTTCAAAGACCCTATTGTATCCACCTGCACCACCATCAGCGGCAGCCCATTCCACAGACTCACGAATCTCTACGTAAAAACAACAGCAACAACAACTTACCCCTGACATCTCCTCTGCACCTTCTTCCAGGCAGCTTAAAACTGTGTCTTCTCGTGTTAGCCACTTCAGCCCTAGGAAAAAGCCTCTGACTATCCACACGATCAATGCCTGTCATCATCTTATGCACCTCTATCAGGTCACCTCTCATCCTACGTTGCTCCAAGGAGAAAAGGCCAAGTTCACTCAACCTATTGTCATAAAGCATACTTGCTAATCCTGGCAACATCCTTGAAAATCTCCTCTGCACCCTTTCTATAGTTTCTATGTCCTTCCTGTAGTGAGGTGACCAGAACTGAGTACAGTACTCCAAGTGGGGTCTGACCAGGGTCTTATATAGCTCTAACATTACCTCTTGGCTCTTGAACTCAATCACACAGTTGATGAAGGCCAATGCATTGTACGCCTTCTTAACTACACAGTCAACCTGCACAGTAGCTTTGAGTGTCCTATGGACTCGGACCCCAAAATCCTTCTGATCCTTCACACTGCCAAAAGTATTACCATTAATACTATATTCTGCCATCATATTTGACCTACAAAAATGAACCACCTCACATTTATCTGGGTTGAATTCTATCTGCCACTTCTCAGCCCAGTTTTGCATCCTATCAATGTCCCTCTGTAACCTCTGACAGCCCTCTACACTATCCACAAAACCCCTAACCTTTGTGTCATCAGCAAATTTACTAACTCATCCCTCCACTTCCTCATCCAGGTCATTTATGAAGATCATGAAGAGAAGAGGTCACAGAACAGATCCCTGAGGCACACCACTGGTCACCAACCTCCATGCAGAATATGACCCATCTAAAACCACTCTTTGCCTTCTGTGTGCAAGCCAGTTCTGGATCCACAAAGTAATGTCCTCTTGGATCCTATGCTTCCTTATTTTCTCAATAAGCCTTGCATGGCATATCTTATCAAATGCCTTGCTGAAATCCATAAACACTATATCTACTGTTCTACCTTCATCAATGTGATTAGTCACATCCTCAAAAAATTCAAACAGGCTTGTAATGCACAACTTGCCTTTAACAAAGCCATGCTAACTATTTCTAATCAAATTATGCCTCTCCAAATGTTCATAAATCCTGCCACTCAGGATCTTCTCTATCAAATTACCATGCACTGAAGTAAGACTCACTGGTGTATAATTTCCTGGGCTACCTCTACTCCCCATCTTGAATAAGGGAACATTTGCAACCTTCCAATCCTCTGGAACCTCTCCTATCCCCATTGATGATGCAAAGATCATTGCCAGAGGCTCAGCAATCTCATCCCTAGCTTCCCACAGTACCCTGGGGTATGTCTCGTCTAGTCCCACTGACTTACCCAACATGATGTTTTCTATAAGCTCCAGCACATCCTCCTTAATGTCTATATGTTCAAGCTTTTCAGTCTGTTGCAAGTCATCCCTACAATCGCCAAATTCCTTTTCCGTAGTGAATACTGAAGCAAAGTATTAATTACTTCTGCTATCTCTTCCGTTTCCATACACACTTTTCCACTGTCATTGTCCTCATGCTTTTCACATTCTTGTTGAATGCCTTGGGGTTTCCTTAATTCTGCTTACCAAGGCCGCCTCATGTCCCCTTCTGGTTCTCCTAATTTCATTCTTAAGCTCCTTCCTGCTCGCCTTATAATTTTCTAGATCTCCATCGTTACCTAGTTGTTTGAACCTTTCGTAAGCCTTTCTTTTCTTCTTGACTAGATTTTCAACTGCCTTTGCACACCACTGTTTCTGTACTGTACCATCCTTTCCTTGTCTTGTTAGAACATACCTGAGCAGAACGCCACACAAATATCTTCTGCCGTACACTTCTTTTTTTTTATAAACATCTCTTTATTGTTTTTTCAGAATGAAAAGAAAGCACATTAAATCATCCATAGATTTGAAAGTGCAGCAAAGTTAAAGAAAAGGGAAAAATAAAATACATAAGAAATCAAAAGAAAAAAACACACCAAAAAAAGCAAATACCCCACCATTAAAAAAAGCAGTCAATTCAGTTCATTACTTTCATCATCCTGAATATTGTTCTCCAGAAACTTGTAGAAAATGTCCCAAATTTCCCAAAATTTGCCAAGTTTGCTTTTTGTAATGTAGCTTTTCTTTTCTAGAGCAAGATAAGAAGTCATTTCTTTCTGCCATTGTGAAAGTCCACTGATTGTTGGTTACTTCCATGATTAGGTTATGCAGCGTTTGGCTGTACATTTCTGCCGCACATTTCCCTGAGAACATCTGTTCCCAATTTATGCTTCCAAGTTCTTACCTGATAGCTTCATATTTCCCCTTACTCCAATTAAACGTTTACCTAATTTATCTGTTCCTATCCCTCTCCAATGCTATGGTAAAGGAGATAGAATTATGATCACTGTCTCCAAAATGCTCTCCCACTGAGAGACCTGACACCCGAGCAGGTTCATTTCCCAATACCTGATCAAGTACAGCCTCTCCTCTTGTAAGCTTGTCTACATACTGTGTCAGGAAACCTTCCTGAATACACTTAACAAACTCCACCCCATCTAAACCCATTGCTCTAGGGAGATGCCAATCAATATTGGGGAAAATAAAATTCCTCATAACAACAACCCTGTTATTACTGAGCTGTTCTAGAATCTATCTCCTTATCTGCTGCTATTGAAGAAGAAGAAAGCCCTTAACTCCAAGTGGAGTCATCAGGACGCTGTTGTGATGGCATCTTTTTTTAGCAGGCTTTCTTGTTTTAATGAGGCCGAGTTGCTAGCTCAACGGTCAACCCAGCACGGATGGAAAGCGTGCAAGGGAGCTGGCTGGATTCAAACTCAGAGCCTTTGCTCCGCAGTCCAGCGCTGATACCACCAACTGGCAGTTGCTATTGGGTGGTCTATAAAAAACACCCTGCAGAGTTATTGACCCCTCCCTGTTTCTAACTTCCCCAGAGACTCAGTAGACAATCCCTCCATGACTTTTTCCTTTTCTGCAGCCGTGAAAACTATCTCTAATCAGCAGTGCCATGCCCCCACCTCTTTTGCCTCCCTCCCTGTCCTTCCTGAAACATTTAAAGTCTGGCACTCTAAGTAGCAATTCCTGCCTCTGAGCCATCCAAGTTTCTGAAATGGACACAACATCATAGCTCTAAGTACTGGTCCACACTCTAAGCTCATCCACTTTGTTTGTGATGCTTCTTGCATTAAAATAGACACATCTCAAGCCAACAGCCGTTCTCTTTCATCTACCTATCCTCCCTCTCACGCTTTCTTCAAGCCTTCTCAATTTGTGAGCCAACTGCCTCTTGCTCTGTCTCTTTAGTTCGGTTACCACCCCACAGCAATTCTGGTTTCACAGCAACTCTCCCCAACAGTCTTAGCAAACCCCCCCTGCCAGGATATTGGTCCCCCTTGGATTCAATTGCAACCTTTCCATTTTGTACAGGTCATGCCTACCCCAAAAGAGGTCCCAATGTGAATCCCTGCCCCTTGTTCTAATCCCTCAGCCACGCATTTATCCTCCACCTCACTCTGTTCCTATACTCACTGTCAACATTGAATTTGGGTCACTTGAGCTATGATGCAGCAGCTTTACTTACTGTGTCAATATGCAGCCATCCTGTCTCTTTTCTGTGTGTGTCCAATTAGTGCTATAAAAGGCTCTGAATAAATCTGAGTTTTCTAAATGGATATTTTCTAATTTCAGCCAAGTTTGGCAGACATATGGAGGAAAGGAAGCCATTGACTTGCCAAAATAGGAGAAAATAATTTATAGGAATAGGAAGCTTAAAAAAGCTGTATAAGCCTTCTAATGAGTGCCAATGTGTTGCTATATAGCTGAAATATGAGTAGCACATACAAACTAATTCACTCAATAGTTATTCAATTTTAATCTTTCTTATTCAGAAAGCAGCACCACAATGAAGAAAAACATAATTTAAGATTTATATTTTTATACATAAAATTCCCCAAATTCAAAAAAGTTATCTGGAATGCATTATTGAAGTCTAAAAATGAGCGTATATATGAAATTGTTAAGCAGAACTATTGATTTGTTCTTCTTGTCTTCCCCCCACTGCAGAAGTATTCATTGTGTATAAATCACTTTGCCACAATTCCAAGGAATGATTATCTTAAGTCCTTCTTCCTTGAGTTTTTTTCTTTTTGAGTTTTTACGGCAGTTGGCATCCACACTGTTGCATTACTGCCATCTTCAGGATTTATTGTCCCTCATTGTCCATTCACTTGACTGCCTAAAGTCGTCTTTCCAGTCCCATTGCCCTTAAAAAACTGAACAACTATTTCCTCCCCTGATCACTCTCCCCACATTCCAATAAGCCTTTAACACTGTTCTCTACCAGTCCTATTTTGCGCATTTGTTGTCGTTCCTGTGCAAATTTCCTGCATGAAATAAGGATATGCTCTACTGTTTCAGTCTCCTGACATAGATCACAAAAACCTGTTGGATGTTTATTTATGATGGCCAGAGTACCATTAAGGTTGCTGTGCCCAATTCTCAGTTACTTGCTCCTTCCGCTTTACTCCCCCACTCCTTCCCATATCTACTCTGTTCTGAATTGAATGTAAATGTCTTCCTTTTATTGCTCTATCCCAATGCTGCTGCCACTGTTGATTTATCCTTCTCCACACTATGCTCTTCCCCTCTGATTTTGATAGTTTAATATGACCTCTACAGATCCTTTTTTGATTGCTGCTTTGGCCAGCTTATCTGCTGTTTCATTTCCCATAGTACCAGAATGTGCTGGAACCCACATGAATGCGATATTTTTGCCTTGTCTCGCCAGTCTTGAATTTGCAAACAGGATTTCATAAAGCAGATCCTGGTGTTCTCTAGCTGTACCCACCTTAATGCTTGCAAGGGCCGATACAGAATCGCCACATATCACAATATTATTACAATCAACCTGCTCACTCCATTCTAGTGCTAACAATATGGCAAACATTTCAACTGCATAAACACTCAAGCAATCCAGCATTCTGTTGCTAATTTCCACTTGATAACTTGGCACAACAATTGCAGACCCTCTTGCACCTGTTTCTGGATCCTTTGGAGTGGGACCAAAGTGCTGTAATTGTGGAGGTAACCATCGTGTAGCGTACTGGGGATGTGTGGTGAAAAAAGAAGTGGAGGTGCAGCAGATAAGGGTGAAGGAAAAAGTCTCATATACTGAGACAGTCAAGTTGGCTGGACAGAAGAAAATGAATGAGGGAGGATGTAGCAAAGAGCAAGTGGCAGCTAAGGAAAGGCAAGATAAGAAGAATGCATGGATAGAGAAGAAGAAATTAGTGACCTTTATAGCAGGAGTGGTAAATGCAACTTGTGAAATCAAATCTAAAACTGAAAGGATTCAGATTATTGTGAAAGCTGCAGAACGCCATTTGGGTATGATAGGATTAAAATGGGAGGAGGTAAATGATGAACTCAGGGTATAGTCAAGTCAAGAGACAGTGTGTGTGGGTTGATATTACTAATAATGCTACTTCTTCAATGGAATGCAAGAAGCCTGATTGGTAATGGACAAGATTTCAAGCAGTTTACAGCTAGTAGGAGAGAAAAGCCAGATGTATGTATCCAGGAGATCTGGTTAAAACCTAATTTAGAAGTCCGTAACAAATGCAAAATAGTTTGTTCACTTCTTCTTGAAAGAAAAAACCTAGGAGCAGCCCTCTGGTGTTGATTTAATTGACTAAATTTGTATGTTACTATGAACATGGGATCATTTTATTCGTTGCAACTAAATTTGCTATTAATAGGAACTTGTCACCATTTTTTTACTATTTTAGCCCAAGAACATGGATGAAATTTTGCAACCATATAGCAGTCAGAATATCTTAATATGCTTCACTATCAATGAGTAATTCTGAATTATATATATATAGTTGTAATGTATCCAGTTTCTGTTGGCAAGATTCTGTTACGACCAAAACAAATTGATGCAATATTTTACTTTAACAGTAATGATTGAAGGATAAATAATGGCTGAGACTTTCCTACCCTTATTAATAATTTGAAGGATTACAGTATATGAAGCCTTACTTTAATACTTCATTCAAAGGATGTAACAGTGCAGGACCTCCTGAGTACTATAATGGATGTCTCATTAAGATCCTGGAGAGGAAGTTAATCCTATAACTTTTCACCTGCGATGAAAGAGGGTTACTAATTGTAAATTTTATTATAGTGCAGCTTCTGCGGAAAAAGGTGTTGTTAACCACGTACCTTAATCAATTTATTTGATTCTTCACATGACCGAATTCCAAGGAAAGTCAGGGTATTTGTGATTTTAAAATTAATCAGTATTTAGAACTTTCAATATATTAAAAGGAAGAAAGGTTCAGTACTGTGAGAATAATGATAAATGCATTGCAATGTGCGAGTCACTGTATTTTATAAAATGTTAATAGTCCTCCAA
This sequence comes from Hypanus sabinus, assembly GCF_030144855.1. Lineage (NCBI taxonomy): Eukaryota > Metazoa > Chordata > Chondrichthyes > Myliobatiformes > Dasyatidae > Hypanus > Hypanus sabinus. The sequence continues at coordinate 5,470,427 of NC_082733.1, forward strand.
ATAATGCAGTTTACAAAATAAAATTACACTTTACAAGTTTGAGTTCACAATCAAACTTAATATCATACAACTTGAAATATTGAAAGTCCTAATTCTGTACCGAATGGCATGATATTTTGTGTGTTGAGCAGACAATATATAAAAATGTATAGATAATTTATAATAAATTAGATGATGTATATTAGTTCTACCAGTAAGCATAGAACTAATTACATCTACCATTTGGGATCTGTACATGTTATAAATGTAAGCAAATGTTCAATTTTTCATATTTATAAATTCCATCTTGTGTTGCAAGTTTTCCTAAATTCATATGTTCATGCAATTTAATGACAAAATAGCTCCTATGAAGTATTCCAAGTAAATAAGTTATTTATAAAAATGGATACTTAGTGATCAGTATATCACATTGTTTGCTCAGATGTAAATCTAAAACTTGCACTTTATGTCTATATGACATTATGACTATAATTTATACATTAACCGTTAAATGGTGGATATCAAAATTTGAGTAGTTAGGGAACCATTTGGGGAATCCAAACAGGATTACCTGCTGTTCTTTAGATATATAAAGTACTCAAGTTTCTCCATGAACAGACTAGACAGCCAAGCATTTAAAGCTCTAAGTCAACATGCTTTCAATAGCTCTGTTAAAATACTGATGTGTATGCTATGTTGTTACTTTACATTACAGTTACATACATAAAGTTACACATGCTCACTGAATACATTACATGTGGAAAGCATTTTGGTTAAGTTAGGAAATATATAATATTTTTGCATTACATTGTATAGTGTATAAATAAGTATTTTTACATATGAAGGTATTTGCAAAGGATGTGGGTAGAAAATATCTAATATTAAAACAACTTAAGAAAGATAATTGTAATTACAGTACAGGTAGTCCCTGAGTTATAAGTGTCTGAATTACGGACAACTCGTACGTACGAACTGAGGAAGAAGAACACCATCCGCCATTTTAAGTCTGATCGCGATGCAGTCCGCCATTTTAAGTCGTTGCCGTTGACACTGTGTTGAGTGTGTAACTTAGTAGTTGGCTTAAATTTTTCTTAGCAAGATTCACCTTGATCCCGCCTCCCCCCTGCCCGTAACAGTCGACTGGTGGCGCAGTGAGATCAGTGCCAGTCTCGAGAACAGAGTTTCCCGAGTTCGATCCAGTGACAGACTGCCCCCATGCCAGGTTGATGTCCATCTAGTGACTCCCGTACCATCCATGCCAGATTGATGGCGAGCTTGCAACTCGACCTCATTTTTGAAAAAACACTGCCACCTCCAGTTTAAATTCCCACGTGGAATATTGTGGAGGATCAAATACAGTATCCAAACCCAGCACACCCCCCACTTGTCCCATTTAACCTGTCTTAGTGCAGACCCGGGGAATTCAGTGCGGTGGTCCTTAGGACCCAGCGGACCTCGGGAGCCGGCAGAGGTTGGGACTCACCGCCCCCAGTGTTTCAATTCCATTAGGAAGCGATCGCGGTTGAAAATAAAGTGGAAATAATAAAGCGTTTGGGAAGAGGTGAAATGCTATCGGTCATGGAAAAGCGTTAGGCTATAGTTGGTCAACGATTGGAACAATTTTAAAGGATAAAGTGAGAATAATGGAGCATGTGAAAGGCTCTGTCCCGATGAAAGCTGCAATTATTACTAAGCAACACAGTGGTTTAATTACTGGAATACATAGGTTTCTTAAGTGTTTTATATGCATAGAAAGGTAAAATATATACTATATACTAAGACAAATGTTTGACTAACTGACGCTAAATAATATTGGATGTAATTGTTCCAACTTACATACAAATCCAACTTAAAGACAGACTCAGGAACGGAACTCGTATGTAACCCGGGGACTGCCTGTAAACATTTGTAGATCTAAATATGTTAATTACAATGGTGGTATAGTGGTTAAAACTCCTCTTCACAACTCAAACAACCTGGCTTATTTTCTGACCCTGGGAACTGTCTGTGTGGAATTTCCAAATCATTATGCTGGTTTCTACATTTCCTTCCACTTGTCAAAACATGCTAGGTGGTTAACTGGCGTCAATAAAATTAGTGTAAATAAGTGGCAAAAAGAGTCAAAGAGCAATTTGTATATATGTATGTATACATGTGTGTATGTGTATGCGTATATACTATGTATACTCAAATACATACTCACTGTAGGTGGTCTAAGTACTGGTGCAAATAGCTCTCCTAGATACATTTTAAAAATGTCATTTCTTCTAATCCTTTCATACTAAAGTGATCCCAGTTAATCTTGGGGAATGGAACCTCTCTGCTACGATAATCCTGTTCATTCTACTCCTCTCTGACATGTCTACATATCTGTTCTCCATCTCCTGCTGAGACACCAGTAGTATGATACAGTACTAGCAAAGTGATTGTCTGTTTCCTTTCATACTCTACAGTATCATTTGTAGAGCCTGTGGGCCACCCTTATTACTGCAGTGATGGACTCCTTTATCAGTAATGCAGTGGCTGCTCCTCAATGTGCTTGAAACTTCAAAATTATTTAACTGCATTAATTTGTACCACATAGTTCTCCTCATGATGACTTGCCTATATGTTATTTTTGTGCTTTGTGAATGCATTTGGTGTTAACTGATAATGTTTTGTAATAATTTTTGTTCCAAATTATGTGCTGTAGAACAAAAGTAAAATTGGATTGAGGAACATAGAGCAAAGCAGATCATGTTCTGCAAATAAAGGGAAGAAAATTACAAGGTAAAGTCTTCTGCACATTTTGTGCCATAAACCTATAATAGCACTGAGTGTTCAAAAGAATTCCTACAAGCAAGGCATTATATGAGCAACATCTATTGAGGTTTATACATATAGAGCATAAATCATAACCATGTGGTACTAAATATTCTCTATTTTTATTTAACATCCATATAGCTTGTGCAAACTAAATTTGAGATGCCAGAAACTGGAATAGTTGCAAATTATTTAGGCTCATTTCACCCTTTAAGCCTGTTTTATCAATCATTAAGATCATTGTTGATTTGTGATTTAGCTCCACGTACCACATTTTCCCTCCACCCTTTCATACTTTCAATCTATCTAGTATCAATTGTCATTGCAAAAAACAAATCCCAATTTCTATCACCCCCTGCAAATAACAGTTTTCTAATTTCTTTTCTGAATGGCCTGGCTGTAATATAAATACTACACTCTCCCATCATTGACTTCCTAATGTTGTTGCTCTTAGTATCTCAGAAAACTTTTAATACCTGAAAGCATGCTGCTTAGGAATTGTTCTTTTTTCTACATCACCACATGTCTCAAGCTCATTTATTTCTGGAGTGAAGTACAATTTTTACCATTTCTGAGTTGATTTACATACTCTTAAAATTCATTTAAATTCCCTTTTGTACTGAGATGGCATCATTCCTCAACATTTGGAGTGTTGCCCATAAGGTAGTTTGTTGTTTTAAGCTGTGCCAGTCTAAGTCACTGTGGAACAATAGTGTTTTCTTTGCACTGTGTCCTCTGTAATAGTTCTGTTTAAAGCAGGTGCCAGCCCAGCATTGATAACCTGACACAGGAAAACTTCTTTAACTTTGAACATAGAAATCTACAACACATTACAGGCCCTTCGGCCCACATAACCTACTCTAGAAACTAACTAGAATTTCCCTAGCGCATAGTCCTCTATATTCCTAAAGTCCATGTACCTATCAAAGAGGCTCTTAAAAGACCCTGTTGTATCCATGTTCACCACTGCTGCCAGCAGTGCATTCCATGCACCCACCACTCTCTGTGTGGAAAAACTTACCCCTGTCATCCCCTCGGTGCCTATTTCCAAGCACCTTAAAACTATGCCCTCTCATGTTAGCCATTTCTTCCCTGGGAAAAAGTCTCTGGCTATCCACATGATCAATTCCCCTCATTACCTTAAACACTTTTACCAGGTCACCTCTCATCCTTCGTTGCTCCAAGGAGAAAAGGCCAAGTTCACTTAACCTATTCTCGTAAGTTATTCCATCCAATCCAGGCAACATCCTTGTAAAGTTCCTCAGCTCGCTCTCGATAGTATCCACATCCTTCCTGTAGTGAGGTGACCAGAACTGAACACAGTATTCCAAATGCTGTCCAACCAAGGTCTTGTATAGCTGTAAGGTTATCTCACAGCTCCTGAACTCAATCCCGTGGTTGATGAATGCCTACACACCATATGCTTTCTTGACAGCACTGTCAACCTGTGCAGAAGCTTTGACACGGACCCCAAGATCTCTCAGATCCTCCACAGTGCCATTAATATTATATTCTGTCTTCAAATCTGACTTACCAAAATGAACCACTTCACTCATCTGGGTTGAAGCCACTTCTCAGCCCAGTTCTGCATCCCACTGTAACCTCTGACAACCCTAACTTTGTTAAAGTTACTTATTTTTTTAAGTTTCAGTAGTACTATTGTAATCTGATTCTGAAGTTTGTGCTCTTTATTGAACATCTTTGGCTTGTAAGGACTCAGTATCTATAGTATATTTTGTAACAAGATGATTATTCATTGAAATCTGCTACAAGCATATTCCAAATGAAGCAATTTATTTATGGTTTTATTTTGTTCTACAGCCCTTGTAAAACAAACATTTTTTGGAAAGAGTGCGATTTGGGAAATACAAAATGACTATGGTTTAATATATCAAAATATTAATGACTAGCCAAGTACGATAAATAAGTGAAAATGATGCTGTGGCACATCAGTTTTCATTCTGTAAATTTGAATGCGATTGATTATAACCATATAACAATTACAGCACGGAAACAGGCCATCTCGGCCCTTCTAGTCCTTGCCAAACGCTTACTCTCACCTAGTCTCACTGACCCGCACTCAGCCCATAACCCTCCATTCCTTTCCTGCCCATATACCTATTCAATTTTACTTGAAGTGACAATACTGAACCTGCCTCTACCACTTCTACTGGAAGCTCCTTCCACACAGCTACCATTCTGAGTAAAGAAATTCCCCCTCGTGTTACCCTTAAACTTTTGCCCCCTAACTCTCAACTCATGCCCTCTTGTTTGAATCTCCCCTACACTCAATGGAAAAAGCCTATCCACGTCACCTCTATCTATCCCCCTCATAATTTTAAATACCTCTATCGTCCCCCCCCCTCAACCTTCTACACTCCAAAGAATAAAGACCTAACTTGTTCAACCTTTCCCTGTAACTTACGTGCTGAAACCCAGGTAACATTCTAGTAAATCTTCTCTGTACTCTCTCTATTTTGTTGACATCTTTCCTATAATTCGGTGACCAGAACTGTACACAATACTCCAGATTCGGTCTTACCAATGCCTTGTACAATTTTAATATTACATCTCAACTCCTATACTCAATGTTCTGATTTATAAAGGCCAGCATACCAAAAGCTTTCTTCACCACCCTATCCACATGAGATTCCACCTTCAGGGAACTATGCACCATTATTCCTAGATCACTCTGTTCTACTGCATTCTTCAATGCCCTACCATTTACCATGTATGTCCTATTTGGATTATTCCTACCAAAATGTAGCACTTCACACTTATCAGCATTAAACTCCATCTGCCATCATTCAGCCCACTCTTCCAACTGGCCTAAATCTCTCTGCAAGCTTTGGAAACCGACTTCATTATCTACAACGCCACCTACCTTAGTATCATCTGCATACTTACTAATCCAATTTAACACCCCATCATCCAGATCATTAATGTATATGACAAACAACACTGGACCCAGTACAGATCCCTGAGGCACACCGCTAGTCACCGGCCTCCGACCTGACAAACAGTTATCCACCACTACTCTCTGGCATCTCCCATCCAGCCCACTGTTGAATCCATTTTACTACTTCAGTATTAATACCTAACGATTGAACCTTCCTAGCTAACCTTCCATGCGGAACCTTGTCAAAGGCCTTACTGAAGTCCATATAGACAACATCCACTGTTCTACTCTTGTCAATTTTCCTCGTGAGCTCTTCAAAAAATTCAATAAGATTTGTCAAACATGACCTTCCATGCACAAATCCATGTTGACTGTTCATAATCAGACCCTGTCTATCCAGATAATTATATATACATCTCTAAGAATACTTTCCATTAATTTACCCACCACTGACGTCAAACTGACAGGCTTATAATTGCTAGGTCTACTCTTAGAACCCTTTTTAAACAACAGAACCACATGAGTAATATGCCAATCCTTCGGCACCATTCCCGTTTCTAATGACACTTGAAATATTTCTGTCGGAGCCCTTGCTATTTCTACACTAACTTCCCTCAAGGTCCTAGGAAATATCCTGTCAGGACCCGGAGATTTATCCACTTTTATATTTCTTAACAGCGCCAGTACTTCCTCCTCTTTAATCATCATGGTTTCCATAACTTCCCTACTTGTTTCCCTTACCTTACACAATTCAATATCCTTCTCCTTAGTGAATACTGAAGAAAAGAAATTGTTCAAAATCTCCCCCATCTCTTTCAGCATCACACATAGCTGTCCACTCTGATTCTCTAAGGGACCAATTTTATCCCTCATTTTCCTTTTGCTATTAATATAACTGTAGAAACCCTTCGGACTTATTTTCACCTTTCTTGCCAAAGCAACCTCGTATCTTCTTCTAGCTTTTCTAATTTATTTCTTAAGATTCTTCTTACATTCTTTATGTTCCTCGAGCACCTCATTTACTCCATGCTGCCTATCTTTATTGCAGATGTCTCTCTTTTTCCTTACCAAGTTTCCAATGAAAACCATGGCTCTCTCAAACTTTTAACCTTTCCTAATAGGTTAAAACCTAATAGGAACACAAAGATTCTGTACCCTCAAAATTTCACCTTTAAATGACCTCCTTCCCATAAAACAAATTGTCCCAGTCCACTCCTTCTAAATCCTTTCGCATCTCCTCAAAATTAGCCTTTCTCCAATCAAAAATCCCAACTCTGGGTCCAAATCCTAACCTTCTCCATAATTATATTGAAACTAATGGCATTGTGGTCACTGGACCCGAAGTGCTCCCCAACACATACCTCAGTCACCTGGCCTATTTCATTCCCTAACAGAAGATCCAAAACTGCCCCTTCTCTATTTGGTACCTCTATGTATTGCTGCAAAAAACTATCCTGCACACATTTTGCAAACTCCATTATGGGCTTCCCAGTCTATGTGTGGAAAATTAATATCTCCCACAATCACAACCCTGTGCTTACTACAATTATCTGCTATCTTCTTGCAAATTTGCTCCTCCAATTCTCGCTCCCCATTAGGTCGTCTATATTACATCCCTATAAGTGTTACTACACCTTTCCCATTCCTCAATTCCACCCAAGTAGGCTCCCAAGATGAGCCCTCTAATCTATCCTGCCAGAGCATCGCTGTAATTTTTTCTCTGACAAGCAATGCAACACCTCCCCCTCTTGCCCCTCCAATTCTATCACACCTGAAGCAATGAAATCCAGGAATATTCATCACACCCCTCCTGCAACCATGTTTCACTAATAGCTACAACATATTTCCAGGTATCAATCCATGCTCTAAGCTCATCCACCTTTCTTACAATGCTCCTAGCATTAAAATAGAGAACTTAAGAACTTAAGAAATTAAGAACTTCTCCACCTCTCCTAGCATTAAAATAGAGAACTTAAGAACTTCTCCACCTCTTCCTCCTTGTTTATCTCTAACGGTACAAAGAACTTCCTTCTCCCATACATCTGTTCCTACACTGTGGTTCCCCTCCCCCTCGTATCTAGTTTAAATCCACTGGAGCCTCTCTAGCAAACCTGCCTGCAAGAATATTTGCCCCCTCCAGTTCAGATGTAAAACGTCCCACTGGAACAGGTCCCACCTTCCCTGGAGAATTGCCCAATTATCTATAAATCTGAAGCCCTCCCTCCTGCACCATGTCTTCAGCTATGTGTTGATCTGCACTATCTTACTATTTCTAAACCCACCTGCACGTGGCACTGGTAGCAATCATGAGATTGCTATCCTGGAGGTCCTGTCCTTTAACTTGGCACCTAGCTCCCTAAACTCACCTTTCAGGACCTCCTCACTCTTCCTACCCACATCATTGGTCCCTACATGGACCACGACATCCGGCTGCTCACCCTCCCTCTTGAGAATACTGAGAACTCGATCCGAGATATCGCGGACCCTGGCACCAGGGAGGCAACAGACCATCCGGGATTCTCCATCTCTTCCACATAACCTCCTATCTGTCCCCATAACTATCGAATCCCCTATCACTACTGCTCTCCTCTTTTCCCTCCTTCCCTTCTGAGCTGAGGGTCCAGTCTCGGTGCCAGAGACACAACCACTGCAACTTGTCCCTGGTAGGTCGTCGCCACCAACAGTATCCAAAACGGTTTACTTATTGTTGATGGGAACAGCCACAGAGGTGCTCTGCTCTTCCTGTCTGTTCCCCTTCCCTCTCCTGACAGTCACCCAACTACCTGTCTCCTGACTCCTAGGGGTGATTATCTCCCTGAAACTCCTGTCTATTTCTGCCTCTGCCTCCCAAATGATCCAAAGTTCATCCAGCTCCAGCTCCAGTTCCCTAACATGGTTTGTCAGGAGCTGCAGCTGGATGCACCTTTTACAGGTGTAGTCATCAGGGACAACAGTGCTCGCTCTGATTTCCGACATGCTGCAAATGGAGCACTCGACTGCCCTAACTGCTGCCTCCGTTACCTACCCCTAATCTAATTAGATTAATTAAAGGAGATTACCCAGCCTTACCTCACCTGGAGTGAAGCTCGTACTCAGCTTCTGCTTGCTTTTTAAATTCTCCTGCTGCCACACGGGCGAACTTTCACGCGCCTGCGCAGTCCAGCCTCTTTGCCCTGATCAGTTAAAAAAGAAACAGCTTCTCTTCGAGCTTCTTTTACCTCTTCCCTCTCCACCTCTTGCTGCGATTTAAATATCTGTTGAAAACTTCCTCTCCTTTTTAAACCTTTGGCGCGCTACGTCATGCACCTGCGCAGTCCAGCCTCTTTGCCCTGATCAGTTTAAAAGAACACAGCTTCTCTCCGAACTTCTTTTACTTCTTCCCTCTTCACCTCTTGCTGCGATTTAAAATGGGATTACAAATGGGATTATCATTTATGTTCTTAGATGTTTTCATGAGTGCATTGTCACTTTAAATAATTTAATGATTAAACCAATAGAGGTGCATTAAATGTTATATCCAAGTGAGTATTAATTTATTATTTTTGATTGATTAAAATTTGTTTTTTTGGTGTGCTTTAATATTATATACAGTAGATTCTGGTTAATTGGTCCAGCAGTTAATTGGGCAGTTGCTTATTTGGGACATCTCCTAAAAAAAACAAAACAAATTGAGAAAATAGCCGGGATTCCCTTGTTTATTCAGAACACTACATTGCCAAAAGTTTCTAACCAATGTCAGTCACTTGCATGTTGTGATTGACATTAGACACTACACCATGTTTAGAACAGTTTTTAAATAGCATCACTTACATATGATTGTGTTTAGAAAGCAGTGGTTTTTGTCACTGATAGTTGGTGAGAAATGAGCAGGATGACAACTGGGAACTGTTTTGTTTACCGTGGTTTCAAGCATTCAGACTTAGATGCCAGACATGGCCGGGAGTGAAAATTAAACAGCTTCACTACTTCAACAAGTTAGGAACTATGAAGAAATGAATGTTACAATAAAAATGAAGAATTGGATGATGCAGTTGCCAATAACATTGTTTGAAGGCAGTCCATTATCTACACTAGGCGTCTGCACTGATTTTGTTCATTTGGTCAATCAAAAGAACACAGCAGCATATACTGAATTAATTCCTCCATCAATGACTTTTAGGAAATAACACACAATTTTATGGTACTGTGTTAGTTTTGGTAATGTTCTAATCTGATCTGTATTTCATTTAAATACATTATTTGTTACTCAGTTAAAGAGTATTTTTGTCTTTATCTCTTTTTAACTATTTCCTTGAAACTGGTCCCACTGTGTCCCAATTAACCATAAACCATTAACCAGTTTCAGCAGAGAAATTTCTTTACTGAACTGAAAAGAAAATAAGTGCCCGTGTTTTTAAAATTTCAGTGCTAAACATAAAACTGTTGAATTGCATATGGCTGACGATGTTGCGGTTTTAGAGGACTTTTCCAATTTCTCCCTTGCAAAGACAATTAGCAAAATTGAAGGTCAGCTGGAAGATGGAGCTCCCGCTGATACAGAAAATGTGATGCCCAGCACTGGCAATGAAATGAGCACAGGTGGGACTGAACTCAATGTTTTGCTCTTTATGTTACATAATTAAGTTGTTTAAAACTGCATCATTATTAGAAGAAAAAGAAGTATTTTTGTGAAGTATGTTGACCAAAGTATGTGAAGTATGTTCAGTTATTATTATAACTGAAATAATATTTCAGTTATTAACACTGACAGGAAGAATTTAGAAAAAAAGCAAATATTGTGCCATAAATTTAAATTTTGTAGAATGTAAAATTTGGCTCATAATTTCTGGATTGAAAACCTGTAAACTGACTTCATGGGTTTAATTAAGCAGTGTAACTTCTGGAGTAATTGTTAGTTCAACTATACTGATTTCAGTGGTTGGCAAGATGTTAGAGTCCATTATTAAAGATGAGATTTCAGAGTACACATGATGAAATAGGCTGAAGTCAGCATGGTTTCATTAAGAGGAAGTTGTGCCTGAGGAATTTATTGGAATTCTTTGAGGAAGTAACAGACAGGATAGAGAAAGGAGAGTCAGTGGGTGCCGTTTACTTGGATTTTCAGGCGGCTAATAGACAAGATAAGAGTCCATAGTATTACTGGAAAGATACTAGCATGGACAGAAGATTAGCTTACTGGCAGGAGGCAAACAGTGGAAATAAAGGGGACCTTTTCTGGTTGGCTGCTGAAGATCAGTGGTGTTCTGCAGGAACTAATGTTGGGTCTGCTACTTTTCACGTTGTATGATCTGAATGACGGAATTGAAGGTTTTGTGGCCAGGTTTGCAGATGAAACAAAGAAAGAGGTAAGGACAAGTAGTGCTGAGGTAGCAGAGAGTCTACAGGTTAGGTGAATGGCAAAGAAGTGGTAGATCAGAATCACGTATTTTATATGTTGTGAAATTTGTTGTTAGATTCTTATTAGGTTATAGGGGAGGATGGTGGACTACAGAATAAAGAAAAGGGCATCCAGAGTAATGTGTTGGGAAAGTTAGGAGAAGAAAAGGGATGAAAGGATAAGCAGACTGGGGAATGGAGAAAAAGTGAGGGGGGGGATGCAGGATATGGGAAGTAATTACTGGAAGGTTGAGAAATTGATATTCATGCCAACAGATTGGTGGCCACCCAGACAGAATATGAGGTGTTTCTTCTCCACCTTAGTGTGGCTTCATTGTGGACTGGAAATTGGATGTCAAATTGAAATAGATAGCAACCCTGAAATCCTGCCTTTTGAGAGGAACAGAGGAAAAGTGCTTGACTAAGCACCTCCTCCCCAGAATCTGCATTGGGTTTTACCAATATAGAGGAGGCCACACAAGGAGCACCAGGAACAACTGAGTCTCACAAATCAAGTGTCATCTCACTTGAAAGGATTGTTTGGGACTCTGAATGGTGGCGAGAAAAGAGGTGAAGGATTAGGTGTAGCACTTGGCCGGCTTGAAGAGGTAAATGTTAGGAGGGAGATCAGTGGACAAGGAAGACACCTATGGAAAGCAGAGAAATAGTGGGTGATGGGAGGATATCCTTAGTGGTAGGATCTCGTTGGAGATGGTAGAAGTTGCGGAGATTGCTGTGCTGGTTACAGAAGCTCATGAGGCGGTAGCTAAGGACAAGAGGAGCCCTATCCCTGTTACAGTGGCAAGAGATGGAGTGAGAATAGATGTGCAGGAAATGGAGGAGAGATGTAAATGAGGGCAGCATCAATGATGCTGGAAGCGCAACCCAGTGTTTGGGGAAAAAAGAGGATATCTCAGATATCCTATAATAGAAAGCTACACACAGACAGAGGAACCGAGAGAAGGGATTAGCTTTTTTACAAGTGACAGGGTGGGAAGAAGTATAGTCAAGATAACTGAGAGTCAGTGGGTTTGTAAAATATGTCTGTCTCCAGAGATGGAAGCGAAGAGATCCAAAAAGTGGGGAGATGTGTCAGAGATGTTGTAAGTAAATCTTAGGGCATGGTGGAAGTTGGAGGCAAAGTTGAAGAGGTCAGCATAGGTGCAGGAAGCAGCACCTATAGTAGATGCAATCTAGTCATCAATTTCCCACAGCCCTATGCATTTCGAGTGAGTTGTCCATTTGGTATTTGTGTTTTGAAAGTGTCAAATTCTTTACCCTAAAATGTACAGAGACTCTAATGCTTGGCCCATTCATTTCTTATCTGTTTCTGTAGAATGGCTTTGAATGGTTGAATACACTTCACACTTTTTTCTCTACATTCATCTATTGTATCCTACCTCTTATCCTGAATTTCAATGGCTGTCTCAAGGGATTGATTAGAATTCAATCAATACAGTCTTTGTCTCAACTGTCTAACCTGAGCTCACTTTCTTATGTGCACATTTGTAATACATTAAAGTCTTCAAATCTCAGTAACCCACTAATCTCGGAGAGAGAGAGAATAAGTTATAACCAGCCCCTTTGAAAGGAGAAATCAGTGATATCCATTATTCAATCATAGACAGCAAACTCAGATGTAGCAACCATCTTTGATTCCAGTCTGGAAGGCCGTAATGCACAATTGTTACTGGCTATAGTTATCTGGATAGCCACTGAGATGCCTGCAAGATATACCTCTAGATTTTAGAGAGGAACGCCTTAATGTTCTAGTGGAAGAACTGCTCCTTTTGCACCTTGGTTAGATGAGTGCTCTTGCTTGAACCTATTCTCCCACCTTCTTCTCATAGGTTATTGTCATTGGCAACATGGTATAAATGCCATGAAAATTAGCCTTTTTGCAACAGCAGTACAGTACATTACAAACATGACAAACACAAATTAACATAAACTAATATAAATTACGCATAACACGCATGTGCAAAAAATAAACAATAAATTAAACATTACAATACTAGGCAAGTTGAGAGAGAGAAACAGATGTATAGTCGAAACAACATACACAAAATGCTGGTGGAACACAGCAGGCCAGGCAGCATCTATAAGAAGCACTGTCGACGTTTCTGGCCGAGACCCTTCATCAGGATTAACTGAAGGGAAATATACTAAGAGATTTGAAAGTAGTGGGGGGAGGGGGAAATGCAAAATGATAGGAGAAGACCGGAGGGGATGGGATGAAGCTAAGAGCTGGAAAGGTGATTGGTGAAAGTGATACAGAGCTGGAGAAGGGAAAGGATCATGGGACAGGAGGCCTCAGGGGAAAGAAAGGGGGGGGGGAGCACCAGAGGGAGATGGAGAACAGGCAGAGTGATGGGCAGAGAGAGAGAGAAAAAGCAAACAACTAACTATGTCAGGGATGGGGTAAAAAGGGGAGGAGGGGCATTAACAGAAGTTAGAGAAGTCAATGTTCATGCCATCAGGTTAGAGGCTACCCAGCTGGTATATAAGGTGTTGTTCCTCCAACCTGAGTGTGGCTTCATCATGATAGTAGAGGAGGCCATGGATAGACATATCAGAATGGGAATGGGACGTGGAATTAAAATGTGTGGCCATTGGGAGATCCTGCTTTCTCTGGCGGACCGAGTGTAGGTGTTCAGCGAAACAGTCTCCCAGTCCTACGTCGGGGCTCACCAATATATAAAAGACCACACTAGGAGCACCAGCTGCTTGGGGCTGGAAATGTTTCAGATTTTGGAATATATTTTGAGCTAACTTGGGATTGCCATCGTTTATGACTCTGAATTTATGTGCTGCCAGTAAGCAGTCTTTGTTTTGCACTTGTTCATCATACATATATACTTAACAGTAAAAATTATGACACACCATAAATACAATGAGTGTAGGATAACAAAAGCAGCACAACAGCTTTGGGAGAGTATCTGAATCACTTGTTGAAAAACAACAAACAACAAGTTTTCAGTCTTCACTTATGATGTCTTGTTGTGGTTACAGAACACTGTATTTTTTTCAGGTTTTATGTAAAGTGTAAAAACAATCAGTATTGAGCATTTGTTCTGGTGTTAGATTTTCATCAGCAATGATCTTGACAGATTGATTCATCAATGAATTTCTCTAGTGCTTCATGATCAGCTGAGGCTTTAAAATTTAATGTCATGCCTTTTCTTAAATTTCGCAAACCAGTCTGCAGAATATTCACAATTATCTTCAATTTTCAGTTCATTGTGATAGGTATTTGCTTGCTTAATGATTAGCGCACAGTTAAGCAACAGATGTTCACTCTGCTGACAAATCCACTGTTTCAATTAAAACTCAAGATCTCTCATTTTTCCACTTTATGCAGTAATTTTCTATTTTTCATTTCTCAGAACTGTCTGTGGTGCACGGAGTCCCACGCATCACTTGAGAACCTTTCCAGCACTTTGTGGAATTTTCCATTTGTGATATCATATAAGTGCTCAAAGGATATCATATGAGTTCTCAAAGAAATTTCAAATTTCGGAGGTTTCCAGATTTTGGTTTTTCAGATAAGGGGTACTCAACCTGTATTTATGTATACCAGATGCTCAAATTAGTTTCAGACAATCACGTATTAATATTCAGCATTACAATGTGGACAGATTGAGAGCCGATGTAGATGTGCAACTCTTCCCTAGTTGTTTCTTTAATGAATTACAAAATCTTTTTGTGTTATAAATATTAGATAATTTGATAGATCATTGCTTACATTTATTCTCTGCACAAGTCTCCTCCCTTTCCGTTGCCTTTTAACTTATCAGCATATCCTTTTATCTTCTTTCTCCTTTGATTTACTTACACCTTACAGATCATCTCAATTACTTTCTTCAGCAGCAAGTTCTCCATTCCATCCACTGACTGAATAAATGGATTTGTTAGTAACTATCCTACATTAAGGCCTTCATTTTTGGTGGAAACATTTTCATGATATCTAGTTGTTCAAATTCATGAATAATTAAAAAAAAACATCCTCCTCTTGTCCCCACTTTCCTAGGAAAAGAACCACAATTGTTCAATTGTTTTCAATTGTTATTGATTGTTATAACCTTTCACCTGTGCATTATTCTGAAAAAACACTTTTTGCTTCTGCACTAGTGCTAATATATTTTCCTTTCTTGAAATCCACTATTAGTTCACTGCCTGCAGGGCATAAAAATAGAACTGATGCAAGTGTGGATCAGAAAAGCAAGCTAATGTGAATAAATATCTCTCACTTTTCTAGATTTTGAATTCATCCTACTTGTAAAACTGAGTGGAAGGAGAAGGAAGGAGTTCTATTCTCAGTTTGATATTTGATTGTGAATTTGTGGCTTTGAACTATGCTTCAGGATAATCTGCCTTTTGTAAAGTATCTTTTTAATGTATTAATGGTAAATATATTGCATTGGATAATTATTTTGAAAGGCTATTTGATAAGTTGTGTTAAATTAACCATAGAATTAATTCTTAAAATTCTGTTCCTTATTCTGAACTCAGAGGCTCAGATACGATTCCTGAAAGCAAAACTAAGAGTGATGCAGGAGGAATTGGATAGACTAGCTCATGAATACAACAAGAAGGTAAGGATCAAGTGTACAGTTACTTGGAGTATATGTTTATAATTAAATGGATTTCTATTCAGATTTTCTCAGTGCAAGATTCAAATACCAATTATATCAAAGTTAGTGTTGAGTGCACAATGGATATGAAAAGTAACTACTTAGTCAATTAATAATGAATGACCTATTTTATGATGCACTGAAGAATGATTTGATTTGGAAAGATTATTGTCATATTGGCAGGGAATCCCACACAAAACCTTGAAATAATCCTAGTGGATTAAACTCCAAATTTTGGTTGTGTGACTGTGAAGTAGGTTAGAGGTTTAGGAGCCAGAAGATGATGAAGTGCACATACCAGCCAAGAGAGGGAATATAAATCAAGGCAGAGGAATTTTCACCATGATGACATGACATAGTTGCCACAGACCAATCCCAATGCAGACTAAGGTTATGCAGCTCAACCTCAGTCTTCTTTCTATAATAAGTTCCCTGCTGGAGTGGAATTGATCTCTATAACATGTGGGGAAATCATTAATCTTTTGTCATTTCCACTTGAGAGTTAAGATTGCACCATTTTCAGTCAGAGTCGTAATATACAGAAGACAATTGTGCACAAATGGAGTCTGAGCTCCAAACCATGTTTGATTTTGTAAAAGAATCTGGTACTTCCCTGGCAAATATAACAAATAAATTCTTCTTAGGCTTCCAGCCAGGTACAGGTATTGATTATAACTGACATTTCAATGATCTTCATCATGATCTGCCATCTTCATCAGGGATGATGCTTGGGCTTGTCTAGTCCAGTGGTATTTATACCTTTCTGATTGGTTAGTCCTCATCCAATTGGGTTTCCACTCTCACACCTTGTTTACAATTGAATTCCAGTTCTTACTAAGAGTGAGACCTTTGTCTTTATTTTAATTCTTTTCCTCTAGTGTTATTTTCAATGGCATTCTTTACTACGCAGTCATTGCCATTGGCGCAACACAGTAGTTTTGTGCCATCAAAGTCAGTCCTATGGTCATTGCAAATGCAATGTTCTGGCACCACCATTTTCTTCGGGTAACCCAAATAGATAAACCTCCTGTGCTCCTTGATGTGTGTTTACACGCGCATCCTGTCTGGCTGATATACACTGTTCCGCATTCACAGGGATTCCTGTAAATGCTAGCTGACCTGAGTCCCAGGTCATCTTTGACCTGCATAAGCTGTGATTTAAGCTTCCTTGTGGGTTTGTGGATAGTATTAATCCAGTATTTCTGTAGGATCCTGGTGATCCTTCCAGAAACTGTGGAAATGTAGGGAAAACAGGCAGTAGTGACGGGTTCCTCCCCATTGTCAGGTTTCCCGGTTTTTCTCTGGTGTTTACAGGATTCCACTAATCTTGATTTTTTTAATTAACAATTTAATACTCATTTCACTCATTCAGGTACCAAGAACATTTATTTATCTAATCTGCTGCACAACATTGAGCCCGGCATTCAGCATCCATGATAAGACCCTTGTTGATGTGGATCACTTCCCATATTGTAGGAGCCACCTATCAGCAGGGGCAGATATTAATGATGATCACCACCACCTTTTCAGTGTGCCAGGGCACATTCTGGCTGACTTGTGGAAGAGTGATCATAAATCATGCCCAGTATTAAACTCATGATGCAATAAACAGTTGTGAATCTTCCAGTCTCCCAGATGGCCACATCTACACCTGGTGCACTGAGATGCAGCTTCTGAGAGACCACATAAGGGATCTGGAGCTGTGGCTTGACAACCTACAACTTATTAGGGAAAGTGAGCAGGAGATGGCTAGGAGCTACAGGGAGTTAGTCCCATGAGGCTGCAAGAGCTAGATAAGTGGGTGACTGTTAGGGAATGGAAGAGCTCAGATAGTAGAGAGCACCCCTGTGGCCATCCCCCTCAGTAATCATTTTGGATGCTGTGGGGGGGGGGGGGTGGGGGTAACCTGACAGAAGACGACCACGGCGATCAGGTCTCTGGCACTGAGCCTGGCTCTGTGGTGCAGAAGGGAGAGAAGAAGATGAGGAATGTGGCAGTCCTGGAGATTCCATAGCAAGGGGAACAGGCAGGAGGTTCTGTCAGCCTGATAGAGATATCCACATGCTGTGTTGCCTCCCAGGTGCCAGGGTACAGGTTGTCTAGGATCAGGTGCAGAGTATTCTGAAGGGAGAGGGTGAACAGCCAGAAATCTTGGTACAAATTGGTACCAATGACATGGGTAGTAAAAGAGAGGAGGTCCTGAAGAGAGAATTCAGGGAGTTGGGTAGGAAGCTGAATAACAGGACCTCCAGGGTAGTAATCTCAGGATTGCTGCATGTGCCACGTGCTAGCGAGTGCAAGAATAGCATGATCAGGCATATTAATGTGTGGCTGAGAAACTGGTGTAGGGGGCAGGGCTTTGGGTTCCTGGATCATTGGGGCCTCTTCTGGGGGAGGTAGGACCAGTACAAAAAGGACAAAATGGTTTATCCTCAGACTGGCAGTTGGTGACTAGTGGTGTTCTGCAGGGGTCGGTGTTGGGACCCCAACTCTTTACAATCTATATTACTGATTTGGAGAAAGGGACTAAGTGCAATGTATCGAAGTTTGCTGATGACACAAAGATGGGAGGGAGTGTAATGAGTGCGGAGGACATTGAAACCCTGCAGGGGGACTTTGATAGGCTGAGTGATTGGGCAGACATTTGGCAGATGAAATATAATACTGACAAGTGTGAGGTCTTGCACTTTGGCAGGAAAAATAATAGAGCAAGTTATTATCTAAATGGAGAGAAACTGGAAAGTGCTTCTGTGCAAAGGGATCTGGGGGTCCTGGTGCAGGAAACACAAAAAGTTAGTATGCAAGTGCAGCAGGTGGTCAAGAAGGCCAATGGAATGCTGGCTTTTATTGCTAGGAGGATGGAGTATAAGAACAGGGAGGTCATACTGCAGTTGTACCGGGTATTGGTGAGACCACACCTGGAGTACTGCGTGCAGTTCTGGTGTCCATATTTAAGAAAGGACATACTGGCCCTCGAGGCAGTGCAGAGAAGGTTCACTAGGTTAATTCCGGGGATGGGTGTGTTGATGTATGATGAGAGGTTGAGTAGATTGGGACTCTACTCATTGGAGTTACGAAGAATGAGAGGCGATCTTATTGAAACATATAAGATTGTGAAGGGGCTTGATCGGGTGGATGCGGGGAGAATGTTCCCAATGATGGGTGAAACTAGGACTAGGGGGGTATAATCTTAAAATAAGGGGATGCCGTTCCAGGACTGAGATAAGGAGAAATTTCTTCACTCAGAGGGTAGTGGGGCTGTGGAATTTACTGCCCCAGAGAGCTGTGGAAGCTACTACACTCAATAAATTCAAAACAGAGATAGACATTTTCCTGGATAAAAATGGCATTAGGGGATATGGTGAGCGAGCAGGTAAGTGGACATGAGGCTAGGTTTAGATCAGCCATGTGATCTCCTGGACCAGTTTTCGATAGCCTGGATGGGTCGGAGAGGAATTTTCCAGATTTTTTCTCCTCAATTGGCAAATCGTTTTTTTTTTCCCCGGGTGATCACATGGGTTTGGGTGGGATGAATAATAAAATAAAATAGGCGGCATGGTGCCCTGTTGGTTGGCACTGTTGCCTTGTGGGATTCGGTGAAAACTAGAGTTAAGATTGGATCAGCCATGATCTTGTTGAATGGCGGAGCAGGCTTGAGGGACCGATTGGCCTACTCCTGCTCCTATCTCTTATGTTTTTATGTATGACATGTTACACCTGAACTCAAAGGGGTCCAACATCCTAGCAGGCAGGTTTAATAGAGCTATTAGGGAGGGTTTAAACTAATTTGGCAGGGGTGTGGGAACCAGAGTGATAGGGCCGAGGAAGGGGAAAACAGGAATAAAACTAAGATAGCATACAACAGAGATGATAGGAAGGACCAGCAGGAGATGAGGCATAATCACAGCTAGTGGGATGATTTGCAAGAGAAAGCAACAAATACTGGACTGTAAGTGTTATATTTGAATGCATGCACCTTCCAGTTCTGAAAGAAGTAGCTGGAGGCATTAACAATAATCTTTCAAGAATCGATAGGTTCTGGCATTGTACCGGATGACTGGAAAATTGCAAAAGTTACTTCATTATTTAAGAAGGGTGGGAGGCAGCAGAAAGGAAACTATAGACCTGTTAGCCTGACATCAGTGGTTGGGAAGTTGTTGGAATTGATTGTTAGGGATGAAATTACAGAGTACCTGGAGGCACATGACAAGATAGGCCAAAGCCAGCATGGTTTCCTGAAAAGAGAATCCTGCCTGACTAACCTACTGCAATTTTTGGAGGAAATTACAAGCAGGGTAGGCAAAGGAGATGCAGTAGATGTGGTGTACTTGGATTTTCAGAAGATCTTTGACAAGGTGCCACACTTCAGGCTGCTTAGAGAGATAAGAGCTCATGGAATTAGAGGGAAGTTACTAGCATGGGTGGAGCATTAACTGATTGACAGAAAACAGAGAGTGGGAATAAAGGGATCCTGTTCTGGCTGGTTGCTGGACTATGAGATGAATGGATTTGTGGCTAAGTTTGCTGACGATACAATGATAGGTGGAGGAGTTGGTCGTGTTGAGGAAACAGAAAGCCTGCAGAGAGACTTAGATAGTTTAGGGGAATGGGCAAAGAAATGGCAAATGAAAAACAATGTTGGGAAGTGTATGGTCATGCACTTTGGTGAAAGGAATAAATGGGCAGGCTGTTATTTAGATGGGGGGAGAATTCGAGGATATTTGGATATTATTCTCTGAGATAGAGATCAGTCACCTGATGCTGGGGGTATTCGCAAAGGGTGTAGCATTATTTTCTCTTTCAAAGCATGAGTTCATCACTGCTATTCATGCTGTTAGGTTTCACCTTTTAGAAAGTAATGGCATACAAACCCCACCATAGCTGTCATGCATCTGACTGTCTCGGGCTTCACTCAGAATTCCCTTTTCACTTTCACAATGGCCTTCAATAGGCAATATGCTAAACCTTCATGTTAATGTCCATTGATTAATGTACAAGAACACCCAAGTCTCTCTGAACCAAGACTTAAAAATCTTGAACCATTTAAAAACTACTCTCCCATTTTATCTTTTCACTAAAGTGAATGACCTATTTTTTCACACTATGCTCTATCTGCAATCTCCTTGCCCAGTCACTCGATCTATTTATATGCCCTGTAGTCTCTCTGCAACTTCTTAACCAGCCCAGACTGCCTCCTAAGTTCATGTCTTAAGTAAACTTGATCACCTCATTACTAATCCATGCAGCACCCAACTGATGACAGCCTCCCAAATGAAAATGATTCACATATTCTGACTGCTTTCTGTGTGCTAATCAAATCCTTGACCAATGACGGTTTCTTATTTCCTAAATATTGTGTTCTTAGTTTCTTTCTGGGTGACACCTTTCCAAAAGTCTGCATACATATTTAATAGACGATTCATTTAAAACTGGTGTGCACCAGGAGACCAGTCAAAGCTGATTTACCTGAGCATGAATTTGGTAGTTTTTACTGTGTCTGTTGTTGAAATTACCAGTAAAACTACATTTTGATAATAGAATGGTGGCTACAGGAAGATTTAAGTAATGGACTAAGTCCTGTTTACACAGTAAAATGAGTGTCCACATGTCAACAGTAAATCTACTTTTCTATTTCAACAATCGGTGCACACTATTATATAACTAACAAAATTTTTGAACCTTGGGCATCATCACTGCTGCATTCCATGTCTCTACTTTTGGGCTTTGTCTGTGGCTCCCTGTTACCACATTGGCACAATCCACATCCCTATTTAGTAGTTACTATTCTTTCTTTACAGCACCCCTTTTCTGTTCTGTTGCTAACACCTTCAAAAAATTAATACAGATGTACCATGCATGAACTTATTTTTATCAATCTACATCGACTCTGTCTAATCTATTATTATTTTCCCTGTAACTTGTTACTACTTCCTTGCATATTCCTTCCTACTTACTGTATGTCAAGCTTGTTGGTCTATCTGTGTTTTCTTCTTCCATTTTTCCTTCTTAAATAATGGGTGTTCACTTGCAACCTTTCAGTGCTGAGACCTGTTCTACCATCCATGGAATTTTGGAAGATGACTTCTGTCATGTCTCCCTACTCACGTTCATTAAAAGCTCTGACTATAGGTTTGTAAGGTCAGATGGATTTAATGTCTTTTTATGGCATTGCTTCCAAGTACCAGTTGTTTTACACAAATGTAAATAATAAATAGCTACAGCTAAGTTTTCTGCTTTGAATCAGACACAAAACATTTATTCTGCTTTATATTTCCCCAACACATTCTATTTAGAACCCATTGTAAATTTGCATTTAAAAATATATATATCCTTTTTACTTACCTGGAGAAGTTCTTACAGTCAGTTTTTAAACTTGTCCTTACTTTCGACTTTACCTTTCCTAATCAATGCCTTCTTCCTTCTTTGCTTAATTCTGATGTTATCTGAATCCTCAAATTTTCTGTTATTTTTGTTTGGGAATATTTTCCTTTGACTAAATACAATCTTCAACTTCTTTTGATAGCCACATCGTAATAAACAGAGCTACAGTGCAAGGCAGTGATTACCAGGATCTATCAGCGAGACACCGTGCATACAAACTACTTTACTCATTCATATTTTATTGACTTAAAGTAATATAAATTAGCTGTAAGTGCTTTCTTTATTATTTTATAGTTAGCTATTGGTTGTTGGTTATATTTTTAATGTTCCTAATCTACTGTAGATGGCTGGCATTTCATGCCTTGGGAGTTTGGTTTAATTTATATTGAATTAAATCATTTCCAATCTCTATATAAGATCCCAGATCCATATACTTACCCTTTCTCCTTGCACAATACCAGATCTAAAAAAGTTTTAAATAAGAGAAAATCTGCAGATGCTGTAAATCTGAGCAACACACACAAAATGCTGGAGGAGCTCAGCAGGCCAGGTGGCATCTAGGAAAAGAATACAGTCGATGCTTTGGACCGAATGACATGTATATATGTAAAAAAAATCCTCACCCCCAAAACGTAATAGCATACAACATAACATACACGGCGAACTTAATCCTTAACAGTCTAGGTGAGTTCTATCTAATAAAATTACGGAATCCCTACACACGCACCCCTGCCCCCCTGGAATTCACTCTAACAGACAAAATCAAATGAGCAGGCGCCTGCAAACCTTAGTCGAACCTACCCCTGCCTTCACGGACAGGTGCTGGAGAGGAAGAACAGTCAATGTCAGAAAGTCTGGAGGCGGGAACTGTGCCACTTCAACTGGAGAGTCCGTGTCCAAGTGGGCAGGCTTGAGATGATCCACAGAAACACTGTTCAGGATATCTCCAAAGTCCAGAATAAAAAAAAACCTTATCTTCTGCTTTCAACACAGAACGGGCTGTCATCAAGTGGCTGCAGGGGACCCCAATGTCCATCATGATGCACAGCACACATATTTTGCCTCCTCCAGACCCGGCAAAGGTTCGACTGCAGCAGCCCATGCTGCGTCGTGGGCACCAGAGCAAAAGTTTTGGCACTGTCCATAAAATGCAACCACTGCTGCGAGCAGACCATGGCACTGTGGATGTTAGGAGAAACTCTCCTGGCACCCACAGGGGTTGCCTGAAAATGAGCTGCAAAAAAGGAGGGTCCTCAGACCCAACAAGACCCACAGCAATCTGTCCACCCAACAACAGTCACTGAAGCATGTACGGAGAGCGGCTTTCATTGAATGGTGGAACCGCTCGCACAGTCTGTGGGCCTGAGGGTGATGAGCCATGGTCCAGTGCAGTTTGACCCCAGATTACGAGCAACCGCACACCAAAGCTCACATGTAAACTGCATCCCTTGGTCTGAAAAGATATCCGATGGGACGCCAACCGGAGCTGATGATCTCTTGCTCCACCTCTGCATCTGAAATGGATGACACTGACACTGCCTCGGACCAACAGGTGGTCCGATCAGTGATGGCGAAGAGGTGGGTAACCTGCGGGATGGGGGCAACAGGCTAACCAAATCCACATTCACATGGTCAGAATGCTGCTTGGGGATCGTGAAAGGAGTTAAAGGAGCTTTGGCATGGCAATGCACCTTCGTGCATTGACACACCAAACAAGTCCTTGACATCCTTCTTAAGTCTGTACTACACTAACTTTTCTCTCACTAGTTTATGCGATGCCCTTCGGCCCATGTGAGAAAGGCTGTGGACCGCATTGAAACCACACTGCTGCCAGCTCGCTGGCACAACCAGCTGGGTCACCCTGTTGACACATCACACAGTAGTGAAATACAGCTGTCACCAAAAGCAACTTCCACCAATTTCAATCCTGTGTCTGCTGAACGCTTGGGCCCAAGCCCTGGTCTGCCACCACCTGAGTATAGTCCATGCCCAAATAGACAGCACCAGTGAATGACCAGGAAAGACAGTCAGCCACAAGGTTACGCTTCCCCGCAACATGCTGGATATCCATGGTGAACTCTGAAGTAAAAGAAAGATGGTGCTGCTGCCGACCAGACCAAGGTTCGGAGATCTTAGCCGTAGCAAACATTAGGGGCTTATGAGCCAGAAAAGCTGTAAGTGGATGGCCCTCTAGGAGAAAGTGAAAATGCTGCGCTGCCAAGTACAGACTGAGAAGCTCATGGTTGAACGTGCTGTACTTGCACTCGCAAGGGCAAAGCTGACAGCTAAAAAGGTGAGAGGCTGCCAAATGCCTTTGACCAACTGCTCATGCACCATGTAATCTGACGCATCTGTGTTGAGAGCAATCAGTGCTCTGGGAAGGGGTGTGCCAGCAGCGTTGCATTAGACAATGCCTGCTTAGTGTCTGAGAATGCCTTGGACCTTTCTTCTGTCCAGTCCACAACATGCTTGGCTGCTTTGCCCTTAAGGGCCTTGAGCATGAGCTGAGCTGCTTTGAGGGATGAAAAGGTAATAAGAGTTCACTATGCCCAAACACTCCTGCAGGTCCTTAATGGTGACTGACCGAGGGAATGCTTAATGGCCCCAACTTTAGCCAGCAGGGGAACCGCCCCTGCTGCATTGAGGTGGTGTTGAGGAAATTGACCACGGAGAGTCCAAACTGGCACTTTACTGGGTTGACAATAAGACCATGCTGACTAAGGACTTTGAAAAGAGTTCTCAAATGTAAGAGATGTTTGTCTCTACCTAAATGTCATCTAGGTAAACAAACAGGAATGGCCAATCCCTGAGACCACTGTCCATGAGACGCTGAAAGTTCTGGGCTGGGTTCTTCAGCCCAAAAGGATCTCAAACAAATCAAGCAGTGTAAAAACAGCAGTTTTAGGAATGTCACTCAGGTGGACAGGGACCTGATGATAACCGGGAACAAGTTGATAAGGGAGGAAATTACCACATGGACACCACCTACACCCCAGTTTTCGCACGATGTGGAGAGGGGAAGCCCCTGGACTGCTGGAATGCCAGATGTTGCCCAAGCACTCCATGGCATCAAACTCAGCCTTGGTGATGGCTAGCTTCTCCAGGTCGAGTCACCTGGTGTGGGCATGAATGGGCGGGCCAGTAGTGAGTATGTGGTCCTCCTTCCTGTGTTTAGTGGTGGAGGAGGAGAAGTTGGGTCCAGGAACTCAGCAAGGAGGTGGAGAAAGTTGTTGGAGGCTGAAAGGATGTTGGACAGCTTTCAAGTGCCGGTGGCACTGAGTGTACCAGAGGGGGAGTAGAAAGTCTGTGTGTTGACGAGGCACCAGTTCTGGATATCAACGAGGAGGCTGTTAGCACAGAGGAAGTCGGCCCTCAACAGAGGTGTAGACATCGCCGCCAACACAGGATTCCAGCAGAACTTCTCAGCAAAGCACAACATCATCTCACGCTTATCAGAAGTCCAGATGGCACTGCCGTTGGCAGCCTTGAGAGACTCCCCAGTTCATATTTCCAATTTAGACGTGGGCAGGAAGCTCACCTGAGTGCCTGTGTCACAGAGGAAATGGCTCACAAAAGTGGAGTCTGTAAGGAACAACAAACCGCCTGATGTAATGATGCCCATACTAGCTAATGGGTGCCGCTGTTCCATTTCCTGACTCATTGAACCCACAGGTTGGGCGGCACTTCTTGGCTCTCACCCAAACCTCATGTGGTAGAAACACAGGGTAGGAAACCATCAATGAGCCACTTCAATTGTTTCATGTTTAGGTGGTGGCAAAGTTGTCCAGCTGCATTATCACACAGGTCCTCTTGGTGATGGAAAACACCTTATCAGCCTTTCTTGCTGGAGCCCAGAGGTCTGTGAGGGGAGAGCCATCCAGAGCTGACCACATCTTGCCTGGTAGTTGTTGCAGGAAAAGCTTTCTGAAGATAGAACATGGTTGATGTCTGTCAAGGGGGAGCAACATGTGGTTCTTCAACTTCCACGCCTTGGAGTCACCTAAATTAGGCAGTGAGAGCAGCCAATGGGTGCACTCAAACTTGGGAAGTTCTAAAGTCTCTAGGAGTTGTTTAAGTGTCTCAGACCTGCCAATTTCTGGGGGTGGGTGCTGTAAGATGCTTATCACCCTGGTCGCTGTAGAGCTGTCTAACGCTGTGATGACAAAGTAATATTTCATATTGTCTTGCAAGATTCTCCGCACTGTGAACTGGGCCTCTGCCTGAGTGAACCAAGTGGTGGCGTGTTCCAGCCAGAATTCAGGGAGCTTGAGAGCAATGGTGTTTGCAGTCATGATTGTAAAACGAGTGAAATCACTCCAAAATCATCTGAAAAAGTGTTAGGGATTGCCAGTGTAGGAGTATTGACAAAAATCAACGTGAGCGTAATTACTCCTAACATACACTTTATTACCAAAGCAAACAAATCGCAACATCATATATAAGAAAAAACCCTGTCCTCAAAACATAATACGTACAACGTAACATACGTGGTGAACTTAACCCTTAACAGTCTTGGTGAATTCTGCCTAATGAAATTAAGGAGTCCCTACACTGTAAACAAAGGCAACCTTTGTACTTGGCTTTTATAGATTTGACAAAGGTCCAGTAGACTGCCAAGCCTATCAAAACATGGTTGTTTTGAAGTAGACTATCAAAACATGGTTGTTCTGACAAATACACGACTATGGAGGTTACTGCATGATGGCATGTCAGCCACAGTACTTAGCAGTAGCAGCACTGAATCAGAACCCTTCATTATTAAGACAGGAGTCAAAGAGGATTCCACCTAACTACATCATTGCATCCTAACTATTTGCCAATCTTCTCCTCATTGGCCAAAACCTGACTCTGAGAATCCCAATAGTGTATAGAATGGACAGCAGGCTTTTCATCCTCAACTGGTTCAATTCCATATTAGCCACTGCCCAACCAGCCATTTATCCAGCCCTCCATGAAAGTTTGTTATCACCTTGAAAATGGAAACCACATTTCCTACCTTCACTCCTCAAAATCAGACATTGATGCAGAGATCAACCACCACCTGAATAGTGCTAGTGGAGCCTATGCAAGACTAATGAAAAGAGTCTTTGAAGACTACAACCTGCAGGTCCAAACAAAACTTTAGATCTATAGAGCAGTTGTCCTTCCTACATTACTGTATGAAGCTTAATAATGGACCATGGACAGAAGGCACCTAGAAGCCATGGAACAATACCATCAAATATCCTTATGAAAGATTTTGAGGATCACATTAACACCAGTGTACTGGAAGAGGCTAACATGAACAACACCTCCATCATGAAAAAGCAACACAAACTCTGATGTCATCCGAAAGCCTAACACAAATCTCCCCAAACAAATCATCTTCTCACAGTTGAAGGAAGGTCAGCAAGCCTCTGGAGGGCAAAGGAAATGTTTCAAAGATAACATCAAAATCAGCTGAAGCAATTCAACATTACATCTAAAAACTATGAAGACATTGCACAATAGATGCACCTGGAGGAAAGCTGTTCAAGAGAGTCTGTGCTACATGAGAGTGACCTTCACTGTGCACAGAGAACAAGTGACAGCTGCAAAAGGAGAGACCTACAACCAAAAGACCCAACCATGAACCATGGCCAGCACTTGCTCTTGCCCACACTGCAACAGAAAAAATGTGGATCATTTTTTGCTGTAGAATCAGCCTCTACAGCAACCTGAGGATCCACCAATAGACAATCCCTGAAGTCAACATCATACTCGACTGATTGATTTGACTACCTCAACATACTGATTTTAAAAAAACATTTTTTTACACTGCATAAAGTCATTGTCTACAGAATTTCTTGTGCCTTAGTTACCACATTAAATGTAAATTGAAGTCCTTCATGAATGTTGCATTAAACTTGTATACATCTCCAGTCTCCTGATTTTTACGTTGCCATTGGCATTTGGGAAATTGTATATATCTCCATCCAATGGTTCCTATCCATTTGTATTTCTACCCAAGCTGATTTTCTGACATAAGATCCTTCTTCTCAAGTTGGTTTTATCTTAATCCCCAGTAAGGCAGGTCCAACTCTTTTTCTATTCTATCTTTATCTTATGAGTTAAGTAACTTGACTTTGGTTACCATGTTTTTCATAATACAACCACATTTTGGTAATGTGGTTGGAATGTGTAAAATATGGTGATATTAGGTCATAAAAATTCTCTACTCTGGTGAAGAGGCTACTTATGTTCATTCTGGGGTAGCTCACTCACCGTTGGTCTCCATTGACCACCTAACAATCGTTAATTGGCTTCAAGTAGCTGTTTATATGTGACCCTGCTACACTACTTCAAAAGGAGGGGTAAACCAGGTGAAGGTATCTGGCAGGCCTCATATCCTGGTGAAACAGGTACATGCATCTCCTAGCATGTGAAGTCAGCTCCGGTGGACTTGGTGGGTGAATCAGCAGTGAGGTCCAAAGGCTAAGAAGGTGGTTCAGGACTGCTTCATGGAGAGCAAGTGGCAAGATAAGTCACAGAAGAAGCCCTGGTCATCCATTGCAACCAGGTTTGAGATGACCACTTATATTACTGGATCGTACTTCCTTGGCCGAGAAAGTGGAACTATCTCAGTGCAATGGTTTTTCTGCTATAAAATCTTTCCCATACAGGTTTAACTGTCATTGTCAGATATGACGGACAACCAGAACGCTACCATGTTCTTTTTATTGATTGTAAATGAACAATGTAGATAATGGATTGCCTTCATACAATGCTTTTCATGATTACAGCCTCATAAATATTAATTTTCATTGTAACATTCAAGATGATTGCTGATACAAAATACATAGAAAGTGGGTATCTGTCTCTCACAGATACATATCAACCAAGTTATTTGTTGAAATTTTCTTTAATTTCATATTTCGTTTGTAATTTAAAGGCCTTGCTTAGGGGGTTATTTTGATTTCTACCCCACAGTTTTAATATTTTGATATCAAACACATTGAGAATTCTGAAAATATCCCACATCTGCTAGATGTTATCTGGATGAAGACCAATTCTTTACACATTTTCCAACGGACAGTTTTATTTTTAACAGAGCTTATATCAGTATTAATGGAATGGTTTATCTTGTTGAAAATATCGTGTCCCTACTCAACACTTAAATTTTGCCTCGAGGGGTGGAGTTTCAAGATGGCGACGTAAGCATCTGCCTTTTAGGCGCTCTTTATTTTTTTAACTATAATCACCCTTTAATTAGATCTTTTCGAACTTAATCATATGAGTTGCTACCTTTGATTGACCCTTTTTCCCTAAAATAATAGTTGATCTAATCTTGTCAAACCTAAAATGGCTACAAGTAAGAAATCGGCTAAGGATCCTGTATCCATCGACGCAATTTCTGGTCTTTTGGACATTAAACTGGATGTTAAATTTGCGGGTATGGAAGGTAAATTGGACAATAAACTGGATGCTAAATTTGCGGGTCTGGAAGGCAGACTAGAAGGTAAATTGGACAGTAAACTGTTAAATTTGGAAAGGAGGATTACTTCGAAAATATCCGATCTTGAAGGAGTTGTTAAATCGCTTGAAACTAAGTTTCAGTCGCAGGCGTTAGAGGTTCAACAGCATGGAAATAAGATCACGACTCTTGAACAATCAATTTGTGAAAAAGCACGTACAATTGAAGTGTTAGAGAAGAAGATAGAGTTGACTGCTAAAACTTTAGATCAGTATAAGTTTAAAATTACTGATCTTGAAAATCGTTCTCGCAGACAGAATTTGCGCATCATCGGAATTCCCGAAAAAGTTGAGTCCGGTGATTTAACTGAATTTTTCTCTAAATTACTGTGGGAAATTTTCGGTGGTGAAGGTTTGAAAAATGAACCTGTTATCGACCGCGCTCATAGAGTTGCGAGGCTTTCGTCTGTGCCTGATAAACCACGAGCGGTGATTGTTCGCCTTCATTATCCTCGTGAGAAAGAGCTTCTAATTCGATTAGCTCGTAAAAAAGGTATGATCTCCTTCAAAAATTACTCATTTCGAATAGTTGAGGATTATTCTTATGAAGTAATGAAAGCCAGGATCGCTTTTAAACCAGTGATGGCAGAGATTCATTCGATTGGATTTAAACAAGCTTTAATGTATCCAGCGAAGCTTAGAATGGTGCTGCCCGACAACAGTCTACACTTTTTTAACACTCCTGAAGAAGCGAAGAAATTTGTTGAAGAATATCGATCCTCCAGTGCAACTTGAACTATGAGTTACATTGAAGATTTTTTTTTGGAGAGAGGATGTCATTTCATTTTAAGTTTTAACCCTGGAAGTTGGGTTATAACTTTTTATTTTGAACTATGGGTCTGGGTCTTTTTTTTTTACTACTATTATTATTGCTTATAGATGCTGTTTTAATTTTTATAATATCCTTTTTTATACACATTTGTATTTTGTAATAATGAATTATTTTTTCAAAATGTCGTTTCTTCTTCCCATAAGTCTTTACTTTTTATAAGCGTTTATTTGCTTGCCTGTATTTAGAAATGGAACAAAGGTTTTGAATTCTTTTTTTTTAGTTTTTTTTTATATATATGTTGTAGTGTCTATTAAATCTTTTTTTTAAAAAAAATTCTATTTTGATAACTTTTTTTTTAATTAAATTTTCTTATTAGATTGCTGAATTTATATTCATATTTTGTAATATGGCTTTCTCAAAATGTCGTTTCTTCTTCCCATAAGTCTTGGCTTGTGAAACGTCATCTTTGTATCTGAATATGGAATTTCTTTTTTAAAGGTGTATTACATTTTTAAACTTTAATGTTCATTTTTTTTTATTAATGATTTTTCTGGTTTTACTATTTTAGTTTTTTTTTTGATTTGTCTGATATGTGTGTGTATGTGTATGTATATATATATATGTAGGTATATATATATATATATATTTTTTTTTTTTGCAACTCTATATTTTAATTAGGGTGTTATATAGTTTTTTCTTAAAAAATTTTCTTATGGAGCTGCCATCTTGAAATGGGGGTAATATTAGTATTAGTTTATGCGCCTGCCACTTGGCTTTCTTTCAAAGGGTGGGGGGAGGGGGGATGGATCTTTTTTCATGCTTTTGCTTTTTATTTTTTTGCTTTTAGTTTATGGGCTGACTTTAAATTGTTAATATTGTTGAGGTGTCAGGATCTCCGTTTGCTCCTGAATCAATTTTCCTTCTTCCTAAATTGTGGGTTATGTGTCTTTTTAACCTTTTATGATACACACAATTAATATTGGTATGATGGATAAATCTATTAACTTTATCTCGTGGAATACTAATGGTTTAAATCATCCGATTAAACGTAAAAAAATATTTAAAGTATTCCATAGATTGAACGCTAATATTATTTTTGCACAGGAGACCCATATTAGGAGGGAGGATAATCAACGTTTTTTTAGGTTCTGGAAAGGACAACAATTTCACTCAAATTGTACCGCTAAAATTAGGGGTGTGTCTATTTTTATAGACGCCTCAATTTCGTTTACACATTATGAAATTATTTCTGATCCACAGGGTAGATTTTTGTTGATAACTGGTTCACTTTTTAATCGGAAAGTTGTTTTAGTTAATATTTATGCTCCAAACTTTGATTGTCCTGAATTTTTTAAACGTTTATTTACTTCTCTTCCTAATTTGAATGAATATATGTTGATTATGGGTGGAGACTTTAATTGTTGTTTGAATCCTTCGATGGATAGATCTAAACCTATTCGAACTCTTCCGAATAGATCAGCTTTACTTATTAATTCTTTTATGGTTGATTCTGGAATTACTGAAATATGGCGGTTTTTGAACCCTAAAGATAAAGAATTTTCATTTTTTTCACATGTATATCATAGTTATTCTAGAATTGATTATTTTCTTATTGATCATCGTTTATTAACAGATGTTATTGATTGTAAATACGATTCTATTGCTATTTCGGATCATGCGCCTTTGAAGTTATCTATCAAGATTCCGGACTCTTCTATCAATACTAGATCTTGGAGACTTAATGCTACTTTACTTCAAGATCCAGAATTTATTACCTTCATAAAACAACAAATTGACTTATTTTTTTCAACAAACTATAATGAAGAGATTGATAAAGGAATACTTTGGGACTCTTTCAAGGCTTTTATTCGTGGACAAATTATTTCATATTCCACTGGTAAAAGAAAACAAAGATATTCAGATATAGCTTTATTGGTGGATAAAATTAAAGAAATTGATAAGATTTATTCCGTTACTCCTACCAAAGAACTTTATAAGAAGAGAGTTGAGCTTCAAATGGAACATAGTTTATTATTATCTTCTTCAATTGAGAATCAATTAATTAAGACTAGGGCTCAATTTTATATTCATAGTGATCGAACTGGTAAATTGTTAGCTAATCAATTAAAGGCTATTTCGACTAAGCGACAAATTATTAAAATTCGTAAACAAGACGGTAATTTAACTACTGATTATAAAGAAATCAATAACACTTTTCAAGATTTTTATAAATCTTTATATCAATCAGAATTTGACGGTGACCGGTTTACGATGGATAATTTTTTTAATAACTTGAATATTCCTAAACTGATAGATGAAGATTGTAGCTTGTTTGATGCTCCTATTTCTATGGATGAAATAAGAGAGGCTATTTCATCAATGAACTCAGGGAAAGCTCCTGGTCCTGATGGTTTTATTGTAGAATTTTTTAAAACTTTTTCTTTATTGCTTTCTCCTTGGCTATGTGAAATCTTTAATGATGCGTTTGTTAAGAAGAGACTACCTCAATCGTTTTATGAAGCTACTATCTCTCTAATTCTTAAAAAAGATAAAGATCCTACTATATGTGCATCTTATCGCCCTATATCATTATTAAATGTAGACTCTAAGATTCTTACAAAAATTTTAGCCATTAGATTAGAAAAGGTATTACCACAGATTATTTCAGAAGATCAAACTGGTTTTATTAGGAATCGGTATTCCTTTTTTAATATTAGAAAATTGATTAACATAATTTATACTTCATCACCTACAACCCCAGAATGTGTTATCTCATTAGATGCTGAAAAAGCCTTTGATAGAGTTGAATGGACATATTTATTTAATGCATTGAGAAACTTTAATTTTAGTCCTAATTTTATATCATGGATTAAATTAATATGTTATAAACCTGTTGCTTCTGTTCTTACAAATAATTATAGATCCTCTTTTTTTCAATTATTTCGTGGTACGAGACAAGGTTGTCCTTTAAGTCCTTTATTATTTAATATTGCATTAGAACCTTTAGCTATTGCTATTCGTGAGTCTCCTAATATTTTTGGTATTACCCGTAATGAGAAGTTATACAAATTATCGCTTTATGCTGATGATTTGTTGTTATATATTTCTAATCCTAGTAGGTCTATTCCTGCTATTTTATCCTTGTTGGCTCAATTTGGTAGCTTTTCTGGTTATAAGTTAAACTTAGATAAGAGTGAGTTATTCCCTTTAAACGCGCAAACCTTATTGAGTGATAGGATGCCATTTAAAGTTGTTACTGATAACTTTATCTATTTAGGTATAAAAATCACCAAGAAATATAAAGATTTATTCGGACTGAATTTTTTACCTATGCGTCATCAAATTCAGCAACTTACTACTAGATGGTCTCCCTTATTTTTATCATTAGTTGGTCGGATTAACGCTATTAAAATGATGATTTTACCGAAATTTTTATATTTATTCCAAGCTTTACCAATTTTTATTCCTAAATCTTTTTTTGATAATATTGATTCAAAAATTTCCTCATTTGTGTGGCAAAATAAAAATCCTAGGTTAAGCAAAAGGCAATTACAAAAGTCTAAAAAAGATGGTGGTCTAGCTTTACCTAACTTTAGATTTTATTATTGGGCGAATAATATTCGTAACCTAATGTACTGGAAACTAGATTTGGATTCACCTGTGTGCCCACAGTGGGTAAATTTGGAATGTAGTGAGGTTAAGGGATATTCTATATTTTCCGTTCTTGGTTCTTTTCTTCCTATTGATTTAGCCAAATTCAATAAACAGATATCTAACCCTGTTGTTAAACATACATTACGAATTTGGTTTCAATTTCGCAAATTCTTTAATCTGAAAAACTTTGCTCTGGACAGCCCTATTTTATGTAATTTTTTTTTTAAACCTTCATTGACAGATCAAGCTTTTAGTATATGGAAAAGGAAAGGTATAAAATGTTTTCGTGATCTTTTTTTTGAAGGTACTTTGATGTCTTTTGATCAACTATCCAACAAATTTGAATTACCTAAATCTAATTTTTTTAGATACTTACAAATTAGAAATTTCTTACATAAAATTCTTCCATCTTTTCCTAACTCAACTCCATCGGATTTTTCAGATTTGATTTTTACTTTTAATCCTTGTCAGAAGGGATTAGTAGCTTTTATTTATAACATGATTATGAAGATACAGCCAGAAATATCGGATAGAATTAGACAAGAATGGGAAAAAGAACTTCGATGTAATATATCAACAGATAAATGGGAAAAAATTTTACAAATGGTTAATTCCTCCTCTATTTGTGCTAAACATGCTTTAATACAATTTAAAATTGTACATAGAGCTTATATGTCTAAAGATAAGCTTGCCCGATTTTATTCGCATATTAATCCTCAATGTGACAGATGTCACTTAGAAGTGGCTTCATTGACTCACATGTTTTGGACATGTCCCACTTTACATAACTATTGGAAGGACATTTTTGATGTTATTTCCTCAGTATGGAATATTGATTTACAACCCCATTTTATTACTGCAATTTTCGGTATACCAAATGAAGATGGCAATCAGCTTTCCCCTTCAATTAGACGAATGATTGCCTTTGTAACATTAATTGCCAGAAGGTCTATATTACAAAATTGGAAAGAAGTAAATCCTCCTACTACATTTCAGTGGTTCTCCCAAACTATTTCTTATCTGAGTTTGGAAAAAATCAGAAGCACTATTTTTGATTCTTCAATTAAATTTGAAGAAACCTGGGGACCATTTATTCGACACTTTCATATGAATTAATTTGGCCTATTTCAGATCCTTTTCTCTACTTATACTTGTTTAGGTATGGAGTTCCGGAGTTCTTTTCTTGACACCTTTATATATTTATAAAGTGCTATTATTGCCCATGTTAGTTTTAGTTTAGTATTTTTTTTCAATATATATTTTTTCTCATATATAATTTCAATTTTTTTTTCTTTTTTCGATGATTATTTTTGTTTTTTTTTCATATATATTTATATAGACTTGATTGATTTATGTACCTTTTGTTGATGGAAGTTTTAATAGGATATTATTATCCTATTACTAATGTAATCTCAAGTTTATTGAATCTGTAATCTATTCATTATTATGTGTTGTTTTTTTTTATATATGAAATTTAATAAAAAGATTGAAAAAGAAAGAAATTTTGCCTCTGATCAATTTCAGAAAAGTTGCAAGCTTCTGTTTTTAACAAGAATAAATGTTCTCTATCTCCAACCCCCTGAATCATTGCTCTGCTTTTTAAGTTACTTGATAATCATAATTTCCACTTTCAATTGGCCACAGCAGTATTAATTGTGCCCAGAATTAGTCAACACTTGTATCTGCATAAATCCTGAACTTGCTGGCATTTACAAAGGGAAATGGCTGAAGTTATTGCAAAGATGCCAGAATTTCACCACTAACAATACTTGTATTCATGCTGTAGGCTGCAGATTATGATTATTAAAAGGATTAATTTGATCAAATCCGAGTATGATATTTACGATTTAAACAGAAACTTAAGATAAGATCATCAATGTGAAATGTTAACTACGTCTCCCGCCAGAGAAGTTGGCTGACTTGCTGAGTATTGCCTGTACTTTCCACTTTTAATGACTGAATTTAGTGGATTGAGCAACCTTTTTAATTGTTAGATTTTAGATAAAGTTAACTTTTTGGTTATTTTTCACAATCTCTGGCTTTACTTAATAGGATGATGAAAATAACACCTTGTCTAGTCGTGTCAGGGAGGCAGAAGAAGAACGCAACAGATTACAGAAGACAACAAACATCCAGCAGTCTCAGATTGAGAAATATAAAAGTTTGGCGGATGAGGCACAAAGAAAAAGTGATGGTTTACAACAACAAGTGTTTTTTTTGCAAAAGGTATATTTACATTATAACATCTAAGTAACCTTATACCTGATCAATTTAAATTGTATTACTACTAAAATCACAGACAAGTTTCACTTATTCCTTTAGCATTCGTAGGCATTGGTTGTCTAACATAAGGCAGCAATTGATCAGCTTCCAAGTCTCCAGTGATTTGGTCATATTGTCCCTGCTGAGAAAATCAGACACTATGCAAGGATATGACATGTAGTTAAAGAACACTGTCAACTTGGCAAATTAAATGGGGCATATAAATTGCACACTGTATTTTGCTGTCTTTTTAGACTTCCATTTTGTTGGTCCCTATGCAATAATCTGGTGGCTGTTTTCCTGGGATTTGTAGACACTCCTCTTCAATTTTTCTAACCGTTTATTTGATTGGAATGGGTCTGTTTTTACATCACAGGTTCCCAGAACTGAATTTTTGTATTTTCTCAGCTCTGATGAAGGTCTTGGACCTGAAATGTTAACAGTTTCTTTTTCTGTGGATTGCTTGGTCTGCTGAGTGTTGCAAGCATTGTGCTTTTTTTTAAAACAGGAAACTTTTATGCCTGTAAAAGATCAATTAAAGTAGAATAACATATCTATTTGTGCTTAGACAATAAAGACAAGTTTGTATCTTCGGAGATCCAAAAATAACTGATATAGAACATTTGAAATGGAAATAGAAAATACTTAGAAAAGCTCAACAGGTTAGGTTGCATCTGCAGAAAGAGAA
This sequence comes from Hypanus sabinus, assembly GCF_030144855.1. Lineage (NCBI taxonomy): Eukaryota > Metazoa > Chordata > Chondrichthyes > Myliobatiformes > Dasyatidae > Hypanus > Hypanus sabinus. Next base: position 5,507,365 of record NC_082733.1, read on the forward strand.
TAGTTAATGTTTTGAGTCTGCAAAATATGGACTCTTTCCCTCTCCATAGATGCTTCCAGATCTGCTGAGCTTTCAGGCATTTTTTTCCTTATGTTTCATCTTTGAACAGCAGTTTTTGTTTGAGAAACTAGACATACATTAGGCAGACATTAGACAAAGGGTTGAAATATGTTTTTTAAAAGGATAGAATTATTTCTCAGATTATTGAGAGTCTTCAGAATTATCTTTGTATATTTTAAAGCAGGTGGTAGAGAGGTGCTTGATAAGTAAAGGGCTGAAAGATTGCACGGGATAGGTGAGGTGAGGTTCCAATCGGTAAGCCTCATGGTCCTGTTGAACAGTTGAATGGGATTGAGATATTGTAAGGCATAATTCTGATTGTAATTTGTATGCTAGTGTATATTTAAGAGATTTTATAATGCAGTTTTGTTCTTTGTTCTGCTCATTTGTATGATCTTCATTTGAAATTTCAAAAGAATAGAAGTTTTAATGCAATATGGATGTAGACTATATTGCACATGCTGATGAAATTTTTCCAAGTTTTTCCTTCTGATCTAATGACACTCTTGAAGCATTGATACCAGCATGTTTCTGATTGATCTTCATGTATCAAGAATACTAAGTGAGTGTAAGTGTCTGATAATAGAAGGAACCATAATTATGATTTTACTGCATAGTCCTTTCCTGATCTTATCCAGTAAATACCTGGAAACTTTCAATAAAGGCACTGAATACTGTAAGGAACAAAATGCCCGGGCAGATTTTTCCATTATATGTCCAGGGGCACTGACATCAGGAAAATCCCTATCTGTTTCTGCAGCTGACAGCACCTCACTAAGTATGAATCAGGAATCAAAGTTGGAACCTTCAGGTCTGTGGGCATTAGTTCTCTCATTGAGATTTTTTTATTTGGATGCACTGCAGTCAATAAACTTTTCAATCGAATAGACTGTATTGTTAATCATCTAAAATTGTTTTGGAATTGATGAGGAAGATTGGATATCAGTAGTTACTAATCCAGTTGTAAGCAGTAAAATATGATGCTAGATTACTAATATTACTTATTGCTGCCATCTGCTGGTTTGGAATGAAGAGTTTACCATCTGTTTGTGATTTTCTGTACTTTTCCACAGTTATAAAAAGATGATTCTACATTTACTATCATTACATAGAGCATTAAGAAGGTCAATGTTTTGATGGTCATGTGGTGTTTCAATATGCAGATTGGGAAAATCAGGTTGATGCTGAGAAGGAATTTTCAAGAGAAGGACTCGAGAAGGAATTTAGAATGCCTATGAAATGGCTTTGTAGAGCAGCTTGTGGTTGAGTCCAATAAGGAAAAAGCAATTTTGAATAGAGTGTTGTGTAATGAACAAGATTTGATTTGGAAGCTTAAGGTGAAGGAACCCTTAGGAGCGTGACGTGTGATAGAATTCACCCTACAGTTTGAGAAGGAGAAGCTAAAATGTATCAGTATTACAGTGAAGTAAAGGGAATTACAGAGGCATGATAGGAGCTGGCTATAGTTAATTGGAAGGGGACACTAGCAGGGATAGCAACAGAGCAGCAATGACTGGTGTTTCAGGGAGCAATTCCGAAGGCATGGGACAGCTTCATCCCAAAGAAGCGGTACTCTAAAGGGATGAGGCAACTGTGGCTGAAAAGGGAAGTCAAAGACAACATAAAAGCAAAAGAGATACAATAATACAGTATTGAAAATTGGGGAGTAGATAGGGAAGCTTTTAAAAACCAACAAAAAGGCCACTAAAAAAGTCATAAGAAAAGATGAAATATGAAGGTAAACTAGATAATAATATAAAACAGGATATCAAAAGTTTTTTCACATATATGCTCTTTCACAAAGTAAAAGAGGGGCAAGAGTGGATATCGGACCACTGGAAAATTACGTTGGAGAGTTAGTAATGGCTGATGAGATTGATGGAGAGTTAGAATTTTGCGTCAGTCTTCACTGTGGAAAACACCAACGGTATGCCAGAAATTTGAGAGTGTCAAGACAGAGTGAGTGTAGTCACTATTACTAAGGAGGAGGTGCTTTGGAAGCTGAAATGTCTGAAGTTAGATAAGTCATGTGGACCAGATGGATTATATCCCAGGGCTCTGAAAAAGATATCCAGAGAGATTGTTGGGGCATTAGTAGTGATCTTTCAAAAATCACTATATTGTGGAATCATTCTAGAGGACTGCAAAATTACAAACGCCACTCCAATCTTTAAGAAAGAAGGGAGACTAAAGACAGGAAATTCAGTGGTTGGTAAGCTGTTGGACTTTATAATTAAGGATTATTTAGGGTACTTGCAAATGTCATGCCACTCTTCAAGAAGGAAGAGATGCAGAGGAAAGGAAATTATAGGCCAGTTAGTCAGACCTCAGTGGTTTGGAAGATGTTAAGATGGTTAAGGATTAGGTTTTGGTGTACTTGGAGACACATGATAAAGTAGGTCAAAGTTAGCATGGTTTTATAAGGGCAAATTCATTGGAATTCTTTGAGGAAAATACAGCAGGATAAATAAAGGAGAGCCAGTGGGTGTTGTTTACTTGGATTTTCAGAAGGTCTTTGACAAGATGCTGCACATGGGGCTGCTAGGCAAGGTAAGAGCCCATAGTTTACAGTAAATATACTAGTAATGGTTAGAAGGTTGACTGACTGGAAGGAGGCAAAGTGGGAATAAAGGGGGCCTTATCTTGTTGGCTGCCAGTGACGAGTGGTGTCCGCAGGAGTCGATGTTAGGACAGCTTCTTTTCACTTTAAATGTCAGTGTTTTCAATAATGGAATTTATGGTTTTATAGCCAAGTTTGTGAATGTTACAAAGATAGGTAGAGGGGCAGGTAGTGTGGAAGCAGGGAGTCTGTGGAAGGATTTAGACAGATTAGGATAATAGGCAAAGAAATCGCAGATGGGAAGCGTATGGTCATGCACTTTGGTAGAAGGAGTAATGGTGTGGACTATTTTCTAAATAGAAAGCAAACTCAGAAATCAGAGGTGCAAAGAGACTTGGGAATCTTTGTGCAGGATTACCCAGAAATTAACTCGCAGGTTGAGTTGGTAGAAAGGAAGTCAAATGCAGAGTTAGTATTCGTTTTGAGAGGACTAGAATATAAAAGCAAGATTGTAATGCTGAGGCATTATAGGGATTGGCTAGACTGCACTTGGAATATAGTGAGCAGTTTTGGACTCTTATCTAAAAAAGGATGTGTCGGCATTGGAGAGGGTCCAGAGGGGGTTCACTTGAATGATCCCAGGAATGAAAGGGTGTTTGATGTGGGTGGGGGGAGGGGGTTGGAGATCTCATTGAAACCTATCGAATATTGAAAGGCCCAGAAAGAATGGATGTAGAGAGAGTTTCCTATAATGAAAGAGTCTAGGACCAGAGGACACAGTGTCAGTGTAGAAGAACATCTCCTTAGAACAGACATGAGGAAGAATTTCTTTGGCCAGAGGATGGAAAATCTGTAGAATTTATTGCCATAGGCAGCTTTGTAGGCAGCCAAGTCATTGGGTGTATTTAAAAAGGAAGTCGATAGGTTCTTGATTAGTAAGGTGGTCAAAGGTTATGGGCAGTATGCAGAAGGGAATGGAGTTGAAAAGGATAATAACTCAGCCATGGTGGAATGGTGGAGCAGACTCAATGGGCCAATTGGCCTATTTTTTCCTTATATCTTACGATCTAAAAATAAGGTGTTTGTTTATGCTATATTAGAAACAGTAATTATATATTCTCTTGAACTTAAAATTATGCATGCACTGCAACTGAGGGGAGTGCCAGTGAAGGCTGAATCACGGTGTGGAATTCTGTGTGACATGCAGGCAGACCAGGTAGGATCAATGGGTCAGTGAGGTACAAGGTACAGTGCGGCAGAAGCAACAAGGCATGTAAAAGCAAAATGGAGATTGGAACTAAAGAAATGCGCTTTTGTAATTAATTGACCGATAAATGGCATGACTTAATTTATAAATGCACTTCGCAAATATTAAAAGACAGCAGAAAATATTAATTCTATTATGTCCATGTAGATGCGATGTTGATTGATGATAGAAGAAAACTTGATAGAAAGGAAGCTGAGATTCTAGTTACTGTACACAAAGATGAATTGTTTGGATTGAACAACCTAGGCAATTAAGAAAGATTTAGGACTTGTCCTCAATCATTGCTGGTGATAAAGGTGGTCATGTTACAATGAGCCAATAAAGTAGTGCAATATTTGGGAGAACACTACCAAATTTGAAACGTGCTCAGATGAGTATTGCAGTGATGGTGCAGAGCTCTGTGGGCAGCAGAAACATTGTGCTGATGGTCTGCAGTGTTAGATTTGCTCTGGTAATACAGCTTTTATTGTAAGCATCTTACACATACCTGTTGAGCACAAGAATGTTTATTATCATTCTCCATCAGCCAATCCTTTACTTGCTATAAGTTCTCAAAGGTGTCATGACCCACTATAACCTGTATGAATTCAGTGCATATAATCACACTGTAGCAAGAAAATGAGGGAGATATATTCTCTTTCAGCTATCATATGGTGCACAAATAGTGAACTGCATCCTGCCCCATATAAGATTGAGCAAAGAATTTCGTTATTAGACATAATGTTGTTATTTTGAAAATGTTGCACTTCATCACTCACTTCATGTATCATGTGCCATGAACATATACAACTTAGTAACAAATGACATTAACTAAGGGAGAAAAACACAATGGAAGCCACAGATCCCAATCTGGAATTCTTATTAATAAAGAGTGCTGTGGGGTAACAAGATAACAATATGCAAACTTTTCCTTCCATTATGTCCTCTTCAGTAATAGTGCTTAGTTTTCTCACGTTACTGGGAGTGCTGTATTTCAGGGACACTGAAGGTAATACAAATGTGTGGGAACAACTGTTTTTTGAGTAAACCTTGATGTCAACCAGGAGACTGGTAAAACTGCTTTGTGCAGAAGCTCTGAAGTCCACCACAACTTTTTTCAGTGATTGTTACCACCCCCTTTAATACTTGCAACTTGATACAATTATTGAAACACCTATGATTGTGTTCAAACAGCCCAAAGAAATCAACGAGTTTCCACCTAATCAATGTTGGATTATCTGTTTAAAACAGTGCTCTGGAAGGAAACATTCCGGCTTTTAAAAGCATATTCAGCCGCGAATCCCTGTTGGCTGGACTTTTGAGGTCTTCCATATGCTGCTTTAAATCAAAATCTACAAACTTTCTTTAACCTATGAATGCACTTAAGTCCTCACTATTACAGCCTTCAGTGTGATTTGCCTAACATATGTGTGTGCACTACAGGTGACATTTTGGAGTTCTAAAAGTGCTTGCAGTGTCCTATAAAAGAGCGTGTCAGCATTGACTTCAATCTCGTCAATTTTTTTTAGAAACAACATTCAAATTGGAGTTTCACCCAGTTGCAAAGACCACATAACATATATAGATTTTTAGATATGTACTATATAAGGAAATTGTATACATTTTATACAACATCCTTCATGCCATTGATGTTTCAAATACTTACACAGTCAATAAAAATATGTAAATATCCTGTACACATATAAAACAAAATCTTCTATAAGAAAGGTAGCAGTAAGTGTAACTTGGTCCAATGGAAGGGTTTGAATTCTCAAAAATGTTGTCTTTCTAATTTTGGTTGAAATCACTCCCAACGGATGGCTAATTTGGGGAGGGAGGTTTGGGTCATTTATTTATGTTATCTATGAAAGTTAATGAAAGGGCTGTATTATTAAATAACCAAAAATCAACATTTCTATTTTTTTTCCACTGGATAATCCACATAAAACTGAGTCAACAAATAGGTTCAGTTTTTGAGAAATGCTTTATATTTGTCTATATTTGCAGAGCCTGAGCTTTTTTGTGTAAAAGTAAAGCCTATTATAAATAAATACCTATTCATTACAATATAAATAAATGTTTTCCAATATTTTGACGTATTGTAACTGATCATTCTATAACATTTTTATGGAATTGTTAACCTAGGAATTAGACAGCCAGAAAAGAGCCCAGAAGCAATTTGCTACAAACCATAGTGCCACAGAGGTTCGCCTGAACAGGGCATTAGAAGAGGCTGAAAAATACAAAGCAGAACTTAATAAACTGAAGCAGAGTAATAAGGTAAGCCTACAGAAAACTTTACCAATCCCACACTGAGCAATGCTTGAAGGCAGAGCAAGTTAGAGAAGTGTCACTAAAGTAATGAATCCTGATTTTAAACCCAAATCACTGAGTGTGCTCCATTACAAGCCTGCAGTCATTGCAATTTTTTGATTGAGTTGCATGCCCTTCAGGATTGAGCATGATTTGTTTCCACTCCGTTCCTTAGTTTCTTGAGGCGACTGAAAAGATTGATATGAGAACAAGAAACAGGAAATCAGAAATAGGGATATTTGGTACCTTGTACCTCCTCTGCCATCCATGACTGATTCTTTACCTAGTGCCTCTTTCCTTCAATAGCCACTTATCTCTTGATATCTAAAATTCCATTAATTCCTTTCTTAAATGAATTCTGCAATTAATCCTGCACAACCCTCAAACATACAATTATAGAAAAAAACATCATTACTTCAATCTCTCCTTATTGTGTTTATTTCTGATCGCTTCATTATATGAAGGACGTGGAAGCTTTGGAGAGAGTGCAGAGGAGATTTACCAGGATGATGTCTGGATTAGAAAGTATGTTTTATGAGGATACGTTGAATGAGCCAGGGCTTTTCTCTTTGGAACGAAGGAGGATGAGCAGTGACTTTATAGAGGTGTACAAGATGACAAGAGGCATAGATCGTGGATAGCCAGAAATGTTACCCAGGGAGGAATTGGCTAACTAATATAAGGGGGCATAATGTTAAGTGTTGTGAGGAAAGTATAGGTAGATGTCAGAAGCAGGATTTTTTTTACACAGTGTGGTAGATATGTGGAATGCACTGCCAAGCATGGTAGTATATACAGTTATATTTAGGGACATTTAAGAAACTCTTAAAAAGGCACCTGGATGAAAGAAAAATGGAGGGCTATGTGGGAGGAAAGGGTTAGATTGATTTTGGAGTGTTATGGACCAGCAACAATAGATGTAGAATGGAGTCAGGAAATTATTGAAAACAACAAAATTTATTAACACTCACGCAGAACCATAGAAAATTAAACAAGCGACTAACTTAAACAGAAGTTAACAGCAATATGCGTCTATAGCTCCCAAGCAGTTTAAACTTAGAAACAACTCTTAACAAAGTCTTACTCCAGCACAGTCTTAGAATGTCAGTTCAAGAAATTTGATTAGTGATTCATGGGGTAGTTGAGAGGAGAGACTTTTAGATTCAAAATGTAGTGAAGAGGTGATTCTTGAAGAAACGAAGATTCAAAATACAGCGGAGAAGCGATCTCACAGAGGCAAAGAAACAGTTACTGAAGTTTGCAGCAGTGCAGAGTAGTTTTCCCGCAGTCCACAGAGTTCGGACACTGGGTAAATGAAGTAGCAGTTGCAGCTACTCCCAGCCATGACGTAACATTCTGAAGAGTCCACAAAGAGCGAGATTTCACAACGTAACTGACAGGGACTGTCCTTTCGCCAAAATAGCCACCACACAAGACCCGAGACCATGCAGGGGTTAACCAAAAGTGGGTGCCACAATCCACATATGGATTTCACGAAATGTCAGTCACAATTCGAAATGCACAGCATGCTGCTGACTAACCCACTCCTTGTGGGGTCGTTGCAATCTTCACCCTCAGTCTCTTTTTCCATTGACTCGAATTACTCCTGTTCGTGCGACTGCGCCTCCTTTCACTTTGACTCCTTGAGCAGTTGGCGTTGCTCTTTTATACTGTTGGGGATATGTCATCACGTGACGCTCACAGAGACAAAACCATGGATTCCTAGTAAATCATGTGACGTCCCAGGCATCAAAACTAAGAGTTTCCAGCAATACAAGTCTATAGGTATGTTACACTCAGTAAACAAAACTAAAGTCATGTGACACTTACAAGAATCAAAATGTGGACATGTAACAGGAGTAGGTTAAAGGATTGGCACAACATTGTGCACCAAAGGGCCTGAACTGTTCTGTTATGTGGCCAGCTCCTTATTTTAATAATGAGGCCCAGTTTCAAATGCCACAGTGAGGGGAAATATCATCACTGCATATACTCTCTTCTGTTACAATTTTGTACTTTACAATAAAATCACCTCTTCGATCCTTTGAAACTTGTGAATATAGGCTGTCTGTTTAACTTCTCAAATCTGCCATCCCAGGAATGAATTTGAAGAACTTTTGCTAGACTCGCTGTATTGCAACTCTGTCCTTCCCTGGGTAAGGAGATCAGACCTGCTTTCTAGATTTTAGATCTAGACTCACCAGGGTTGTGCAACTGGAGCAGGACATAAATGTTAAAGCTAATCGTAACATTTACCTTCTTGGAATCATAATCTGCTCCACAGATGCTACCTGGTTTGCTGAACATTTCCAGCTGCCTCTGTTTCTATTTCAGATTTTTCAGCATCATCTGCATTTTTTTAAAAAATTTTCTGTATCTGCATTTTTTGAGACACAGATGCTGGAAATCAACGCAATGCACACAAATTGCTGGAAGAACTCAGCAGGTCAAGCAGCATCAAAAAAAGGAATGAACAGTTGACATTTCAGACTGAGTCCTCACAAAGGTCCTGATAAAACACCTGCAGTCCAGGAGTGCAGTGCTGCCAGAGCTCACCGGAGCACCGCTCCAGCACCATTGTAAAAAAAAATGTCGAAATAAACAAGTGGGGAATTTAACAACGGCTGCATATTAAATAGAGGGAATTTTACGGAAGCAGGGAAGAGAGGGTGGTGGCTGATGGGGAAAATACCACTAATAACATTTTTGGTGAAATCCTGGAGCTGTGACTGTTTTGTGAAGTTCCTCCTCGCTCAACCTGTTGTCCCAGCATACCCTGCTGTAGCCTCCCACCATTTCACTCGTTGTTTGAGCATTGTTCGCCGAGAAAATGAAAATCTTAGATCTTCTGAAAAGTGGCGTGTCGCTTGCCGAAGTGGGCTGTAAGGTCGGTAAGAACGAATCGAGCATTCGCACAATAAAGCAGAAAGAAGCTGAAATTCATAGAAGTGTTAGTGCTACCCCTAAAATGGCAAAAATTGTCTCTGTGGTTCGTGATAAAGTTCTTGCAAAGACTAAGAAAGCATTAAGTGCATGGCTAGAGGACATGTCACAGAAGCATATCCCTGTTGATGGCAAAATTATGCGTGAAAGAGCATTTAGCCTCTATGAGCACTACTGTGAGGGGGTTGAGGAGAGTAAGAGGAAGGAGCTTAAGGCTAGTAAGGGATGGCAGGCTAGCTATGTAAAGCACTACAGCCTCAAGAACTTAAGATCACAGGAGAATCGGCATGGCAGATGTACCAAGTATCCTATCACGGAGCCGATCGAAGTACATGCTTGAGATCTCAGAAAAAAAAATTGTTAATCACAAACTATCAAAAGCTCACACTGCTGCTCTAAGTGTTGAAAATATAGCTAGTGAAGATGCCCTTGAAACATTATGTGACACCATGAATGCTTCACATCTAAAGACAACTTGTTCAATTTTTCATTCTGCATGTTATTTAGCTCAGAATGACAGACCATACTCTGATCACTTTGGCTTATTGGAACTTCAAAAAAAAGGGTATTGACATTGGAATGGGACTGCATTAATATGAAAAAGAAAATTTGCCAGCATATCAAGCAGATAAATGGCAATTTTTCTGTTCTCATTGATGAATCAACAAGCCTGAGTATTAAGACTGCCCTAATAGTTAAGGAAGGTGATCCCCATTTTTATGTTTTTAGATCTAATTGAACTGCCTGATCAGAAAGCTGCAACTATTGTTAAGCATCTATTGAACTGTTTCAATAACCATGGGTTTGATGACTCTTACTTGAAACAGAACCTTGTTAGTGATGGGGCGAGCGTAATGCTTGCTGTCAAATCTGGTGTTGCTACAATTCTCAAGGAACGTTACCCTGATGTGATAATTTGGCACTGTCCTAATCACAGATTAGAGCTTGCAATAGGTGATTCGATTAGAGAAGTTCATGGAATAAATCATTTTCAATCATTCATGGACAAATTGTACTCTGTTTCCCCTAAATCAAAAGGAACTGTCTGAATGTGCCTCTCAACTAGAACAACAAATTTGCAAAATAGGCTATGTTCTGGGCACCAGATGGGTAGCTAGCTCATTTCGAACAGTTTCAGCAGTGTGGCAAAATTATGAAGCATTGCGCTTTCATTTTGAAAAAGTAATAAAGGATGAAACAAGATCTGGGAGTGACAGAAAAACCTATGAAGCTCTGTTGAAGGACAGTTTCTATTGGACTTAGCTCTAATGTATGACACGTTGCATGAACTTGGTTTACTGTCAGAGTGTTTACAGAAACGCACTACTATGATTGCTTATGCAGATAAACTGATCCAACGGAGCATAAGATCACTGCATGGACTGAAAGAGCAACCTGGTACAAAAACTCAAGAGACAGTTGAAAAGAGGAAGTTTGGAGAAATCACCTTAACAAGCAATAACAAAATTGTCTCCATTAATTATCTTATTATCCATTAATTTCTTATTAGTCTTATAAACAATTTGCAGCACCGTATGTTCACGGCAACATCCTTAAAAGGTTCTTAAACTTCTAAACCTCAAAAATATGTATAAATCCCTACTAAGTGAAATGTGTGACCTTGATAAAGATAACTGGCCTGCTGAAATACTGCCTAATTATGGAGAAGCTGCAATATCATCTCTCTGTAAGAGGTTTAAGCTTTCTTCCTCCTCTGTAATAAACGTCTTCAGTGATTATGTGGAGGATCATGGATGCTGCATCCCCCAAGCTTTACGCCCATTACTGAGCTGTTCACAAGTTATTCTTATTAGTACTGCTGAGAATGAGAGAGGATTCAGTCACATGAACTTGATAACAACAACAACAAAACGTTCAAGTATTCTCATAAATCATGTATCAGCACTTGTGTTTGTTAAACTACACGAACCTCCTCTAGTTCAGTGGAATTCTGAGTCATCATGGCTGTGGTAGAATAGATCAGCAGATGACACCAGGACAAGAGTTGCTTCAGACCCAGAGAGTGGTGAATCTGTGGAATTCTCTGCCCAGGGTAGCAGTTGAGGCTTCTTCACTAAATATATTTAAAATACATTTATATTTTTACATAGTAAGGGAATTAAGGGTTATGGGGAAAAGGAAGGTAGATGGAGCTGAGTTTACGGACAGATTAGCCATGATCTTATTGAATGGGTGGGCAGGGTCGATGGGCCAGATGGCCTACACTCCTGCTTCTTATATTCTTTTGTAACTGAACATTCTGTCAAGAGTCTGTACTTACCTTTGCAACTGCAATATTTATCAGATATTCCCTTCAACCTCTACTCTAGAAAAGAAATGCTATCTTTGGCTTAAAGATCATTGGCCTTTTTGGTTCATTTCTATCTTCATGACTGATGCCTCTCCACTTAGTTCCAGCATCTTTGCTAACTTTGCTTTTATTTGTCTATTGAGATACAATGCGGAATAAGCCCTTCCAGTCGTGCCACCCAGCAATCCCCCAAATTAAACCTAGCCTAATCACAGGACAATTTACAATGACCAGTTAACCTACAGACCATGTTTGGACTGTGGGAGGAAACCAGAGCATCTGGAGGAAGACCATGTGGTCATGGGAGAACGTACAAACTCCTTGCAGACAGTGGTGGGAATTGAACTGGGTCACTGGAACTGTAAAGCATTGTGCTAATCACTACACTACCATGCCATTGGTCTTGTTCTTTATATTTCCTCTATTCCCAGACAGACAGACATACTTTATTGATCCCAGGGGAAACTGAGTTTCGTTACAACTGCACCAACCAAGAATAGTGAAGAAATATAGCAATATAAAACTATAAATAATTAAATAAATGTTAATCATGCCAAGTGGAAATAAGTCCAGGACCAGCCTATTGGCTCAGGGTGTCTGACACTCCGAGGGAGGAGTTGTAAAGTTTGATGGCCACAGGTAGGAATGACTTCCTATGACACTTAGTGTTACATCTCCTTAGCAATTCATTACTTGTTAATTCTACCAATAGTAAATACTAACACTATTCAATACCAGGTCTTAAAGAATACCCTGAGAACATAATACTTATTTGTATTATTCACTGCATTCAGGTTTGTGGCTACTGAAAGAACTCCATGTCTTTGTTATTTCAAATGGGAAGATGCTTTACTGGACAAGCCCAAGATAAACTCGATGTATAATTGTAAAACATGCTAATGTTTATTATTAGGACATAACTAACCAAGAAAAACTAACGATTGATCAGCTGAAGACTGAAAACAAGAAGTTGGAGAAGCAGAAAACTGAGCTTATGACTGGCTTTAAGAAACAAATGAAGCTGATAGACATTCTAAAAAGGCAAAAGGTATGAAAATGAAAGAAGTGGTATTTTGTGACTTTATCTTGTTTGAAAAATTAGTAGTACAAAGTAATCTGGTGCTTGATTGGTAATTTATAATACCACTAACATCATACATATGTTTTATTGTCAAGATGCACATGGAAGCTGCTAAGATGCTGTCCTTCACAGAGGAAGAATTTATTAAAGCTTTGGAATGGGGAAACTGATTGGAAGGAAAGACAACAGAGTAATAGGCTAATATGGTAAAATATATTTGAATACAAAGTCTGTTAATTGTTTAGTACTACATAATTATTTTAAAGAAATAAAGCTATTTTATCTTCATTTAGTTTTTTTTACCATTTATCCTCTGTGGTAAACTATGTATATACCTGTCTGGACATGCCCCTCTGCTGACTGCTCCTGTGGCTCCTCCCACAGACCCCTGTATAAAGGCGATTGGAGGCACTGCTCCTCCCTCAGTCTCCAAGATGTTGTGGTCACATTTGCAGCTAATAAAAGCCTCCCATCTCCGAAGTTATTGATGGTGCATCAATTTTATTAACTGCTCCGGAAACATGCAAGGAGCAATAAATACTCCCCGATGGTCAAGAGGGTTCACCTACTTCATGCGAACCCCCAGTATGCCTACGTGGTCTTACCTGATGGGCAGGAGGACACGGTCTCCGTCCGCGACCTGGCGCCCGCAGGAGCACCAGACCCCTATCCCGAACACTCCACAGTGACTATGAACCCTGTACCCACCGGTGGATGGGTGGGTGTGTGTGTGTGTGTGTGTGTGTGTGTGTGTATGTATGTATACACCCACGAGACCGCGCGCACACTGCCCTCTCAGCCGAGGCCCACACGCACACCAAGCCCTGCGCAGACTCCTCACGACACTCCCATACCAGGCACCAGGCACACGTATGAGGGATTACTGACGACTAACGGGCTGGCACCTCAAGTCAGGCCGGAGCCAGCACAACCACCGTCACCGGTGCTACGTAGATCGCAGTGAGAAACTCGACCACCTGATAGACTTAACCTGTAAATATACTTGTGAGAAACTTCGCCCCATGGGGACTCTCTTTTAAAACAAAGGGGGGGGGTGAATGTGGTAAACTATGTATACCTGTCTGGACACACCCCTCTGCTGACTACTCCTGTGGCTCCTCCCACAGACCCCTTATAATGGCGATTGGAGGCACTGCTCCTCCCTCAGTCTCCAAGATGTTGTGGTCACGTTTGCAGCTAATAAAAGCCTATCGTTTGCCTCCCGTCTCCAAGAGTTATTGATGGTGCATCATCCTCATGGTCAATTAAATATAGAACGGTTACTGTTGTAAATCTGATTGCACATATTCTCTGTTCTTAAATCTGAACTACAGAGATGCTTTTTCATTATTAGCTTCTAATTTCAGGAGCTTTAAGTGATCCAAACTGACAGTAGGAAGTACTTGTTGACTATATTTTGGTTTGGACATTTTTGTTCATTTTCCTTACAGATCACCAGAATTTAGGCTGAGTTTGCCTAACCTCAGTGGTTGGGAAAGTGTTGGGAGTCTATTATTAAGGATGAGGTTTCAGGGTATTTGGAGACTAATGATAAAATAAGTCAAAAGACAGCACAGTTTCTGTTAAGGGAAATTTTGCCTGACCAATCTGTTAGAGTTATTTGAAGAAGTAACCAGCTTGGTGGACAAAGGAGAGGCAGTGGATGTCGTTTACTTGGATTTTCAAAAGGCATCAATGAGGTGCCACAGATGACACTGCTTAACCAGATAAAGTCTTGTGGCATTATAGGAAAGATAATGGATAGCGGAATAGCTGACAGGCAGGAGGTAATGAGGGGAATAAAAGGAACCTTTTCTGGTTGGCTACCAGTGACTAGGAGTGTTCCTCAGGGGTCAGTATTGGAATCACTAAGGGGTCACATTGTCAATGATTTAGATAATGGAATTCGTACACAACGCTGGAAGAACTCAGCAGGTCAGGCAGCATCTGTGAGAAAAGAGTAGCCAACGTTTCAGCCCGAGACTCTTCATCAGGAACGGGGAGGAAGAGAGGGCCGAAGCCCAGTAATAGAGATAGGAGATGGGGAAGGGCTAGAGCCGCCAGGTGGAAAACCAATCAGAGGAAAGATAAAGGGGGGAGGGGATAAGCATGAAAGAACTGTCGAGATAAAGTAGCAGAAAGTTGAAAGGGGAGAGATGCAGAGAGGGACCTAGGGTGGGGGGAGGGGGAGGGAATTACTGGAAATTGGAGAATTCAATGTTCATACCACCAGGCTGGAGGCTACCCAGACGGTAGATGAGGTGTTGCTCCTCCAACCTGAGTTTGGCCTCATCATGACAGCAGAGGAGGCCATGTATGGACATATCTAGATGGGTATGAGAGGCAGAGTTGAAGTGGGTGGCAACCGGGAGGTCCTGTCTATTGTGACGGATGGAGCGGAGGTGCTCAACGAAGCGGTCCCCCAATCTGCGTCGGGTCTCGCCGATGTAGTGGAGGCCTCACCGGGAGCACCGGATGCAATAGACGACTCCAGCAGACTCACAGGTGAAGTGTTGCCTCACCTGGAAGGAACTCGCAAGGGCCCTAGCTATGCCTGCCTCTTTGTGGGTTATGTGGAACTGTCTATGCTCCAAATCTATACTGGCACCACTCCCCAACTTCTCCTCCACTACATCGACGACTACATTGGTGCTGCTTCCTGTACCCATGCTCTCGTCAATTTCATCAACTTTGCTTCTAACTTTCACCCAGCCCTTAAATTCACTTGGTCCATCTCGGACACTTCTCTCCCCTTTCTTGATCTCTCAGTCTCCATCTCCGGAGACAGACTATCCACTGACATCTTCTACAAACCCACTGACTCCCATAACTATCTTGACCATACCTCTTCCCACCCTGCCCAATGCAAAAATGCCTTTCCCTATTCCCAGTTCCTCCGTCTCCGCCGCATCTGCTACCAGGATGAGGCTTTCTGTTCCAGGACTTCTCAAATGTCCTCTTTCTTTCTGGATCGTGGTTTCCCTTCTCGCGTCATCAAAGATGCTCTCACCCGCATCTCCTCCACCTCCCGCACTTCAACCCTTAACCCATCCTCCCGTCATCACAACAGGGACAGGGTTCCCCTTGTCCTCATCTACGACCCCACCAGCCTCTGGATCCAACACATTATGCTCCGCAACTTCCGCCACGTTCAACAGGATGCCACCACGCAGCACATCTTTCCCTCCCTACCCCTCTCAGCTTTTCGCAGGGATCGCTCCCTCTGCAACTACCTGGTCCACACGTCCCACCCCACAGAACTCCCACTCAGCACTTATCCCTGTAAGCGCAAATGCTACACCTGTCCCCACACCTCCCCCCTTTACCACCATTCCGGGCCCCAGACAGTCCTTCCAGGTGAGGCAACACTTCACCTGCGAGTCTGCTGGAGTTGTCTATTGCATCCGGTGCGGCCTCCTCTACATCGGCGAGACCTGATGCAGATTGGAGGACCACTTCATCAAGCACCTCCGCTCATTCCGTCACAATAGACAGGACCTCCCGGTTGCTACCCACTTCAACTCTGCCTCTCATTCCCATCTAGATATATGGCCTCCTCTACTGCCAAGATGAGGCCAAACTCAGGTTGGAGGAGCAACACCTCATCTACCATCTGGGTAGCCTCCAGCCTGATGGTATGAACATTGAATTCTCCAATTTCCGGTAATTCCCTCCCCCTCCCCCTCCCCCCATCCTAGGTCCCTCTCTGCCCCTCTCCCCTTTCAACTTTCTGCTCCTTTATCTCGACAGTTTTTTCATGCTTATCCCCTCCCCCCTTTATCCTTCCTCTGATTGGTTCTCCACCTGATACCTCTAGCCCTTCCCCTCCCCTATCTCTATTACTGGGCTTCGGCCCTCTCTCCCCCACCATTCCTGATGAAGGGTCTCGGCCCGAAACATTGGCTACTCTTTTCTCACGGATGCTGCCTGACCTGCTGAGTACTTCCAGCGTCGTGTACGTATTCTTTGATCCACAGCATGTGCAGTTGTATTTTTGTGTTTAGATAATGGAATTGATGGCTGCATGGCAAAGTTTGTGGATGATATGAACAAGCTAACATATGGAAGATAGGTGAAGGGGTAGGTAGTGCTGAGGAAGCGACGTGATTGCAGAAGGACTTAGACAAATTGGAAGAATGGGTAAAAAAGTGGCAGATTGCATACAGTGTTGGGAAATGTGTGATAATGCATTTTAGTAAAAGGAACAGTAGTGCATACTGTCATCTAATGGGGAGAAAATTCAAACATCAGAGGTTCAGAGGGACCTAGCAATCCTCATGCAAGATTCCCAGAAGGTTAAATTTACATGTTTAGTCTGTGGTAAAGAAGACAAATGCAATGCTGGTATTTATTTCAAGGTGAATGGAATATAAAAGCAAGGGCATAAATGCTGAGGCTTTATAAGACACTAGTCAAGCCACACTTGGAGTATTATCAACAGTTTTGGGCCCCATATATCAAAACATGTGTTGTCATTGTAGAGTCCAGTGACACTATATTGTCACTGTAGGTTCACAGAGATGATTCTGGGAATGTAGGGTTTAATACACCAGGACCGTTACTGTACTCACTGGAACTTAGAAGAATGCAGGGGGATCTCATTGAAACCTACCAAATGTTGAAAGGACTAGGTAAGGTAGATGTCGAGAGGATATTTCCTGTGGTGGGGGTATCCGGAACCAGAGGGCACAGCCTCAAAATTGAGGAGCAACCTTTTAGAATAGAGGTAGAGGATTTTTTTTGTTTTAGCCAGAGTGCAGTGGAATCTGTGGAATGCTCTGCCACAGACTGTGGTGGAGGCCAAGTCCATGGGGATGTTTAAAGCGGAAGTTGATAATTTCTTCATTGGTCGGGGCATCAAAGGATATGGCGAGAAGGGTTGGGTATTGGGTTGGGTGGGATCTGGGATCAGCCATGGTAGAATAGTGGAGCAGATTCGAAGGGCTGAATGGCCTAATTTTGCTTCTATGTCTTATGGTCTAAACACACTTAATGTTATTGTTAAATTAATTATTTCTTTTTAAATATCATCAATAAGGACAACTACAAAGTAGCAAATTTAACTAGACTATCAAGCATTCTAATCCAGTGTCATATTTCTAGTCATTTTCTTTTACAACCAAACAGTGATCTATTGTTATGATTGGATGGAGACTTGGTTGACTTGGTGAGAATTACCTCAAACATGATAATATCTGCAGATGCTGTAAGTCCAAGCAACGCACACAAAATACTGGAGGAACTCCGTAGTCCAGGCAGTTATCTATGGAAAACAGTAAACAGTCGATGTTTTGGGCCAAGATCCTTCATCTCTATTCTATTTTTTAACCAGCTACAGAAGATTCACAGTTTAGTATTGCCACTTCTTGATCACTACTTACCATTTTTTCTATCCTGTGGCACATTTATTGCTGGTAAGCATCACCCACAGAGCTATGCTTAGGGAAAATTAATATTGTACCAGCTAGGTTTTGATTTCTTACAGTATAACTACTACCAGGATTTTCTCTTATGACCAGTTGAAATTTGTCAAAGCTTGGCATACCTATCATTTGTTGACATGTTGGTCCTCGACCAGTGTACGTATTTCAAAACTAAAATGTCTCCATCAGCCTTCATTGTGCCTCTCTTTGCAAATTACCTAGACATGGCTACATCCCCAAAAGCTAACTATCTTTTGCCTGGACAAACTAGACTTCTGAATATTCTGAAAGATGATGATGCTGAAAGGGATGGCTCAAGTTTCCAAACAAAAAAAACTCTTTTCATTTATACCAATTTATTGTCACAGGTTGAATTTTAGAGAAATTATGTGTCCCACAATAGTCTTTTTAGGTAGTCCCTGCTATCAAGGATGACTTGCTTCCACACTGGGTCTGGAGAAAATGTAGACCCCCCCCCCCTCCACAGATAGGGCAAAAGGTATCAGCTGAGCAGATAGTTTGTGAGATGGTTAAATTTCTGGAGTGACCCAAAATGATCCAGAAATAATTTTACTGTATTTCACTTTATCCAAAAAACATTTTCTTATTGCACACAACACTAAAATAAACAGTAGAATTTCTAGGTCATTAACTGTTCGTGTGATGGATCCTGTTTCATATTTGACATTCATTCATGTACTCACTGAAGAACTGAACTAATTTCTTAGTAGCTACAGACTAGTGTGCTAGGTGGGGAATGATGGCAAATATTTTAAGATGACAGATTGTCTAGTCATACCTACATTACTTATGTTATTTGTTGAAAGTGAAAGCTAGAACTAACAGTCCTGTCTATAAAGTTCACCCTGGAGTGATGCTGAAAAATACTGACCATTTTAGTTGTTCCACTGTATCACAATTCAATTCTGTGAGTTCTCAAAGTATTACATGTTTTTTTTCCCCCACCCTAATGAGCTCTCTGTTTCTCTTCTCCAAGGCCTGGCAGTTGGCCATGTTGCTAAGTATTGAAAACAAATGCACAGACATACAAAGTGAGGGAAGGCAAAATCACAATAGCTTGTAGGAGGGATGGGTGAGATCAAGGAGCCAAGTGAATGCTGGAAGGACTGGGAGTAGTTGTTAACCCAGTTGTCCTGGAGTGCTCACTCTTGAATACCCATGTGGTTCCAGTCCTTTTGCTGTCTTCCAGATAGGATCATAAGAATGAGACATATCCTCACTAACAGGATTTAAACTAGAAATGGCCACAACTGCAAATCCTCCTATAACAAAATCCAGTGCTTATTCAACATTTTTCACTGTATGACTGTCGAGCTTAAAATCAGAAGTCAGTCACAGAGTACGGTCAGCCAATTAGAATGGAGTGTCAAGACATTTCCTAAAAGAACTTGTGAATCTTTAGAACTTTTAACCCATGGGGATGGGTAATTCAAGACAAATCAGAAGGAAAACGAGGCCTGAGAGGGTGAGACGGTTGTGAGCAGGTTGCAGTTGAGGTTGAAGGTCAGGACAGCCTGGCTGACAATTTTTAAGCCTTCAATGACAATTTCCATCGATTACCTCAATTTCCTTACATGACATAAGGCAATTTGGTTATTGAGTCCAAGCTGGCTGTCATTGTGTTTGCATTAGTTTAATTCTCCAACTATTTTCCCTCACTCAAATCATCTCCTTTACTCCCATCCCCTTTCCTTCCATCTATCTATAATTTGGCATAAACAAACTTACTAATATAACCTGGCGATGTGGGAGGAAACTGGAGAACTCACTAAAACCCATTATGCTGATGATACAACAGAATATCAGATAGAGATGAGAGGGTGTACAGGAGCAAGATATTCTGGCTAGTTGAGTGGTGTCACAGTAACAACCTTGCATTCAAAGTCAGTAAGATCAAAGAAAGGGTGAGATGAGGGAACACAAATCAATCCTCACAGGGGAATCAGAAGTGGAGAGAGTGAGCAATTAAGTTCACGGGTGTCAGTACCCCTGAGGATCTAAACTGGTCCCAATGATCAATTCAGATATAAAGAAGGCAAGACAATGTTTCATTGGAGTTTGAGGAGATTTGGCTTGTTACCTAACTGTAAACTTATACAGATGTACCGTGGAGAGCATTCTGACAGGCTGCATCACTATCTGGTATGGAAGGGTTTACTGTGCAGGATTGAAAGAAGCTACAGAAAGTTGTAAAATTAGACAACTCCATCCTGGATACTAGCTTCTGTAGTATCTATGACATCTTCAATGAGCGGTGCCTCAGAAAGGCAACTTCCATTATTAAGGACCCCCATCACTCAGGGCATTGTTACCATCAGGAAGGAGGTACAGAAACCTGAAGGCAGAAACTCAGCATTTCAGGAACAGCTTCTTACCCTCTGCCATCTGATTTCTAAACAGACATTGAAACCCATGAACACTACCCCATCTTTTTCTTATATGTTTTTACACTACTTTATATATCTCAGTTATTTTTTTAAAAAAATATTTCTCTATTGCATTGTACTACTGCTGCTAAGTTAACAAATATTACAACATACGCCAGTGCTAAAAAACCAGGTTCTGAAACACACATAATCACAGGGAGAACATGCAAGTTCTGTACAGCAGCCAAGATCAGGCTCAAATCTAGATTCCTAGAACCGAGGTAGCAGATCTGTGCCATTGTTCAAGAAGATCTGAAAACATCCTCTCTTAATTCTGGCATTTTGTAAAGCATATTCAAGATATTAGAGAAAAAAGATAAATGTAGATTGCCTACTTAGTGCATTTTATACCAATCTTTGCATTAAAGCATCTGCAGTATGTCATGACTTTAATTCTCTCCTGCAATTTATTAATCAGTTTGTGTTTCCCCCAGATTGAACTCTTGAAACCATTTGTGATGTATCACCAGGAGGACATACAGGGCACTCACTACCTATTTGTAATGTCAACAGTTTTTGGATCAAATGCACATGTGGAACCAGCTATTCTAAGGTCTAATACCTAAAATATGGAAGAGGACTTAGATCATTTGAAAAAGAAAATAAAGCCCATGTGGGCATGCAGTCAATGACTATGCTGCCTGTTCCTTGATTTTCCATTATAGATTCTCCACAGATCAACTATGAATGTATTCCCCATCATGGTGTTCTCTCAAATGAATTCAACTTTACCAAAAGACAATATATTTAAAGTATTAGAACAGAACTATATATTCCAGAATCTGCTGAATTTGAGAGCAGCAGCAAAATTCAATAATTATATTCAAATTCTTTTAATATGTATTTCCAGTAATTAAATTTTATTTCTGATATTTATGAAGTAAACCCTCAGCATTCATATCAGGTACATTTTCAACTCTCCTATTAAAAGGGAATCAATACAAATTTATGTCCAAGAGTAATGGACACCAGCCTATGTCGCTATCTCAGATAAATTTGCTATATGAAATGAAATACAACAATTAGTTTAAGGTTGAACAATCCCATCCTTCATCTGAAGACAGGTTGGCATTTCTTTTCTTGAAATTCTCTTTGAAGGCATCATCGAACAGCTCAAGCTCTTGTTCATCTTTAAATATACCCTATTAAAGACACATAAAACAATTAACTTAATTGTTGTCTTTTCTTCAGCTTATTAGCTTAAGATTTATGTAATAAATTTCATTTGGAAATACCATTAGTTCACATCAATAGGTTTCCTGTCATTTTAATTTTAGTTACTTTGTTACCTCTCTTCCAGAAACACTCATTTCCTCCAAGGATTTTGCAAATCTCACTGAGACCCACTGGCCCAAGTTCCACCAATCTAACAACTATAATTACACTTTTTCCTGTTTGTTAAAAGCGAGCATTCCTCTGCACTCACGAGGTCACTAGCAAAATGCTTGATTTTGACTATCACTGCCTTCTTCACCAACTCCACCACTGATTTAAGCATTTTTAACTATTCCAGGCTTTTAACAGTTTCCTTCATTCCACCTCACACAGGTTGGTAGTGTATTTCCACAAACGATTTCTCCTAGAATTCACTCTAATGTATCCCTGATGGCCACTATCATCATCTTGTTGTCTTGTAACATTATTTGAAACACAAAATTATCTGAGGACTCCTCTCTAGCTCTCTGTAAATTATTTTGACATCTCAATAAATATCTCAAAAAGGAGAAACTAGAAAATGATGTTTTCAAAACTCTTCCAAACTGTATCTCATCCTAAATTCCATCTCCCTGTCAATGTACTTTTGCAGACAGAGGTGAAGAACATTTACATTTTTCTTAACTACAAGCCTGATTACTTAGTATTAAAATTCTCAAAATATCATCTGCTAAAGCATTAACCCTCCAACTTCTATGATTCCTAAATTAATAATCACACCCTGAATACAATACCTGTATGCCTTCAAATTTTCCCCCTCAGGCTAGCACTCCTTTTATGCAAGAAAAGGCTCCAGTTTCAACATTAATTAACTGATTCTTCTTTTACTTTAACAATTTATGGACCAAACCTTTGTAATTCCATTGCTTATTAATTATCCCACAAAAGATAGGGAATATATTTTAACGTTTGAAAGTCTTATGTTCTTTAGTCTCAATGAAACTTAAGATCATTATAAAATTGATACCAAGTGCTTTTTATGATAACTGTAGGCATGCATCTTCAACTCGATATTCATCTGAAATTTGAGGAAGCAGCAACAAATACATTAGTTTTATTCATTGTTTTTGTCCTACTCTTTAATGGAGGATAGCAAAGATTTGTTTAAAATTAAAATTCAGTAAAATGGCCAGGAAATAATTCCTTTCCCGTGCAATCTGATGCAATAGAAACAGGAAGTTATAGGAACATTTCAGTATGAAGTACCTGCTTACCGCTTCATCATTTGGGTATGCGGTGGAAAAACAATAGGTTTGTGTGACGAGAGACCTAGGCAGCGATGGTAAGGGCATAAATGCTGGTGTATCCAAAAAAAGAATCGAGACACGATTTCAAAACTGAGATGAGTACAGGGTTCTTGACTAGATGTTAAATGTGAAACTGATGAGACTAGTCAAGAATCCAAATGAGACAGAAATCCTAAATGCAATTGCAGACTGAACCAAAGTGGAGTTGACGATTATGCACTGAACACAAGTTCAGGTGCTCAATATATATCCAATCTTGACTGCTAATTAGCAAAGTGGTCTAGAATCTTTAAAGGGACAGTACCAGCTATCCATACGCTGGAGAATTGGAGCATCTAAACCCCAGAGGCTGGTGCAGTTGGGTGCATACCTTAACAGTTTGTTCTTGAAGACACCTATAACAACATCAATTGCTAGATTGCAGCTTGCGGACATAAAACTAGCCATACCAGGATTATCTCTGCAATTGATCTCGTGTAGTGAACAGTTCCAGAATCAAATGCTTCACATTTCACTGCTTCTCTCTGTAATATCTTTAGTAACTAATAAAAGCCCTGAAATTCAAATCAATTTCAAATTGGTAATATTTCTCTCATAACATACCTTTGGAAGGTAACCAAGTAGTTTACTGGCATGCTGTTTGAGAAGTTTCTGTCTTTCTTCCTCAATTATAGCCTTAAGAGCTGCTGCCTTCTTCTCTTCTTCTTGGCGTTCTTCAAGTTCTCGATTCTAGTTAAAAGATATTCATTAGAATTTACTGGAATCCATTTGCAGAGAAATACAGACTCTTGCCTTTTCGTAACTCGATACCCATACACTAAACACTAAATCCGAACTGAATTTGGGCACGTTATACTTTGAAATAAAATCTATATAGAACTTTTTCTCTAGTATGAATATCTGTACATAAACATTATACACCCATTTTCTGTTAAATGAAATTTAAAATTTGCTAAAAAAATTATACAGTATGAAATGTTACATGGAATATTAATGATTATAGAAAATGATAAGTTGTAAATAATAATTGAATTTCAAATAAAATTTAAAACATACTCTGTCTGCTTCAAATTGTCTGCGTCGATCTTCAATGATTTCCTCCACAGCCCTCTTATGTTCAAGCTGTTTCATACGTCGCTTCTGTGCATTCATCTGCTCAATATGGTCATCCTCTGCAAGTTTAGCCATCATCTTTCTCCGTAACTCATCTTCTTCCTCCTTCTCTGCCTGTAGGCGCTTCTGTTTGAAAGCCATTTGTTCTTGGTATGTCTGCTGTAATTCAAGGCGTTGACAAATTTGCTTTTCCAAATCTGCCTGTAAAAATAAAAATTTAAATCTTACATCATTGAATTGTTTTAGTGGATAATTTGAACTTTGCTGTACCATGAAAAGAGACAATGCATACTAATTTCCAATTACATTCTCAGGTCAGTATCTTTCCAAAATGAATGAATAGATCTGCACAGACTCAATTTGATAGGCATCTTTCAGCAAAAGTACAATTTCTGCCCCTTTTAATCATCTTGTCTCAATGTACAGTACCAAAAATAATGCAACACTTAGTAATAAACTGGCAAACGGTATTTGCAATACTAACGACTTCTTGTTGTCTTCGAGTCTCTTCTACTTTTTCTAGATACAATTCTTGTCTGACATTTTCCAATTCCTCATGATCACGGCGTTCCTTTTCAATTTCTGCAGCAAGCTATATTGAAGAAAAAGTCAGTTATTTGTTGGAATTTTTAAAAATCTGAGTAATATAGAATAGTCATAGAAAAGTACATCACAGAAACAGGCCCTTTGGTCATCTAGTCCATGCCAAACCATTTGAACTGCCTACTCCCATCTATTTGCATTGGGACCATAGCCCTCCATACCCTAACATCCAAGTACCTATCCAAGCTTCTCTTAAAATTGAAACCCAGCATGCATGTACCACTTGTGCTAGCAACTCGTTCCACACTCTCACAACCCTCTAAATGAAAAAGTTTCCCTTCAACTTTTCACCCCTCACCTTTAACCCATAACATCCGGTTGTAGTCCCACCCAACCTCAGCTGAAAAAGCCTGCTTGCATTTACCCTATCGAGACCCCTCAATTTTGTATATCTCAAAGCTCCTCTCAATCTACTATGTTCCAGGGAATAAAGTCCTAACCTATCCAGTCTTTCCTTATAACTCAGGTCTTCCAGTCCTGGCAACGTCTTTGTATATTTTCTTGGTACTCTTTCAACCTTTTTTTACATCTTTCCACTAGATAGGTGACCAAAACTGCACACAGTACTCCAAATCAGGCCTGACCAATATCTTATGCAACTTCAAAATTACATCCCACCTCCTGTACTCAATACTTTGACTTAAGAAGGCAATGTATCAAAATGCTTCCTTTACAACTCTATCTACCTGTGATGCCACTTTCAATGAATTGTGGACCTGTACTCCCAGATCCCTTTGTTCTGCCCCCTCTTTAGTGCCTTACCATTCAATGTGTAAGACCCATCCTGGCTGGTCCTACCAAAGTGCAACACCTCACACCTGCCTGCATTAAATTCCATCTGCCATTTTTAAACCCACTTTTCCAGCAAGTCCAGATTAAGCTGTAAAACATGATAGCCTTCCCTGTAGTCCACTACATCACCAATCTTGGTGTCATCCACAAAACTGCTGAGCCAGTTAATCACATTATCATCCAGATTGCTGATGTAGATGACAAACAACAACAGACCCGGCACCGATCCATGCAGCACTGCACTAGCATAGGCCTCCAGTCAGAAAGGCAACCACTCTCTGGCTTCTCTCAGAAAGCCAATGTCTAATCCAATTTACTACCTCATCTCGAATGCAGAGCGACTGAACCTTCTTGACCAACCTCCCATGCGAAACCTAGTCATAAGCCTTATTAATGTCCATGGAGACAACATCCACCACCTTGCCTGGTAACTTCCTCGAGATATTCTATAAGATTGGTTAGATATGACCTACCATGCACGAAACCATGCTGACTATCCCTAATCAGTCCACGTCTATCCAAATACTTAAATAGCCGGTTCCTCAGAATACCCTCCAATAACTTTGCCATTACTGATATCAGGCTCACTGGCCTATAATTTCCTGGTTTATTTTTACAGCCTTTCTTAAACAGCAGAACAACATTGGCTATCCTCCAGTCCTCTGGTACCTCACCTGTCACTAAGGATGATTCAAATATCTCTGCTAGAGCCCCAGCAATTTTGACACATCCCTCCCACAGGGTACAAGGGAATCCCCTGGGAACTTATCCAACCCAATTTGCCTCAGGATTGTAAACATCTCCTCTGTAATCTGTATAGAGTCCATGAAAATTATGCTACTTTGTCTCACTTCTATAGACTCCATGTCTGTCTCCTGAGTAAATACTGGGTAAATATAATGTGAAAATCATGACAGACTGAGCAAACAAATTTATCACAAACATGAGAAAATCTGTAGATGCTGGCAGTTCAAAGCAACACACATAAAATGCTGGAGGAACTCAGCAGGCCAGGCAGCATCTATAGAAATGAATAAACAGTCGATGTTTTGGGTCAAGACCCTTTGTCAGGACTTCTTCCTCCAGCACCTTATGTGTGTTGCAAACAGATTTATCTTACCTTTTGGTACAACATTTCTTTACGCTGATCTTGTTCTCGAACTCTAGCCATTCTTTCATCTTCTCTGTTCTTTTGTGCATTTGCAAACTCCAATATCTTTCTGTTCTCTGCTTCCATTTTTTCCCGTTCCATTTGCTTCCATTCGGCTCGTTTTTTCTGGAACTCCTCAATGTACCTCTGAGTTTCCTTCATCTTCTGCATCTTCTGCTCTCTTTCACTGTGCAAAAAGAATGGATTAAAATAAAAGTAGTGATTAGTGTTTTTAATATCACAAGCACAAGAATTAGGGATACTAATGGGAAAAGTGATGAAAATTTAATGTTTATGCAGTGATAAATGATTTGTTTTATAGAAGCTGCTTTTGTATGATGATCACTTCATACTTGAATATTACTTTCAATATAGGGCAGAAGGGCAGAATTTTAAAATCCAGCTTTCTACTGACTGATGACTGAGTAATCAGCAGCTATTTAGAATTCCCTTAAGTCTTCATTTATGAAAGTTTGGAACACAAATTAAAAATTTAAAAGTACGATGAAAAGGCTATGTGATTAACTTGTCCAATACAGATATTTTTAAATGTTGTTTGCTGAACTATTCAAATCATTTTCTTCTTGAATCAGTGTCTCAAGCAATGACATTCATGGGGTATCATGGCCTTGAAGTACTAATATCTCTCGAATTGCATAGACTGTACCTCATGGGACTTCTGTTTTGACTGATCTTTCTGCTTACTATCTGGCAATTACCAAGTTCAACTGAAGCATATCAATTGCTCTCCCAAATGATATTGTTAATTGGTCACTTAGCTCAGTTTAAACATATCTGAAAAGATATTGTATAGAAATGTGAAGCTTTAATATTAATTCATGACACTTCACAGAGGCCATTATATCCAACTGCCCTTACCAAATACACAGATTGCGCTCACTGACCGCCAAAAGACAACTTGACAATGCTACGTTTTACTTAAACAAAAGTTCACCTTGAAAAACATTTCTGAAAGTAGTAGTTACTCAAGTACAGAAATGTACATTGCACAACATTCTTTGGACAAAATTCAAAACACAATAAATGCTTGAAATAAAGTTTACCTCTGATCTTCATCATAGATCTTCCTTACAATTTCATCTACCCTTAGTTTATCTTTTAAGAATTCATCATATGCTTCCTGTCTCCTTTGTTCATTTTCATCAACTTGCACTTCAAGCTCCTTCTGATATTTTAAGGCTTGTTCACGGCGCTTCTGTTCTTCCTTAGCTTCCTCTGCTGTGGCCCTTTCATGTTCCTTCTTCATTAATTTAGCAAGCTCAGCCTCTTGTTTCTAGTTCAAAAAAATAGTATCTCATTTCCCCAGGGGTTTTGGATTCTTTTGTGTTCACCGCACTTCAGTTCTTTATATTTCTAATATATATTTTGAATCTATAATACATTTTAAGAGGCATACTTTGCAAACAAAGCCAAGCATTATCTTATACAAACTTTACTGGTAATTTAAAAATCAGACACAAGTGAAATGAAGACTTCTCTTCCTAATTAGCCTTTTAAATCAGTTTGCATTCAAGCAGGCTAATGTACAAGAGAAAGAGAAATTTCCAAATACACAGTATTATGTAGGATAAAAAGTATTTTAGACCTGCACAGAAGCAGTCAGGTGGTACAGGTGGGAAACATTTGTTAAAGATGAAGTTTTTAAAAAAAAATGTATGTTAAACTACAGTCCTTATCCACGGATTCCGCATGCACGGTTTCAATCAACCGTGGATCGGGAGAACTCGGAAGTTCTCTCTCTGGCACTCGTTGTTTGAACATCTACAGACTATTTTTTCTTGTCATTATTCCCTAAACAGGCCTGTTCTTTTGAGTCATTTCTAGATTACTTATAATATCTAATACAAGGTAAATGCTATGTAAATAGTTGTTATACTGTATTGTTTATGAATGAGTTCCATTCCTGAGTCCATCTTTAAGTCGGATTTGAAGTCGGAACAGGTACATCCGGTATTATTTAGTGTCAGTCAAATGTTTTTTAGTATATAGTACATATTTTACCTTTCTATGCATATAAAATACTTCAGAAACATATGTATTTCAATAATTAAACCACAGCATTGCTTAGTAATAATTGTAGCTTTCATCAGGGCAA
The DNA here is from genome assembly GCF_030144855.1 of Hypanus sabinus. Classification (NCBI taxonomy): domain Eukaryota; kingdom Metazoa; phylum Chordata; class Chondrichthyes; order Myliobatiformes; family Dasyatidae; genus Hypanus; species Hypanus sabinus. The sequence goes on from NC_082733.1 coordinate 5,535,985, forward strand.
GGCCTTTCACACGCTCCATTAAAATGGTTCCGATCGTTGACCGACTGTAGCCTAACACTCTTCCAATGACCAAAGGCGTTTCACTTCTTTCCTATCGCTTTATTACTTCCACCTTATTTTCAATTGTGATCATGATTATTTTTGTAAACAGAAACACTGTGGGTTCAGAGCTGCAACACCAGGTCCTAATGTCCACCACACAGAGACGTGTTAAATAAAGTCCAGGGTTCCGCTGGGTCCTAAAGACCACCGCACTGAGACAGGTTAAATAAGGGACTTGAGCATCCGCAGTGGGTCTCTGAACCAATCCCAATAAGGAGGGCCGACTGTACTCAGAAGGCATGGAAGTCAGATTAAGGACAATTATTGCTAAAAATTATGTAGAAAAATTTGAATTAATATTTTAAAAAATAACAACTAGCCAAAGATGAATACCTTCTCAAAATAGCAGTATAAAAGGTTCATTAAAAGTAAATAACATTATCACATACACTGAAATCATTCTGTAGAGAATTAAAGAAAATTATAGACTTGCAACCTTTAGAACTGTGCACTACTGGGTTTCAGATTTGTTTTTAATCATTCATGTGTTAATATTCAACAGTACTTACAATCTTCTCAAACCGACTTGCTTCTTTTTCAGCTATCTGGGCAGCTCTTTCTCTACTCACATAAGCAGCCTTTAACTTGGCTTCCAATTCACGAAGCTCAAGACTAATTTGAATATGTAGAAACACAAAGAACAATTCATAACATATTAACTAATGGCAATTAGAACACAAGACAAGAGTATGTTGCTTGGTTTCTCAGCTCAATATGATCATGACCGATTTACACCAGCTTCATCTCTTCTTTTGTCCTAGTCTCCCAAACCCCCTAATTCCCTGATCTTTCAAAACTTTATCTATTTGCTTCTTTATCCCAGAGAAACACAGCTCTCTGAGGTAAAGAATTCCAATAAATTTCTGCAAAAAGATTTCTAACGACCATTTTAAATGACTGGACCCTTATCTTTTAATTATATTCCCTCATCTAAGACTCTCTGACTAGTGAAAGCATCTGAACATCTAGCCTCTCATGCTCCTTCAGCATCCTGTATCTCTCAAAAAGGTCTTTTGAAAATTCTTCTAAATTCTAAGGAATACACACCCAAACTGGTTAGCATCTATTTGATGTAATAATATTCTAATCCAGGAATTAGCCTGATGATTTTCTTTTGGACTGCCTCTAATGGCTACTACGTTTTTTTAGTTAAGGAGAACAAAACTGTGTGCAGTACTTCAGGTATGGCTTCAGCAACACCATGTACAATTGTAACAAAAGTGCATTTTTAAACTCCAACCCCTTTTAGTAAAGGCCAATTCATCATTATTCCTCTGATATTTACTGTGATAATTAAAGAAACAGGACAAGGTTACAATACAAGAAACAGAGCAAGTAGTAGGTTACATGGTCTCTCAGCTCTGGTCAGTGTATGGAATGAGCTGCTGCAGGTAATGCTGGAGGCAGCCACATTAACAACATTTAAAATCTATTTGGGCAGGTATATGGTTAAGTAAGGTTTAGCAGGATATGGACCAAACAGAGTCAAATGGCACTAGCTTTGATAGGAATCTTGGTTAGCAAAAGCCAATTGGGCTGAAGAGCCAGTTTCCATGCTGTATGACTCCGTGATTCTATGAATGAGAAAGGAACTTATAGATAGATAATTATGGGGGTTAGATAAAAAGGATGCTTTTCTGGAGCATAAACAGTAACCTACTTTCAAAGTTCAAAGTTAAAGTACATTATCACCATTTACTACTCTGAGATTAATTTTCTTGCATTCCCAGTAGAACACAGAAATCCAACAGAAACAATGCAAAACTATACACAATCAATGTGCAAAAGGCAAATTGTATAAATACAAAAAAAGGAAATAAAAACAATAAGTAAATAAATAATACTGAGAACATGAGTTGCAGAATCATTGAAAGTAAGTCTGTAGGTTGTGGAATCAGTTCAAAGTTGAAGTGAGTGAAGATATCCCTTCTGGTTCACGAAGCTGATGGTTCAGGGGTACAAGGTTCTTGAACCTGTTAGCATGGGACTTAAGGCTCCTGTACCTCCCTCACAATGGCAGCAACAAGATGAAAGCATAGCCTACATGGTGGGGGATCTTTGAAGATGGATGTTGCATTCTTGTGGCAGTGCTCCTTCAGTTGTGCTCAATGGTGAGGTGGGTTTTTCTTGTGATGGACTGGGCTGTATCCACTATTTTTTGTAGGGTTTTCCATTCTTGGGCATTGGTGTTTTCATACCAGGCTGTGATGCAATCAGTTAGAATACTCTACACTATGCATCTATAGAAGTTTGTCAAAGTTTTAGATGTCATGCCAAATCTGCACAAACTTCTAAGAAAGTAGAGATGTAGTTGTGCACGTACATGCTGGTCCCAGGACTGACCCTCTGAAATGACAACACCAAGGAATTTAAAGTTACTGACCCTCTCAACCTCCAATCCCCTAATGAGAACTGGCTCATGGATCTCCAGTTTCTTCCCCATGTAGTCAATAATTGCTCTTTGGTTTTGCTGCCAATGAATGCGAGATTGTTGTAGCACCATTCAACGAGATTTTCAATCTCCCTTCTATATGCCCATTTGTCACCATCTTTGATTCAAACAACAGCAGTGGTATTGTCAGCAAACTTAACTATGGCATTGGACCTGTACTTAATCTCACAGTTTTAAGAATAAAGTGAGTGCAGAAGGGGGCTATGCATATAGCCTTGTGGTGCACCTGTGCTGATGATTGTGGAGGAGGTGTTACTGCCAATCCAAACTGACTGGGGCCTGCAAGTGAGGAAATGGAAAATCCAGGTGCACAAAAAGGTATTGAGGTCAAGGTCTTGAAGCTCATTGATTAGTTTTGAGGAGAAGGCAGTATTGAATGCTGAGCTGTAGTAAATTAAGAGCATCCTGATATATACATTTTACTGTTACAAGGCTGAATGAAGAGCAAATGAAATAGTATCTGCTGTTGTTGACCCATTGTGAAGGTAGGTAAATTGGAGTAGATCCAAGTCACTCTTCAGGACTGACTTTCAAACCACTTCATTACAGTTGATGTAATGTTACTGGATGATAATCATTAAGGAAGGGTAGCAGGTGGGTACCTCACACTATCAAACCATGAAGCTGAAGATATCAGTAAACATACCAGCCAGTTACAAGTCTTCAGTACTCGGGCAAGTAAACTGTTTAGGCCAGATGCTTTCTGTGGGTGGATGTCTCATATTGGCCTCAGAGGGCTGAAATCACAGGGTCATTGGAGGCTGTGGGAGCTCGTGAAGGTGCCTCCATGTTTTATCTGACAAAGCAAATATAAAAAGCTTTGTGCTCATCTGGAAGCAAAGCCTTGTTGCCATTTATGTTGCTGGGTTTTGCTTTGTAGGAGGTGAAAGCATTCAAGCCCTGCCATAGTTGTCAAGCATCCTTCCATGATTTAGGTTTGATCCAGAACTGCTGCTTTGCATGTGAGATGGCTTTCCAGAACTCACACCTGGACCACTTTTATTTTCCTTGGATGACAGACTAGAACATCACTGATCTAACCCTCAGCAGACTGTGGATCTCTTAGTTCATCCAGGGCTTCTGGTTGGGGAAGCCTCTGAATGACTTTGTGGGAACACACTCGTCCATTAGCATCTTTGTAAAGTCCATGACAACCATGGCATATTCATTCAGGTCCTCTGATGAGTCCTTGAACACGGCTCACTCTACTAACTTGAAGCAATTGTGTAGCTGCTCCTTTGCCTTCCACGACACCTCATTGTTGTCCATACCTCTAGTAGCTTGCTCTTTAGCCTCTGTCTGTACACAGGTAGGAGGAGGAAAGCCAGATGATCAGATTTCCTGAAATGTGCCCTTGGGATGTAATGGTAGGCATTTCTGATTGTAGTATAGCAGTGGTCAAGTGTGCTGGGATCCCTGGTGCTGTAGGTGATGGACAGAGATTTCCAATCATGGCATTCAATATATCAAGTGCTTGCTTAACATCTGCCTTTGATGGTATGTAAACTGCAGTCAGGGTCATGGCAGAGAATTCTCTCAGTCGGCATTTAATCACTGGATGCTCAGGTCAGGAGAACAAGATTGCAACAAGACTGCTAAGAGTCCATCATGAAACATGATTTCTAATAATACAATGTAACAGCTGTAAGTATGAGACAAGAAAAAGCAATGGGGAACATTATGATCAGTCTTTGATCAGGTCTGAAGCAGGAGTGATTAAATAGCAAACACAATGAGGCTACAATGAACAGTAATGGAAGAAGAAACAAAAGATAGGTCTAGAGGAGTTGTAAATATGAAAGAACTATCCCCTTGGCCATCTGAAAATTGTAACTTTCAGATGGCTAAGACAATACTAGTCACACCTTATCTAGGGATTTAGGATTTCAATGTTTATTCTGCATTATTAACAAAACAACGGTCATTCATTGTAAAAATATATTTCTGCTGCTGCTTTTGGGACTGCCTTGGTGTTCCTTAAAGAGAGGTATTGAGAACGTAATGAAGTAATGTAGTAACGTAACATCTTTTTTTACTTGCCTGTTTTCTCGAATATGCTGCCTCATTTTTTCATCTTTTAGTTTTTCATATTTTATTCTTTCTAGCTCCTTGGCTATCCTTTCCTCTTGCTCCAACTGCTTGGCCTTCAGTATTTTTCTCTTTTCTGTCTATTACAGACAGCAATAGACCAGGAATGTAAAAGATAAGAATCTCAATCAACGTAAAGCAGGGTCATCTAAAGAACATCTTGAGCAATCAATTCAAGTCAACATTATAGTCTGAAAACTTTAATACAATTGAAAACACAATATTATGTGATTTAACCCCTTAATTAGCATTTTAATTATTAAAATCTTCCGAATTATTTGATTGAGTTTTCTCAGTACAAAGTTTGGAACAAGCAACATCTCATTGCATAATACCATTTTTTCCCCTGAAGAGTATAAATAAACACCACATCTACAATGTCTTAGGAACAAAGCTAGGGCACAGACAAAGACACAGGATTATATATATCAATGTAAAGCAGAGAGTGACTTTGTAAATCTGGTGGTAGCAAAGAATGTTGGCAATAATGATAGAGAGCTGCAGGAGGGGTGTGGGACAGGTGGCAGACAACTAGTGCCGGGGCGGTGAGTGGCGCGAATGGAGACACACCCAGCCCTGAGACACTAGGCTTGTTCATTTGATTCTAAACAATTGTTTTACTGATCATTACAGAATGTCTTTCTGATGCTCCCTCCCCTGTCCCTTCCACTTTTCCCAACCATGATACCCTTCTTCCTGCCCCCTTCCCACTCAGTCCACAATAGAGATCAGATCAGAATCAGGTTTATCATCACTCACATACGTCATGAAATTTGATTTTCTTTGTGGCAGCAGTACTAATTTGTAATAATTACCTTGTTTTCCATGTTAGCAATATTTGCATCTTACCTACAAGACTAGGTAAGAGGACATGGTGTGCATTCAAACAATCTAAATAAAGAGATGGCCAGGTAAAGATAATCTTTATTATCTAACCTTCAAGAGATTAGTCACTGTCTCATAATGCCAAAGAATAACGCTGATAGGTTTTCAGTGAGACAACCCAAAAGAAGTGTTCATTAAATTTAGTTGCATACCAATCAGTTACATAATTTTAGTAGTTTGTTTTCCCACTTCAGTGGAGGTCCACTATTTCAAACTATCATACAAAGCTGTGGGCTGCTGAAAAATGTAACCGCTAATTGCTCCACCGATTACCGCTCAGTCCTGCCCAGGATACTCTTTAGATACAGACAGGAAGAACTAACCATCACTGCTCCAAACAAGTCCTTCTCAATTTGGTGACAGTAAAATTAAAGTCCTACATAAAACAGTCTAAACAAAGCACAGAATCATTACAGACTTAAACCCCTAAACACATTTAAAAGCAAACCTGCAAAACCCTATTTTATAAATACTCAAGACGAGGTAAATGTTAATTCTCCTCAGAGGTCTAGAGCTGCATGGGGTCGGGAACCAGAGAGTAGGACAGGTAGTGGAGTGGTTGTGAGGAAAGATGTTGTTAAACATATATACAAACACAGGAATCTAAAAGTTGAACATGGAGGGAATAATGTTCTGAGTTGTGTTTATTTCAATGCAAGAGGTATTTTGGTAAGGCACATGGCCTTAGAACATAGATCAGTAAATGGAATTATGGCATTGCAGCCATTGGTAAGACTTGGTTACAGGAGGAGCAGGAGTGGCAGCTCAGAGTTCCAGGGTTCCTTTGTTTTTGACATTATAGAGCAGAAAGGGTTTAAAGGGGATGGGGTGGCATTACTAGTCAGGGAAAATGTCACAGTAGTGCTCAGACAGGACAGACTGCAGAATTCATCTATGGAGGCTATATGAGTGGAACTGAGGAATAAGAAAGGGATGACCACATTAATGGGATTATGGAATAGCCCACGCAATAGTAAGTGTGATTTAGAGGAGAAAATTTGAAGTGATACTGCAGACTAGTTGCAAGAAACATAAGGTTGTGATTTTAACTTTCCACATATTGGACTCTCTTACCGTAAAAGTGCTGGATGGGATAGAGTTTGTCAAAGTGTTCAGGAAGGTTTTCTTAATCAATATACAGAGGTCTCAGCTAGAGAAGGTGCAATAATGGATCTCTTATTAGGGAACAGGATAGGGCAGATGCGTAGGGAACACGGTGGATCTAGTGATTACAAGTCCATTAGTTTCAAAATAATTATGCAAAAAGATAGGTCTGGTCCGCGAATTGAGATTCTACATTGGAGAAAAGCCAATTCTGATGGAATCAAAAAAGTATTTGGCAAGTGTGGATAGGATTAGATTGTTTTCTGGCAAAGGTGTGCTTGGTAAGTGGGAGGTCTTCAAAAGTGAAATTTTAAGAGTACAAAGCTTTAATGTTCCTGTCAGAATAAAAGGCGAAGGTCTAGGAAGCCTTGGTTTTTGAGATGTATTGATGCCCTGGTCAAGAAGAAAAAGGAGGTGCATATAAATTATAGGCAACAAGGAATAAATTAGGTACTTGAGGAGTATAGGATATTCAAGAGAAATGCAAGGAGGGCTAAAACAATGTATGAAGTTGCTCCAGCAGACAAGGTGATAAAGAATCCCAAGGGCTTCTACAAATATACTAAGAGAAAAATTATCATAAGGGACAAAATTGGTCCTCTTGAAGATGAGCATGGTCAACTAAGCACGGAGCTAAAAGAGAACTGGGATATCTTAAATGAATTAGTTGCACCTATATTTACTCGGGAGATGGATACAGAGTCTATAGAATGGAGGCAAAACAACAGTAAGATCATAGACCATATATAGATTATAGAGGAGGAGGTGCTTACTGTCTGAGGCAAATTAGAGTGGATAAATCCCCAGAGCCTGACTTCAGTCTTTACAGTATTTAAAATGCCCTTGGCCATGAGTGATCTCTACAAAGTACTTCAGCAAAGCCTTTGAAGAAATCCCACATTGAGGTTGGTCAAGAATATCCAGTTGCTTGGCACTCAGGATGAGGGAGGAGGGTCAAAATCCAGTCACTTGGTTTTCAGGATAAGGTATGAAATTGGATTTGACATTGGCTTTGCAGGAGAAGCCAGAGAGAAAGCCAGATGGGTGCCTCTATAACTGGAGGCCTGTGACTAGTGGTGTGTCACAGGGATCACTGCTGAGTCTGTTATTGTTTCTCATCTATAGCAATGATCTGGATGATAATGCAGTCTACTGGATCAGAAAATTTGCAGATCACACTAAGATTGAGGGTGTAGTGGACAGCAAGGAAAGCTATCAAAGCTTGCAAAGGGATATGGACCAGCTGGAAAAATAGCAAATGGAATCTAATACAGACAAGAGTGAAGTGATGCATTTTGGGAGGATCAACCTGGGTATGACTTACACAATGAACAGTAGGGCATCGAGGAGTGTGGTAGAACATGGGGATCTATCTGGGAATGCAGATCTACAATTCCTTGAAAATGGCAACATAAGTTGATAGAGTCATAAGAAAAAGGTTTTGGCACATTGACATTCATAAATCAGAGTAATGAGCACTGGAGTTGGGGATGATATGTTGAAGTTTTACAAGGAGTCGGTGAGGTCTAATTTGGAGCATTGTATGCAATTCTGGTCACCTACCTTCAAGAAAAATATCAATAATTTGAAAGAGTACAGAGGAAATTTACAAGCATATTTCCACAATTTGATAACCTGAGTTATAGGGAAAGGTTGAATAGGTTAGGACTTTATTCCCTGGAGCTTAGGAGAATGATGGGAGATTTGATAGGCAAAATTATTAAGGGTTATAAAATTATTAAGGGTATAGTTAGGGTAAATGCAAACAGGCTTTTTCCACTGATGTTGGGTTAGACAAGAACTAGCAGTCATAGGTTAAGGGTGAAAGGTGAAAAATTTAATGGAAACATGAGGGGGAATTTCTTCACAGAGGGTGGTGAGAGCGTGCTAGAGCGAGTGGTGGATGTAGGTTTGATTTCAATATTTAAGACAAGCTTGGATAAGAACATGGATGATGGCATGTGGAGGACAATGGTCCAGGTGCAGGTTGATAGGATTATGCAGAATAATAGTTTAGTAAAGACTAGATGGACTGACACGCCTGCTTCTGATCTGTAGTGCTCTATGACTATGACTCTATGTCATTAACTATATTGAATAGGATCAACACAAAGCAACAATGCAGTTGAGACCATCAAACCAGAGGAGAAAAATGAAATTAATTCACATAGATAATCTGGCCAGGATTGTAATACGTACTTAAGAGAAATTTTTGATAAAATTAGTGATATTTAATACAACTATTGTTATAATAGCATTTTTTGCAGGTCCAAATCTTGTGTGATATGGGACATTACAGTAAAATACAGCAGTTATAGTTACACAGCGATATAAACAGCATTTTTCTCACCATTAAAATTGCTTCTTCCATCAGTTTTTCCTGTTCCATCTCCTGTAATACTCTTCGGAGGCGCTTCTTTGCTGCCATTTCATCAGCCTTTACTTTGTCCAATACAGACTTTTCTTTACTCAACTTTTCCAGAAATTCTTTATAAATCATTTCCTTTTGAGTAATATTGGTTATCATTCTATTTTGCTGACTAGCTGATAATTTAGTTGGACAAATAGAAGCCTGCAAATGTAAAAGATGAATGTTTTAGAACCCATACTATTCAGCTAAATTATGAAAATTCTCACATTTTTTCAAGGCAGTGTAAATATGTTTTAATATGCTCCAGCAACTGTAACCATATAGAAAAGTGCTATCTTTAATCAAAACAATGGCTAAATACATTAAACTGCTGCCAATTCAGCTGAAATTTCATGCTGAAATCAGTCATCCATGAAATATCTTAGGTAATAATGCAACTATTCAAAAAGTCATTCTTTCAGTAGTTTATACTTTATATGAATGAATTCATACACTGGAGCACAAAACAATTCATAAACCTCTAACTGTGGCAACCCATTTCCTGGCACATCCGAACCGGCTCACAATTAGATAGCCTACAGGGGTTTGCGAGCACAGAGCTTTGGAGCCTCTGCGCCACGGGGGGGGGGGGGGGCAGGTTGAGGGAGGCTTAAAAGTGAGGCTGAGGATTTCGAATAAAGTTTTCTCCTTCGACTGCAGTTACCGACTCCGTGTCGTAATTTTAGCGCTGCGTGTAGCACACCGCTACATATCTAGATTACACAAAAGAAGAGAATAAATGAGATGAAACCTTTAATTTTACATTTAAAAAAATTAAAGTGAATTATCAATTTTGTGTTCAATTCAACTACATTTTAGCTCTTGTAATTGTGCCCATGGTGGGAACAGTAGGTAATTTTAACTTTATTCAAACAGAAAACCAAGTAGAAACCAGTTGAAATAGCTTGTCCATTTTTCTTCCTCACCTTCAGTGTGGCTAATTTACAGCCAACATGATAATCCTCAAACACAAAAGTTTAGCATTTTGTTTTAGAACAAGATACATGGTATGAGTGCTTCCCCAGTGCCTGGATAAAACTCTGGGCTTCCATCCCAATCTCCTCTGCCTGGGATTTCTCCTAAAATAGATACTTCTTGAGAAGCCACCAATCCAGCTCAAGTGTCTTCTGTTGCTTGATTTTCACTGCTGAGCAGTGTCTTCTCAGATCATAGGAAGTACAGGTGCTCTTCAGATTATGTATGCCTGACTTAAGAATAGTCCAAAGATACAAGAGTGACAAGATGAATGATGATGAATATGTTGTTTCAGGAGCTGCAAGCATTTTCTGTCAGGTGGGATCAAGGCATTTCTACTTCAAGTCAAGTCAAGTCAAGTCAACTTTTATTGTCATTTCAACCATAACTGCTGGTACGGTGCATAGTAAAAATGAGACAACGTTTTTCAGGACCATGGTTTACATGACACAGTACAAAAGCTAGACTGAACTACACAAAAAAAAAACACAGAGAAAGCTACACAAGACTACAGACCTACACTGGATTGCATAAAGTGCATAAAAACAGTGCAGGCATTACAATAAATAATAAACAGGACAGTAGGGCAAGATGTCAGTCCAGGCTTCGGGCATTGAGAAGTCTGATAGCTTGGGGGAAGAAACTGTTACATAGTCTGGTAGTGAGAGCCCAAATGCTTCAGAGCCTTTTCCCAGACGGCAGGAGGGAGAAGAGATTGTATGAGGGGTGCATGGGGTCCTTCATAATGCTGTTTCCTTTGCGGATGCAGTGTGTAGTGTAAATGTCCGTGATGGCAGGAAGAGAGACCCCGATGATCTTCTCAGCTGACCTCACTATCCGCTGCAGGGTCTTGCAATCCGAGATGGTCTTCTCTCTTCAGCAGCTCCCTGCCACCATCAAATCCCCAACAATAAGGGGTAGGGTTGAGTCAAGTGAGTCTGTTTAGCAGCCAAATTTCCTGCACCTACTCACTCTCCTATCACAGTAGATTTATTTTGTTTTGGACTTACATGCAGTTCGTATTACTAACAGTTCTCAGGAACAACACCGTTCCATAACCTGGGGACTGCCTGTATAAAGAGAAGTTTTGATAACCTACTCAAAATCATGGTTAAACTACATCTGAGTACACTGTATAGTTTTGGATACTTATAAACAAATAATTTGACAAAGCATTTTAATAGGAATTAATTAGTAGAGTTGAGAAAGATCCTACCAAATTGCATAAAACTACAGATTTCACTAGCCTGTACCACAGTGGCTAAAACATCAAACACTTCTTCCTGCTACTAGGGTCTCTAATCTCCATTTTTTTTTTTGCTGAACTCCAGTCACTTTTGGAGCCTAACAAGAGTCTGTCCAATCCAAGGCTCATTTATTCTGCAACTGACCCTAATACTGAATCATTATGATCGCGTAGTGGCTAGCATGGCACTATTATAGCTTGGGGCATTCCAGAGTTCCAAGTTTAATTTTGGCACTGTTCTTTAAGGCATCTCACTGTGGAATGCGTGGTTTTTCCCATGTGTTCCAGTTTCCTCCCACAGTCCAAAGACATACTGAATAGGTTAACTGGTCATTGTAAATTGTTCCACATCTCATACAGAGGAAGGCAGGGATAGTAGATGTCAGCTCAATAACTTTAAAGTTAAGATTGGTAGATTTTTGCTATTGAAGGACCACAAGTGACAGAGATCGTCAGCAGGTGAATGGATCTGGAACACATATCAGCCAGGATCTCTGGGTGACAAAACAGACTCAAGGCACTGAATGGCTTACTTAATCACGTGCATTTCTGGCTTGCTTTGATAGGAATCAGCCAGTTCGAGTTCTACCCTTTAAGAGTGTCCAATCACAAACAACACACTAAATGCTGGAGGAACCCAGCAGGCCAGACAGTACCTATGGAACAGAGTATAGCTGATGTTTCAGGCCAGGATCTTTCAGACGGACTGGAGAAAAAAAAAAGTTGAAGAATTAGAGTTAGAAGTTGTGGGGAGGGAGGAAGAAGCACAAGATGATTGGTGAAGCTGGGGGTGGGGGGGGGGGAAGGGTGAAGTAAAGGGCTGGGAAGTTGATTCTCACTTTCCTGATGCCACTACCAGGCCAGCTTGCCATTAAAAAACAGGCAAATCCTCAATTATGGTTATGGAATAAATTTCTGTAACATAGAAATTATATATGCATCACAAAAAAGGCCAGCATTTAATACCCAAAGGTGGCTTTCTAAAGATGTACAGATTAAGATGATTAAATTGTGGGCATATGGCATATTGGCAATGCAAGCAGGTCAAGACTTGCAGGCTGTCGCTGCACATCCTTACGCTGTAAACACAAAAGATCTGCAGATGCTAGAAATCCAAGTAACCCACACAAAATGCTGTAGGATCTCAGCATGCCAGGCAACATCTATGAAAAAGAGGAAACGGGTTTTTGGGCCGATAAAGGGTCTCAGCCCAAAACATTTACTCTTTTCCACAGATGCTGCCTGGGCCGTAGAGTTCCTCCAGCATTTTGAGTGTTGCATCCTCAGACTGTGTTGATCATTGCCTGCAAACAATGAATTTCACTGCATGGTTTGATGTACATGTGACAAAGCTAATCTTAATCCATACTGCTATTGTCTTGTAATCAAGGTACTCCAACAGTGCAGTTGGGTAGAAGTTACATGTTTTTGATGAGTGAAGGAAAATAAAACATTTCCATATCAGGAACACATGGTATGGAGGAGGAACAAGCGGGAAATGGTGTCCCCATGTGTCTGCTAACCTTGTCCTTTCGGGTAGTGGAGGTTCATAGAATAGTCAACGTGGCTTTGTGAAGGGAAGGTTGTGCCTCATGAGCCTAATTGAGTTTTTTGAAGAGGTAACAAAAGAAGTTGATGAGGGTAGGGCAGTAGATGTGGTCTACATGGATTTTAGCAAGGCATTTGACAAGGTCACCCACAAGAGACTCATCCAGAAAGTCATGAGGCATGGGATCAGTGGAACCTTGGCTGTTTGGATAAAAAGATTGGCTTACAGGAAGAAAGCAGAGGGTAGTAGTGAAAAGAAAGTATTCTGCCTGAAGGTCGGTGACTAGCGGAATGCTGCAAGGATCTGTCCTGGGACCCTTGCTCTTTGTGATTTTTATAAATGACCTGGATGAAGAGGGGGAAGGATGGGTGAGTAAGTTTGTGGATGACACGAAGATTGGAGGAGTTGTGGATGGAGTTGTAGATTGTCGAAGGTTACAAGAAGATATAGACAAGATGCAGAGTTGGGCAGAAAAGTGGCAGATGGAGTTCAATCCAGACAAGTGTGAGGTGATGCATTTTGGGAGGACAAACCAGAAGGCTGAGTACAGGGTTAATAGTCGGTTACTTAAGAGTGTGGATGAACAGAGGGACCTTGGGGTTCAAGTCCATACATCCCTCAAGGTTGATAAGATACTTAAGAAGGCCTATGAGATGCTAGGCTTCATTAACGGGGGATTGAGTTCAGGAGTAGAGAGGTCATGTTGCAACTCTATAAACCTCTGGTGAGAACACACTTAAGAGTATTATGTTCAGCTCTGGTCACCTCATTATAGGAACGATGTGGAACAATGGAGAGGGTGCAGAGGAGATTTACCAGGATGTTGCCTGGATTGGAAAACAAGTCTTATGAGGCAAGGTTAGCAGAGCTGAGACTTTTCTCTTTGGAGCGTAGAAGGATGAGAGTGGACTTGATAGAGGTCTACAATATTATGAGAGGCATAGTTAGGGTGGATTGCCAGTACCTGTTTCCCAGGGCATGAATAGCAAACACCAGAGGGCATATATATATACAAAGTTAAGGGAGGGAAGTTTAGGGGAGACATTGGGGAGACATTGGGGAGACATTTTTAAAAACACAGAGGGTTGTGGGTGCCTGGAATGACTTGCCAGGGATGGTGCTGGAGGCTAAAACATTAGAGGTATTTAAGAGCCTCTTGGACGGGCACAAGGATGAGAGAAAAATAGAGGGTTATGGGGTAGTGTAGATTTAGTACTTTTTTTTAAGGAATATATAGGTCGGCACAACATCGAGGGCCAAAGGGCCTGTACTGTGCTGTAGTATTTTAGTGTCTAGAAGGTCCACGCTAAACATTTTGCCAAACTAATTTTGCCACAGACCCAATCCTTCAGGTGTGTAGCAATATTCTTCAGGGCTCAGCCAGCTTGGTCTGCAGTCCCTCTCATAGTGATGGACGTTTTGTTAAGAAAGGAAGAGCACTGATGCAACAGTAAGTGGTTATCAGAAGAAGTTGCCTTACTGATTTATGAAGCACAATTTCATAATGGTCTGTGGTGTTAGAGAACTCCCAGAGCTACACTGTCCTTCTTGTGTTCCAGAAAGCAGCTGTCTCCAATGGGCAGTACCGGGATCTTTTTTGTAACGTAGTACATCTGTATCAGACTGCTGCTTCTTGACCAGACCATGGGACAGTCCTTCTTAGACGCCAGCTTAGAAGTTAGTATGAGGGACTTTGCAAAGCATGGGAGAAACTAGGTTGGTGTCAGATTATCATTCTTTTTCTGGTTTAAAATGGGAATAATAGCACAACCTAGTGCATTGGTAGGTCATATCAGTTTACCATAATCCCTCCAAAGTTCAACATTTCCCCTCTTTAACACCCCCAGCTCTTCAACTTTTATCTTCAAAGTTTATTCTAAGTTTTGACATTGTGTGCAGCATTCTTGTCAGTTTTCACCCTACCTTTGTTTTTAGCCATATAAGCTCATAAATTAGTCCCCAAATCCCTCATATCTCACTTTAATCCAAAATTCCAGTTTGCCCAAGCTTGATTACCTTCTCCCCTGACGGTATGATAACATTATTTTTGTTTAGAAGTCTTGGCAAATTTAAGGATGGATTATGATATAAAAATCTGCTACTCTAAGCCCTTAATTGAAATGCCCAAAATATTTGTCAACCCTTTGATGAATCCAATATGGAGAAGCTTTAATTGATAGTTGGATGATTGGTTCAATTGTAATTCAGTCTGATCTAGGGATTACCAGTTCTGAAAACCAAATGTCAAGCGTTGGGAATATGCAAGTGCTGAGTCAGAGCCTTGACCACGACCCCATCTCCCACTGCCCACACCTCATTACAGGTGATCCTGCCCACGTCCCACCATCGTCCTCTCTGCTCGTCAAGTTAACTCTCACATAATGGACAGATCCCCGTGTTATAACTCAAGAGGACGAATAACTGTATTATGCGGGGTTGTAATCCGCGGGGAAGGCGGTCCACTGCTTCTGTTCCACCTTAATCCTGGTCCCTCTAACTAATTCAGCCATGACACAGAAGGAAGCCAAGTGATTCTGGAACAGCCTCGACACACCGAGCCCGAGAGCACACTTACCATCTTGTACCACGATAATATGAATAATGCTTTGTAAATCACAGATTTCTGTGGTGGTGACCGAACAGTTCCCAAACTGCAGCCGTTACCCTAGAAACGCAGAGCGCGTTCTTCACACCGTTTAATAACAGTTGCTCTGATTGGCTGGCGGGCGATTCGCTTGCGGGCGGGTGTGCCGTCGGTATACTATTTAGAATTAAAATATCTAAATTACCTCAAGGATAACTTTAAAGAACTTTATGTGCACTTTTCGTAATGGATTGCGAAAACTATATGGACTGCAGTCGATGTTGTAACCTGAGAGGCAATCAGTTTGGAAATAGAAACATAGAAAACCTACAGCACAATACAGGCCCTTCGGCCCACAAAGTTGTGCTGAACATGTCCCTACCTTAGAAATTACCTAGGGTTACCCATAGTCCTCTATTTTTCTGAGCTCCATGCACCTATACAAGAGTCTCTTAAAATACCCTATCGTATCCGCCTCCACCACTGTCGCCGGCAGTCCATTCCACACACTCACCACTCTATACATAAAAAAGCTTACCCCTGACATTTCCTCTGTACCTACTCCCAGCATCTTAAACCTGTGCCCTCTTGTGGCAACCATTTCAGCCCTGGGAAAAAGCCTCTTGATAGTCTACACGATCAATGCCTCTCACCATCTTATACACCTCTATCAGGTCACCGCTCATCCTCCGTCGCTCCACGGAGAAAAGGCCGAGTTCACTCAACCTATTCTCGTAAGGCATGCTCCCCAATCCAGGCAACATCCTTGTAAATCTCCTGCACCCTTTCTATAGTTTCCACATCTATCCTATAGTGAGGCGACCAAAACTGAGTACAGTACTCCAAGTGGGGTCTGACCAGGGTCCTATATAGGGCAACATTACCTCTCAGCACCTAAACTCAATCCCATGATTGAAGAAAGCTAATGCACGGTATGCCTTCCTAACCACTGAGTCAACCTGCACAGCTGCTTTGATCATCCTATGGACTCGGGTCCCAAGATCCCTCTGATCCTCCACACTGCCATTAATACTATATTCTGCCATCATATTTGACCTACCAAAATGAACCACCTCATACTTATCTTGGTTGAACTCCATCTGCCACTTCTCAGCCCATTTTTGCATCTTATCAATGTCCCACTGTAACCTCTGACAGACCTCCACACTATCTACAACACCTCCAACCTTTGTGTCATCAGCAAATTTACTAACCCATCCCTCTACTTCCTCATCCAGGTTATTTATAAAAATCACTAACAGTAGGGTTCCAGAACAGATCCCTGAGGCACACCACTGCTGACCGATGTCCATGCAGAATATGACCCATCTACAACCACTCTTTGCCTTCTGTGGGCAAGCCAGTTTTGAATCCACAAAGCAATGTCCCCTTGGATCCCATGCCTCCTTATTTTCTGAATAAGCATTGCATGGGGTACCTTGTCAAATGCCTTTCTGAAATCCATATACACTACATCTACTGCTCTACCATCATCAATGTGTTTAGTCACGTCCTCAAAAAATTCAATCTCTTCCTTCATCTCTTCAGTTTGGTTCTCATCCCACAGCAATCCCAAAAGCCTTAGCAAACTTCCCTGCCAGGATATTGGTCCCCCTGGGATTCAAGAGCAACCCATCCTTTTTGTACAGGTCACTCCCGCTCCAAAAGAGGTCTCAATGATTCAGAAGTCTGAATCTCTGCCCCTGCTCCAATCCTCCACCTCATTCTATTCCTATATTCATTGTCACTTGCCACAGGCCGTAATCCCAAGATGACTACCTTTGTGTTCCTGCTTCTCAACTTCCTTCCTAACTCCCTGTAGCCTGCTTTCAGGACCTCCTCCCTTTTCCTGCCAAAGTCGTTGATACCAATATGTACCACAGCCTCTGGCTGTTCTCCTTCCCACTTGAGGATATCTTGGACGTGATCAGAAACATCCTGGACCCTGGCATTTGGGAGGCAAACTACCATGGGTTTATGGGAAATGGTAGTACCCCATAAACAACCGAGGTACAGCTGGCCATTCAGTTGTTCAGAGGATTAGAGCCATGAATGGGGTATTAGGACATTTTGAAAAACTGCCTTTTCCATCTGCTTGAATAAGGAGCAGTTTTTAACTGTTTCCAAAATGCCTTAGCGATAACAAAGTATGAAACTAATGTATTACTGAAATCCCATAAACGGTGCAAACAAATGTTGTCAGTTTTTCTAATTTAGCATTACTCTGCCCTCTAAACCAGTAGGTCATGATTTCAATTTCCAACCCAGGACTTGAGTAGTCTGAAGTATGAGTGTAAACTAAATGAATGAGATGGAAGATAAGTACAGTACTGTATTATTAGTATGCAACGAGGCTCCAGAAGTACTTGAGGCTTGAAATAGACACTGAATTCATGACTACTGGTTTTAGTGCTTTGTCCTTTAAACCAGTAGGTCATGGGTTCGGTCTCATAAAATTATTTAATTTTTTGTGGGTGTTAAGATTTGAGACTTCATCAAGATTTCCTTTCTTTGTTTTATCTAACCCCCACTAAATTATCCCATGCACCTTCATAGCTGATTGTCATTCATCACACCATCAGCCGTCACAGGAAACATTTGCAGAAGTACACTGACCCAATGTTTGGGTATGGATTGATTGGTGGCAAGTAACATATGTGTTAAAAGTATCATGTGTGTTAAGTGTTCCAGGCAATAATCATCTGCAACAAGAGACAAACTCAGTACTTAACTTTATAATTCAATGATATTAACCATGCTGAATGACCTTCAATTGAGGTCACCATTGACCAGCAGCTTAACATAAATATAGCCATGCTATAGTATGAGAGCAGGTAAGAGGCTGGGTATATTGTAGCAAGTGACTCACCTTCACATACCCCAAAGCTTTTCCACTATCTACAAGGTGAAAGTCAAGAGTTTGATGGAATATTCTCATTTGCCTGGATGAGTGCAGCTCCATCGACTGTTAAGATGCTTGACTGGCAGAAAGTCAATCACCCTAAGAATTAATTCCCTCTACACCAGCACATGGTGGCTGCAGTTTTTGCCACTTGGAAAATGCACTGCAGTTAACCTGTGGCCTCAAGACCAGGAATGCAAAGGAATGTCACTACTTGCTGGTTTTCTTCCAAATTGCAGGGTCCTGAACTGCAAATACATTGAGTGCACCTTTTTTACACTATTTATTTATTTTGTAATTTATAGCAATTTTATGCTTTGCATTTTACTGCTGTTGCAAAACAAATTTCATGTCATACAGGATAGTGGTAATAGGCATGATTCTGTTTCTGCTGTTCCTTCGTGTTGCTGGGTGTAAATCCTGGAACACCCTACCTTATAGTATTGTGGGAGTACCTCACAAGAAGGTCTGTAGTGATTCAAGAAAACAGCCACCACTATCTTCTCAAGGGCACTGAATGCTGGCATTCCCAACAATGCACAGATCTTAAAAACAAACCAAATAATACAATGGATTGACCTGTGAAATTAGAAATTGGTGGCACAAAGTGGACAAATTTGAAACAATTTATATTATGTCCAGTTTTAATGGAAAGTAGAGTTTAACAAGAGAACTCATAACATGTACTACTCAAAAAATTACTGGCCAGTGAGTTTGAGATCAGCAGTGGTTAAGTTACTAAAGGGCAATGTTCCCTCTTAGACGTGCCAGTGTGCGTGCACACACATCTTTTGCTACTTGCATACAAAGGAATTTAAGCTGCGCACAAAAGGTTGTCACCCTCTACCTTGTTGGCACGTTCAGTATATTTCATGATCGTACACAATCACATTTCCTTTTCTGGGTTCTGATGCGGACAATGTTGACAACATGGAACTTGCGATGATTTCTCTGTAAATTTTAGAACTGGCTTATTTATACTGTTTTCATTTTTAAAAATTATTGATTCCCTATGTCGAATTCCAAAGAAGCAAAGGACATGAAGTGCAAAGGAACTGGTACTTCATTTAAAGTGGAACAGGGTAATGAAACAATAGAAACTGCTACACCAAAAGCTCATGAGGTCAGGAATGTGCAGCTATAATAAATGTTTATGTGCAATACAGAAAATGGTGTTACCTATGTGTAATGTTGCAATACAAAAGTTACAGGAGAATTTGCAAGTAGGAAGAAGTGGAGTGATATTTGGAAACTTGGCTTTTGAAGGTGTCATTTAGCAAGCAAATCACATATGGATGGTGTGCAAAAGATGCATGAGGTCAGTTTGAGATAGCTAATTGGATTCATAATTGGCTTGATAGTAGGAAACAGAATTATCAGCCTGTGACAACTGATGTGCTACAGGAGTCAGTGCTGGGACCTCTGTTGACTATCAATGATTTGGATATGAATGTACAAAGTACTGTTAGTAAATTTGCAGATGATTGTAAAGTAGGTGGCATCAATAGTTGTGTTAACAAAGTCACTGGAGAGAAGTACTGGTAAGTATGAAGTAGTCTCTTTATTCAACAAAATGAGAAACAGCAGGCATCATAATGAGACCCCTTTTGGAGGAAGAGGCCTACTCGATTCAACACTACACAGCATTTTATGTGCAAAAGGTCAAAGGACAATACACAATGCATCCGCAATGCTTCCTTTGAACTACACGCAAACTTGCACCTCCCGTTTTGCACACATACCACAGACACCTAAACAAATTTTAATAAGCACTGTCCAATCTTTTCATTAACTGTGATTCATGGCTCTTAGGAACCCATTGTTCAGAGCTGCATGTTAAATTTAATCTAGTCTATGTTCAGATTTGAAGATTAATGGCTGAAGTTGGTTGCTGAAGTTATATGCTATATGTGCTTAGTCTAAAAATACCCTACCAGTATCGTAGACAGTGAAGAAGGTTATCAAAAATTACCGGGGCATTGTGATCGGCTCAGTAAGCAGGCTAACGATTGGAAAATGGCTTTCAGAAGTGTCAAGTCTTTGATTTGGTGAATTCAGACCAGAGAGAAACTTGTACAATGGATGGCCAGGCTGCAAGGAGTATTGTGGAACAGACGGACATAGGAGTACAGGTACATGGTTAGCTGAGGCAGTGGCAATGCTGGCCTTCATCAGTTAGGACATTGACAATAGGAGCTGGGACATTATTGTTGCCATGTAGATTTGAGATGCAGATATAGGAACGATGTCATTAAACTAGAAAGAGTACAGGGAAGATTTACAAGCACTCGAGGGCCTGAATTAGAGAGAGAGGTTGGATGAGCTAGGACTTTATTCCTTGGTGTATGAAATCATAGAGAAGGTGGACACACACTGTCTTTTTTTCTGGAGAATAAGAGCTAAAAATTAGAGGGGAAAGACTTCAAAGGGACCTGAGGAACAATGTCTTCACTCAGAGGGTGGTGTGTATATGGAATGAGCTACTAGAAAAAATGATTGAGGCAGGTACAATAATAACAATCAAAAACATTCGGGTAAGTAAATGGATAAGAGGGGTGCAGGAAAATATAGCCCAAATGTGGGCAAATGGGACGTGTAAGTTGGCACAGTGGTCAGCATGGAAGAGTTGAAAGAACCTGTTTCCATGTTGTAGTACTCGATGAGTTTGTTGATGCACTTAAGTGAGATAAGTGCAGTGATTAAGTTGCCATTCTAATAATGTGCAGGTTTAGACTAGCAATCTAGAGACACAAGTTCAAGTCAGATGTGGAATTTAAATTATTATTTCATGTTCATGACACTGAGCCATTTACGTTTTGTATACAATGTCCTTACCATCACCAACTATGCCACCATTAAAGTTCTGAGTAGATCACCATGAACCAGAAGTTCATCTGGGCCAGTAGCTATA
Source organism: Hypanus sabinus (assembly GCF_030144855.1). Lineage (NCBI taxonomy): Eukaryota > Metazoa > Chordata > Chondrichthyes > Myliobatiformes > Dasyatidae > Hypanus > Hypanus sabinus. The sequence continues at coordinate 5,557,193 of NC_082733.1, forward strand.
AGTGCAGGTCAGAGGTCAGGTCAGATATTCTATAGCAAGTGACCACTGGAGGATCCCAAATTCATTCCGCGATTTACAAGGCATATTACAGGAGCATAGTGGAATATTCATGGCTGGAGTAGTGTGGCTGCAATAATGGTGATGAAGCCAAAAGTTATCCAGAACAAAACAACCTATTTCACTATTTTTGTATTACCCAACAATCTCAAGACATGGAGAGGGAATTCTGTGGTGAACTAACATGCAATTTTCTCCCCGAGGAGTGGAGGGTGTGCCCAGTCTGAACTAGTGTGTAAGATTTTCCTGCTCACATTCAATCCCTGACCAGTTAACCACCCTCTTTCCATGATCAACCTTGTTTTACCCAAGGAGAGATATCTCCCTATTCCAAAACACAGCTTTACAAGTCTCGTTTGCCTCCTTTTTAGTTCTGAGATAGAATCCCTGACCTGAAACACTATCTGTTTTTCTTCCCACAGGTGTGGCCTAACCTGCTGAGTATTTCTGGCATTTTCTGTTTTTATTCCAACATGTTCAAGGCATCGAATTGTGGTAGATTTTATTATTTTTGGTACCATTTCGTCTATTCCAAATCCAAGTATGCTAACCTCTACTTCTGTTATCTGCTATCACTTTTTAAATGAAAACAAAAGAGATTGCAGATGGTGGAATCTGGAGTTTAAAAAAAACAAAATGCTGGAGGAACCAAGTGAATTGAGGAAACAAAGATAACCTAACGTAAAATGTAGTAGATTTTTCCCAAGTAAACAATCCAGAGTTCTTTTTCCTTGACATGTACTTGATGTTTGTGGATACTGGAATTTAACGGTTGTTAATATCTAGTTAACAGTTAAGTCTATTAATATTACTTACTAAATGTATTATGCTCTTGTATCACTTGAGACCTACAAGCATTTTCTCATGAAGTGATGACTTGAGGAGCTATGTCTCTATAATAATTTGAGGGTAAATTGCTTTGAGTCTTGAAAAGATTGCAAGTAACATAATATTAGCATAAGCATATACAGTACAACAGTGATAGTTGTAGTGCATAGGTTTCCGTTCTGTAATATTTAAATATCAGTATGCAGAGTGAAAAAAAGATAAAACTCTCGGAGCAATTAGTCACATATTGTACACTGACCCATTTTACAATCCAAAAAAACAATAAAGCTTTCAGAATAAGCTGAATCATTACAATAAGCTTTGCTCTTTTAACATTAATAATGGTAATTTTTCACGTGTTACATCTAACCCCATGGGGCATGGTTACACTAATGTTTCTAGCAAATGAATGATCGCATAACATCATTCTTTTGATTTAAACTGATTGATGCTTAAAGGAGCATTATTATCATAAAACAACACTAAACAAATTAAAGTCAATTAATCTTATTGGTTTATGACTACTGTGCTGAACTGTATTAAATATTAAAATATTTTCTACAAAACTCCACGATTCCAAAAATTGTAACATTTAAAGTAACTATTTGGTCTTTTAAATCAAGTTTAATTGTGAAATGATTTTTTTGTCCAATAATATGATGCCTTGTTTTTTGTTAAGTATCTTTTTTGACATGAGTTTACTTGTATTTCAAGTTGAAATGAATTTAGATAATATCAGACTTCAAGATATCATTATATCAAAGGAATTATATCACACAGAATTCAGTACTCAAATGATCACCAGGTTAATAGTAAAGCAGCATTGTGCGATGGGATGCAGTTTTGATCCCCTTAACCACTGAGTTGTTAACCATGTAAAAATATGCTAAGTGCATGTGTGTGTCAAGCAACATCTTTCCTTGTAGCGTTTGGATGTTAGTTCACCAGAGAATTCCCTCCACATGTCTTGAGGTTGTTGAGTAATGTGATGTAACTAAGCTGTGGGGCTGTGGAAGTAAAGAAAATAAAAGCATTCAAAAATGCTTGAGCCGTTTATTATGCTTCTGGCTGGCTGCGGACCTTTTGTGGGTTTTGGACGACAACTAGCTGTGAACACTGTTCTGATAAGACATCTGGGACACGTGGGAGCAGGGAAAGCTGAGTATCTGTCTTGAACACTGTCCGATTCCGATTCAAATTAGTTTGTCATAGACACCAGTATCAAAAGAAATTCCTCGCTCATGAGAAGCTCAAACGGTGTATCCTTACTGAGATATGTAGAGCCTATATCAGGAAATGTAAATTTGAGCATTTAATTCATTATAGATAATATAGAGAAAGTGAATTAAAATAAAACAATAGATGAGATAAATGATCTAGAGTTTTAGAGAGAATCGAGAGATAGCTGTAAAAGTAACAATTATTTTAAAAACATCATTTGTAAAAAAAAATGTGGAATAAGAATCCACATTTATAAACACAGAGGATTCCAGTTAATTGGGACACTTTGAGACCAGTAAGTTTTAGCCCAATTAAGCAGATGTCCTATTATGTGAAGTTAAATGGAAATAATTAAAAAGGTATATACAGTAAAAGATGCTATCAATTAACTGAGTAACAGATATTGTATTTAAATGAAATACAGAACAAGTAAGAACACTGCAATATTACTACAGTACTATGAAACTGTTTAGTTTGTAATGGTTACTGTCGGAGGAATTCATCTAGTCTAGTGTATGCTGACATAGTATTTGTATGGTAACCTATCCATTCTTAGTTCCTTAAAACATCAAGGGCTATTGCTTTTTTAATAACCAATAATTTCTTTTTATCAGTTTCTGACATATTTGAACAACACACAATCATGCGATCCATTGCTTTTTTTTTAACCTGATAGTCTTGCATTTGTAGGAAACTGTCCGGCATGGCATGATTTTTTTAAAAACCTGTTTCATCAGCATTGTAGATATAATCTGCACAAAATTTTTGAAGCAAGTTGAGGAGTTAAGTAGATTTTATGTTTCTGCACTTACAGTATCAGCACTACCTTTTGTCTTGTGCTTTCTTGAATTTAACGTGGTGCTTACATTTCCATTGAGACAAGCATCTGTTGCTAATCTTCATGACCTAACTTCTCAGATTGCTTAAGCTTGTTTTTAACATTGATTTACTGACAGGTACACCTCATCCAGTAACAATGGAAAACCATTGATTGACAGCATCTTCATCATCTGGATCTGTACCTACACACTTTCATTTTTGGGATGTTCCCTGTTGTCCCTCGCATAATGCCTGTTCTTGCAGTTTAACTTGTTGGTGTACAGTAATGTGAAAAGCTGAAGAAGTTTGCACAGTACTGTAGTAATTTTATATATTGCATTGTAACTGCTGCTGCAAAAAAAACACAACAAATTTCACCACATATGTGAGTGATAATAAACTTGATTCTGATATGGAGCTCTATTGTGGATTGGGAAAGGGACAGGGAGAGGGGAAACATGATTGGGGGAAAGAAGAAAAGGAAGGGAGAGGGGAGGGAGCAGGAAACACCAGAAAGATATTCTGTAATGATCAATAAACCTATTGTTTAGAATCAAATGACCTTGCCTGGTGTCTTAGGCCTGGGCATGTCAGTACATGCACCACCCTCTTACTCAGGCACTTGTCTGCCGCCTGTCCCACACCCCTCCTGCTGCACTCCACCCATGCTATTCCCAATAGCTTTTGCTCCTATATATTTACGAACTTGTTCTCTGCACCATCTTAACAAATACAGTATGATACAAAAGCCTTGGGCACCCTAGCCATATATATTATACCGAAGACTTTTTCACAGTACTGTATCAAGTGTGCAATTGTAGATTTTGGCATTCTAGTTACTCTGCCAGCTGACACTGAGTGGTGTTAGGCAGGTGGCTTTTAATTTGGTCCAGTTGGATAATTTTTTGGGCTAGTGTCAAATCTTTTCAGAATCAGGTTTAATATGAATGGCATATGTCATAAAATTTGTGTTTTGTGGCAGGAGTACATTGCAATACATTATAATAAAACTAAATTACAATAAGAAATATATATTAACATTAAATAAGTAGTGCAAAGAGAGAGGGAAAAATAAATTCTGAGATAACATTTGTGCATTCATTGTCCATTTAGATCTGATGGTGGAGGGGAAGAAGCTGTTCCTGAAATATTGAGTGTGTGTCTTCAGGTTCCTGTATCTCCTCCTTGATGGTAGCAATGAAAAGAGAGAATGTTCTGGGTGATAGGGGGTCTTTAATGATGGGCATCACCTTTTGAAGGTGTTCAGGATGCTGGGAGGCTAGTGCCCATGATGGAGCTGCTGCATTAACAACTTTCTGCAGCTTTTTATGATCCTTCCAGGTGGTGATACAACCAATCAGAAAGGACTTGCAAGTGTCTTTGGTAACGTACCAATTGTCCTCAAGCTCCTAATAAAATATAGCCTCTTCCATGATTTCTTTGTAATTGCATCAGTATGTTGGGCCCAAGACACATTGATGCACCATCAATAACTCTCTGAGACGTGAGGCGAGATATAGGCTTTTATTGGCTGGAAGAAAGAACAAGCAGCAATTGACCACCACACTGCATCCTGGAGTCTGAGGCCGGGGCGGTGTCCCCAATCGCCTTTATACAGGGGTCCGTGGGAGGAGCCACGGTCAATGAGGAGCCACAGGAGCAGTCAGCGGGGGGAGCATGTCCAGACAGGTATATGTAGTTCACCACACACGTCTTCAGAGATGTTAACACCCAGGAACTTGAAGCTGATCACCTTTTCCACTAGTGATCCCAAGATGAGGACTGATGTGTGTTCCCTCGACTTTCTCTTCCTGAAGTCCACAATCAATTTCTTGGTCTTACTTGGTCTGAGTGTAAGGTCATTGTTGTGATACCACTCAATCAGCTGATCTACCTCAGTCCTGTACACCTCCTACACACCATCTGAAATTCTGCCAACAATAGTTGTGTCATCAGCAAATTTATAGATGGCTCTTAAGTTGTGTCTAGCCGCACAAATGTGGGTGTAGAGAGAGTAGAGCGTTGGGCTTAGCATTCATTCTTGAGGAGCACCAGTGTTGCTTGTCAGCAAGGAGGAGATGCTATTTCAGACCAGCACAGACTCTGGTCTCCCAGTGAGGAATCAAGGATCCACTTGCAGAAGCCCAAGGTTAGAAATAAGGGTATGATTGTGTTCAACACTGAACTATACTCAATAAACAGCAGGCTGACATAGGTATCATTATTGTCCAGGTGATCCCATACTGCGAGGTTTGATCAGTGCAACTCATGGCTGTGGATTCATTTTTGGAGGATTCTGCAGTTCATGTTACGTGTGTTTCTGGATTCTGGTTACTGTTTTTTGCTATTTTGCACGATTTTATCGGAGCTCTCCAGTGAGGAGTGGCTCTGTGGCCTGCAGTCAACGAACAACACAGTATTGGACTGCACTGAACTGAAGTGAACTAAACTGAACACTGGTAGACCATTTTGAGGGCTCTGCTGTTTGATGATTAATATTCTGTGTGTTATTCACTTTTTGCCATTTGCGTGACATGGTCTTTTTTTTGCATGTTAGATGTATGATGTTTTGTTTGAATGAGTTCCATATTGTTTGTTTCATGGCTACTTGCAGGTAGACAAATCTCAGGGTTGTATATCGTGTACATACTTTGATAATAAATGTACTCTGAATCTTTGTAACTTTGATCCAAGTGGAGAACCAATGAGGTTGCACTTGCTGTAGACCTATTATGCGATAGGCAAATTGCAGCAGGTCAAGGATCTCAAAAAAAAAATTTAAGTCAAAATTTATAAAAACATTATCATCAAAAATTGGTGATTTTTGAATCAGTGTCAGTCAGCCCAAATAGATAACAGAGCCCAAACACATGCAACTGATGAAACTGTTCACTCTAAGCACATTGTAGCGTCTAATGGCCACGCACGTGACTGACCATCTCCTGCCCAATTAAGCGGCATAGTCTCTCAAATTAACAAAGGATATTTTGACTATTTTCTTGATTTGTTTTTGTTCTGTAAGAGGAGTCCAAAATAAGTGGCTGCCTGATTAGCCCATTTAGCTGGAATCCACTGTACTGCCAAGTAACTCTCCAAAGTATGCTCAGTCAGGTACATTTGATCTAATGAAAGGATATCGCTCTCAAACTTTGTTTCTTTGCAAGGATGCCACTGCAGAGGTCCAAGTGTTTTATTTTAAATTTTATATTTCCATCATCTACAATATTTACTTGTATACTTCTACTACATCATGACAGATGAGATAAGGATAGTATAAAGAGACTGAATATTTTTGCGCTATCATAAAACCTTTAACCCAACTATGCACAATTGGCGTTGTTTCCTTTTCAATGCCTTGCTAGTTTGCAAAGTTCAGCAGGTCAAAATGAGATGTAATATCTATCTATATCTGTGAGAAGTAGGAAATTGGCAGCTGTAAAATGTCCCTTTATTTAAGTAGTTTATAATATGTTTCAACTATTAATGATGTTATCCAAGATTATCATCAGTCTTGTAACTTCATTGAAAATGGAGGAGCAAATGTGCCTTTGTGCATTCTTAGCAAAAAACATAACTTATTGTTCAGAAAGTGGTTAATTATTAAAGTTATAGTGGAAACAAAAGAAACAGGTACTAATTGGACATTGTGCAATTAGAGAAATCAAGTCGTCAAGTCACTTTTTATTGTAATTTTGACCATAACTGCTGGTACAGTACACAGTAAAAATGAGACAACATTTTTCAGGACCATGGTGCTGCATGAAACAGTACAAAAATTACACTGAACTACATAGAAACAACACAGAAAAAAAAACTACACTAGACTACAGACCTACCCAGGACTACATAAAGTGCACAAAACAGTGCAGGCATTACAATAAGTAATAAACAAGACAATAGGCACAGTAGAGGGCAGTAAGGTGGTGTCAGTCCAGACTCTGGGTATTGAGGAGTCTGATGGCTTGGGGGGAAGAAACTGTTACATAGTCTGGTCGTGAGAGCCCGAATGCTTCAGTGCCTTTTCCCAGACGGCAGGAGGGAGAAGAGTTTGTATGAGGGGTGCGTGGGGTCCTTCATAAAGCTGTTTGCTTCAAGCAATTTCAAATAATAACAAAAGGATTAAACACTCTAGAGCCAGAAGCAGACCATTATTAAATCTGCACTGATCACTGTGAACTTTATTTTGTCCTCATGGAATTTTGTGCTGTTCTTACAATGGTATACAATATTCAGCAAGGTACAATCAGTTTTTAGTAGCTATAAAAAGAAACTGCACTTAACATCCTCAGAAGTAGAACATTTTAATTTAACTTCATTAATGCTAAAACTCTTTAAAAAATTCCACAAGGAAATAAATAACTATAATATTATCAACTTCCCATTTCCAAAATCTGACTACAGCCTTGGCAAGCTAACTTAACACCATAGTCTAAACCTGAATACATCTTGACATTCACTAAAGAGTCACCTTGTAGCAGCACAATCTAACTAGATTGAAAAAAATCCAATATTCTTCATGAGAGACTATACAATAAACAATCTTAAATTAGTAACTGCAGAAATGATATTTAGTAATTGTAATATCCATGTGAAGCATATCTACTATGTGATGGGGAAAACAATCTAAGAAAAAATAAATCTTGTCCTTGACTTTTATGAGGACACATTATTCCATTGAGTGAAAAAAACCCTATGACGTAGTGGAAGTAATTTAAAAAAAATCAAATAGGGCAAAGTTCAAATTAGGAAGTGTTGAGATAAACTAAGAGCAGTGCCCATAAATTAGGGCTAGGTCTTCTTGCTTTTGATCTATTTAAATAGTTTAGAGATATGTATTACCAATATTGAAAATTGATGGATTAACAATGAAGGAGTATAAAGGGTACCTGAAGAAATATAAAACTTCCCAAATAAATCAAGGAGGACAACCAATAGAAACAAGTTAAAAATTGCTAACATCCTTACTTGATGAATGCTTTTGCTTTAGCTTTAGGAGAGATTAAAAGAACAACATGGCTAAAATTAGTTCCTATATTTAAAATGGCAGAGGAAAAAATGGACCTATGGTCAGGCTGCATTCAACTCTAACGGCTTTTCAACATGTATTAGACGAGTTGGGGTCAGCCTGATGACTGAGGCTCTGGAAAGACATGGAAGAGCAACTATAAAGTTACTGTCCAAGACAACTGAGTCAGGCAAAAATATTATAAAAATTTGTATTCATGCCTGGAAAGTAGCAGATGTAGAGTAGCTTGACATTTAGTTTTTACTGAGAAATTATTGGATCTTAACTTTGATCATTTATGAAATTAGAAGGCCATTTTTCCTCAACTTTGAAGACATTACAGCAAAAAGAATTCTGACCTTATTAGATCTTTATTGTAATCCAACAATTAACTTACTAACTAAATAAATATTCAAATTGTGTATTTAATTAAATCCCTATTTTATATTCCTTTGCTTAATATAAAAGGATGAATTTTAACGAATTACAATTAATGCAAAATAATTCCAGCTATAGAGCATCAAACATAGGAGCACAGTTAGGCCATTTGGCCTATTAACTCAGCTCTGCAAGTATTTTTTTAAAGGAAAATTTTGTCTCATCTTCCTTAGAGGAATTGGATGCTAGCACCAGAAAATTACATGTTTGCATCCTTACTTTGTGTTTGAAGAGCTGACAAATTTGAGATGATGAATAAAATTAAACAATTGCATTCCTATTGAAATTCAGTTTTACCATGGAGTGTGAAGGAAGAACATTTTGGCACAGCCAGACCAGAAAGGAGTTGTAATTTTCTGTGGCTAGTTCCAGTATAGGAGATATCATAGGTCATTAAACATTTTAGAGTACTCCAGAGCAAAATATTAATCCAGTAAATTCGATAATGGCCAAACTTCTTTTTTATCCCTAAGCAAATGTATGCTTGCTATTACTGCCTTTTGAGTATTCTCCTGGATGGTCAAGTAAAATTGATCAGGCTGTAACGTTATTCCTGAATTTTGAGCACGGCTTCATCAATAGTCATGTTATAGACTAAATTAGCCAGAGAACAAGGTCTTCAGAAGCGGAGATCAGTTTAAAGGCTGGAGGCAAGGTCTGACATTTATAAGCAGTCCAAATGATATATTCTGTCATGATGATCTATTATTTAAATTTTAAGGTCAGAGTTTATTAGAAAAAGAAGAACGTTTGATGGCGAAATTGTTTCCATTTTAAAGTCAGCCAAAGGCTCATTAATTACAAACCAAATGGCAGAAGTTCTTTCAAGCAATATTGTGTTCTGAAGCAAATGGTTTCTCCCAAATTCAGTATCAGAGATGAGCACCACATTATTTTTCAGATATATATATATATATATATATTTTAGATCGATCTATCTATAGCTTGGTAGAGAAATTCTACTTCCAAGGTTATAAAGACTAGGGAAGTGGCAGGTGCCACAACAACTCCAGGAAGGAAACAATAGTTACAAACAAGAAAAATCTGCAGATGCTAGAAATCCAAGCAGCCCTGGAGGAACTGAGCAGGCCAGACAGCATCCATGGAAAAAGAACACAGTCAACGTTTCGGGCCAAGACCCTTCAACCCACAGAAAAGAACATAGTCAATGTTTTGGGCCATGACCCTTGAAGGATTTCAGCCCAAAACATCAACTGTGCTCTTTTCTGTGGATGCTGCCTGGCCTTCTGAGTCCCTCCAGCGTTTTGTGGGTGTGCTAGGAAACAATTGTTGTTGCTGTCAGATGAATCTGATATACTGATATATAGCTTTCAGCATTCCCAGTATAAATATGATTCCAGCACCTCACTATTTCCTACTCTTAATTTCACTATTTCTCTGCCCTATTTGTTAAGGGGATTCTTCCCTGTTCACTTTGCTCCCAGATGTCTCTTACTATTCTGTAATCCCTCCAAGTTTAAGCAACCTTCCACGTTAAATATAAAACACAATTGTGCAAAGACAATTGGTAATAATGGTAGACACTGTGATGTCAATAGTACTTTTCCATTAATCAAGTGCTCACTGGAATTATTGTTGTTCACCAATTAAGTTAGTGTCCTCTGATCTTCCATCCCCACCTTACTTTGAGATTATAATATTTATTGACACTGATTGTTACAAGAAGATTCACTATTGTTTGATTGTATTGTTGTATTGATCACATATATTTTACTACTTTTGCGAGTTTTCAGGTGTAGGCTGGATATGAGATTATTAAATATCTTTTTCTCTTTCCAGATGCTGTTTATTATTTTATTTTGGATCTACATTTTTATTTTTGTTATTCTCAGCAGATTCATAATCAGGTTTACTATCACTGGTGTATGTCATGCAGTTTGTTGTTTTGTGGCAGCATTACAGTGCATATATTAACAAATTTAACATACAGTAAGAGATCTATGTATTGTCCATTCAGAAATTTGATGACGGAGGAAAAGAAGTTGATCCTAAAACATTCCATTTGTGTCTTCAGCCTCCTGTACCACCACCTTGATAAGAAGAAGGCATGTCCTGGGTGATGGGGTTCCTTAATGATGGGTGCATCATTAACAGGTTTCATATGTTTGTCCAGGGGTACACAGCAAATCTGACAAGGCACAATCGCTGCATTGTTAAATAACATTTTGGTAAAAGTGCTAGATTTAATATCATATCTTCTGTAAAGAATTGAATAGTAATACCATTCATACTTCAATACACATTGAAAATCCAAATAAACCCCGGGGATGATGCTCTGAATCATCTTTTGTTATTGAGTCATATTCTGTCTTCACCCTGTTTTTTATTCTATCCTCCTTCCTGATTTCCACTCACTTTGCATTTGATTAAAATTTTGTGTATCTGTAGCTTTCCAGCACTAATGAAAACTAATTAATTATGTTCCTGTCTGAGACATTGATTGTTGTCTGCAAATGAAGTATTGATCCAATATCTTAAATTGTACCTTTCAAACAATTTTTAAATCATAGTTTGTATCTCTTAAAGAAGGATATGTGTAGTAATATAGTTTGACTTCATTTATTTTCTTATTAAAATATCTCATCATCAACAACTGTATTGTCAAACCAAGACCAAAGTTGGCATTCAGCCAGGGAACTTGCCATTTGTGATTCTTGTTCTGCTTCACTGTGTCATTATTGCAGCCATGAAGGACTCAATTATTTGATTTTCCTGGTGCTACCAAACACATTTCTGCCTGACAGATCTCTTTCTACAAACTATTATTGTATTCTACTCAGGGACTTTTAAGGAAAGCTGTCCCCTTCCATCTCCTCAGTTGCAAGACCAGTCTCTTCTCAGCCTCAGTACAAGTAACAGACCATTTATCAGAATGAAGGATGTTCTCAGGGGAAAGTAGACAGCAGGACACTGAGTGACAGCCCAACCAGTAGAGATTGATTTTAATGAAGCCTGGAATAAACAGTGAGATTAAGAGGTTGCATAGTGGGCTGACAAGTTTTTACTTCACCTTCCTCTAGAAAATTGGAGCCAGACTGTGCAGCTGATGCCTGTCTTTGCTTTATGAATGTATTTAGCTATTGCTTTACAGTGATTGGCTACATTTCAGCACAGTCCGGGGGCGGGGGAGGAATTAAACCTGCTGCTCCTCTGATTTATGTGTTACTTTATAATAAAATGCTTTCTATAACCAGATTAATTTTGTGTGATTGCATAATTCATTTTTCAGCAAGTACAAATTATCTTCTTTTCCATTCTTCCAATCAAAACACTGTTTCTAAGCAAAGCTCTTGCAGTTAATAAAATGTTATCTCCCCAAATGTTTATTTGTCAGTTACAAAAGTGGTTCCTGAGCAAGATGCTATTTTGAATTTAAATTGACTGCTTTTACTATTTTTTCCCACAAATAGCTCTTTTTTACATATTTCTTTCAGCCTTGAGCAAGAGGCTGGTTACAAAATGATTTCAATCGCCATTATTTTGTATAAATTGCCCACCAGGTGGCGATATGGGCCGGTTGGGAAGGCAGCTCCACAGCCTCCAGATGTGATGTGATGTATTGAAAGCAAATGTTATTTTCACTTGTATGCTTCACCACTTACTGTTTATATTGGATCTTCTGAATGTTCAACTATGTAATTCTTCCCCATGCTCTCTGGATTATGAAAAGTTTCACTCAACCAACTGTGTTAGGTTAATTGGCATTCTTCCATGATTTTTTATTAAATAAATAACTTAAGTGGTGAATGCATGTTTTAAAAATAGTTATTAATTTTTTCACATCTTGTGGAATTCTCTATTGGAAAAGGTATGCATTAACCCCTATTGAATATTTTAGAATTTCAGTTAAAAAGCACAAACTTTTTTAATGAGGCAAACTGGTAGAAATCACCAAATGTACAGAATACAGAAATGTACAGAATACAGTTGACACATAAATGACCATTTCCCTATCCTCTACCCATGAATACAAACAGTATAAGCTGTAGAATTATTTTCCATTTGAATCTTTTATTGTGTCAAAGAGCTGACAAATAAGAGTCATGTTGGCAGAATCCTTTGTCACAGAAAAATAGCACAAACATTAACGGTGTCACCACATTATGGTCGGCCATAATAGTTGAGCAAGTATCAGAAAAATTGAACCAACAAAGCTATTCTACTGATCAATATGTCTCAAAGATTTCTAAACAGGCAATGTGTGAGTGAGATGGGGCAGTTTTACATTCAGTTTGTGCTCAAGTCTGCATGTCAAACATGAGACGATTTTTAAAAGGGGCACTGAATTGATTTAACAGATGAGTATCCTATTTTGATTGTCACTGAGGCCACAATGTCTCTAATCCGCATGATTCCTTCATTTGAGTACAGATATCGCACTGAATTGTCCACAGTGCACCTGTGCAGAGAACTGGAAGATGATGAACTTAGTTACTATGTGGTTTTTGAATGTATTAAGGCATGAAACGGATTGGGTGTGATGATCCCTGCAACTGAAATTCTGACTGACACTTACTCACTAATATTGCACTTGGCATAGTCTGGAACATTACCGTCAGGCGTGGAATTCTATTGTGGCACAAGCTAGTACCTTCATATACATTGAGGAAAAAGAGCTAAAAATGTGGGGGGAGAATCTTTAAGCAGCAGTAAAGATCTGCAGGTGTGTACAACAAGAAGTATCCGATATAAGAAGTTATTTTTGTTATTTCAATTCATAATTCAAGTCACAATAATTGATGCCAAGATGAAGGAAAGCACTTTTCTGGTCCACAAATCAAACAGATCACCAATGACAGGCAATTCAAAGAACTTCTAGTGGGACTGGAGAAAATAGCATAACATCCTTGCCAACAAGGATGTTGTTGAAGATTTTCTTGGCAACTACAGAGCACCAAACTACATGCAGCTGGTTGAGAACACGCTTCAAGCATACAAAACCATGAAGTGCTACATGTCACTACAGATTCATTTTCTGCATTCCCATTTAGACTTCTTTGCACTGTCAGTGATGAGCATGGTGACAGGTTTCACCAGGACTTTGTGGTCATGGCGAAACTGTGATGAGAGTCCTTGATGAGGATGTCTTGGACCTAAATGCTGGGGACCTGAAGCATTCGAGACAAGGTGTCAAACTGGATCGAAGCTCAAAACAAATGCTAGATGATATCACTAGTGGCTTACAAATTAACATCGAACCTCAGTTCAAGAGTTTGTTAGATACTCGGTTATTGGTGCCCAAAACATGATTGCGGGAGCGTCCTAACCGTTAAAGGGGCCACACCATCTTATCCATACTCGGGGGAGTTAGACCGTCTAAATCCCGGAAGCTGGTACGGTTGGAAGTGTCTTGTAAGAGGACCCCCTCCCCAAGGCTGACTTCTGACGGCCCTGCCTGCTGGAAGAAGCAGATGAAAGCCTGATGCAAGATGTCTCATTCAGGCACCCAGCACCTTTCTACAGGTCCAAATCCTTCCCAGTCCACAAGGTATTGCCAAACACCTTGAACAGTCCAAATGTTCCCCCTTGATAAACCTGGGTGGCAGTGGGGCTAAGGGGCTGGTGCAGACAGGTTTTAATTTAGAGCTATAGAAGGTGGGATTGATCTTTAGGGTCTCGGAGAGGGTGCATGCTACCAGTTTACTTTCCTCAGGATTTTGAAGGGTTCAATGAACTTGGGCATCTTCCCCTTCAATTCATCTTGGCCCCTGCTTTCTGGGTACAGGCCAGCAAACTTTCTCATGCCCTAATACTTCTTTGCTTGCAGTGTTCAGTGAGATTTTCGGCTGCAGGAGCCTCAACCTCTGTCTCTTGTTCTGAAAGAGAGGTAGAGGATAACCAAACTGGCACTCAAGCAATAAGGTGTTCAGAGCGACCTCTGCCCACATCAAATGTTCACACCACATATCAGGCCAGGCATCTTGGGGTCCATTCTAAATCACAGTTGGTCCGCTCCATGTTGCCATGGGATTGCGGGTGAAACTTGGAGGAAAGGCGACGATTACCATCACCACCTTTCTGAGCAGCCAGGGCTGTCAGGAGTCAGTTTACAGAATGCCCTCCAGAGATGTGATGTGAATTGTGGCCACAATCAGAGACGTTGTCCACTGGGAATCCGTGCATCTTGAAGACCTGGTCCAGGACAACATCGGTTGTTCTGTCACAGATGGTAGTTTCTCCAAGGCAATGAACTTGCAGGCTTTCGAAATCCGATCAACAATTACCATGATGACTGGGGAGGCCCTGGACAAAGTCTATGGAGATGTGTGGCCAAAGTTGTTCCAGAACTGGGCAGGGGGTGGAAGAGCCCTTGAGGTCAGGTACAGGTTCCTTGTTTTGGGCATACACCTCGCATGTCTGCACTTACTGCCAAACCTCTTCTGTCATTCTAGGCTACCAGTACCTCCTCTTGATAAACTCGAGGGTCTTGGCAATCCCTGGGTGTGTGGTCATTCAGGGCCAATATCCCCATTAGGGAATCTGGGACTGGTCAGAGCTCGGGACAAACAGACAACCTGGAGGACTGTTCCTGGGTATCTGCCTTTGTGTTTGAGCCTTATGAACAAGAGTGTTGATTCCCCAGCAAGTTGGTGCTACCACCCTGGAATGTGGCAAAATGGTGGTAGGCTGCTCCTCATTCCATTTCATCAAACTGACAAGACAGGGCACCTGGCTTCTGGTTCTTTGACCTCGTTGATAGGTCAGGATGAGTTCAAAGAAGTTAAAGAACAAAGGCCACCAGGCCTGTCTGGAATTTAGCCTCTTGGCCTCCTGAATATAAGCCAGGTTCTTGTGATCAGTCCAGATGATAAAAGGGTTTTTAGCCTCCTCTAGCCAATGACACATTTTGCCAAAGCTAACTAAACCACAAGAAGCTCCCGATTCCCGATGTCAGCTCTCCTCTCTGCCTGGGATAGCTGCCTGGAGAAGAATGCACACAGGTGCAGTTTACCATCCAAAGGTGATCGTTGAGACAAAACAGCACCCACTCCAAAGTCTGAGGTGTGCACCTCCATGATGAAGGGGAGGTCCAGGTCATTCCTTGTTTCTCTTTGTATTTCAGAATTTGTTACCAGCAACTGGTCCACCAATGCTGTGTGAAACTCTTCTGCTGGGTCACACTATAAAGACTTTTCTTCTTCAGTTGCCAACGTTGGAAAATGAGATAAGTCATCTGCATTGCTGTGTTGTTTGGCACCCTTGATCTCTATGTCATAAGAGTGGGCTCCTAGGAAAAGTGCTCAACATTGTAACCAGGTAGTAGTCATCCCTGGAATTCTGTTCCTGAGGTTGAAAATGGACACAAGGGGCTGGCGGTCCTCATAAGACCTGCTGTCTAATCTAGGCAGCATCCTGGTAAATCTTCTCTACATTCTCTCTAAAGCTTCTGCATCCTTCCTAAAATGAGGTGACCAGACTGAACACAATATTCCAAATGTGGTTTAATCAGGGTTTTATAGATCTACAACATTACCTCATGGCTCTTAAACACAACCTCCCAACAAATGGAGGTCAGCACACCATAAGCCTTCCTAACCACCCTACCAACTCGCACAGCAACTTCTAGGCATCTATGGATGTGAAGTTTAAGATCCCTCTATTCCTCCACACTGCTAAGGATCCTGCCATTAACTTAGTACAAGTTACAACTTAGTACAAGCAGAGTACCTGCTTTCAAAGTGAAAAGTGAATCACTTCACCCTTTTCCAAACTGAACTCTATCTGCCACTTCTCAGACCAGCTCTGCCTCTGTCAATATCTGGTTCTAACTTACGGCAACCTTCTACACTATCCATAACTTCATCAACTTTCATGTCATCAGAAAACTTACTAACCCTCGCCTTTCACTTCCACATCCAAGTCATTTATAAAAATCAAAAATAGCATGTGCCCCTGCAAGGCACCACCAGGCAGACAACACCCAAATCTGACTGAAATGAAATTTTGAAGCCACACGTAGTAGTCACATTATTAATCCACACAACCAAGTTCCCCTGGATTCCATGACTCCTGACTTTCTGAATATGACTATCATGGGGAACCTTATAAAACACTGTACTAAAATCCATATACAAAACATCCACTGTTCAACCTTCATCAATGTGCTCCTTGACATCCTCAAAGAATTCAATCAGGCTCATGAGACACGATCTACCCTTCACAAAATCATGCTGACTATCCCTAATCAGACTATGATTCCACCAAATGCTCATAAATACTGTCACTCAGAATCTTCTCTACCATTTGCCCACTCATTATTCTATCATTCCCAGGGGTAGCCCTATTCCCTCTCTTGAACAAAGATCCAACATTTTCTACCAGCCTCCGCGCCCCCCACCCCCCAGTCATCAGGTACTATCACCACCAAAGACACAGCTATCTTGCTTCCCAGAGTAACCTGGGATATATCTTGTCTGGCCTTGAAATTTATCTATCCTGTTTTTCAAAAATTACAGCACATTGTCTTTCTTAATGCCGACATATTCTAACATATCAGCCTGCATTATGTTATTCTCTCAAATGCCAAGGTCCCTCTCCCTAGTGAATACTGAAGCAAAATATTCATTAAGAACTGCCTCAGACTTCAGGCACATCTTTCCCCGTCTATCCCTGACTGGTCCTACTCTCCCTCTAGCTATCCAACTGTTCTTCACATACGTGTAGAA
Source organism: Hypanus sabinus (assembly GCF_030144855.1). NCBI lineage: Eukaryota > Metazoa > Chordata > Chondrichthyes > Myliobatiformes > Dasyatidae > Hypanus > Hypanus sabinus. Next base: position 5,574,248 of record NC_082733.1, read on the forward strand.
TGCTTGGGCTTTTTCTTAATCAACTCACCAAGGCCTTCTCATGCCCCTTCTAAGCTCTCCTAAGTTCATTCTTGGGCTCCTTCCTGACTACCTTGTAACTCTCTAAAGCCCTGTATGATCTTTGCTTCTTCAACCATAAGTAAACTTCTTTCTTCCTCTTGATTAGGTGTTCCACATTTCTTGTCAACTTTGGTTACTTCATGCTAGCATTCTTTCTCTGCCTTAATGGAACAAACCTATCCAGAACGCCATGGAAGTTCTCCCTAAACAACCTCTAATTTTCCATTTTGCAGTTTTTCTGTGTACATCTGTTCTCTATTTATGCTACCAAGTTCCTGCCTAATATGCCATAATTCTCTCTCCCCCTGTTAAATACTTTCCCATACCATCTGCTCCTATCTGCAATTTGAGAAGGATAAGGGCAGCTCGGAGGTGTCAGCATTGCAGATGAACAGGGGAAACTATGGAGCCATGAGGGAGGAGCTGGCCAAAGTTGACTGGACAGATAGCCTAGCAGAAAAGACAGTGGAACAGCAATGGCAGGTATTCTTGGGAATAATGCACAAGGTGCAAAATCAGTTCATCCCCCAGAGAAGGAAAGATTCAAAGGGGGGAAGGGGCCACAGTGGTTGACAAAGGAAGTCAAAGATTGCATAGCATTAAGAAAAAGGAAATACGATAGAGCTAAGGTGAGTGGGAGGACAGATGATTGGGAAGTTTTTAAGGAACAACAGAACTTAACTAAAAAGACAATATGGGGAGAAAAAGTGAGGTACGAACACAAGCTAGCCAGGAATATAAAGGAAGATAGCAAAAGCTTTTTTAGGTATGTGATGAGAAAGAAGATAGTTAAGAATAATGTTGGGCCCTTGAAGAATGAATTGGGTGAAATTATTATGGGAAACAGAGAAATGGCAGAAGAATTTAATGAGTACTTTAGATCTGTTTTCACTAAGGAAGACACAAGCAATCTCCCAGATGTATGGATGGGCCAAGGGCATAGGGTAACAGAGGAAATGAAACAGATTGACATTCGGAAGGAAACGGTGATGAGAAGACTGATGGGACTGAAGGCTGACAAATCCCCAGGTCCAGATGGTCTGCATCCTAGGGTACTAAAGGAGGTGGCCCTGGAAATTGCGGATGCATTGGTAATCATTTTCCAATGTTCCTTAGATTCAGGATCAGTTCCTGAGGATTGGAGAGTGGCTAAAGGGTAGGTCATTTAGGACAGAGTTAAGGAAAAACTTCTTCTCCTAGAGAGTTGTGGGGGTGTGGAATGCACTGCCTCGGAAGGTAGTGGAGGCCAATTCTCTGGATGCTTTCAAGAAGGAGCTAGATAGGTATCTTATGGATAGGGGAATCAAGGGATATGGGGACAAGGCAGGAACCAGGTATTGATAGTAATTGATCAGCCATGATCTCAAAATGGTGGTGCAGGCTCGAAGGGCCGAATGGTCTACATCAGCACTTATTGTCTATTGTCTATTGTCTATTCCTCTCCAAGCCAGAGTAAGGGTCAGGTAGTTGTGGTCACTGTCTCTGAAATGCTCACCCACCAAGGAGATTTGACATCTCGCCTGGTTCATGCCTAGCACCTGATCCAGTATGGCCTCTCCTCTAGTTGACCTATCTACAGATTGTATCAATAATCCTTCCTGGAAACACCTTAAAAAATTCTGCCCCACCTAAACATTTTGCACTCAGGAGTTGCCAATCAATATGGGGTAAGATGAAGTCCCTAAGACCATAAGACATAGGAGCAGAATTAGGCCATTTGGCCCATTGGGTCTGCTCTGCTATTCTATCCTGGCTGATTGTTTTTTCCCCTCCTCAGCCCCACTTCCTGGTCTTCTCCCTGTAACCTTTGATGCTGTGTCCAATCAAGAACCTGTCAATATCTGCCTTAAATAGACTCAATGACCTGGTTTCCACAGCCAACTACTGCAGCAAATTCCACTAATTCACTACCCTCTGGTGAAACATCTCTGTTTTGAATGGACACCACTCTGCACTGAGGCTGTGCCCTCTTGTCCTAGAGTTTCTCCACCATTAGAAACATCCTTTACACATCTACTCTGTCGAGGCCTTTCAACATTCGAAAAGCTTCAATGAGATTATGAGATTCTCTTCCCTCCCCCCCCCCCCCACTTAATCCTTCTAAATTCCAGCAAGTACATTCCCAGAGCTATCAAACAGTCCTCGAATGATAATCCTTTCATTCCCGGAATCGTCCTTGTGAATCTTCTCCAATAACAGCACATCTTTTCTTAGGTGAGGAGCCCAAAGCATTTCACAATACATAAGGTGAGGCCTCACTAGTGCCTTATAAAGCCTCAGCATCACATCCCTGCTCTTTTATTCGAGGCCTCTCGAAATGAATGCTAACATTGCGTTTGTCTTCCTCACCACCAACTCAACCTCAAAGTTAACCTTTAGGGTTTTCTGCACAAGGAGTCCTAAGTCCCTTTGCATCTCAGATTTTTGGATTTTCTCTCCATTTGGAAAATAGTCTACACATGTATTTCTACTACCAAAGTGCCCAGCCATGCATTTTCCAACATTGTACTTCATTTGCCACTTTCCTGCCCATTCTCTAATCTGTCTAATCTAGTCCTTCTGCATGCTACCTGTTATCTCAACACTACCCGCCGCTTCACCGATCCACATATCATCTGCAAACATGGCAACAAAGCCATCTATTCCATCATCTAAATCATTGATATACAGCAGAAAAAGAAGTGGCCCCAACACCAACCCCCACAGAACACCACTAGTCACTGGCAACCAACCAAAAAAGGATCCTTTTATTCCCATTCACCGCATCCTACCAGTCAGCCAATGCTCTAACCATGCTAGTAATTTTCCTATAATACCATGGGCTCTTAAATTGGTAAGCAGCCTTATGTGTGGCACCTTGTCAAAGGCCTTCTGAAAGTCTAAATATAAAACTTCCACTGCATCTCCTTTATCTATCCTGCTTGTAATCTCCTCAAATAACTCCAACTGGTTTTTCAGGCAAGATTTTTCCTTAAGGAAACCATGCTGCCTTTGTCCTATCTAGCCCCGTTTCGCCAAGAATTCCATAACCTCATCCTTAATAATTGACTCCAACATCTTCCCAACCACTGAGGTCAGACTAACTGGCCTATAATTTCTTTTCTGCTGCCTTCCTTCTTTCTTAAAGAGTGAAGTGACATTTGCAGTTTTCCAGTCCTCTAGCACTATGTCTGAGTCCAATGATATTTGAAAGATCATTACTAATGCCTCCACAGTGTCTACTGCTACCTTTTTCAGAACCCTAGGGTGCAGTTCATCTGGACCGGGTGACTTGTGTACCCTTGGGTCTTTAAGTTTTTTGAGCATCTTCTCTCTTGTAATAGTAACTGCACTCACTTCTCTTCACTCAAACCCTTCAACATCTGGCTACTGTCTTCTACAGTGAAGACTGAGGCAAAATACTTGTTTAGTTCATCTGCCATCTCCTGATCTCCTACTATGATTTCTCCGACCTCATTTACAGCAGTCCTATATCCACTCTCATCTCTTTTTTATTTTTTACCTACATACTGAAAAAGCTTTTACTATCCACTTTGATTTCTTTTGCTAGCTTGCTTTCTTATTTCATCTTTTCCTTCCTAATGATTCTTTTAGTTGCTCTCTGTAGATTTTTAAAAGCTTCCCAATCCTCTATCTTCCCATTAATTTTTGCTTTGTTATATGCCCTCTCTTTTGCTTTTACATTAGCTTTGACTTCCCATGTCCTTTTGCCAATTGAGTATTTTTTAATTTTTGGAATGCACCAATCCCGTACTTCCCTCATTTTTTCCCCCAGAAGCTTACGTCATTGCTGTTCTGCTGACATCCTGATCAGCATCTTCTTCTAACTTACTTTGGCCAACTCATCTTTCATACCACTGCAATTTCCTTTACTCCACTGAAAAACTGCTTTCTCCCAGCAAATTGCAAGTTGAACTCAATCATATTGTGATCATTGGTTTCTAAGGGGTCTTCTATGTTAAGTTCCCTAATCGCCCCAAGTTCATTGTATAACACCCATTCCAGTGTAGCTGATTCCCTAGCAGGCTCGATGACAAACTGCTCTAAAAAGCCATCTCGTAGGCATTCAACAAACTCACTCTCTTAAGATCCATTGCCAACTTGATTTTCCCAATTGACCTGCATGTAGAACTCTTCCATGGCTATCAGAACATTGCCCTTTTGACATGCCTTTTCTATTTCCCATTGCTTTTGGGAGGCCTATATACAACTGCCATCAGGGTCCTTCTACCCTTGCAGTTTCTTAACTCAGCCCAGAAGGATTCAAAATCATCCAATCCTATGTCACATCTTTCTACTGATACGATGCCATTCTTTACCAGCAGAGCCACACCACCCCCTCTGCCTGCCCTCCTATACAAAGTGTAACCCAGGACGCTCAGCTCCCAACTACAACCACCCTTCAGCCACGGTTCAGTGATGGCCACGACATCATATCCAACAATCTGTAATAGTGCAACTTATTTCTTATTGAGATATAACACTTCTGAGTGCTCTGTTTGCTACTCTTCTTGATTTTGCATCCCAAGTGCACTGATACTCACCCTCCCGGCTATTATTTTGACCTATCATCTGCCTGCCCTTCCTGACAGTCTGACTGCACGTTATCTTTGCTTTTTTACCATCCATCCTATTCTGAGTCACCACTCTGGTTTCCACCCTCCTGCTAAGTTAATTTAAACCCTCTCCAACAGCTCTAACAAACCTGCCTGCAAGAATATTGGTCCCCTCGGGTTCAGGTGCAACCTGTCACTTTTGTACCGGCCCTACCTCCCCCAGAAGAGATCTCAATGATCTGAAGCCCTGCCCCTGCAACTGCTTCTCAGCTACGCCAAATCTGCCAAATCATCCTGTTTCTACCCTCACTGGCACATGACACAGGCAGCAATCCAGAAATTATTGCATGGAAGATCCTGCTTTTTCAGTTTTCTGCCTAGCTCTTGAAATTCTCTTTTCATGGCCTCTTTGCTTTTCTTTCCTTTGTCATTGGTCCAATTCATCTAGCTGCTTTCCTTCCCCCTCTAAAATGCTGTGGACACGTTCTGAGACATCCCTAACCCTGGCACCTAGAGTCAACATACCATTCAGGTGTCCCATTCACATCCACAGAATCTCCTATCTGTTCCACTGACTATTGAGTCTCCTATCATTACTGCTCCCATCTTCTCCCTCGTTCCCTTCTACACCATGGACCCCTTCTCAGTGCCAATAATCTAGTCTCCGTGGCATTTCCCTGGGAGGTTATCCCCCACAACGGTATCCAAAACAATACTTATTATTGAAGGGAAAGGCCACAGAAGTGCTCTGTGCTAACTGCCTATTCACATTTCCATTTTTCCTGACAGTCACCCAACTTAGGCATGACTACTTCCTCGTAACTCTGATCGATGATCTCCTCACTCTCTCATACAAGCTGAAGGCCATCCAGCTGCTGCTCCAGCTCCCTAACAAGCTGGATACATTTCATGCAGATGTGGTTCCTTGGGAGGCTCATGGTCTCCCAGGACTCCAACATCTGGCATAAAGAAAGCACAACAACCATTTACTTCACTAGGTACATTAAGGGGGGGGGGGGGAGTAAAGGGAATCTTATCAAACTTGCCCAGAGTCAATGCCTGTTCCGAGCCTAAGCCTGACACTCCTACTCTCACCACTGGCCTACTCCCAACCATGGCTGCCTCGCTTGACCTTTCTGTACTTTTAAACAAGCGCCTGCGAGAAACTGTGGCTTACTCCTGCCGCTGACCGGGCCGTCTGAACCTATATCACCTATAAGAACCCTGTTATTTCTAGGCACCTTTCCAAAATCTACCACCCAATCAGTTCCTCGGTGTCTTTGTTGCTCTTTGGTTTGAGGGCGGGGGTCTGTTCGAATTCTGCCAGTAGAGTGATTACTCCCTTTCTGTTTCTGACTTCCCACACTGACTCGGAAGACAATCCCTCCTTGGTGTCCTTCCTTTCTGCAGCTGTGATACTATGTCTGAATAGCAATACCTCTCCCTCACCTCTTTCACATCCTTCGTTGTTCGTTTTGAACTAATAAACCCCAGAATATCCAGCAGTCATTCCTGCCATTGTGTCAGTCTGCCCTCTGTAATGGCCACAACATGACAGTACTGACCCATGCTCCAAGTTCATCACTCTTGTTCCTGATACTTCTTGCATTAAAATAGATGCTTCAACCCATCCCACTGATCGAAAATTTGCCCTATCCTTCTGCATAGACTCTACGTGCAACATCTACCTGTATACCAGCTGCCTGATCCTCTGACCTATTGCTCTGCCAAAATGGTTTCAACACTCTCCAACAGCTCTAGAAAATCTTTGGTCCCCTCAAGTTTGGGTGTAACAAACCCTTTATGTATCGGTTCCACCTTTCCCAGAAGAGATTCCAATGATCGACAAATCTGAAATCCTGCCCCTGCACCGATTCCTCAGCCTCACATATATCTACTTAATCATCCTATTCTTACCCTTACTGGCACTTGGCACAGTCAGCAATCCATTGATGTCCTACCTAGCTGCCTATATTCTCTCTTTCAGGACCTCATCCCTTTCCCTACCTATGTCATTGGTAACAACATGTACCATGATTTCTGACTACTTGCCCTCACCCTGAAAATGTTGTCAACTTGATCTGGGACATCCCAGACTTGGTACCCAGGAGGCAACATACCAACTGGGTGTCTGTTTCACATCCACAGAATTTCCTAATGGCTCCTCTAACTATCGAATCCCTTATTACCACTGCACTCCTTACCTTCTCTTCTCACAGAGCCAGACCCAGTGCAAGAGACCTGGTCATTGTGACTCTCCTTGGTACTCATCCTCCCCAGCAGTTTACAAAGCAGTATACTTGTTATTAAGGGGAATGGCCACAGGGGTAATTACTGGCACAGACAGCAGTCCAGAGATTACTGCCTTTGAGGTTCTGCTTTTCAGCTTCCTACCTCGCTCCTTATATTCACACCTCAGGGCCTCATCCCTTTTCCTACCTATGTCATTGGGAGACTAAAGGATGACAGCCCCATTTCTGTTCATATGTCAGATTCTGAAAATCAGGGCATTTTATGTATTTTTAAAGTATGTGGAAAGAAGGAAATAGATATTCTTCATGATTTGGAATGCAGTTACTTCTGGTGGTTAAGCATTGCAAACTGAGCTAAACAATTGACTGATGGAATTGACAGGGAAAGGTAATAGTTGGACTGTGTTAAAGACAGTGCCTGTGCTAGTGTCCAATAGAAAAATCACTGATAACAACCACAAAAAAATGAGGATGCAGTGGTAATCATTGCTTCATTCCTTTTATGGGTTGACATGTAAATTGTTCTGAAATAAGCTCTGGGAACCATAGGTGAAAGAGGAAGAAATATATTACAGTTATCTGAAGAATAAAGTGCATCTACACTTTGAGGATTGCACTAGCTGTCAGCCTTAAATATCCATTTGAGAAAGAGAAGGAAAGATTTTGACAAATCTCATAGATTAAATCCACAAGGCAGAGAAAAATTAAATGTTCTACAAAGCATTAAAATGAATGAATGGAGGTATAAATTCTGCTGATATTATTTTAGACTTAATGTATTTTCCTTCTGATGATTGTGTTCAATTTGATTAGTTGAGCACCCCTTATCTAAAGTTTCAAAATCCAAAATTTTTTTGAAGGCTGACATGTCATAAATGGAAAATTACACAAGGCACTGGGAAGGTTCTCAGGCAATGCACAAGTCCTTGTGCACCACAGACCATTCTGAGAAGTGACTTCATGTATGTAATGAACAGAAATTAATGAAATATAGAAAAATACTGCATAATGTGGAAAATTAAGATTTTGATCATGTATTGAATGAGTGGATTCATCATTGTCAGAGTGAATGTCTGTTGCTTAATTGTGTGCTGATCATCAAACAAGTAAAGAACTATCACAATGAACTGAAAATTGAAGATAATTGTGAACATTCAGCAGGCTGGTTTCAGAAATTTAAGTAAAGGTACGGCATTGAATTTTTAAAGGTTGTAGTAATAAAGCGACTACTGATCAGAAAGCAGCAAAGAAATTTATTGATAAGTTTGCCAAGGTTGTTGCTGATGAAAATCTAATATGCTGAACAGCTGCATCAATACATGCATGTGATGAACAAGTGTAAGACAAAAACTGCTTACGGGTAGCACTTAAGTTCACGGTTGGGAACGATGGCGATCCCAACTGTCCAAGTGGGATGATAGATTACCTTTCCGATGGTTCAATGTTCACATCATTGTTTCATGCACAAAGTTATTAGAAGTATTATATAAAACTATCTTCAAGGTATAAGTTGTAGATGTGATCTAAATGGACTTCCTGTTTAGATTTGTGTCCCATGCCCAGGGTATCTCACTATATAGATCCAAATATTAAAAATTCCAAAATCTGAAACACTTCCAGCTTTTTAGATAAGAGGTGCTCAACTTGTGTCAGCTTCCTTTCAGTTTTAATAAAAGCAAAGGCAAATCTGTTCTTCAGGGAGATAGGAACCATCAATTTATTTCTGCTTGCTACTGCTTAAACATTAGGATTAATTAAGATGAATTCCTTTGATATTTGTTGGGAAAATATTTTAAGTTATGCTGTATTATGCTCACTCCAAAGTGAGACCCATTTTTTCCCAACTAAACAAAGAACATGTTTCTTTTATTCCTTTTTTGGGGAAATAGTTTGTGTTTAAAATGTTATATTTTACTTCAAACGCCAGAGTAATGTTACATCCCCGTAGCTTGTAATGATTATTTGATATACTAATAACTTTGTAATATTCATCCTAAGGCGTGACCTCCACTTTCATTATATCAGTGTCATGCATTATCAGCACCAGTAGGATTTAGGGTCAGAAATCTTGAGAAAGAAGGTAATCACGTGCAGGTTTTGTTCTTCTGTAAAATGTTGAAGCTAATTTGCTTCAACATTTGAAAATAGATACCTCTGTGTTGTGTGTTCTCAGATCTCTGCATATGCCAACTCTGTGTGAGATGCCATCACCAGCACTTGTCAAAAGAATTAAATCCCTTTAATGCTTGTTTACAGCTAAACACTTGTCATTGTGTTCCCCTGTGGTTCATGGTTGGTTGGCTTTTTTACTGCTCTGCATAAGATTTAATTTTGTTTTGTTTATTAATGTACTTGCAACTGCAGGTGCAGAGCAGATAAATGTAGCACCCTGTCATTGGGAACTTGCAAGCACATATGTAGCACACAAAGGGAACTGTAGACAGCCTTGTATTGAATGAAAGAAATTGCATGTAGAATGTTGTCACGAATGAATAATCTTTAGAGGTCACAGAAGTGTCTAAAAATGCCCATTACTTTGCAATAGAAATACACAAGCATACACGATGCATAAAATGTGACCAATGTGAGACTTCATACCATATTTATATGGTTTATGATTAATGTAATTCCTTGGTTACCATGTAAAAATAATTCTTTATTAACAGAATAGAGTGAAATTTTGAAACCATGCTCTGCTACTTCAGAAAAAAAAGCAGAGCTATGCAATTACATTGTGCCTTTGACAACTTAAGTACAACATTATCCATAGTCTTTATAAAGCAAATAATAAAGGTAGAGCTATTAACAGAGTACACTTTATTGAAGGTAGTAAACTCTCAACTAATTGTGATGTATGGTGCAAAACTGTATCAAGTCATACCACATGATACAGAGTTCTAAATGGTAGACAAATATATGTGTACAATACACTGTTTCTTCAATAGAGATGGAGGGGGAGAGAGAGGGGAAGAATACAGTGTTACCTAGTCAGATAATTTGTAAACCCAGTCAGCTATAAAGCCATTCATCTCTGTGTTCACTCAATATCTTTACTACCAACCACAATTCATCTTTGAAATATACACTCCAGACACCGAGAGTTCAGTGGCTCACTTCTGCAGGTAGATTTTATACACTTCTGCTTTCACTAATCCGGTCCTGCAATAGCTACTGCAATATGTAATAATTATATTCATCAATACATCGAATCACATTTTCTTAATGACTATGTTCCTGGAGCTATCTGGATCCACCAAACCCTTCTCAACTCCTACATTACTTTCACTTATACTCTTGTAGTTGATGCATTACTGGACACTAGTAATTCATTTCAATGTCCTTTGTGTTGGTTCTTCAATCTCTCTACCATTGTGACTCCATTTTCAGTTCGTTTTGATCCTGGCTCCCACTATAATTTATTCTGTTGTGGCGACCCATTTCCTGGCACATCCGAACCGGCTCACAATTAGCCAGCTTTCCAGCTAAGGGAGATAGCCTACGGGGGTTTGCGAGCACAGAGCTTTGGAGCCTCTGCGCCACGGGGGGGGGGGGGGCAGGTTGAGGGAGGCTTAAAAGTGAGGCTGAGGATTTCGAATAAAGTTTTTCCTTCGACTGCAGTTACCGACTCCGTGTCGTAATTTTAGCGCTGCATGTAGCACACCGCTACACTGTTTCTGTTGGATTCACAGTCTCCTCTGTTCCTTTTTCTGGGTTATCATTTCTTCTTTCAACTCCATTTCAAGTTCAAGTTTATTGTCATTTGACTGTACATATATACAACCAAATGAAACAAAGTTCCTCCAGACTATGGTGAACCCACAAAATGTTTATCAGATACAGCACATGGAACAAAATATTACCATAAATAAGTTAAGAAAATATACTTTAAAATGCAGATAGTGTGCAGCACAGGTAAGCAGTAGAATAAATGTGTCTCAGTGATGAGACCTTGGTGGTGGCAGGGTATTCATTAGTCAAGTTGCTTTTATTGTCATTTTGACCATAACTGCTGGGTAAAAACAAGACAACATTTTTCAGGACCATGGTGCTACATGAACAATACAAAGACAGAGGGAATAAACTGTTACCCAGACTGGCAGACTTAGTCCTGATGCTCCTGTACCACCTGCCTGATGTTTGTAGGTCAATGAGATTGTGGGATGGGGAATAGTGATCCTCAGCAATGCTGAAGAACCTGAAGAAAGGCCTTATCCCGAGCTGTCGACTCTTTATTCATTTCCATAGATACTGCTTGACCTGCTGATTTCACAACTTCAACAAGTTAGGAACTACAAATAATTTGAAAGTATCAACAATCATAAGACAATAAGATGTAGGAACAGAATTAGGCCATTTGGCTTGTCGAGTCTGCTCTGCCATTCAATCATGGTTGATCCTTCTATCCTTTTTCTCCCCTCCTCAGCCCAGCTCCCCAGCTTTCTCCCTGTAACTTTTGATGCTATGTCTAATCAAGAACCTATCAAACTCTGCCTTAAATATACAGTACCCAACAACCTGGCCTCCACAGCTGCTCGAGGTAATAAATTCCACAAATTCACCGCCATCTTGCTAAAGAAATTTCTTTGCATCTCTGCTTTAAATGGACACCCCTCTATCTTGAGGCTGTGCTCTTTTGTCCTTGACTTCCCCACCATGGGAAACATCCTTTCCAGATCTCCTCTGTCTCTAGACCTTTCAACATTCAAAAGGTTTCAATGAGATTCCCCTTCATCCTTCTAAATTCAGGTGAGTACAGACCCAGAGCCATCAAACATTCCTTGTATAATAACCCTTTCATTCCTGGAATATACTTGTGAACCTCCTCTGGACCCTCTCCAATGCCAGCACATCTTTTCTTAGATGAGGAGCCCAAAACTGTTCACAATACTCAAGGTGAGGCCTCTCCAGTGTCTTATAAAGTCCCAGCATCACAGCACTGCTCTTGTATGCTGGACCTCTTGAAATGAATGCTAGCATTGCACTTGCACTCCTCACCACTGACTCTTCCTGCAAGTTAACCTTTAGGCTGTTCTGCACAAGAATTCCCAAGTTTTCATCTCAGATTTTTGGATTTTTTTCCCATTTAGAAAATAGTCTGCACATGTATTTCTACTACCAAAGTGCATGAACATGCATTTTCCAACATTGTATTTCATTTGCCACTCTCTTGACCATTCTCCTAATCTGTCTAAGTCCTTCTGTATCCTGCCTGTTTCCTCAACACTGCCTGCCCCTCCACCAATCTTTGTATTAACTGCAAACTTGGCAGCAAAGACATCTATTCCATCATCTAAATCATTGATATACAGCATAAAAAGAAGTGGCCCCAACACCAACCCCTGCAGAACACCATTAGTCACTAACAACCAACCAGAAAAGGATCTTTTTATTCCCACTCACTGTCTCCTACCAATCAGCTAATGCTCTAACCATGCCAGTAACTTTCTTGTAATGCCATGGGCTCTTAACTTGGTAATTCAGCCTCATATGTCGCACCTTGTAAAAGGCCTTCTGAAAGTCCAAATATAGAACATCCACTGCATCCCCTTAATCTATCCTATGTAGAACCCCCTCAAAGAATTCCAACAGGTTCATCAGGCAAGATCTTCCCATGCTGTCTTTGTCCTTCCTTGTCCTGTGTCACTAAGTACTCCATAACCTCATCCTTAGCAATTGGCTCCTACGTCTTCCCAACCACTGAGGTCAGGCTAAGTGGTCTATAATTTACTTTCTGATGCCTTCTTCCTTTCTTATAATTGACATTTGGAGTGACATTTGGAGTTTTCCAGTCCTCTGGCACTATGTCCGAATCCAATGGTTAATAAAAGATCCACAATCTCTACCACTACCTTTTTCAGAAACCTAGAGTACAGTTAATCTGGACCAGGTGACGTATGTACCCTTGGGTCTTTCAGCTTTTTGAGCAGCTTCTCCCTTGTAATAGCAGCTACATTCACTTCTCTTCCCTCACACCCTTCAACATCTGGCACACTGCTAGTGTCCTCCACAGTGAAGACTGAGGCAAAATACTTATTTAGTTCATCTGCCACTCCGTGTTGTCCATTATTATTTCTCTGGCCTAATTTTATAGCGGTCCTATATCCACTCTTATCTCCCTTATTTTTTACATACTTGAAAAACCTTTTATCCACTTTGATATTGTTTGCTTGCTTGCTTTCATATTTCATCTTTTTCCTCTAAATGATTCCTTTAGTTGCTCTCTGTAGGGGTTTAAAAGCTTGCCAATCCTCTGTCTTCCCATTAAGTTTTGCTTTGTTGCATACCCTGTCTTTTGCTTTTACATTAGCTTTGACTTTCCTTGTCAACCATGGTTGTACTATTTTGCCACTTGAATATTACTTTGTTTTTGGAATACATCTATTCTGCGCCTTCCTCATTTTTCTAAGAAACTCACACCATTGCTGCTCTGCTATCGTCCCTGCCAGCATCTCCTTCTGACTTCCTTTAGCAAACTCCTCTTTCATACCACTGTAATTTCCTTTACTTCACTGAACTACTGCTGTCAGACTTTCTCCCGATCAAATTTCAAATTGAACGCAATTATTGTGATCTCTTCCTCCGAAGGGCTCTTTTACCTTAAGCTCCCCAATCACCTCTGGTTCATTACATAACACTTAATCCAGCATAGCTGGTCACCTAGGTTCAACAACAAACTGCTCTAAAAAGCCATCTCATAGGCATTCAACAAACTCATTCTGTTGAGATCCATTTCCAATCTGATTTTCCCAATCGACCTGCATGTAGAAATCTCCCACTACTACCATAACATTGCCCTTTTGACACGCCTGTTCTATTTCCTGTTGTAATCATCGTGAATGTTACAATGAAAATCAAGATTTGGAGAATGCAATTGTCAAAAGCATTGTAATATTTGCACTAGGTGTCTGCACTGATTTTATTCATTTACAGCATAATCATAGAACCATAGAACTTTACAGCACAGAAACAGGCCTTTTGGCCCTTCTTGACTGTACTGAATCATTTTTCTGCCTAGTCCCACTGACCTGCACCTGGACCATATCCCTCCATACACCTCTCATCCATGTACCTGACAAAGTTTTTCCTTAAATGTTAAAAGTATTTACCACTTCATCTGGCAGCTCATTCTACACCTCCCATCACTCTCTGTGTGAAGAAGCTCCCCCTAATTTTCCATTTAAACTTTCCTCCTTCACCCATAACCCATGTCTGGTGTTTTTCCCCCCTGGCCTCAGTGGAAAAAGCCTGCTTGTACTTGTCGTGGTTTCTCGTGCCCCACAAACGACCAGGAGACGCAGAAGATTCTTCAAGAAGTATTAAACTTTAATTTGCAAATCAAAACTGAGACAGTCATTGAGCTAGTCGCCGATTGCCCACCGATCCTTGTACATAGCATTTTTTATAGCAATCTCCTGGTTTAGTTGCATTAGCATATCCAATCGGTCTACAGTTGCGTATCACAAGTACATCCGCCACTATTGTTTCTACCCATTGACTTAATCATGTTCTAATCTACATCTCTTAGCTACCTCTCATTAACACACCATTGTCTTCTACATTCTTAAGATTTCATTCTCCTACTAAATTGGATACATGCATAGCAAATAGCAAGTTCAAAGCTGACTACATAGTTTTGGATACACAGCAAACAATGCAACTTTTATACTCCAATATATCCCCCCTGAGACCCATAGGGTCTCACACAGAGAAAGAAGACTAAGAGTCCGTGCACAAAAGCCCCAATAAACTCAAGCACTTATTCTCAAATCTCGGGTTAAACTATAATTTTCTGCGCCAAGACCTCAAAGTATTCTCTCCCTGTTACCCTGGGCCTCTGAGCCAAAAACCTGTCACTTTGTACCTGAGACAGGGGAAAAAACTCAGAAACCCTTACAATCTACTCCCACACTGTCATTTTGCTCTTGCTCATCCTGCAGGTGTTGCAGGCTGTAACGATACATTCTCGGTGTTTCTTTCTCCACTAAGCTTGCTTCAGTAATTGCCACGAGCATTAGAAATTGTTTGGTTGCAGCACGCACTACAAGAGACTTGAGACAAGGAAGAAAACAGCACAGCACAAGCGCACAGCTCAACAATACAATACTGACAGTTATTGCCATTTTAGACAGCCAGGCTCCCCATCCTCCGAGTCTACTTTCTAACCAGTCAAATAACTGATGTCCAGACCCTGCATTCTGTTTAACTTCCTTTCTTAGACTTTTCAACTTCTACATTGCCTTAGTAAACAATCCTTCTGGACTAGTGTTATTTGGTATAAAAGTACAGCACTTTTCTCCAAACA
The DNA here is from genome assembly GCF_030144855.1 of Hypanus sabinus. Classification (NCBI taxonomy): domain Eukaryota; kingdom Metazoa; phylum Chordata; class Chondrichthyes; order Myliobatiformes; family Dasyatidae; genus Hypanus; species Hypanus sabinus. The sequence continues at coordinate 5,589,418 of NC_082733.1, forward strand.
TCACACAAACTGCGAGGAAGCCTGAGAGAACATACACCAATATGGGCACATTGATGCGTTTCTCATACAGCTTTGATAGCAGGGATCTGTTATAACACAAAGCTTCAGGAAGCAAGCCTTAATCGAACCTGAACACTGTCGTTCACATTGCTCCCTATGCTCTCTTCGCCACCGCGTGCAAGTGGAGGAGTTATAACACATGGGAACTACATGCTGAGTGGGGCTTTCACTTGAGCACAGGTAACAATTCTGTCTCTTCATCATTCCTGCCCATTGATACCACTGATTAGTCCGTGTCTGTAACCATGGCGAGGAGGTAACTGTTGTGCTCCTCTTACTTCCTTTCTGTAGGTTACCAGTCCCATTCCATATCTGCCACACTAATGGTTCCCAAGTCTGCACTGGAGTTTGTGGGTGCTTTGTCCCCAGGGGCACGACTGGTCGTTCCCAGCTCATCCCATTGTCTGAAGAAGCCCTACTATCCACCACCACATCCTGGGGGTCTTGCGGCCCGTCCTCAGAATCAAAAATCTCCCTTACTAATTGATCAAACTTCTGAGGTGCAGTGTCAGCTTCTTGTTTCCCCTGTCTGTCTCCTGCTAACTGCTCCTCCGCATCACTTACCTCGGACACCTCACCTGATTGCCCTTGCGGGACTGCCCTCGTGCAATGGTTCAGATGGTACCAGGTGGAGCGTCCTTCTACCTGAACTGCGGTGGGTGATGCCTTGGTCACCGTAAAGGGTCCTTCCCTTCTTGGCTCGTTCCACTTCCTCTGAAAAACTCGCACGTAAACCTGGTCTCCTGGTTTGATCGGTCCTTCCCCTTGTACGGTCTCTGGCTCTTTCTGTTTTTCCTGGGCATAAATAGACCTATTTATCATAGTTAGCTGCTGCATGTATTGCTTCAATTCTATTTCCAATTGTTCCAAACTAGGTCCCTTATACGGCCCTCTCCACTGGGGCACTGGCATGGGCCTCCCAGTGAGCATCTCATGCGGTGTCAGGCATGTCATTCGATCAGTTTGCATGCGGTAACTCATCAATGCTAACGGTAAAGCATTGACCCAATTAAGTTTAGTGTCTGCACAAATTTTGTTCAGTTTGGCTTTCAGGGTTCCATTAATTCTCTCTACCATGCCCTGCGACTGAGGGTGGTATACACATCCAAATCTTTGCTTTATCCTCAGCGCTTGTAATACCAATTTGACCGCTTTCTGGATAAAAGCTGAACCATTGTCTGAGCTAACTTCTGTAGGTATTCCAAACTTTGGGATCACTTCATTTGTCAGAAATTTTACCACTGTCTTTGCCCCTTGATCTTTCAAAGGTACTGCCTCCACCCATCTGCTAAATCGATCAATTACTACCAGCATGTATCTTTTCCCTCTCACTGTCTTTATCATGTCTACGTAATCGATCACTAGATGTTTAAATGGTCCTTCAGGTACAGGAATGTGACCTATTGGGGTTGTAATTCCCTTCCGAACATTATTCCGTGCACATACCTCGCACTGTGACAAGACAAAGTCCACTGAAGCCTGTAAATAAGGCGACCAAAGACCATCCTTCTTGATTTTCTTTATCACTTCCCCCCTTGCACAATGGTCCATCCCATGCGCTTCTGAAATCAGAATCGTCAGTAGAGGGGTGGGCGCTACCAGCAAACCGTCTTCCATGCTCCACAAACCTTCCGGGTTCTGCTTGGCCCCCCTTCGTCTCCACATTGTCTGTTCTGCCAAAGTTGCCTTACCTTGTATTTCAATTAGGTCCTCTACCACAGGTTCTGGAGCTAGGCTTACCTGGGGGGCAATGACAGCTGATGTAAATCCAGACGCTTTTCTGGCTGCCTCGTCTGCAGCTTGATTTCCCTTTGTTATTACATCATTTCCCTTTTTATGTGCCCGGCATTTTACTATAGCCAATGCTTTAGGTTTCATCATGGCTTTTATTAAGTCTAGAATTCGCTGACAATGTTGTATGGGATCTCCACTACTTTTTTCAAAACCTCTCTGTTTCCACACTGCCCCGAACAAATGGCACACTCCATGTGCATATGCCGAGTCAGTATAGATGTCTACTTTCTCACCTTCCATCATTTCACACTCAGCTGTCAGGGCTTTGATTTCCGCTAGTTGGGCGGAACACGGTTGGGGACAGGACTCCATCCTAATAATCTCATAGTTCGACTGATCCTGCTGCACTACTGAGAACCCTGCATGATTTCCATCATAGTCCCTATAACAAGAGCCATCGACAAACAGAAACTTTTTATCTGCATCCTCTAGTGGTTCTGACCGTAAATCTGCTCTCAATTTGGCAAATGCCGTCGTCTTCCCTACACAATCATGGGGTTCTCCTTCATAGCCCAAAGGGACAAAATCGGCTATATTACTGGTAGTGCATCTCTGTATAGTTATATCTGGAAATGTCAATAGCATCTGATACGCTGCTATCCTGGCTGGCGTCAGCACAGATTTCCTTCTTTCCAGCAATTCTGCTACTTTGTGGTGTGTGTACAGAGTCACAGGATAGCCCAGGGTTACAGATGATGCCTTTTCATATGCATAGTACAGCGCCGCCAATCCCTGATAACAGGGTGGATACCCCAGAGCCACCTCATCTAGTCTCGTACTGTAGTATGCTATCGGCTGCTTTGCCTTTCCTGTGCCTGTCTTTTGAGTTAGAACCGCTGTGACATAACCCTCCTGTCGGTTGGATACATACAAATGAAAAACCTTCTCATAGTCAGGCAAAGCTAATGCTGGTGCTGACTGCAATTCCTGCTTAATAGTATTGAAAGCTATCTCTGCCTCTTCATTCCACTGTAAGCCGTTCTTCTAATTTGTATGTCCTGCTTCTTTCATTATCTTTCTCAAAAGTGCCACAATCTCAGCATATTCTCCTATCCAATCTGAGCTGTACCCTGCCATTCCCAAAAACGTCATCATCTGCCCTAATGTCTGGGGTTTGGGGGCCTTAGTTATTGCCTCAATCTGATCTGGTGCTATCGCCTTCACTCCCTTGGATAATACCCTGCCTAAGTATTCCACTTGCTGCGTGCAAAATTGCAGTTTCTTTTTGGATACTTTATGTCCTCCGTGCGTCAGCCTCTCTAACAGAGTTATAGTGTCCTGCTCACACTGTTCCTTGCTGTGGGAACAGATCAACAGGTCATCCACATACTGTAACAATGTACTTTCCAATGGTATGCCCTCTAGGTCTGCCTTCAACACCTGATTAAAAACGTGTGGTGAATGTTTAACTCCTTGCGGCATTCTGGTATAGGTATTCTGAGCACCTCTGTGAGTAAATGCAAACAGATACTGACACTGGTCGGCTAGTAGAGGAATGCTGAAGAAAGCCGAACACAAATCAATCACTGAAAAGTAACTTGCTTCTGGTGGAACGTTAGTCAAAAGCGTGTGTGGGTTGGGGACTACCGCTGGTCAGTCTTCTACCACATCATTTACTGTTCGCAAATCATGCACCAATGTCCACTTGGATTTATCTGCTTTTAAGACCGGCAGCAACGGGGTATTGCATGGACTGTTTGTTCTTTTAAGCACTCCTATTTCAAGCAACCCCTGCACTGTCGATGCTATTCCCTCTTCTGCTTCTGGTCTTAGAGGGTATTGTGGTCTCCTGGGTGGAATTGCTCCTTTTTTCAGCCTTATTTCCACTGGACTAGCTGTTTTTATTTTCCCTACGTCTGTGTCATGCTGTGACCACAGAATAGATGGCAACTCATCTAACCTTTTATCTTTCTGCTGACCTCTTTCCTTTCCCAGCAATGGCATGTGTGGTTGGGGAGTAATTTCGACCTCTCTCACTGTCCCTACCATATCGACACTTACCGTTATCTTAATGCAATTGTTGTCTTCTGATATCCACACCTCTGGCAAGATTTTCCTCGACACTGTTACGGTTTCAGCGCTCTTAACTAAGGGTCCTAAGTCTTTTGACTGATATCCCTTGTCTACCAACAATGTTACGTGGGGCGCAGCCTCCGGTATCCTGTACCATTTTTCTAAAAAGGTGTTCCACTTAACTTGTAAAGCTCCCCCTTGCTTTCCAATTATCACAGCCTCCCCTTCCAGGAGCTGTTGGGTACATGCCTCCAGGTGCCATCTCTCCTCTAACTCCCTGTTCTGAGTCTCGTCAAAAATCACAGTACAATGTAGCTCAGATTTGGGCATTACAGCCCTGGGTAATATAGCCTGCACACCCTTTTTCCATTTTTCCCAGGTTTCCTGAATCTGATCTGCGATGTCTCCAATCCAAAAGACATTAGCCTTCTTGTCTTCTCGCACTATCAATTGAGCCCCTGCTCTTTCCACACTCAGCCCATTTCTGGTGCATTCTAATTTTAATTCCAGTTTCAATAAGGCACCTCTGCCTAACAAATTAATCGGAGTTCCTTTAAATACTAGCACCGGCAAAACAATTCCTTTATTTCCCATTCTCAACTGCACTGGAGCCATGCACTGTGTCAACTGTGTTTTTCCGAGAACCCTACCATCTTAATAAACTTTCCTAACATGGGAAGGTGAAGGGCATACTGTGGCTGTACACAAGTGTACGTGGCTCCAGTATCATCATCATTGGTGTCAGTTGCCCTTCTAACATAACCTGAACAATGGGTTCCTCGTCTGCCTCCCTTGTTATCATTGGGTAATGTCCCTTCCCACTCGAGTTCTCGGGGCACCCCTAATACCTCGCATAGGGGTTCACAGGTCCTCTTGGGCCTGTGGGGGCTGGTCCTTGGCTAAACTTTAGTTCCCTTCTTATCGGTTCCTGCTGGTGTGTGACAGGCCATGGTGTAGGTGGACAATCTCTTCTCATGTGACCTGGCTGATTACATCCCCAGCACAATTTCTCTACCTCTCTTTCCCCCTGTTTCCTCACTGGACCCTCTGCCCATAGCTCCTTTGTCCCCCTCCTTGGGACTTCCAGACCTGTCTGGGCTGTTTGAATTTAGTCTGTTCCTGATAGGGCATTTGTGGGAATGCTCCTCCAAAGACCTTGATTATTGGCATGGGGTTTTCCAGCCCTTGTCTTACAGTATGATTGGTTCCTCCATATAGCGGTGCTTCATCCAGTTCGATGGCTGTACTCGGACTGGTGGTTGCTGGCTGCATCTTTTTGCTTTTCTCTTTTTCCTTCTTTTTGAGTTCTTCGAACTGCATTTGTATTAACTTTCTTTGCACCTCTTCCTGCTGCTCAGCCAACCTTCGTTTGTCTTTCCGGTACTTCTCAACCGCATGGACTATGTGGTCTCTAAATCCTTGTGGGGTCATTGACGTCAGCCCAACCACTTCCTCCAGTTTGGATTTTACTTGCGGAGGCATTGGTGATAAATAAGCTATTTTCAACCTCTTGCTCAGTCTCCAGTCTCCACCTTTTCAACTGGTTTTCTATGTAGGCTGCCAGGTTTTCAGTGTCTCACAGTGGATCCCCTTTAAGGCTTTGGGGTCCACTTTGGGTGGATAAAGCTTCCTGAGGGCCTGCCATAGCCTCTGCCTCACTCTGTCAAACCCATCTCCATCAGTTCTCGGGTCAATAGACAATAGACAATAGGTGCAGAAGTAGACCATTCGGCCCTTCGAGCCTGCACCGCCATTTTGAGATCATGGCTGATCATCTACTATCAATACCCGGTTCCTGCCTTGTCCCCATATCCCTTGATTCCCCTATCCATAAGGTACCTATTTAGCTCCTTCTTGAAAGCATTCAGAGAATTGGCCTCCACTACCTTCTGAGGCAGTGCATTCCAGACCCCCACAACTCTCTGGGAGAAGAAGTTTTTTCCTTAACTCTGTCCTAAATGACCTACCCCTTATTCTCAAACCATGCCCTCTGGTACTGGTCTCTCCCAGCATCTGGAACATATTTCCTGCCTCTATCTTGTCCAATCCCTTAATAATCTTATATGTTTCAATCAGATCCCCTCTCAATCTCCTTAATTCCAGCGTGTACAAGCCCAGTCTCTCTAACCTCTCTGCGTAAGACAGATCATCACGTATCACATGTAACACTGCAATCTCTGACTTCCTTTGTCAACCACTGTGGCCCCCTTCCCCCCTTTGAATCCTTCCTTCTCTGGGGGATGAACTGATCTTGCACCTTGTGTATTATTCCCAAGAATACCTGCCATTGCTATCTGTTAGGATATCCGTCCAGTTAACTTTGGCCAGCTCCTCCCTCATGGCTCCATAGTCTCCTTTGTTCAACTGCAACACTGACACCTCCGATCTGCCCTTATCCTTCTCAAATTGCAGATAAAAACTTAATTATTATGGTAACTACCTCCTAATGGCTCCTTTACTTCAAGATCGCTTATCAAATCCTGTTCATTACACAAGACTAAATCCAGAATAGCCTTGTCCCTGGTCGGCTCTCGTACAAGCTGTTCCAAGAATGCATCCCGTAGGCATTCTACAAACTCCCTATCCTGGGGTCCAGCACCAACCTGATTCTCCCAGTTCACCTGCATGTTGAAATCTACTGCGACATTACCTTTGCCACATGCCAATGTTAACTCCCTATTCAACTTGCACCCAATATCCATGCTACTGTTTGGTGGCCTGTAGACAACACCCATTTGGGTCCTTTTGCCCTTACTGTTCCTCAGTTCTATCCACACAGACTCTACTTCTCCTGACCCTATGTCCCCCCTTGCAAAGGACTGAATCTCATTCCTCACCAACAGGGTCACCCCACCCCATCTGCCCACATTTCTGTCCCTACGATAACACGTATACCCTTGTACATTCATTTCACAGGTCTGATCTCCCTGCAGCCATGTCTCCATTATCCCAACTACATCATAGTTACCCATTCACACCTGGGCTTCAAGCTCATCCGCCTTATTTCTGACACTTCGTGCATTTAGATATAGAATTTTTAACCCATTTCTCCTCTCTGTTTGAATCGCTGCCTATTGTGCTTAACCCAGCTCCCCGAACTCCCATCGTGCTATACGCCCCTAGAATTTTGTTGTCCTTCCTAAATTTACTTATTCTTTCAGCACATTCAACTCCATGTTCCGTCAGACCATCCCTCTGTACATGAGTCCTCCTTATCACTTGTTCTGCCCCACCTTCCTCTACTACACACTTAATATTCTGGAACCATGTAGTCCCCACCTGTCCTTTATTCTTCCTCTCACTATCCTCCCTCACATTCTGGATCCCCGCCCCCTGCAAATTTAGTTTAAACCCCCCCCTCCCAAGAAGCACTAGCAAACTTCCCTGCAAGAATGTTAGTACCGCTCCAGTTCAGGTGTAAACCGTCCCGTCGGAACAGATCCCACCTTCCCTGGAACAAAGCCCAATTATCTACAAACCTGAAGCCCTCCCTCCTGCACCATCCTCTCAGCCACGTATTAATCTGTATAATCCTTCTGTTCCTTGCCTCACTCGCACGTGGCACAGGTAGCAATCCTGAGATTGTTACCCTCGAGGTCCTGCTCTTCAGCTTCGCACCTAACTCCCTGAACTCCCTACGCAGGACCCCCTCACTCATCCTACCTACGTCATTGGTCCCTACATGGACCACAACATCTGGATTCTTGCCCTCCCTCTCGAGAATAACCTGCACCCAATCTGAGACGTCTCGGACCCCGGCACCAGGGAAGCAACATACCATCCGAGACTCCCGATCTTCCCCACAAAATCTCCTATCCGCCCCCCTGACTATAGAATCCCCTATCACTACCACTTTCTTCTCTTCCCTCTTCCCCTTCCTAGTTGAGGGTCCAACCTCAGTGCCAGAGACAGGACCACTGCAGCTTGTTGCTGGTAGGTCATCCCCACCAACAGTATCCAAACCGGTATACTTATTTTTGATGGGAACGGCCACAGGGGTGCTCTTCTCTCTCTGTCTGCTCCCCCTGTCTCTCTTGACTGTCACCCATTTGCCTACCTCCTGTCTCTTCGGTGTGACTGCCTCCCGATAACTCTTATCTATCTCTGCCTCTGCCTCCCGAATGATCTATAGTTCATCCAGCTCCTGCTCTAATTCCCTAACTCGGTCTGATAGGAGCTGCAGCTGGATGCACCTATTGCAGGTGTGGTCATCAGGAACAACTGTGTTGACCCTGACCTCCCCCGTACTACATACGGAGCACACCACTGCTCTAACTGTCTCCCCCATTACCTGATCCCAGATTAGTCAGAATAAATGAAAAGCAGGCTTCTTGCCGAAGCCCGCTGAGCCAAAGCCCAGCACTCCGCTGCCCGCACCGATGCTGCCCGCTCCTGAAAGTGGGCCGCTTTTTAAACCCGCGCTTGCGCAGCTTTATCTTCCACCTCAGGTACTGTCCAGGTAGGTCCGAAGGTCTTGGCCTACCTACAACGGCTGATCCTCTTTCAAGTTTACTATGCCAGCCATTACCATTAGTTCGTTAAATTTGGAGGTTCCCATCAACCTTATCAATATTGCCTTCAAATCTCCCATAGCCAATAATCGTCCCGCCATTTCTTCTTCAAAGGCTCTAATCCATTTCCCTGCTCCTTCATGTAGATTGAGCAGAGTGTTTTTCAGCCCTTCTAGGTCCTGGGATCCCCACGGGATGTACTGCACTTGTCCTGATCCTTTAACTAACAACAGCATCATTCTTCCTCCTTCTTCCCACCAGCCCTGGTTCTCCTCCTCGCCTGACTCCCCATCTGTTTCAGGGTATGTCTTTACTGCCTCACACACAAATTTCTCTGGGGTTCTCTTCTTCCCTCAGTCTCCCTGTGGAGTCCTTCCTTTCTGTCTTGATTCAATACTTGGTTGGCCCCTGGAGTATTTTTCGCATCTCCTCTGGCAATCCCCTCTCAGTAATTTAACTAGCTCTTTCTCTACTTCCGCAAGTCACTTCCCTACTGCCTCCTTCTGCTCTTGTAGGCTTCTGCCTCCTACCTCTTCCCCACAAATTCTCGCATCCTCTCTCTCTCCACTTAACTCTTGCTCCTCCAATAAGTCACCTTCTCTTTCTTCCTGTCTGTGTCTGTACACCTGTGGCAGGGACTCCTCATGATCCTTACTCGTGCTTGATTCCCTTCTCTCTTGTGTTTCTCCAAGACTCTCATCTCCTATCTTTTTCCACTCCCTCTTGAATGCCTCATCTCTTCCTGCCCTGATGAGCCACTTTCTTTTCTAGTCTGTTTATTTCTATGGTATAACCGATACTCCTCATACTCCTTTTCCTCTCTCAAGTATTTCATCCGTTCAATCTCTTCTTTCATTTCTCTCTTTGCCTGTTCCACCTTTATCCTTTCTGCCTGTATCTCCTTCCATATCGCCAATTTTTCCTTCTCGTATTGTCTTTTTTCCTCCTCATTATCCCAAACTTGTACTTCTCCCTGCATGTTTACTGTTCCCGTCAGCAGGGGGCACTGCTTAGGGGTTCCTTCCTCATTATAGGGAGGGGGCTTTTCTGTTTCTTTCACATCTGGGTACGGAGCTGAAGCCAGCTTCTCACTGTACCTTCCTCTCTCTCTAACAGGCTGTTTCTCCAGCACCTTAGTGTCTTCCTCGCTTGTAATCAATATTCTTACCTGTCCTCCTCAGCCTTTCTCCCTCCGTTCTGAAGAGTTTTAGCACTTCAATTTCTCGTTCTCTTTTTTGCCCTCTTCTTAGATTTATCTTTTGGTTTGTAATTTTTAATTAATGCCTCCATTTCTTCACACAAGCTTACATCAAACATTCCTTGGCCATTTTGTGACCAGGTTTTTGGTTCTCTTTTCCCATTTTTCTGAAGTTTTTGTGATCTCATATTTACTTACCGGGATTTTTTTTTTTGCTCAGAATCTCTACTGCTGTTCCTTTACCTGTCATGTTATTCTCTCTTTTTAAGGTATTTCAGAGATTCACAGTTTGTTTACTGGATAATATTACTTACCCTAATTCTATGCCTAGTCTATTGTCTATCTACCAGTGCTTTAAACTATATATTGGACTGTCCTTGTTTCCTATTCTGTTCTCTATTTAGAGCGGTATCCACAGAACTTTCTCTTTGCACCTCATCTATATAGATCCTTATCTCTTAAGGCGGTATCCATGAGGATTTTCTCTATTTCCCTTTCCCTGCCAGTTCAGACCTTCGTTTCATATGAAGCGGTATCCACAGAGATTTTCTCTATTTTCCCTTTCCCTGCCCAATCAGACCTTCGTTTCGTACGAAGCGGTATCCACAGAACTTTCTCTTTGCACCTTGTCTATTCAGACCCTTATCTCTTAAGACGGTATCCACGAGGATTTTCTCTATTTCCCTTTCCTTGCCCGTTCAGAACTTCGTTTCATACGAAGCAGTATCCACAGGAATTTTCTCTATTTTCCCTTTCCCTGCCCATTCAGACCTTCATTTCAAACGAAGCAGTATCCACAGGGATTTTCTCTATTTTCCCTTTCCCTGCCCATTCAAACCTTCATTTTCTACGAAGCGGTATCCACCGGGACTTACCAACACCACATGGAATTTTTCTTCACTTAACTTATTAACTTATTTGTACTTACCCTCACTGCAGTGTTTTTGATCAGTCCTCTGAGCCTCCTGTTAACCCCCAATTCTGCCAGATTCTTTGGACTGGAGAGACCCTTTGGCAGTGGTTCCACACTTCTGAGACTCCAAGACCTCCCCAAAACCAACAGAATTCTTAGTCCAAATTGTCGCAAAAAGTGCTTACCTTTTGTTTGGGTGCACCCTTAATTCTGTTAGCCTTGTGGAGGTCCCTAGAGGACTGGGAAGCATCCCCAATCTGCTGTTTCCTTTCCGCTGGTCTCTTTCCGGTCCTGTCCCAGTCGCCAATTTTGTCGTGGTTTTTTGTGCCTCACAAATGATCAGGAGACGCAGAAGATTCTTCAAGAAGTATTAAACTTTAATTTGCAAATCAAAGCTGAGACAGTCATTGAGCTAGTTGCCGATTGCCCACCGATCCTTGTACATAGCATTTTTTATAGCAATCTCCTGGTTTAGTAGCATTAGCATATCCAATCGGTCTATAGTTGTGTATCACCAGTACATCCACCACTATTGTTTCTACCCATTGACTTAATCATGTTCTAATCTACATCTCTTAGCTACCTCTCATTAACACACCATTGTCTTCTACATTCTTAAGATTTCATTCTCTTACTAAATTGGATACATGCATAGCAAATAGCAAACTCAAAACTGACTACATAGTTTTGGTTACACAGCAAACAATGCAACTTTTATACTCCAATATATTCACTCTATCTATACCCATAATAATTTTATATACTCTATCAAATTTCCCCTCATTCTTCTACACTCCAGGGAATAAAGTCCTAACCTATTCAACCTTTTTCTCTGTAACTCAGTTTCTCAAGTCCCAGCAACATCCTTGTAAACCTTCTCTGCACTCTTTCAACCTTATTAATATCCTTCCTGTAATTTGGTGACCAAAACTGCACACAATACTCCAAATTCGGCCTCACCAATGCCTTATACAACCTCACCATAGCATTCCAACTTCCATAACCTGGATGAATAGTTGATAACTGTTAAGAGCTTGTAGTTTTATAGTATTGTAGTAGTATTGATAGTGTTCCAATTTGTTCTGTGTTTCATTTAAGTACATAATTTGTTACTCAGTTAAACAGTAATTTGTCTTTTTTTTACACATTTTTAACTGTTTCCATGAAACCGCTTCATTGGGCCAAAATGAACTGGTCCCACTGTGTCCCAATTAAATGGAATCCACCGTTTAATGCAAAGTCCCTTTACAGGAGAACTGTCAGAGAAAATTTAGCACCAAGCTATGTCAGGAGATTTTACAACAGCTGACTAGAAGTTTTGAAGAAAGCGATTTTTAGCCAATGTCTTAAAAGCATGTGGAGATATTTAGGTATGTAATCCCAGTGGCAGCTGAAGTCTTGGTCAGTAATGGTTGCTGAACGAAACTCGAGAGGCAGAAAAGGCCAAAATTGGAGGAATATGGAGTTCATAGAGGAAGTGTAATCTGAAAACATTATGTAAAATGAAAACATTGTGAAGGAATATCGATCATTACTGGGCTCCACTGCTTATAGAGGTTGTGTACACTGAAGCTCATATCTTAGGATCTTTAAGGATCCATGAACCTGCCCCAAGTACTAAAGCAGTTTAGCATGTTGCAAATGCTTGGTGTTGTGGTGTTAGTTATGCTTCCTTGCTATTTTCCACAGACAAGGGAACATACGAGACGTAATGTAACATCTTGAACCTGCTGCTACGTAATTTTTCACATGATAGTGACCACCCACAACTGGAAGCTATGGAGTCAACACTATTTCTCTCTCCTGTTTTCATTCATCTCCTAGCATTGACATTTCCTCCAGATAAATAATCTGCATTTAAGAGACCTTAGTAGCCTTGTGTCTGCCTGCACTGCAACGATTTATGTCATTCAGTCTCTCTTTATTCTCATCATTTTGTCCTCTCACCATTCCCTCTTCTCCACAACATGTTTCCTCCCTAACTTCTCTCAACTGTTGAAAAGTCATCAGTTTGAAATCTTGTCCAATCTGCTGAGATTTTGTGGCACATTAATTTGCAGTGATATTTTATTTAAATTTTGGGGCTACAGTATATCAAATATTCCCACGTACATAGGATAGTCCAGGATAAATATTCCCAGCAAAAAGTCCTGATAAACAGATCTTAAAAAAAACTTTGCTGCTGCCAATAATTGGCTCCAAATTTCTCCCATATTAAGTTAGGATGCTGTGCTACATTAAAAAAAAACACACTGAGAGATAAATAGGAGGTCCAAAGGTCCAAGTTATATTTTTCATATGGAAACACCTTTAAGCTTTCTATAGAAGCATAGAAACTGTCGGAAATATGTAGCTGGACAGTAATGATCAGAGGAGAGAACAGTTACAAATAAAATCAGTTTCAAGGTGCAGAAGAAGGTCAGAGAGGACAAGAGAAAAATGTGTTGTGATAGGATCGAGAAAGTGAGACTCATTTGGTCATCTTAATTATTCCAGTCCGGTCACTGACATGCAACCACAGAAATTGTACTTATCCAAACTTCTCTAGAATTCTGAAATCAAACCCACATTCACCACTTCCACTGACAGCTCATTCCACACTCTCACCACCTTCTGAGTGAAGAAGTCCCCCCCCCCAGGTTCCTCTTAAATGCATCACCTTTCACCCTGAACCTATAACCTCTCATTCTAGAGTTACCTGACCATGGGCCTGCTTGCCTTGCATAATTTTATAGTCTCTTTGTCTTCAGTTTGTCACATTGTGCAAATTGATATTGATTCACAAAACAGATACATAAATGGAACGACACAAAGCTCCACTTGGAAGGAATTCTCCAACAATATTTTAGCCATGTAATTCAGAGACCGGGTTCTCGTGTTTTTTGGGTTTGGTGTGAGAAAGTTTGTAAATCCCCAGGCTTGAGTTAGATCAGGCCAGGCCAGCTCTTTATATATACAGTCAGTGAACAGTGAACCTAGATAGGATAAGGCAGTGAGTCCACAGGAAATGGTTTCTAATTCTCAACAGAATAATAGAATCATAGAAAAGTACAGCTCAGAAACTGGTCCTTCTGCCCATCTAGTCCATGCCAAACCATTTAAACTGCCTACTCCCATTGACCTGGACACACACCATAATCCTCCATACCCCTGCCATCTATGTACCTAACCAAACTTCTCTTAAACATTGCAATCGAGCTCGTACATATTACCTGCTCATTCCAGACTCTCATGATCCTCTGAGTGAAGAAGTTTCCCCTCATGTTTCCCTTAAGCATTTCACCTTTCACCCTTAATCTATGGCTTCTAGTTGTAGCCCCACCCAACCTCAGTGGAAAAAGCCTGTTTGTATTTACCCTTTCTATAACCCTCATAACTTCATATACCTCTATCAAAGCTACTCTCAATCTTCTATGTTCTAATGAATACACTCCTAACCTATTCAATCTTTCCTTATAAGTCAGATCCCCTCAGTCCCTGCAATATCTCTGTACTCTTTCCACCTTATTTACATCTTTCCTGTAGGGAAGTGACCAAAACTGCACACCATACTCCAATTTAGGCCTCATCAATGTGTTATACAACTTCAACAAAAAAAATCCCATCTCCTGTGCTCAATACTTTGATTTATGAAGGCCAATGTGCCAAAAGTCTTCTTTATGACCCTATCGACCTGTTATGAAACTTTCAATGAATTATGTAACTGTATTCACAGATCCCTTTGATCTACTGCACTTCTCAGTGCCCAATTGTTCACTGTATAAGACCTACCCTAGTTAGCCCTACCGGTGTATTACCTCGTATTTGTCTGCATTAAATTCTATCTGCCATTTTTCCAGTTGATCCTAATCCCACTGCCATCTCTGATAGTCTTCCTCACTATCCACTACCAATCTTGATGTCAGCTCCAAATTTGCTGATCCAGTTATTCACATTATCATCTAGATCATATATATAATGATAAACAATAATGGACCCAGCACTGACCCCTGCAGCACTCCACTAATCATAGGTCTCCAATCAAAGAGGCAACCACTCTCTGGCTTCTCCCACAATGTTGGTCCAATGTCTAATCCAAGTTACAACTTCATCTTGAATGCTGTGTGACTGAACCTACTTGACCAACACCCCCATGCAGGACCTTATCAAATGCCTTTCTAAAGTCTATGAAGACAATATCCATTGCCTTAGTTTCATCAACATTCCTAGTAAATTCCTTGAAAAATCTATAACATTGGTTAGACACAACCTGACTATCCCTAATCAGTCCAAATATTCATATATCGGTCCCTTAGAGTACTTTCTAATAACTTTCTCACAACTGATGTTAGGCTCATGGGCCTATAATTTCCTGGTTTAATCTTAGAGCCTTTCATAAACAACAGAACAAAATTAGCTATCCTGTAATCTTCCATTACTTCACCTATCACTAAGGATGATTTAATTGGTTCTGCTAGTTTCTGCACTTGCCTCCCACAGTGTTCGAGGGAACACCTTGTCAGATCATGGGGATTTATTCACCCTAAAGAGAGTAAACCCCTCCTCTTCAGTAATCTGTATAGGGTCCGTGCTGGGATTGTTATGTTATATTATGGACAGGAAAGGAGTGGAGGGTTATGGGCTGAGTGCGAGTAGGTGAGACTAGGTGAGATTAAGAGTTCGGCAAGGACTAGGAGGGCCGAGATGGCCTGTTTCCGTGCTGTGATTGTTATATGGTCTATGACCTCACTGCTGTTTTGACTCAATTCTATAGACTACCAAGGAAATACAGATTCAAAAGATCCACTTATGATCTCACCCGTCTCTTTTGGCTCCACACATGGATTACCATTCTAATCTGCCAGAGGACAAATTTTGTCCCTTGCTATCCTTTTAAGCTTAACATAACTGTAGAATCCCTTAGGATTCTATCTCACCTTGTCTGCTAAGGCAACCTTATACCTTCTTTTAGCCCTTCTGATATCGTCCTTTAAGTGTTCTCTTGCATTTCTTATGCTCCATGAGCACATCATTTATGTCTATCTGCCTATAAATACTTCGCTTCTCCTTTTTTTTCCTTAACCAGGACCTCAATATCTCTTGAAAACCATGGTTCCCTGAACCTGTTATCTATACCTTTTATTCCGACAAGTACATACGAGTTTTGTACTCTCAAAATTTCATTTTTACCAAGTACACCTCTGCCAGAAAGCAGTCTGTTGCAATCCATAATTGCCAGATAAGGCCAATCAAAATTGGCTTTTCTCCAATTTAGAATCTCAACCCGCAGACCAGACTTATCTTTTTCCACATTTACCTTGAAACTTATGGCATTATGATCACTAGATGCAAAGTGTTTTCCTACACAAACTTCTGCTACCTGCCCTTTCTCATTCCCCAATAACATATCAAGAATCGCACACTCTCTTATTTCTACATACCAATGAAGAAAACTTTCCTGAACATATTTGACAAACTCTATCCCATCTAGTCCTTTTACAGCACGGGAGTCTGTTTTTCTTTTCAGCCGTCCCTTTCAATGAGAAAAGATTCTTTAAGAATTATTTACTGGGTGTATTATTAATCAAAGCAAATCATAGTTGCAGTATTAGATCGTTTATACTTCCAAATGTGCTCCAAAGTTAAGACATAAAATTACAGACTTTCAATCCAACAGAAGAATAGATGGACATTTTCTAGCCATATCGATGATGAAGGACAAGATTGCATTTTACTGATGCCTAAAGATCTGTGTGAGCTCAGACATGGCAGCAGAACTTGAGTATTGTAACAACACAGAGCTTACAATTGCTGTTGCTGAACTGTGGGACACAGGAAATAAATCACCGTGCAATGTCAGAAAGATCCAATTAAGTCTGAAGGATGCACAGGTCACATACCTAGTGTCATGGGTTAAATTATTTTCCAGTATTGCTCTACTCACAAATTGGCAATTCTATTGACATCATGTGCACACAACACAAGATGAAAATAAACATTTTTTTTGCTGGTAGCTTCAGAACCCTGTGTGACAAAAATAAACAACAGCAATTAGCTGAATGTACTTCCAACACTGTGGGTCTAGCCTGACATTAGAGCATGTAGATAATTGTAATCTTTGTAACAGAAACTGTCATATCTGATTAATGATAATGATCTTAGTTGAACTGAGTATAGTGTGAAGCAGTGCTTTGTAGACAGTAATATTTATATCTTTAGATATTTCAAAAAAAATTGGAATTTAGAAAATGTGTTTCTAGTTTGTATATTAATATTGCAACTAAGAGAAATCTGTTTAAATTTTGAAAATTTTGTTTCCCATTTTTCTGAATATTATTATAAAATATGCCAAGTAGGTAAGAAATACTAGGCATTAGTAAAAATCTTTTTATTTTTTTCTTGCTCTTAAAATCTAATTTCTAATTGCCATTATCCAATGAGGATTTCAACTCAATGTAAAATGGAAAAATCTGCAGGTTATGAGATCAGGTTTCAATCTTGCAAATTTTTTAGCCAAGCTTCAAGCAAACTTCTAGTTTAGTAATTACACTTTTTTGTGAGAGCTGTTATTTCCCAAGATTATCATTGGGAATGCATTATAATTTTTGCCGGCTTTTCTTCAGTTACACATTTGAAAATCAAACCTACCTTGCCCGAGTTATGGTAAAAGTTCAGTATCATTGTCTGCTTCACCAGCTGAACTAGTTGATGAGCTTGTCTCTTTTGAACAAGATAAATTTCAAACCATATCCCGTTCACCACCAAGGTAACAGTAGCCCTGTTCCTATTCCCATTTAGATTCCAGCACCACCTGAAACTATATTCACACTTTTGTGACCTGTGACTTTAAACTGTTAACTATCTTCCCAGTTGGCTTTCCAAAACCCCACTTTAGAGAAACTTGATGTTTCCCAAAACAGCACATATGATATTTTGTCCAGTATTGATTTCTGTGTACCCATTTATCTGAGCATCCAAAACATCTTTGTAACCCAGCTTTCAGAGCTCATTTGAATTTCAATCAGTACTTGGAATTATGATAATATTGCAGTCACAGAAAGGAAGTACAGAACTGGCCCCTGTATGTTCCAGACTATTGAAGTTTCAGACATGACAGAGGAGGTGCAATAGACAGGGGGGAGTCAGGGAAACATCAGAGGATATCCTGGAGAGATCATCCAATGAGGCCATATGGGTAAAGCTAAGAATAAGAGAGGGGTTATATTCTCAATAGTCAGCAGGAATTACAGGAACAGGAAGGTGGATTTTAACTTTCTTGGTATTGACTGAGATAGTCTAAGATGGAGTGGAATTTATTAATTATGTCCAAAGGAGCTTTTTGAGACAATTTTTAGAGAGTCATACTAGAGTACTCACTCTTATGTTCAGAAATGAAATGAGGCAGGTGACGGAAGTGATGTTTACTTTGTGAGGTTTCAAGGTAAAGGGATGAGGCTAATGCTCAGTTTAAGTTCTTGAAATGAGAGAAGGCTGATTTCAATTGTGTAAGAGAGGGCAGGACTTATTGGAAGTAGATTGAGAGCAGATGCTTATAGTAAAGGAACAGCTGACAATTGGCATTCTTTCAGAAGCTGAACAAGAGTTCAGGATCAGCATGTTTCAGTAAGAAAAAAGGCCAGGATGGCAAGATGAGGAAACCTTGGATGGCAAAGGATATTGGGGTTTGATCAGAAAAAACATAGAGCAGGTATAGGCATTTGGAATTGAGGAATGCTGTATGTAGGAGAGAAATCAGGAAAAAAATTGGGCCATAAAGTATCCTTGGCAAATACAATTAAGGAAAACCCTAAAACATGATACATGTCAAGTAAAGTCAAGTCAACTTTTATTGTCATTTCGACCATAATTGCTCATTTTTATGAGACAATGATTTTCAGGACCATGGTGTTACATGACACAGTACCAAAAAAAACTAGACCGAACTACATAATTTAAAAAAACACAAGAGACCTACACTGGACTGCATAAGGTGCACAAAAACAGTGCAGACATTACAATAAATAATAAACAGGACAATAGGGCAAGGTGTCAGTTCAGGCTTTGGGTACTGAGGAGTCTGTCTGCTTGGGGGAAGAAACTGTTACATAGTCTGGTTGCGAGAGCCCGAATGCTTCGGAGCCTTTTCCCAGATGGCAGGAGGGAGAAGAAATTGTATGAGGGGTGCATGGGGTCCTTCATAATGCTGTTTCCTTTGTGGATGCAGTGTGTAGTGTAAATGTCCGTGATGGCAGGAAGAGAGACCCCAATGATCTTCTCAGCTGACCTCACTATCCGCTGCAGGGTCTTGTGATCCGAGATGGTGCAATTTCCAAACCAGGTAGTGATGCAGTTGCTCAGGATGCTCTCAATACAACCCCTGTAGAATGTGATGAGGATGGGGGGTGGGAGATGGACTTTCCTCAGCCTTCACAAAAAGTAGAGATGCTGCTGGGCTTTCTTTGCTATGGAGCTGGTGTTGAGGGACCAAGTGAGATTCTCCGTCAGGTGAACACCAAGAAATTTGGTGCTGTTTACGATCTCTACTGAGGAGCTGTCGGTGTTCAGTGGGGAATGGTCACTTCGTGCCCTCCTGAAGTCAACAACCATCTCTTTTGTTTTGTTCACATTAAGAGACAGGTTGTCATGTGTATCAAGAGCAAGAAGGTAGTAATATGTTTCTTAAGTGCCAAGGGCTAATCTATGTGTGGAAGAAGAGGATGTGGATGAGATCCTAAATAACACCTCATT